>NW_026453163.1:3054348-3708696 GCF_025200985.1 Drosophila gunungcola
AAGTTGATCGGGCTTTTTTGGCAGGTTGCACTTTATAGTGTTTGTTGTGTAATAGATAAATTGGAACGGTTGTTTGTCATCAATTCAGACCAATAGGAGGCAGCAAAGCTTTTAGTTCTTTTAAATTTAATCGTTTTATGCTTATTTGAAAAAAAATGCGTAAGCTGATTTAACTCATATTAAAATAACTTAACTTTAACAAGAAGGAAAGCAAACTTCGGCAAGCCGAAGTTCATATACCCTTGCAGCTATTGCATTAATTAAATACTTTTGAAAACATTTAAATTATGATTTACTTGAGTATGTGCTAAAAAAAAACATTGAAACTATGATTATTTGCAGCTCAATTATTAGATAGTTATTTTATATATTTTTATTATTTCTATGGGAGCTATATGCTATAGACGTCCGATTTTGATAAAATTTATACCATAATTCTGAAATAATTAAACAATGCTATATGTCGAAGAACTAAACAAAAAATTAAAAAACAGAAAAGTTATAATTTTTTTCATTTATTTTTCCGATTGTTCCTATGGGAGCTATATGCTATAGTCGTCCGATTTTGATGAAATTGAAACCGTAATTCTGAAATATTAAACCATTACTATATCTCGAAGAACTAAACAAAAAATTAAAAAACAGCAAAGTTATAATTTTTTTTCATTTATTTTTTCCGATTGTTCCTATGGGAGCTATATGCTATAGTCGTCCGATTTTGATGAAATTTAAACCGTAAATCGGAAATATTTTACCATTACTATATGTCGAAGAACTAAACAAAAAATTAAAAAACAGCAAAGTTATAATTTTTTTTCATTTATTTTTCCGATTGTTCCTATGGGAGCTATATGCTATAGTCGTCCGATCCGGCTCGTTCCGACTTATATACTACCTGCAATAGAAAGACAACTTTTGGGAAAGTTTCATGCAGATAGCTTTAAAACTGAGAGACTAGTTTGCATATAAACGGACGGACAGACGGACAGACGGACAGACGGACAGACGGACAGACGGACATGGCTAGATCGACTCTCCTAGTGATGCTGATCAAGAATATATATACTTTATAGGGTCGGAAACGTCTCCTTCACTGCGTTGCAAACTTCTGACTGAAATTATAATACCCTCTGCAAGGGTATAAAAATAGTGCGTTCATACACATACTAATTCATTGATCTAATTGCCAATAAGAAAGATACGATTAATAAACTTTGAAGTATTTACTCTTACGTACCTCGTCAAAGAGATTTTAAATCCTTTTCCCATGGATGCTGGTTAATTAAAGATTTAAATATTTAATTTCTTTGACAACGAAAACGGTAAACCCACAGTGAAAATATTAAACAATTACTATATCTCAATGAATATTGAACAAAAAATAGGAAAACAGCGAAGTTATTACTTTTTTCATTAGCTTTTCCAATTGTTCATATGGGGAGTTATATGATATAGTTATCCGTCCTGTTCAAAAGTGTCTGTAAACTTGTTATCCAGTTAACTAAAGTATGCAACAACAATATGTACACATTATGTAAATGTAACTATTTTATTGGTACTCCTTTATAAAACAGTAAGCACAAGAAAAAAAATACTATTTTTGTATATGTTATTTGTAGCTATGCGCTAGGTTTATTTAAGCAGAAAAATTTAAGTGTGTGTAAAATGTTGCACAATTCTATCAAAAAGAAAAAATTTACGATATAAAAGTTTTGACGGTTGGAAGTTTCATGTACGCGATATCTACTGTAATTAAATTTATTTTGTTTATACTCGTTAGTATCGGAAAGTACCGTTGCTCCATTCGCCTTGGCCCTGTGCCCAAAAATCCCCCTCTTCCTTATCTCGCCCCTTGTTCTCTTTCTCTTTTGTCAACAGCTGCATGCCCGTAGCTCCCAATCTTCTGCTTCTCCTTCGTCTGCAGCGGTGTGTGTGCATTTGCAGCTACCCTTCTTCGTGTTTTTTTCACATTACTTTTACATTTTTCGGGCAAGGTCACCAGCGAGACAAAGTCAACGGCCGCCAATGACCCTTCTCTCTCTCTCTCTCTCTCTCCCTCGCTCTCTCATTCCTCTTCAGTTCATTCGCTGGCTCTTCTTTCAGTTGCTTTTCTACCTCATTTACAACTTGTTCTTGGCTGTTCTTAGCACAGGCGGTGGAACTCAAGGGGGAGTGGTGTGGGAAGGAATACTTGTACATACATACATACATACATATGTATATATGTACATACATAGGTAAGCAAAGGCAGTCAGCATGACGTGTTTTTTTACTGTTCTGGCTCTCTCGCTTTTCTCCGTCGAGCCTTCCTCTTCTTAGTCCCATTTGCTTTTGTTTGATTTTTTATGTCTTGGCAACAAGTCGTCGTGCTACTTCTTCTTCTGCTGCCAATGTTTGAACGTTTTTGGCCTTTCTTTTGTCCACTTCTCCACGACGTGTTCGATGCTCTTTGCCCCATCTTCTCTTCTTCCTTCTGTGTCTCATGTCTGGCTCTTGATGTCTTGTTTGTGCCGCAAATGTGAGCAATGGATCTCTTTTTCTCTCTGTTCCTCGAGCTTATTTTTATTGTTTATTTGTCTTAGTCGTTGTTTTACGGAGTTCTTCCACCCCAAGGCTCACCTTCTTCCCCTCCAAATACATACATTCACCCCCATTTCTCTGCAGAGTGTTTATAGTTAGGGTATTCTGTTGAATTGATATGTTTGTGAACTTTCAACAAAGAGGTTCAGCTAAATTCATGGTTATATTTCCAACGGCTGCTTTGAGTAAGTTCTTCATTTGACAATTTTGTGGTTATAATCCTTTTCTAAGCCGATAACACAAAATGAAGTAGGCAATTTTTAAATTGGTCCAAAATTTAGGAAATTTGACCAGAAAAATCCACATATTAAAAAGTTACCTTAGTTTATAGGTACACCATTACAGCATAACTTTAGAATTCTATTACACGATTATATAGTCGAAATATATTGATTATTATGAGCAAATGTTTAAAAACAATGAAGTTATGGCAACTTTCCGATCAGTTTTTCTATCGTGGCTGTGATGTTATTTGCGATATGTTAAAAAACGATTAAATTTATTGCATATTTTATATGTTCGCTACATTTTCCTGAAATTGTAATAAATTACTTTATCGTGGTGTTTATGCATTTTGAGAGGGATTTCAACTTTGACGGCATATTTCAAAGGCAGCGGTCAGTGGTTTAATTCGGGGGCTTTTTATAAAGGGGCGGGTGTAATAAAAGTATTTCTCAGCAAATCATAGGATTTTCGTGTTTTAAGATATGCCGCGGAAGCTCTGGCTGTAAAATTTGTGCAGGACTATTACTCAGGAGCACGCAAATATCAAATATCGGCGAAATTTTAAAAAGTAGAGCTGAAATTAAAAAAAAGGAGCTGACAACTTAATTTTCACCTTCAAGCATATACGCTTAAAGACCGAAAGTAATGTTACTTCTGAGAGATGTAACTTTAAGAAAGCCAACAAGCTATTAGGAAATGGAACCGACATGTAACATGCTTAACGCCAATCGAGTAGATTTTGTTAAAAGTAACCATACATATATCTAATTATAAAATTATACCGCCTTTTTTACGGTTCAGGTACATACTCTTTCTCAATCACAATGATTACTCCATTCCAGCCATACAAAATGAAAACCGGTGCTTTCCTTCTTATATGTCATAAATATTTTGGGAAATACGGTATTTTTTAAATTTTGTCAATTTTTTTTAATTTTATCAAGACACTTGCGATCATCATGAAATAGTCAGCGATAATCACAACGATTCCGAGAGGAAGTTCAATTAAATCGGTCAAAACGCCTATAAAATTATAAACTTGCAGTAGAATCGTTAATTTTCGAAATAAATAAGAGTGATTTTTTGTTACTTTGCTTTGTACATACTCACAATAGTGTCGAAATTTTATTTCATAGACGACTTTCCAAGGTCGTTTCTTGACTTTCTCTAGAGGGTAAATATTCGCAGAGCCCACAATACAAGCGGTCTTCGCTTTCCGCGGTTCTCAATACTTAAGTGTGTGTTTCCTGTTTGAAATGTGATAATTTCTATATGTATATAATTGTAATTTTTTTTTGCTTCAGGCCCCAAATCGAGGTTGGTAGATGAATACAACTTATAACCGTGCGGTTTTAACCTGTTCGGCTGGCTGTCTAATGATTTGATTTGACTGTTTGTCTTGTTTTTGTTCAGTAGTTAGAAGTTAAGGGTTAAAAATAAGGAACAAAAATAACTTTATTCCAAAGCACTTAGGTCCCATGTCAAAGACAACGACCTGCCAATTGTGGAAGCCCGAAATCTATACTTTGATTTGTAGGCGTCATAGTTATTTGATCTTATTTTTAGTCGAAAAACTTGTTTTACATTATTATTATTTAAGTATCTCTACTCCAAAATGTAAATCTGTATAAATACAGTGATCAACAAATGAAAAATAAATATTTCATAACATTTTGAGGCGGGCAAACTTTTCGTATTCAGATGCACATAAAGCTTGAGATCCCCTAAAATACTGATATCAAATATTTTACACTTGATCAGTTGGTCAGATTCCTAGGAGGGATGCAGTATTGCAAGGGACTCTGTTGGCCGTGATTACCCAAAACTAGTATATGTATATTTTTGTTTTTGTGCACTTTGTGTACTGGCTCAAATCACCATATTTCTTTCCTTTTTTTTCGGTTACACCTTTTACAACCAACCAATCACTCAAAGTTGTTTTTGCAGATTTTAAGCGTCAACTGCAGCTAGGAGTCGTCATGCACGCGTCGTATGTTTTGAAAAACAACACTCCAAAAGCTCGGAGCTCTGGAAAGCTTAGAGGAAAACAGGCACTGTCAAAAAGAGAACCGAAAAGAAACCTGAAGCAGGAAGAAACAAGTTTTTCTGGCGGGGGAGCACTAGTGGAAAGAAAGGAATGAGTGGAACCAATCAAGCAAAGCAACTAAGAGGACCAAACGAAAGGCAAAGCAAACGAGGGCAGAGTAAAGAATCAGCAGAAGTATATGCGAAACGATTAATACCCTGCAAATTCGGGTACCATAAATATAATACAAAATAAAGTACGTATTATAAGATACATACGTTTAGGAGCAAAAATCACAACCGATCTAAATAAAAGTTGTGCAAGTTATTCAACCGATCATCTTAGATAAGTGTGAAACACCCTTTGTCAGGGCATACACATACATACATACATGCAAATCCAAAATCCACACAAATGGAGCCAGAACCTCCGGAGTTCGGTCGACTGATGGAGGCAATATTCAGGTGATTAGTCATCAGACGAAAGTAGTTGGCCAAGCAAACAAAGCAAACAAAGCGAAGCTACCCAGCTCGGTTCAATGTTTCTTTGGCCAGCCTCCACGTCGCATTAGAATAGTTTCGAAAAACATTTTATTGACTGGTTTGGTTTCTCACTGGGGCTCACTGCAGAAAGTTTCAAGTTTTCTCCCCAATCGAGACGCCTAGGTCGAAGCTGCAGATCGAGTTGGACCAAACCAAAGGCCGTGATACAGGCGTTAGTCTGGAGCCATGCGCCAATCAATTTTTATCGTTTTGCCTTAATTTGATGAGATTTTTATCGATTTCTCGTTTCCGAGCCCAAGTCTCAAGTCGAGCCTGATCCCAGCAGCCAAGTCGAGCCGAGCCGCCAGCTTCTTCTTTTTCATCGCCAAGTTATTCTTTATTCTTAGCATAAATTAAATTGGCTAATGGTCATAAATTTTTGGCTTGCCCGGGCCCTGATTTTTTAAGCTCCTTTGGGGATTTATTAGCTGACCTTCAGTGTTATAAATATATAAACAAGAACATTAATTTATCATCGCATTCTGCAGACTCCTTAATTGAATGACTGACAACACAAGGGCAGAATCTGTTGATAGCTCCAAAATGATTTTATTAATGGTAAAGGTGTTGGTTCGGTAAATTTTCACTTTATTTTTTTTTATTGAAAATTAATAAGCACTCTTAAAAAATATTTCAACTACGGCCAAAAGCCAAAGTAGCTATGGCTGCTGTTCTCGCTGCAGCTTTAGTTTGTAACTTTAAGCTTACAGTTTGTAAGTAAATATTTCATCTACTTACATTTTATTCCAAAACTCGTACGAAAAGCTGAAACTAAACTATTACTAACGCCATCTCGGTTTTAAGTCTATAGAGCCTATAAATTTTAGCACCCCATAGATCGGGTTAACTCTTGTCTTCATTTCGAACTATCAGCTACTTTGTATAAAAAGAGCATGGCAGTGAATATGTTACAGATATAGTCATCCAATTTATCAAACTGTTTTCTATATATATTAATATATACTTTATTAATACATACCTACTTTGTAGGATCGCAAATCCCATACAAACTTCTGAACCAAATTATATATTTTTTACAATGGTAAAAAATTAAAATATTTCCTTACTTTCTCCGTAATCTGAATAATACATAATATTAATAAGTCTAAGCAAGGCAACACATACATATACTTCAGTTCGCAACAAAAGTTCAAAAGCAGTCCAAAAATGCTTCCAATTGTTGCACAACCATCGACAACAACAACAGTGGGCTGCTTGTAAATGCAACTGCAGCAGCAACAACATTTAGGCAACATGTTTTTCGTCTTTTTCAATGGCCCCGCATCACCTTCTACCACCAACCGAAAAGTGCCAAGCCAGGCCAAGAAATCGGCCAAAGTGATCATGTTTATATAGACACGTATAGACGAAACAAAAACGACAAAACAGCGTACAACGGCAACCGAACCAACGGCTGCACAGTTATGGCAATCGGTAAAGTTACCAGTTGCAAAAATCAAACAAAATGGCACAAGAACAGCGAGAGGGCGACAGCAACGACAGCCAACTGCAAATGGCCAAAAAGTGCAGACCAAAATAAGAAAGAACACACTGTCCACAAAGCTTATTGTTATAAGCAAAACCAATTCTCTTGGGATGTAAATTTTCAATTTTAAAAATTAATTAACTAAATATTTTTATAGGCAAGTCAGGATTTTTATTAAATTATTACCAAGTATTTAGCGATCTTGGGGGTTTTGCATACTCGAATATAGCTTTCATATTTATGACTAGAAAATATGCAATTGTTTACAAATATTTTTCATTTTATTTTTGTTCTGTGACTTGTAATTTGTAATAGTATTAAAGCAACTTTATCAGAGCTACCTTTCATCTCATTTTCTCGTTCTTAGACAAAGTAAAACTTGGGTAAGGTTTGGTGCTTTTTTTTTCTGGCTTTTCACCTGGAGTTCTTGGCGAGGTTACAACAAGGTAAACCTGCTGCCATGTTTTTGTATCTTTCAGTTGGATCTTTCGCCATAGACAATGGAACAAAGCAAAAAGCATTCTCGCTGTTCTCGTAGCTTGCCAACCAGAATGAGAAAAAGAATTATGGTGAGGAGGTCAATGTTGCAATTGTTAACTGCTAATTAGTAGTCAGAGTCAAAGCCAGGGAGAGGAACAGGCGTACGTCGAAGAACATGTATAAATTTATATATTGCAAGGTATTGGGTAGGTGGGATGGCAACCGCGGCAATCGGAGGCGGTTGGAACTCCCGAAGGCATTTTCGAAAACCGGTTAACGCTGGCACCCAACTGACGAACGAAAAATAGTTAAGTTGTGGCTGTTCAAGATCGACATAAGATATGGCTAGACAACTTATGATCTCCAAGCGAAATATAGAGAAACTATGTATTTTAAGTAGCTGAAGAAGACGATTAATGTACAAGTTACCATTAACTTAATAGGCATAGTACAAAATACACTTAAGCTGAACTTAGCTGAGGTGTCTTTCGAAAACCAATACTTCGAGTGTACCAAACAAAACTTCGCCAGTAGTTACGATGCCACATTCGCAGGTCAAAAGATAAGTTGCACGCCTTTTTAACTACAACTCCACCTCATGACAATGGACCAGATTCGCGACTTCTTCAGACCCATCGCCTTTTGCAGGACAGCTGCCCTCGGCCAAAGTTACGACCACAAAAGTTGTAAATTAACATTTTAGGCCGCACACATTTAAAAAGAGTTCAAGAACATAAACCGGAGCCAATCAACTCACAAACTCGCGGTTAACCTTCAGACAGGTAGAGGAGAGATGGCGGAGAGTTCAAAAACCCGGCTTACAAAACAAAAAGAGTTGAGTTGAAACTGCAACTGCAGCTAAGTAAGAACAGCCAATAAACACGAAAACCGCAAGCCGACGCAGTCAAATAATAAGCCCTACATTTAAATAGTTTATGAGACAGTCCCTCTTGCAGCTCATCGAATCACCAAATTTGGCCAACCTCAACCTCATCAGCAGCACTGGCAACCACGGAGTCGTCGAGTGTTCGATTTTTCTGGGTCAAGCCTCACGCGAAAGCAGAAAGAGCAAAGACTCAGCCTCGGCTCAAGAAATGTGTGGTAGAGTGCAAAACGTGCCTGGACCATATTGTTCGGAGTCATGCATTGCTTTATCCAGCCAACTATCCTCCTCAGATACTCCCTGATCAAGCCCAATTCTGCTCTTATTTATTCAGAGTCGTTGTCGAAACAATTTCCGGTGCCTGCACTGGGAAAAATATGTAGACTGAAAACCAGAAGATTTTTAGCTTTTGGCAACTTTTGAAAAACTGTTTTACATTTCGGTAGGCTAATAATATAGTACATATAATATAAAGACGCAGCTATATACACCAATGGCACAGTTCGGACGTCTATATCCTATAGCACTCATCGAAACAACAATGTCAAACTTGTTTAATTTCGCTTATTTTTTTTATTACAAATGTCTCGTTTTTATACTTTATGCTGTTTTTACGGTATTAAAGTTAATCAGTCCTTGAGTTTTGATTTATTCTAAACAAAGCCAATATTAATCGACAAATATTATGTTGGGACAGGTACCAAATACTAAGATTACAAAAAAAGGACACAAAAAGTAAGCAATCTTGCTGATTAATAACAAGAAAGGAAGCAAGCCGAAGTTTATATACCCTTGCAGCTATTGCAAGAATTAAATATTTTTGAAAACATTAAAATTATGATTTACTTGCGTATATGTCTAAAAACATTGAAGCAATGATGATTTGCAGCTCATTATTAGGTAGTTATTTTATATAATTTTATTATTTCTATTGGAGCTATATGCTATAGTCGTCCTATTTTGATGAAATTTTAACCGTAATTCTGAAATATTTATCCATTACTATATCTCGAAGAACTAAAAAAAAAATTAAAAAACAGAAAAGCTAATTTTTTTTCATTTATTTTTATGATTGTTCCTATGGGAGCTATATGCTATAGTCGTCCGATTTTGATGAAATTTAAACCGTAATTCTGAAATATTTAACCATTACTATATCTCGAAGAACTAAAAAAAAAATTAAACAAGAAGGAAAGCAAACTTCGGCAAGCCGAAGTTCATATACCCTTGCAGCTATTGCATTAATTAAATACTTTTGAAAACATTTAAATTATGATTTACTTGAGTATGTGCTAAAAAAAAACATTGAAACTATGATTATTTGCAGCTCAATTATTAGATAGTTATTTTATATATTTTTATTATTTCTATGGGAGCTATATGCTATAGACGTCCGATTTTGATAAAATTTATACCATAATTCTGAAATAATTAAACATTGCTATATGTCGAAGAACTAAACAAAAAATTAAAAAACAGAAAAGTTATAATTTTTTTCATTTATTTTTCCGATTGTTCCTATGGGAGCTATATGCTATAGTCGTCCGATTTTGATGAAATTGAAACCGTAATTCTGAAATATTAAACCATTACTATATCTCGAAGAACTAAACAAAAAATTAAAAAACAGCAAAGTTATAATTTTTTTTCATTTATTTTTCCGATTGTTCCTATGGGAGCTATATGCTATAGTCGTCCGATTTTGATGAAATTTAAACCGTAAATCGGAAATATTTTACCATTACTATATGTCGAAGAACTAAACAAAAAATTAAAAAACAGCAAAGTTATAATTTTTTTTCATTTATTTTTCCGATTGTTCCTATGGGAGCTATATGCTATAGTCGTCCGATCCGGCTCGTTCCGACTTATATACTACCTGCAATAGAAAGACAACTTTTGGGAAAGTTTCATGCAGATAGCTTTAAAACTGAGAGACTAGTTTGCATATAAACGGACGGACAGACGGACAGACGGACAGACGGACATGGCTAGATCGACTCTCCTAGTGATGCTGATCAAGAATATATATACTTTATAGGGTCGGAAACGTCTCCTTCACTGCGTTGCAAACTTCTGACTGAAATTATAATACCCTCTGCAAGGGTATAAAAACAGCAAAGTTATAATTTTTTTTCATTTATTTTTCCGATTGTTCCTATGGGAGCTATATGCTATAGTCGTCCGATTTTGATGAAATTGAAACCGTAATTCTGAAATATTAAACCATTACTATATCTCGAAGAACTAAACAAAAAATTAAAAAACAGCAAAGTTATAATTTTTTTTCATTTATTTTTCCGATTGTTCCTATGGGAGCTATATGCTATAGTCGTCCGATTTTGATGAAATTTAAACCGTAAATCGGAAATATTTTACCATTACTATATGTCGAAGAACTAAACAAAAAATTAAAAAACAGCAAAGTTATAATTTTTTTTCATTTATTTTTCCGATTGTTCCTATGGGAGCTATATGCTATAGTCGTCCGATCCGGCTCGTTCCGACTTATATACTACCTGCAATAGAAAGACAACTTTTGGGAAAGTTTCATGCAGATAGCTTTAAAACTGAGAGACTAGTTTGCATATAAACGGACGGACAGACGGACAGACGGACGGACAGACGGACATGGCTAGATCGACTCTACTAGTGATGCTGATCAAGAATATATATACTTTATAGGGTCGGAAACGTCTCCTTCACTGCGTTGCAAACTTCTGACTGAAATTATAATACCCTCTGCAAGGGTATAAAAATCAAAAATAAATAGCTTTAATATATTATTTGTTGAATATTGCTTTTCTAACTCGTCGTTGCTGGAACTTGCTTGGGAAAGCCGAAATAACCAAGCTGGCAACATGAAATGCAAGCGAATTCTTTTAAGGTAAGTTCAGCCAGCGGTTTGAGCTTGTTTCATCTACTAATCACATTAAATGTTTGTAGTATAAGGGCAAACGTCTGGTTCAATAGTGCGATTGGTGCTTTTGAATGGAGTTGGAGCGAAACTGAAGCTGCGATGACTTCAGTGGCACCCCTGAAAAGTGTATGTCAAAGGAGTGAGTCAGCCAAGTTCGGGTCCGGGCCAGAGCCGCCACATGAAAGTAGTTCAAGTGGCCAACGGCGCCGTTACATTTCACTGCTTGTGAAGTGAAGTGGCCCAGCAGCCAGTCACTTCTCCAGTGCCCCATTCCGTTATATTTCCGCAGATTGGGGCGTTAATTAATTTGTTTTGATTTCGGGGGATCGAAACGACTTTTTTTTCGTTATGGGGGGGGGGGGGGTTTATGGAGCAAGGGGTGAAGTGTGTGTAATGGGAAAAATAGAATATTTGTTTTGCTGCTTTTTAGTGGAGCTAATTTCTTGGACACATACACATAAAAGTTTGGAGCGTTAAATCAGCCCAAGGATTTCCTAAACATTTTTTATTTTACCGAAAAAAAATGTGAAACTATTTTTGTATTTTATATACACGCTGCCTTAGTAGTTTAAAAGGAATAATCGATATATATCTTTGGAGTTAGGATTTTTTTCCAAGACACCATATCTGTTGAAAGATTTAATTACAAATTTGATTAACATTAATTGATAAGCTGGAAACAAATTACAAACAATTATTAATTTCAAAACTTTTATTTGATTTAACATAGGTTTTGCAACTACTGATCTGGTCTGATTTATACTCAGTTTTTCTAAAAAATAATTTCGTATTTTAGGTTTGACATTTTGCAAATGCTTTACTTACCATTTCAAAGTAAATGAAATATTCCAATTGTCCCTTTTTCAGTCTATCAGTCTATCTTTTGTATTTTCGTTGATGTGTAGATAAAATTGATTATCCCAAAGCCTGTTAGATTTCACGATTTCACAATCTAGTTTTTTTCATTTTATATTATTTAGTTTTAAATTAGTTTGGTTTGCATTTGATTTCTGGGTTTTTCTTCATCAAAATACGTTTCTTGTATATTATTTGCCCAATTGGAAGCGAAGAAATTATTGCACGACAAATATCGGCCGCCAATTGGATTTTTCACCTGTGAATTATTAACAGTAAATTACACTTGTAAGGGCTAACGAGCGGGGGCCAGGGGCAAAAAGTTGGCAATAAAGCAAACAAAAAATGCAGCGAAAAAACGACGAAACTTGTTGGAGTGGCGAACGCGGAAACTGTTGCAAGCGAATCGAAACCAGAAAGACTTTTCTGCACACAGTCCAATCAGATCCAACACACACCAGTGCTTACTCTCTCTAACACACACACGCACACCCAGCACTTGCCTCTCTCTTTAAACGGCTTTCTTCGCTTGTCCGCTTGGGTTTTTTTAACACGACCGCGGCGCTCTTGTTGCGTTTTTCCTCACCTTTCGCAGAGTTTATTGACATTTTCAGCGTTCGCTTTGTGCGCTGCTTTCTTCGTGCGAGCGAGCCTGCGCTCTCTCCTCCCCGCTCTCGCGCTCTCTTTGGATCCCCCGCTCAGCACTTGCTTTTTTGTTTACAATGGCTCTCACGCCTCCTCTCCTCTCTCACGCACAAAGAATAACCTTCAATTTTATCTTATTGCGCTCGGTCACTCGTTATTCTTCTACTTTGCGAATTAACAAAATCAGCCTTTTTCGCTTATGCTTATGCAGCTTTAAACTTAATCGACGCCTTTGTGCACTTTGTTTGGTTTCGCGAGTATTTTTCACTCCCCTCCTCGACACACACACACACACAGACTCACACTCCCACAACGAACGACCTTTACGGTGCGAGCGAGAAGAAGCGCCGCTCTTCCGTACGGTTCTGGCTGTCGACGAATATGTTCAGAATTTGGATTTTATTCACCGATTTAATTCACAGAAATTGTCGGCGGCGCAAAAATGCGACCAGGAAAACACTCACTCGCAGCGCAACACAACCGTCCCGCTCGCTCTCTTTCTGCCGATTGAATTCAACGGCTCTCTTGCTCTCCCATCGTTAATTTGCTAACAGAAATGTTAAGTCCCGCTCGCTCAAAATGTTTGTTTTGCTGACCAACGCTGCCACCATACGTTCGCAAGAACGTTGCCACCTTGCAGTGGAGCTGGAAAACTATCGGAAATAGTATCGATATCACTTTGTGGTGTACATCGCGTCTTTTAGGCCAAGAAAATTGAACATGCTCTTAATATTTAACAAAAATTATTCATTTTTGTATTTTTATGTTCTTTAACATCATCTCTCCAAAAAAAAAAAAAAAAATTCATTCGCCACGAACAATTTTAGTTAAAATACCGGAAAATACCGATGCTTAACGATATTTTTTTCGTTCCACCACTACAACAGCTGTTTTCTATATGCATGGTTGGCGCAATTTTGGATTGCTTTCGAATATAAAATCTATTTTCTATAAAAATGACTGAAAACAAGAGCGCACGCTGAAAATTCTGCTCGCAGTACCACAATGCATTACTGCTGGATCTCTGTCAGGAAATAACTCCCACATATCATTGCCTATTTTAAAAGGTGGTGTCCATAGCAAACCCGTCAAAAAGCACCATCAGCTTCCCTTTCTTGTCGCCCAAATTGCCGAATGCCTCGGTAGCATTATGGATGACCTGCTGAGCACTAAAGATATCCGTAAACTTGCTCATATTCATGATTTTTAGTTCATTTCGTTTTGATTTGCGACAATTTAAAAGTTAACAAACCCAGATCAGCTGTTTGTGCCAAGGAATGAGG
Organism: Drosophila gunungcola; assembly: GCF_025200985.1. Classification (NCBI taxonomy): domain Eukaryota; kingdom Metazoa; phylum Arthropoda; class Insecta; order Diptera; family Drosophilidae; genus Drosophila; species Drosophila gunungcola. Next base: position 3,068,274 of record NW_026453163.1, read on the forward strand.
CACATTTAAAAAGTCCACCAATGCGGCAATGGAATCAATCTTTCTATCCTCTCTCGGTAGGCGTTGCCAATACAAAAAAAATAAGTGAAACAAAATATAGGTAATAATTTTTTTAATTAATTTTAAATTGTAATATCATATTAATTAGATAAAAAATGCGATAATTTACATTTATAATCTTTAAGCTCTAATATTGGCATTCTTATTTTACAGATACATAAACAGAAAGTAAAGCAAAAGTTTTTTTTTTTGAGAAAATTAATAAATAAAGTATGGGGCCCTCTTTAAAATGCATTAAGCTAATTTATGCCAACATTTCAAAGAAGCAAAGATGCAAAGAGGAAACAAACAAAAAATATAAAATTTTGTTGAGACGATTATTTTTACTAATATGCACAGAGAGGGCCCCAAAAGATGACATTTTTAAAAGTTGATAAAACTTAATCCACTTAAAATCTTTAAATACAATTTAAAAAAAAAAAAAAATGCATCTTGCCCAATTGTGCGGTTCACATCGTGGCGTATCATTTTCCCAAATGGGAAAATAAAATTAAATGGTTAGATAACCTCAAAATTCAATCCGCACTCTATCGTGACCAGGTGTTACTAAATCTTAAATTTGTAGAAGAAGGATTGAGTTTTCCAAACAGATTGAGCTCTTCTGGTACATCTCCCAGCACTTCCTTGAAAAGACCTTTGAGACCCATCATAAGCGTCTTAAAGAGAAATATTAAAATCTATAAAGAACAAAACATCAAATTTTTACGAGAAAATAATGTTTTGAAGAGGCATAGATTTTTATCACAAAAGGAAAAAAAGGAAAGCAGTGAAAAACACAGTTTTGCTCAGAAAAAAACAGAATTAAAGCAATATATTTCCTCTTTGGAAACCCAAATTCATGCTCTGATAAAAAAAAATTATGCCTTTAGTAATAAAAACGATACAAGGGAAATCTTCCAAGCTACACGTCAAAGTGACAGATCTGGTGTCCAAAATCTTAGAGCTTGAAAAGACATGTAGCATGATGAATTTAAATTATTGAAGAAAACGGCTTTGGAATGCTCAGATCTGCTTACCAGCAAGAGCATACTGTAGCAATTAATGAAAGTGTGGCTACATTTCAAAACATTGTTTCTAGAAAAAAGGGAACTCATTACAGAATCAGAAAAAATTAGACTAATTTTAGGTTTTAATATGCCGTCTGAGACATCTTTAAGAAGGTAGTTGCCTTTATAAAAGTTCTAAACTGGCTTGTCAGGCGAACATTTTGAAATATTGGCAGGATTTGTAAACAAAATGAGTGAGTCCGAAAAAACTGCATAATTCTTTTTGATGAAATCGTTGGGTTTGCAGACTTGGGAGACGAGTTTTCAGACGATGACAGATATTCAGGCCAGGTTAAACCCTGGAAATATGTTCTGGGCGCTTTCTTTGTTAACAAGTTGATTCGAGGTCACCACTTTGCGCTTTTGTTTAAGAGTATTCGAAATAATTTCCTGAACAGAGTTGTTTAATTACCTTTGCACCCACTTAAATTTGATGAAATTTCAAATAAGTGTCTCGTATTGGAAGGTTTTCAAGAGATTATAGCATTGACTCATGCGATGTTTCTCGTATGGCTCCAGAGCTATCAGATAAGCACGTTGATCCAAATAATTTTTAAAAAAATGAGTGTAAAATTGGCGACTCAGGTATTTTCAAACACTGTAAGCCACGGAATCAATGTATTGAGAAATGCTGAAAATTTACAAAGTTCTGTCAATGCATTGGCAACTTCAGAATTCCTGAAACAAATGAATGGTGGGTTTGACCTTTTAAATGAAGGCACTTATCGTTCAGATAATATCATGAAATATAAGTTCAAAAATTTCATGCAGTTTTTTGATAAAATAAAGTTTCTAGAGTTCCGCAATACGGGAAAACCGTCAAGTGCAACTTGAGTAGCAAAGCTAAAAGAAAGCTGCCAAAGAATTATTAACGTATGTGATCGACTTTTTCAAAACGAAAACGTTGAATTTATACGTTTAAAAAGGTTTTGTCAAAATCCATTAGAATATTTTTTTGGGTTGTTAAGATCAAAATTTGGTAATTTCACAAATCCAACAGCACAGAAATTACTGTATGCACTAAAAAATTTGTGGGCGACAAAAATAAAAAATGAGAACAAATCAAAAAAACACAAATTGTATTCCTGATAGTGACATTTCCTTAGGCTGGTTTTATGAGCCAGGAATGATCGAGGAAATTGACAAAAGCAGAATACAATTGGAAAGTTGTTTTGAAAAGTCAGAATTTCCATCTCAAATTGTTTTAAAATCAAAAGGGACTGCATGCTACTCGATGCTCGTCGGAAAGCAAGTGACTGGTCTGGGGCTGTCTCCGCTTATATAGGCGCCGGTTAGTGTGACCAGATCGGCCGATGACGCTAATCCCGCTTTGGGTAATCGGGTTATTGGGCGATGATTATCGGCGATCGATAACTCCGTCGAATAAGTGTAACCGGGTGTTGTTGGCCTTGGTCTCGCGTTTTGAATAATTATTCAAAATTAAAGACCAATATTTGGAATGTTCTTATGTTTAATTTTAATGTAAATGTTTGAATATGGTTTGTATTTAGCGGTATATATCCTCATTACAAAATATAAGTTATAATCTTCTAAGATTTTCGGGCAGCTTTTGGATGCGTTACCGCTGACTGTTTAATGTTGGCTTTACATATGGCGCCCTAAAGATCAATTTCTTCTCCTTGGCTTTTAGCTCCTTCGGTATTCTGTCGCAGAAACGAGGCCAAGAAGTCCTTGTCACATCCGATAACATCATCTGGTGGAGGACCCTTCGGATCGTGTGGATAATCGTTCAAATTTGTGGTATCCACCGCGCTTTTCATGTCCGGCTTAATGGGCCCATCAGTACCATTTGTATGGGTAAACAAAAATCAACAAATTAGATTAAATTTTATATTCCTTTAAAGGAAATCTTACTTGTGGTTCTGTATCTCGCTTTCCCTACGCTGGTAGCCCAAACGCTCGGCGGGATTATCCCTACTCAGCTTCGTAATCAGATTGCTGTCATTAAGCGTGATATTCTTGGGGAATTCAATGGCATCGATGCCCTTAAGTATGATGCTGTAGGTGCGCATGGGATCCGAGCCCGTAACTGGAATTGTTCCTATAATTATGAATATACGAGATTGTTTAAACATATATCTTGCTCTTTTATAAAAACTGTAGTGCTCTTCTTTGCAAGCCAGTCGTCAATCAACACCATCAGCTTCCTTATCTTGTCGCATTATGTATGACCTGCTTAAGCACTAAAGATATCCGTAAACTTGCTCATATTCATGATTTTTAGTTCATTTCGTTTTGATTTGCGACAATTCAAAAGTGAACAAACCCAGATCAGCTGTTCGTGCCACTCACATGTCAAAGTAGCATTAGCTAAATTCTAAATGCGCCAATAGAATCAGGCACATTTAAAAAGTTCGCTCATGCTGCAATGGAATCAGGCTATAAAACGAATCAAATTAAATAAAATAAACTGTTATTAAATAGCCTGATTCCATTGACATTTATTTACACATCGACCAACATAAGGCTATATGCGAAATTTGAAAAAAATGTGATAAGCAAATGCGATTAATATCATTCGTTTTAAGAAATATTAGCTTAAAAGAGTTGTAGCGAAAAAGTTGAAACTGATGCAAAAACAGGTGAACGGCCTACAAGAAGAAAACGAACCCAAAAAGAAGAAGAGAAGGCAAAATTCAGTTTTCCCGCAAAGAAAATGGATGTAAACTCAACACTTAATACAATTTTGACATTCGCAAGTGGAAAGTTTTTCCTCTGCTAATGATTTTTCCACTAATGTTGGCCATGGTGACCACCCGAACCGTTAATTTTTGCTGGATTTCGTCCAGCTTTTTGGCCCGCAGCTCAAATGGAAGTGAATACCTTCGCACTCGCATTTGTTGATGTAATTATATTCAAAGGCATTTCTCTTAAATCCGCTGACGTGGACAAAATGCATCTCGCGTTACCTTTGACACTACTCTGAAAATTTAGCGATTTGTAATGAGGTCGAGATATACGTTAAAGACAATAAATTGTTTTCCTCATTGCGTTGCAAACTTGATGGAAATCTTAATACCCTCTGCAATTATGCAAGGGTATAAAAACCACTTTATTTGGTTAGCAATAGTTATTACTTTTATTTTTGCTTCTCAAAATTTGTATTATATTCCATGTTGTCGTCCATTTCGATTCGTTTTTCTCGTGGATTTGAGGAAAAGCCAACTTAGCGGAAACTGAATGTCCTAAATGTCATTGCACTTTGGGGAGTTTGACAGATATTTTTTTGGCATATATTAATATCTCTCAGACTGCGCAAGATATTTCGATGGACTTTTTTTCTAGTGACTATTATTTTGAAAAAGTGGGCGAGTCCTCAGTAATGGTTTAATAGTTTATATTAACGCATTTAATTTTATTTAAATCTGAAAACGATGTACGAACGATTGAATAGCTTAAATGTTTGTAAAAATACATGCATGTGTTTAAAATGTCTTAGATTTAGATGTTTTAAAAAATATTAATTTATGCAAAAGCTGCAAGGGTAACTTCGGCGTACTCTTTCCAACATTTCTGCCGTCTTAAATTTGTAGAAGAAGGATTGAGTTTTCCACATGGATTGAGCTCTCCCAGTCAAGCCCAGGTATCGAGTTTTCCAAACAGATTGAGCTCTTCTGGTACATCTCCCAGCACTTCCTTGAAAAGACCTTTGAGACCCATCATAAGCGTCTTAAAGAGAAATATTAAAATCTATAAAGAACAAAACATCAAATTTTTACGAGAAAATAATGTTTTGAAGAGGCATAGATTTTTATCACAAAAGGAAAAAAAGGAAAGCAGTGAAAAACACAGTTTTGCTCAGAAAAAAACAGAATTAAAGCAATATATTTCCTCTTTGGAAACCCAAATTCATGCTCTGATAAAAAAAAATTATGCCTTTAGTAATAAAAACGATACAAGGGAAATCTTCCAAGCTACACGTCAAAGTGACAGATCTGGTGTCCAAAATCTTAGAGCTTGAAAAGACATGTAGCATGATGAATTTAAATTATTGAAGAAAACGGCTTTGGAATGCTCAGATCTGCTTACCAGCAAGAGCATACTGTAGCAATTAATGAAAGTGTGGCTACATTTCAAAACATTGTTTCTAGAAAAAAGGGAACTCATTACAGAATCAGAAAAAATTAGAATAATTTTAGGTTTTAATATGCCGTCTGAGACATCTTTAAGAAGGTAGTTGCCTTTATAAAAGTTCTAAACTGGCTTGTCAGGCGAACATTTTGAAATATTGGCAGGATTTGTAAACAAAATGAGTGAGTCCGAAAATAACTGCATAATTCTTTTTGATGAAATCGTTGGGTTTGCAGACTTGGGAGACGAGTTTTCAGACGATGACAGATATTCAGGCCAGGTTAAACCCTGGAAATATGTTCTGGGCGCTTTCTTTGTTAACAAGTTGATTCGAGGTCACCACTTTGCGCTTTTGTTTAAGAGTATTCGAAATAATTTCCTGAACAGAGTTGTTTAATTACCTTTGCACCCACTTAAATTTGATGAAATTTCAAATAAGTGTCTCGTATTGGAAGGTTTTCAAGAGATTATAGCATTGACTCATGCGATGTTTCTCGTATGGCTCCAGAGCTATCAGATAAGCACGTTGATCCAAATAATTTTTAAAAAAATGAGTGTAAAATTGGCGACTCAGGTATTTTCAAACACTGTAAGCCACGGAATCAATGTATTGAGAAATGCTGAAAATTTACAAAGTTCTGTCAATGCATTGGCAACTTCAGAATTCCTGAAACAAATGAATGGTGGGTTTGACCTTTTAAATGAAGGCACTTATCGTTCAGATAATATCATGAAATATAAGTTCAAAAATTTCATGCAGTTTTTTGATAAAATAAAGTTTCTAGAGTTCCGCAATACGGGAAAACCGTCAAGTGCAACTTGAGTAGCAAAGCTAAAAGAAAGCTGCCAAAGAATTATTAACGTATGTGATCGACTTTTTCAAAACGAAAACGTTGAATTTATACGTTTAAAAAGGTTTTGTCAAAATCCATTAGAATATTTTTTGGGTTGTTAAGATCAAAATTTGGTAATTTCACAAATCCAACAGCACAGAAATTACTGTATGCACTAAAAAATTTGTGGGCGACAAAAATAAAAAATGAGAACAAATCAAAAAAACACAAATTGTATTCCTGATAGTGACATTTCCTTAGGCTGGTTTTATGAGCCAGGAATGATCGAGGAAATTGACAAAAGCAGAATACAATTGGAAAGTTGTTTTGAAAAGTCAGAATTTCCATCTCAAATTGTTTTAAAATCAAAAGGGACTGCATGCTACTCGATGCTCGTCGGAAAGCAAGTGACTGGTCTGGGGCTGTCTCCGCTTATATAGGCGCCGGTTAGTGTGACCAGATCGGCCGATGACGCTAATCCCGCTTTGGGTAATCGGGTTATTGGGCGATGATTATCGGCGATCGATAACTCCGTCGAATAAGTGTAACCGGGTGTTGTTGGCCTTGGTCTCGCGTTTTGAATAATTATTCAAAATTAAAGACCAATATTTGGAATGTTCTTATGTTTAATTTTAATGTAAATGTTTGAATATGGTTTGTATTTAGCGGTATATATCCTCATTACAAAATATAAGTTATAATCTTCTAAGATTTTCGGGCAGCTTTTGGATGCGTTACCGCTGACTGTTTAATGTTGGCTTTACATATGGCGCCCTAAAGATCAATTTCTTCTCCTTGGCTTTTAGCTCCTTCGGTATTCTGTCGCAGAAACGAGGCCAAGAAGTCCTTGTCACATCCGATAACATCATCTGGTGGAGGACCCTTCGGATCGTGTGGATAATCGTTCAAATTTGTGGTATCCACCGCGCTTTTCATGTCCGGCTTAATGGGCCCATCAGTACCATTTGTATGGGTAAACAAAAATCAACAAATTAGATTAAATTTTATATTCCTTTAAAGGAAATCTTACTTGTGGTTCTGTATCTCGCTTTCCCTACGCTGGTAGCCCAAACGCTCGGCGGGATTATCCCTACTCAGCTTCGTAATCAGATTGCTGTCATTAAGCGTGATATTCTTGGGGAATTCAATGGCATCGATGCCCTTAAGTATGATGCTGTAGGTGCGCATGGGATCCGAGCCCGTAACTGGAATTGTTCCTATAATTATGAATATACGAGATTGTTTAAACATATATCTTGCTCTTTTATAAAAACTGTAGTGCTCTTCTTTGCAAGCCAGTCGTCAATCAACACCATCAGCTTCCTTATCTTGTCGCATTATGTATGACCTGCTTAAGCACTAAAGATATCCGTAAACTTGCTCATATTCATGATTTTTAGTTCATTTCGTTTTGATTTGCGACAATTCAAAAGTGAACAAACCCAGATCAGCTGTTCGTGCCACTCACATGTCAAAGTAGCATTAGCTAAATTCTAAATGCGCCAATAGAATCAGGCACATTTAAAAAGTTCGCTAATGCTGCAGTGGAATCTGGCTATAAAAGGAGTCAAATTAAATAAAATAAACTGTTATTAAATAGCCTGATTCCATTGACATTTATTTACACATCGACCAACATAAGGCTATATGCGAAATTTGAAAAAAATGTGATAAGCAAATGCGATTAATATCATTCGTTTTAAGAAATATTAGCTTAAAAGAGTTGTAGCGAAAAAGTTGAAACTGATGCAAAAACAGGTGAACGGCCTACAAGAAGAAAACGAACCCAAAAAGAAGAAGAGAAGGCAAAATTCAGTTTTCCCGCAAAGAAAATGGATGTAAACTCAACACTTAATACAATTTTGACATTCGCAAGTGGAAAGTTTTTCCTCTGCTAATGATTTTTCCACTAATGTTGGCCATGGTGACCACCCGAACCGTTAATTTTTGCTGGATTTCGTCCAGCTTTTTGGCCCGCAGCTCAAATGGAAGTGAATACCTTCGCACTCGCATTTGTTGATGTAATTATATTCAAAGGCATTTCCCTTAAATCCGCTGACGTGGCCAAAATGCATCTCGCGTTACCTTTGACACTACTCTGAAAATTTAGCGATTTGTAATGAGGTCGAGATATACGTTAAAGACAATGAATTGTTTTCCTCATTGCGTTGCAAACTTGATGGAAATCTTAATACCCTCTGCAATTATGCAAGGGTATAAAAACCACTTTATTTGGTTAGCAATAGTTATTACTTTTATTTTTGCTTCTCAAAATTTGTATTATATTCCATGATGTCGTCCATTTCGATTCGTTTTTCTCGTGGATTTGAGGAAAAGCCAACTTAGCGGAAACTGAATGTCCTAAATGTCATTGCACTTTGGGGAGTTTGACAGATATTTTTTTGGCATATATTAATATCTCTCAGACTGCGCAAGATATTTCGATGGACTTTTTTTCTAGTGACTATTATTTTGAAAAAGTGGGCGAGTCCTCAGTAATGGTTTAATAGTTTATATTAACGCATTTAATTTTATTTAAATCTGAAAACGATGTACGAACGATTGAATAGCTTAAATGTTTGTAAAAATACATGCATGTGTTTAAAATGTCTTAGATTTAGATGTTTTAAAAAATATTAATTTATGCAAAAGCTGCAAGGGTAACTTCGGCGTACTCTTTCCAACATTTCTGCCGTCTTAAATTTGTAGAAGAAGGATTGAGTTTTCCACATGGATTGAGCTCTCCCAGTCAAGCCCAGGTATCGAGTTTTCCAAACAGATTGAGCTCTTCTGGTACATCTCCCAGCAATTCCTTGAAAAGACCTTTGAGACCCATCATAAGCGTCTTAAAGAGAAATATTAAAATCTATAAAGAACAAAACATCAAATTTTTACGAGAAAATAATGTTTTGAAGAGGCATAGATTTTTATCACAAAAGGAAAAAAAGGAAAGCAGTGAAAAACACAGTTTTGCTCAGAAAAAAACAGAATTAAAGCAATATATTTCCTCTTTGGAAACCCAAATTCATGCTCTGATAAAAAAAATTATGCCTTTAGTAATAAAAACGATACAAGGGAAATCTTCCAAGCTACACGTCAAAGTGACAGATCTGGTGTCCAAAATCTTAGAGCTTGAAAAGACATGTAGCATGATGAATTTAAATTATTGAAGAAAACGGCTTTGGAATGCTCAGATCTGCTTACCAGCAAGAGCATACTGTAGCAATTAATGAAAGTGTGGCTACATTTCAAAACATTGTTTCTAGAAAAAAGGGAACTCATTACAGAATCAGAAAAAATTAGAATAATTTTAGGTTTTAATATGCCGTCTGAGACATCTTTAAGAAGGTAGTTGCCTTTATAAAAGTTCTAAACTGGCTTGTCAGGCGAACATTTTGAAATATTGGCAGGATTTGTAAACAAAATGAGTGAGTCCGAAAATAACTGCATAATTCTTTTTGATGAAATCGTTGGGTTTGCAGACTTGGGAGACGAGTTTTCAGACGATGACAGATATTCAGGCCAGGTTAAACCCTGGAAATATGTTCTGGGCGCTTTCTTTGTAAACAAGTTGATTCGAGGTCACCACTTTGCGCTTTTGTTTAAGTCTATTCGAAATAATTTCCTGAACAGAGTTGTTAAATTACCTTTGCACCCACTTAAATTTGATCAAATTTCAAATAAGTGTCTCGTATTGGAAGGTTATTCAAGAGATTATAGCATTGACTCATGCGATGTTTCTCGTATGGCTCCAGAGCTATCAGATAAGCACGTTGATCCAAATAATTTTTAAAAAAATGAGTGTAAAATTGGCGACTCAGGTATTTTCAAACACTGTAAGCCACGGAATCAATGTATTGACAAATGCTGGAAATTTACAAAGTTGGGTTTGACCTTTTAAATGAAGGCACTTATCGTTCAGATAATATCATGAAATATAAGTTCAAAAATTTCATGCAGTTTTTTGATAAAATAAAGTTTCTAGAGTTCCGCAATACGGGAAAACCGTCAAGTGCAACTTGAGTAGCAAAGCTAAAAGAAAGCTGCCAAAGAATTATTAACGTATGTGATCGACTTTTTCAAAACGAAAACGTTGAATTTATACGTTTAAAAAGGTTTTGTCAAAATCCATTAGAATATTGTTTTGGGTTGTTAAGATCAAAATTTGGTAATTTCACAAATCCAACAGCACAGAAATTACTGTATGCACTAAAAAATTTGTGGGCGACAAAATAAAAAATGAGAACAAATCAAAAAAACATAAATTGTATTCCTGATAGTGACATTTCCTTAGACTGGTTTTATGAGCCAGGAATGATCGAGTAAATTGACAAAAGCAGAATACAATTGGAAAGTTGTTTTGAAAAGTCAGAATTTCCATCTCAAATTGTTTTAAAATCAAAAGGGACTGCATGCTACTCGATGCTCGTCGGAAAGCAAGTGACTGATCTGGGGCTGTCTCCGCTTATATAGGCGCCGGTTAGTGTGACCAGATCGGCCGATGACGCTAATCCCGCTTTGGGTAATCGGGTTATTGGGCGATGATTATCGGCGATCGATAACTCCGTCGAATAAGTGTAACCGGGTGTTGTTGGCCTTGGTCTCGCGTTTTGAATAATTATTCAAAATTAAAGACCAATATTTGGAATGTTCTTATGTTTAATTTTAATGTAAATGTTTGAATATGGTTTGTATTTAGCGGTATATATCCTCATTACAAAATATAAGTTATAATCTTCTAAGATTTTCGGGCAGCTTTTGGATGCGTTACCGCTGACTGTTTAATGTTGGCTTTACATATGGCGCCCTAAAGATCAATTTCTTCTCCTTGGCTTGTAGCTCCTTCGGTATTTTGTCGCAGAAACGAGGCCAAGAAGTCCTTGTCACATCCGATAACATCATCTGGTGGAGGACCCTTCGGATCGTGTGGATAATCGTTCAAATTTGTGGTATCCACCGCGCTTTTCATGTCCGGCTTAATGGGCCCATCAGTACCATTTGTATGGGTAAACAAAAATCAACAAATTAGATTAAATTTTATATTCTTTTAAAGGAAATCTTACTTGTGGTTCTGTATCTCGCTTTCCCTACGCTGGTAGCCCAAACGCTCGGCGGGATTATCCCTACTCAGCTTCGTAATCAGATTGCTGTCATTAAGCGTGATATTCTTGGGGAATTAAATGGCATCGATGCCCTTAAGTATGATGCTGTAGGTGCGCATGGGATCCGAGCCCGTAACTGGAATTGTTCCTATAATTATGAATATACGAGATTGTTTAAACATATATCTTGCTCTTTTATAAAAACTGTAGTGCTCTTCTTTGCAAGCCAGTCGTCAATCAACACCATCAGCTTCCTTATCTTGTCGCATTATGTATGACCTGCTTAAGCACTAAAGATATCCGTAAACTTGCTCATATTCATGATTTTTAGTTCATTTCGTTTTGATTTGCGACAATTCAAAAGTTAACAAACCCAGATCAGCTGTTCGTGCCACTCACATGTCAAAGTAGCATTAGCTAAATTCTAAATGCGCCAATAGAATCAGGCACATTTAAAAAGTTCGCTAATGCTGCAATGGAATCTGGCTATAAAAAGGAATCAAATTAAATAAAATAAACTGTTATTAAATAGCCTGATTCCATTGACATTTATTTACACATCGACCAACATAAGCTATATGCGAAATTTGAAAAAAATGTGATAAGCAAATGCGATTAATATCATTCGTTTAAGAAATATTAGCTTAAAAGAGTTGTAGCGAAAAAGTTGAAACTGATGCAAAAACAGGTGAACGGCCTACAAGAAGAAAACGAACCCAAAAAGAAGAAGAGAAGGCAAAATTCAGTTTTCCCGCAAAGAAAATGGATGTAAGCTCAACACTTAATACAATTTTGACATTCGCAAGTGGAAAGTTTTTCCTCTGCTAATGATTTTTCCACTAATGTTGGCCATGGTGACCACCCGAACCGTTAATTTTTGCTGGATTTCGTCCAGCTTTTTGGCCCGCAGCTCAAATGGAAGTGAATACCTTCGCACTCGCAGTTGTTGATGTAATTATATTCAAAGGCATTTCCCTTAAATCCGCTGACTTGGCCAAAATGCATCTCGCGTTACCTTTGACACTACTCTGAAAATTTAGCGATTTGTAATGAGGTCGAGATATACGTTAAAGACAATGAATTGTTTTCCTCATTGCGTTGAAAACTTGATGGAAATCTTAATACCCTCTGCAATTATGCAAGGGTATAAAAACCACTTTATTTGGTTAGCAATAGTTATCACTTTTATTTTTGCTTCTCAAAATTTGTATTATATTCCATGATGTCGTCCATTTCGATTCGTTTTTCTCGTGGATTTGAGGAAAAGCCAACTAAGCGGAAACTGAATGTCCTAAATGTCATTGCACTTTGGGGAATTTGACAGATATTTTTTTGGCATATATTAATATCTCTCAGACTGCGCAAGATATTTCGATGGACTTTTTTTCTAGTGACTATTATTTTGAAAAAGTGGGCGAGTCCTCAGTAATGGTTTAATAGTTTATATTAACGCATTTAATTTTATTTAAATCTGAAAACGATGTACGAACGATTGAATAGCTTAAATGTTTGTAAAAATATATGCATGTGTTTAAAATGTCTTAGATTTAGATGTTTTAAAAAATATTAATTTATGCAAAAGCTGCAAGGGTAACTTCGGCGTACTCTTTCCAACATTTCTGCCGTCTTAAATTTGTAGAAGAAGGATTGAGTTTTCCACATGGATTGAGCTCTCCCAGTCAAGCCCAGGTATCGAGTTTTCCAAACAGATTGAGCTCTTCTGGTACATCTTCCAGCACTTCCTTGAAAAGACCTTTGAGACCCATTATAAGCGTCTTAAAGAGAAATATTAAAATCTATAAAGAACAAAACATCAAATTTTTACGAGAAAATAATGTTTTGAAGAGGCATAGATTTTTATCACAAAAGGAAAAAAAGGAAAGCAGTGAAAAACACAGTTTTGCTCAGAAAAAATCAGAATTAAAGCAATATATTTCCTCTTTGGAAACCCAAATTCATGCTCTGATAAAAAAAAATTATGCCTTTAGTAATAAAAACGATACAAGGGAAATCTTCCAAGCTACACGTCAAAGTGACAGATCTGCTGTCCAAAATCTTAGAGCTTGAAAAGACATGTAGCATGATGAATTTAAATTATTGAAGAAAACGTTTTTGGAATGCTCAGATCTGCTTACCAGCAAGAGCATACTGTAGCAATTAATGAAAGTGTGGCTACATTTCAAAACATTGTTTCTAGAAAAAAGGGAACTCATTACAGAATCAGAAAAAATTAGACTAATTTTAGGTTTTAATATGCCGTCTAAGACATCTTTAAGAAGGTAGTTGCCTTTATAAAGTTCTAAACTGGCTTCTCAGGCGAACATTTTGAAATATTGGCAGGATTTGTAAACAAAATGAGTGAGTCCGAAAAAAACTGCATAATTCTTTTGATGAAATCGTTGGGTTTGCAGGACTTGGGAGACGAGTTTTCAGACGATGACAGATATTCAGGCCAGGTTAAACCCTGGAAATATGTTCTGGGCGCTTTCTTTGTAAACAAGTTGATTCGAGGTCACCACTTTGCGCTTTTGTTTAAGTGTATTCGAAATAATTTCCTGAACAGAGTTGTTAAATTACCTTGCACCCACTTAAATTTGATCAAATTTCAAAATAAGTGTCTCGTATTGGAAGGTTATTTAAGTGATTATAGCATTGACTCATGCGATGTTTCTCGTATGGCTCCAGAGCTATCAGATAAGCACGTTGATCCAAATAATTTTTAAAAAAATGAGTGTAAAATTGGCGACTCAGGTATTTTCAAACACTGTAAGCCACGGAATCAATGTATTGAGAAATGCTGGAAATTTACAAAGTTCTGTCAGTGGGTTTGACCTTTTAAATGAAGGCACTTATCGTTCAGATATATCATGAAATATAAGTTCAAAAATTTCATGCAGTTTTTTGATAAAATAAAGTTTCTAGAGTTCCGCAATACGGGAAAACCGTCAAGTGCAACTTGAGTAGCAAAGCTAAAAGAAAGCTGCCAAAGAATTATTAACGTATGTGATCGACTTTTTCAAAACGAAAACGTTGGAATTTATACGTTTAAAAAGGTTTTGTCAAAATCCATTAGAATATTGTTTTGGGTTGTTAAGATCAAAATTTGGTAATTTCACAAATCCAACAGCACAGAAATTACTGTATGCACTAAAAAATTTGTGGGCGACAAAAATAAAAAATGAGAACAAATCAAAAAAACATAAATTGTATCCTGATAGTGACATTTCCTTAGACTGGTCTTATGAGCCAGGAATGATCGAGTAAATTGACAAAATCAGAATACAATTGGAAAGTTGTTTTGAAAAGTCAGAATTTCCATCTCAAATTGTTTTAAAATCAAAAGGGACTGCATGCTACTCGATGCTCGTCGGAAAGCAAGTGACTGATCTGGGGCTGTCTCCGCTTATATAGGCGCCGGTTAGTGTGACCAGATCGGCCTATGACGCTAATCCCGCTTTGGGTAATCGGGTTATTGGGCGATGATTATCGGCGATCGATAACTCCGTCGAATAAGTGTAACCGGGTGTTGTTGGCCTTGGTCTCGCGTTTTGAATAATTATTCAAAATTAAAGACCAATATTTGGAATGTTCTTATGTTTAATTTTAATGTAAATGTTTGAATATGGTTTGTATTTAGCGGTATATATCCTCATTACAAAATATAAGTTATAATCTTCTAAGATTTTCGGGCAGCTTTTGGATGCGTTACCGCTGACTGTTTAATGTTGGCTTTACATATGGCGCCCTAAAGATCAATTTCTTCTCCTTGGCTTGTAGCTCCTTCGGTATTTTGTCGCAGAAAGGAGGCCAAGAAGTCCTTGTCACATCCGATAACATCATCTGGTGGAGGACCCCTTCGGATCGTGTGGATAATCGTTCAAATTTGTGGTATCCACCGCGCTTTTCATGTCCGGCTTAATGGGGCCCATCAGTACCATTTGTATGGGTAAACAAAAATCAACAAATTAGATTAAATTTTATATTCTTTTAAAGGAAATCTTACTTGTGGTTCTGTATCTCGCTTTCCCTACGCTGGTAGCCCAAACGCTCGGCGGGATTATCCCTACTCAGCTTCGTAATCAGATTGCTGTCATTAAGCGTGATATTCTTGGGGAATTAATGGCATCGATGCCCTTAAGTATGATGCTGTAGGTGCGCATGGGATCCGAGCCCGTAACTGGAATTGTTCCTATAATTATGAATATACGAGATTGTTTAAACATATATCTTGCTCTTTTATAAAAACTGTAGTGCTCTTCTTTGCAAGCCAGTCGTCAATCAGCACCATCAGCTTCCTTATCTTGTCGCATTATGTATGACCTGCTTAAGCACTAAAGATATCCGTAAACTTGCTCATATTCATGATTTTTAGTTCATTTCGTTTTGATTTGCGACAATTCAAAAGTTAACAAACCCAGATCAGCTGTTCGTGCCACTCACATGTCAAAGTAGCATTAGCTAAATTCTAAATGCGCCAATAGAATCAGGCACATTTAAAAAGTTCGCTAATGCTGCAATGGAATCTGGCTATAAAAGGAATCAAATTAAATAAAATAAACTGTTATTAAATAGACATTTATTTACACATCGACCAACATAAGGCTATTTGCGAAATTTGAAAAAAATGTGATAAGCAAATGCGATTAATATCATTCGTTTTAAGAAATATTAGCTTAAAGGAGTTGTAGCGAAAAGTTGAAACTGATGCAAAAACAGGTGAACGGCCTACAAGAAGAAAACGAACCCAAAAAGAAGAAGAGAAGGCAAAATTCAGTTTTCCCGCAAAGAAAATGGATGTAAGCTCAACACTTAATACAATTTTGACATTCGCAAGTGGAAAGTTTTTCCTCTGCTAATGATTTTTCCACTAATGTTGGCCATGGTGACCACCCGAACCGTTAATTTTTGCTGGATTTCGTCCAGCTTTTTGGCCCGCAGCTCAAATGGAAGTGAATACCTTCGCACTCGCAGTTGTTGATGTAATTATATTCAAAGGCATTTCCCTTAAATCCGCTGACTTGGCCAAAATGCATCTCGCGTTACCTTTGACACTACTCTGAAAATTTAGCGATTTGTAATGAGGTCGAGATATACGTTAAAGACAATGAATTGTTTTCCTCATTGCGTTGAAACTTGATGGAAATCTTAATACCCTCTGCAATTATGCAAGGGTATAAAAACCACTTTATTTGGTTAGCAATAGTTATCACTTTTATTTTTGCTTCTCAAAATTTGTATTATATTCCATGATGTCGTCCATTTCGATTCGTTTTTCTCGTGGATTTGAGGAAAAGCCAACTAAGCGGAAACTGAATGTCCTAAATGTCATTGCACTTTGGGGAATTTGACAGATATTTTTTGGCATATATTAATATCTCTCAGACTGCGCAAGATATTCGATGGACTTTTTTTCTAGTGACTATTATTTTGAAAAAAGTGGGCGAAGTCCTCAGTAATGGTTTAATAGTTTATATTAACGCATTTAATTTTATTTAAATCTGAAAACGATGTACGAAACGATTGAATAGCTTAAATGTTTGTAAAAATATATGCATGTGTTTAAAATGTCTTAGATTTAAAAAATATTAATTTATGCAAAAGCTGCAAGGGTAACTTCGGCGTACTCTTTTCAACATTTCTGCCGGTATCTCGCTCATGAAAGCTTCTATGTTGGCTTCCAATACTCCAATTGTTGCGGGCTCGTCCCTATAGACATGAGCCTTGAAATGGCCCCACAAATATTAAATCTGAGGGCGTTAGATCACACGATCTAGGCGGGTCAATTGATCGGACCGAGCACTCATTTTAAAAGTAAAATTCAATAATTTGGAACCTTTGTTGTTTGTTAAAACGATTCATGGTTAAGTTATAAGCCTAGCTGAAATATAACCAGGGTTTCAATACAAAAAACTAGCGTTAACTGTAAAAACTAGGGCCTGACAAAAAGGAAGTTGGCAAAAAATAACCCATTATTTTCTACATAAAGGATGCCTTTGAAATCTGAATCAAGCTAAAGTACTTTTTAACGCTGTTTTCTAAACATATCTAGGTTAGTTGAACATTGAAATTCGAACCCTTTGGACAGTCCACTAGACGACAAAAATTCAAATTTTAGTTTTATTTTTCCGTGCTAAGCAATCACCGTGAGTTGATCCTTTTTTTGTGTTTCTATTTTGTCCTAATATTTATTTTTGTAGGACAAAGCAAATCACCATGTGCAGCTTTCCCTGCTATCCTTGCGCCGCTTTGTGTCCCTGCGGAGGAAGTGGACCAAGTGGCTTCTATGATCCTTGTTTTGGCCCCTACAACGGTCCTTTTAAACTCTTGGTGTGGGGCAAGCGGTCCTGGTTTCTGGGGGGGTGGTGCTGCTAATTTTTGTCGTGGGTTGCAAGACCAAAAAGAAGCTTTAGCAGCTTTAGTTGCTTGCACAAAATCGGAACCGTCAACAAACTCTACTCCTAATATGAATTTCCAGTCGAATCTCTTGCAATGGCTTAAAACGGAAAAATAAAAATGTCCAAGGACGTAATCTTCTTTGTATACAAACAACTAATTGCATTTTTTTTTCATTCAGAGTCTTGGCTGGCATTTCGGTCAACATAATAAAACTACCATTGTGTAGCTGTGTTCTAACATGTGAAGACTTTCACGCTTTGATCTTCCTTTTAGCTGCTACAGTTTTCAAGGAATTTATTATCGCTTAAAACGAACTTCTAAAATAATAAATTTATTTTAAAAATAGTAATAGAGTCCAATAGCTAAGGTCTAACCATGTCTGAAAATTATGTGATAGACTTTCACGATTTGTGGGCGTGGCTCCGTTTTTAAACTTGCGCTGCGTAAGCGTCTGACTCTATAGACTAGACCTTTTGGCTTGAAAAAGCTTCGTCCAAGTTCCAAGCAATTGCGCTTCTCAATTATTAATTGTAATTATTGTGGATTATAATCCTAATTCTGAAAACGAAAGTTGCGATGGAAGCTCTGATAGCGATTGATCTGTATTCCTTTTCAATTCGTAATAAATGTTTCATATTCATTTTCGTAATCAGTGACCCAAATAAACTTATAATATGAATTTCAGCACAAACGTTATATTTTTGAGACAAATGGCCGCTATTTTTTGTCCGCCATTTTGAATTTTAAATTTTTCTTTTCATTTTCGTAACCAGCGACCAAAATAATTATAAATCCAAAACGTTTGATAATAATCTATTACCTTAAAATTTAAAAAGAGGTTTTAATCATTTTTAGTCACAAAATTTGATATCAGATATTTTGTATGTTGAAGGTGCGATCATCACGACTTTTATACTTCGTAAAAAGGTTTTTTTTTTTGTATCAGAACTTTTTGTTTGAAGTATAGTCGAAGTAATCCAATATTATTACCATGACTTTAAAACTTAACCAACAAGAATGGAAGCAAACTTTAACAAGCCTTACCCTTTCATATATTTCAATCAATAAATATTTTTTAGAACAACAATATTCCGATTTTAATGGTTTTATGTCTTAAAAAAGATTAGATTTTAATAAAATTAGAACCGTAATTCTGAAATTTTTCATAACATCGTTGCTTTTAAAATATTTGCTTCCATCATTTCATAATTTACTATACGTTTTATTATTTTAGGAATTTAATTTTAAAAAAATGTATATTTTACAAATATTAAGTAAAAATGTTTTTGTTTTAACCTGAAACCATTTTTTTTATAACATTTTCCTAACTCCTCCTTTAGGAAGATATTTTTGCAAGATCAGCGTTAACTGAGAAAAGTTTCGGTTTTTATTGCTTAATAACTTTCAAAACATTCTACGCAGAAAATATGTTTATATACTTAAAGTTAAGGAATTTCAAGGGGTATAAACGTGAAAAGTAAAACAAAAATAAGTTTTTAATAGCTTGCAAATAAATTAAAAAAAAACAAAATTAAATAACTTTTTAAGTATTTTAACAAGCATAATTTTGTTAAGGTAGCATGATTAGCATTTACAGTACCTTTTTAATGACATATTTAACTGTTAGCTTTACTTTAGCAGAAAAAAATCGTCTAGAACAAATTTTTTTTGAATCGACCTGCCCAACACATGAAAATTACTCCAGAACTCTAAAACAAGTCTTTAAAATTTTTTGAAACTGACAGACACTATAAAATTTTTCATTTTGAGATTTACCAAAAAAATGAATTTTGTAATTCCTTTTTTTAACGGAGCATCGGATCCAAACAATTGAGTGTAATTTGACACTCATTTTCAACAGAATTTTAACGGACTTAAAAAAGTGGGGCTCAAGAAAAATTTTATAAATAATTAATGTGTGAGTTAACTAAATCGTTATATGTTTCAAATCGAAAATGTTCAATACTGTGAAAATTTTGTTTACAAATGATTAACAAACAAAGCAAATTATTACTTAGTAATTAAAATTAGCCGTTATCTCTAATTGCTTAAAATACTTTGTTTCGTTTGTGAAACGAAAACTCGTTATATAGACTGTAATGTTATAGATGTAAACACATTATGAAACCCTTTTCTGGCGTTTGGTTCCAACTTATATACTACCTGCAACAAGAAGACAACTTTCTTACGCTTCTTTGCGTAGAAGCGGACGGACGGACATGTCTAGATCGACACTCCTGGTGATGCTGATCAAGAATATATATACTTTATCGAAAATGTCCCCTTCTGACTAAAATTAGAATACCCTTTGCAAGAGTGTAAAAATAATGTAATGTGGTGCATATTTAAAGTAACTAAAAAGCGCAAGGGATGAAAATCAAAGCGAAAAATATTTAAATTGAGAACAAAATATTTGGATTTTTTACAAGTGTACTACTTACCTCCATTAAGTATACAATAAATATACATGAAAATATTTAAAATAAAACACAGAAAATCTTTAACCCAAAAAAAATAATATAATATAATATAATAATTTTTTAAAAATTAAATATAACTGTTATTGAATCTTATTTTGGTTTGTCATTTTTTTATCTGTTTATTATTTTTATCTGTTTAAATTTAATTAGTTTAGCTGGCTGCTGTTTAGCGTCGCAAATAAGCCCATTAGCAGCTTTGGTTGCTTTACTCCACCAAAAGCTCACCATTAAGCTCAGATTAACTTTTTGGTGGACACAACTAATTAGAGGCGAAGATATCAAAGCTTTGCTCGGCCACTGAATTTAAACTATTTATTGGCAATATTCAAAATGATCAATTGCGCATATATGCTAATTCAAGAGCCTGCAGTCCATATGGTATTTTTACATTTTTAATCGTTTTTTGATCGGCAACCATTCTTGGTATACAGCAATCGAAATTGGCGTTCGTTTGGTGTGCATAAATTGGTTATTTTACTTTGGTTTTTGTTAAATGTGGTTCGCTAATTGGTTAATTAAGTTGGACCTGGGGCAAAAAGTATCAACGAAGATATATTTTTATGCAAGCCAAGCCATTTTTTGTCAAATTGGATATTTGTTGCTGTGCGAATTTATTTTTAAATGGCATAATTAAAACGGATAACGCCTCTTTTGTTGGCCATCTGGCTCCTCTTTTTTTCGTTCAAAATTTGTTTGAAGTAGGCTAAGCAAATTCGCTATACCTCATGAATAGATTTCTTTTAAGTGAAAGATGCTTTAAGAGGCTGCATTCATGCATTAAACATTAACCAATATGCAGCTTCGATTAGTTTATACAACAATAAACAAAGCGCAGACATGGGACGTCTGAAGGTCGTACACAAAAAAAAATGATAACCATATTTGTGACACATAAAGATGTCTAACAAATTCAACATTAACTTGAAACTTGATCTTATTTTATCGGAAAATGATTCCGAAATAATAATCAAGCTTAATAAATCTATTAATATTTATAAAAATCTCGCAAAAATTATTTTGATTTATCAAATTATGTTCATCAACTTTTTTTATCAGTTTCTGCGCTAGTTAATGGCTATGATACACGACCGATCAAAAATAGATGTCGAAGATTGGGTAAAGTGCCACCTCACGATTGGGCAAAAAACTGGCAAATAACCCGGCCAAAAAATGCGAAAAGTGCGAGAAAAAGTGACTTAATTGAATGTAATATGATCTTTCGAAAACACTTAAACTCCAGCCGGGCTGCTTCACAATCGAAGCAATCGAGTAAAGCCACTGCAAACGCCCAGCAGCGGCTAAGACTGCTCGGGTATTTCGATTTCATTAGTTACAAGTTCACTGGGGCTGAGGCTTAAGCCGAGCTTAAATCCTTGAGCCGCGCTTGGTCAAGCGTGTAGTTTGGCCATTAGCACTGGCTAATAGGCAAACAAACTAATTTCCGCTAGCTGCAGCAGCGAGCGTGGATCAGTTGACCTTTGACATTAACCGTCACCGGCGGAGGCCCTTTAATCGCTGCGTGGCCCGCTGTCGCGCATGCAAATGAGTGTTGGTGGTCGGACACTCAATCAGTTGTGCCTCGCGGCCGTCCTGCCCTATTGACATTGCCAAACCCATCCAAATCTCCCGATAACGATGAGCGCTTACCGGCGACCAGCCACGGCCTTAACCCTTTTCTGGGCAGTGAGAAGTCCACCTGTGCTTTCCCACAAAATCCCATTGGTTCGAATTTTTTTTTTTTTTTATAAAATAAATAAGACATTGGAACATAAGTATGTTTTGGTTGCCAAGCAATTAATAGCGAGCATCTAATTAAGATACATTTATTTAGTTTTTGAACATTTTTTTAATTTTACGACTGGCTTAGGTTAACTTTTTATTACCCATGGTATAATACATTATTAAACTCAAAACGAAAGAACATTTCATGTCAATTATCAAATTTATTTTATGTGCTGGTTCGAAGATCTGCTTAGTGTAATTTGGATCAATCAGTGGCAAACTTTTTAACCAATTCGTACATACCCTCGCAGATTTGACAGAGTTGCATTTTATAAGGAAAAACGTAGTTTTCTAGCAATTGTAGTCGTTAGATGTCAATTTTTATATTTTAAAGTTTTTGACAAATTTACAAAATGTATATTTAAAAAATAAATTAAGTGTACTTTAAACAAGTAAAAGCACAGTCGAATAGTGTGATGCACTAAGCAAGATCTGGAAATGGTCTGATAAAGCCATAAACTAACTTCTTAAATATGGGAAATTGTCCACATTGCCCAAGCCACATTGCATAAAACTAAATAAACAAAACAAATTCACAGTTTTATTACTTGTAAATATAAGATAGAAAAACAAAGGCCTTACAAAGCTTAATGAATTCCGCTCGCCCCAACACCCAGCGCAGGGTTAACGATCTACTGCTCTACTCTCTTCATAACTTCATAACCGGCTGGCTCTTCTCTGACAAGAAGAAGCCCAGCGAAGGCACGAAGACGGGCAAACAGCTGGCCCAATCTTCTTGGGCTTTCGGTATAAAAGTGCCGGCCCATCTGGAAGTGGTCATCATTCAGCTTCAGCGTCTCACGACCAGAGCTCACCAAAGCCAATCCAACGAACTTCAAGTGCCAGCCAACAAATCAACAACAATGGTGAGTACACTGCCCACTGGTCACTGGTCACTAGTCACTGGACACTAGCCGATCACGATACCCGCCGACCTTGGTCAACTTTGTCTTACCTTGACCATCAACTCCGCTCATTCCAGAAACTCTTCGTCTTCGCTGTGTGCGCCATTGCCGTGGTCTCCGCCGATGTGTCCCATCTCAACCTGGGCGGTGGCAATGGCTACAGCTACAACAAGCCCACGCCGACCTTCAACTTCCACTCGGCTCCTGCTCCTGCTCCGGCTCCGGCTTACCTGCCCCCCGCCCATGAGGTGATCTCTGCGCCTGCCCCAGCTCCAGTCTACTCCGCTCCTGCTCCCGCACCCGCTCCAGTCTACTCCGCTCCTGCTCCAGCTCCAGCTCCCGTCTACTCCGCTCCTGCCCCGGCACCGGTCTACTCTGCCCCTGTGTCTGAGTACCTGCCCCCTGTTCAGGACATCCCTGCCCCAGCTCCAGCTCCAGTCTACTCTGCTCCTGCTCCAGTTTACTCTGCTCCTGCTCCCGCTCCAGTCTACTCTGCTCCTGCTCCAGCTCCAGTCTACTCTGCTCCAGAGCCCGAGTACCTGCCCCCTGTTCAGGACATCCCTGCCCCAGCCCCAGCTCCAGCTCCAGTCTACTCGGCTCCGGCCCCAGCTCCAGTTTACTCTGCTCCAGCTCCCGCTCCAGTCTACTCTGCTCCTGCTCCCGCTCCAGTTCAGGACTACCTGCCGCCCGTCCAGGACATCCCAGCTCCAGCACCTGTGTACTCTGCTCCTGCCCCCGCTCCGGTGTACTCCGCTCCTGCCCCCGCTCCGGTGTACTCCGCTCCTGCCCCCGCTCCTGAGTACCTGCCCCCAGTGCAGGACATCCCGGCACCGGCCCCAGTCTACTCCGCCCCAGCTCCCGCTCCGGTTTACTCCGCCCCAGCTCCCGCTCCGGTTTACTCCGCCCCTGCCCCCGCTCCAGTCTACTCCGCCCCTGCTCCAGCTCCCGTGGAGTCGGGCTACCAGTACAACGTGCCCGCCAAGCGTTTCCGCTTCTAAGGGGCAGCAGGTGGACCCAGATGGAGCCACAGCCACAGCCATTCGAGCGGTGACAACTTGTTAAATTAACAAGCGCCGTCGCCCATTGTTGTTGAATATTTGTTGTTACGCAAAGTTCCCGTTGAGATTTTAGCTAATAAATAAACATAAAAATATTAAAATGTAAACACAAGCGCTGTTAATTGCAAATGGATCGATCGGGCGAAGGGGCTCAGCCCAGAGTTGCGCGATTTCAGCGACCGCATTAAACATTTCAATAATCAGCGCCATAAAAGCCTGGTGAAAGAAGCGAGATCAGCAAGTTCGCGTAAGAGTTGGACCCATCCACAACAACAAGGCCGATTATACAAAGATGACCTCAGGTGTAGGCCATCGTTAAGACCACTCAGCACACTTAAAGCATGATTATATATGTGAGAGAAATCTCTTTAGAGTTGCAAATTTGATCGCTGATGGCCCTTGTATACGTTTAAGTCCTCGAGTGAGAAAAAGTGACGATTTTATGTTCAATTGTTTACCAACAATGCGCAAAATATCGTTTCTGTCGACAGTTCAAAGTTTTTATTAGCTAAAGTTTTTGAAGGAATTAGGGACTGTATTGCTTAAATGTTTAACGTTTATTTTAAAAGTTTTTATAACTCTTACTTTTCAATGTCTGAATAAGTCTTAAACAAGAAAGGAAGCAAACTTCGGCATGCCGAAGTTCATATTCCCCTGCAGCAATTGCAAAAATTAAATATTCTTGAAATTCTTGCGAATATGTTTAAAAACATTGAAGCTATGATGTTTTGCAGCTCAATTATTCGATATTTCCTATGGCGGCTATATAATATCGTTGTCCGATTTTAAAACAATTAAAACCCTAATTCTGAACTGTCAAATTATTAATAAGTCAATAAGAATTTAAAACAAGAAAGGAAGCAAACTTCGGCAAGCCGAATTTCATATACCCTTGCAGCTATTGCTAGAATTAAATTTTTGAAAACATTAAAATTATGATTTACTTGCGTATATGTCTAAAAACATTGAAGCTATGATGATTTTCAGCTCAATTATTAGATAGTTATTTTATATATTTTTATTATTTCTATGGGAGCTATATGATATAGTCGTCCGATTTTGATGAAATTTAAACCGTAATTCTGAAATATTTAACCATTACTATATGTCGAAGAACTAAAAAAAAATTAAAAAACAGCAAAGTTATAATTTTTTTTGTATTTTTTTTCCGATTATTCCTATGGGAGCTATATGATATAGTCGTCCGATTTTGATGAAATTTAAACCATAATTCTGAAATATTTAACCATTCTTATATGACGAAGAACAGAAAAAAATTTAAAAACAGCAAAGTTTTAATTTTGTTTAATTTATTTTTCCGATTGTTCCTATGGGAGCTATATGCTATAGTCGTCCGACCTGCAACAGAAGACAACTTTTGAGAAAGTTTTATGCAGATAGCTTTGAAACTGAGAGACTAGTTTGTGTAGAAACGGACGGACGGACAGATGGACATGGCTAGATCGACTCTCCTAGTGATGCTGATCAAGAATATATATACTGACTGAAATTATAATACCCTCTGCAAGGGTATAAAAAATTATAACTTTGGTGTTTTTTAATTTTTTTTTAGTTCTTCGACATATAGTAATGGTTGAATATTTCAGAATTTCGGTTTAAATTTGATCAAAATCGGAATACTATATCATATAGCTCCCATTAGAACAATCGGAAAAATAAATAAAAAAATGTTATAACTTAATTTTTTTATTAGTTCTTCGAGATATAGTAATGGTTAAATATTTCAGAATTATGGTTTAAATTTCATCAAAATCAGACGACTATAACCTAAAGCTCCCATGTAAACAATAAAAATATTAAAAAAAAAATTTTTAATTTACCTTTTTATTTTGTATTTTTTTTAGAAATTTTTTATGATTAATTAATAATTTGACAGTTCAGAATTACGCTTTTAATTTTATTTAAATCGGAAAACGATATCATATAGCTGCCATAGGAACTATCAAATAAGCTTTAAAAAGCTTCAATGTAAACATACGCAAGTCAATCATAATTTTAATGTTTTCGAGAATATTTAATTTTTGCAATAGCTGCAAGGGTATATGAACTTCGGCTTGCCGAAATTTGCTTCCTTTCTTGTTTTTCATTAATTTATGTATTTTTCCTTTCGTTTCTTCAAAAAATTAGTTAATTAAATTTGAACAACAGCAATGTTATAATTTGTTGTCTTCTTCCGATTGTTCGTATGGGAGCTGTATACTGTCGTCCGATCCGACTCCTTCCGATTTATATATTATCTTTTGGGAAATTTTGGTTGCTTTAAAACTTAAAACTAGGCTATCTACAAACAGACATACAGACGGACATGGCTAGATCGACTGTCCTAGCGATGTTGATCAAGAATATATATACTTTACAGGTTCAGAAATTCTAATATAAGGGTATACAAATAATGATTTATTTCGGCAACTGGTAGGAATACTAATTTGTTAAGGTTTTTTTCTGAACTGACTTAGTGAGCCAAAACTTCAGAAACTAGATCGAAAACGATCTTTATTCTCACATTAAACGGACAGAACTTGCAAAGCTGCATCGTAAAACGATAAAAAACGAATCATCTGTCGTTCATATCTTTACCGAGTGTTTAATATTTGTTTTGCTAGACTTTGTATTGGTTGAGTGACCGCAAAACAGAATTCTAATCATGGTATGTTTTGCTATTTTTTTAGAAATAGTTCTTACCATTTACGGCTCAAGACTATTTTCGATTTTCACAATAGTACAAACTTTAATTTGTGGTTTTGTTTTAATCCTTTGGCAAACATGTTGCAAACTATCGTTTGATTCCCCTTTTTGGGCTACTGGGAACTAAAAGGCTTTAAAAAAATATTTTAAGTATTTTTACCTCATGCAGCACCCCCAACTTTCTAATTTCACCTACTTAAACCAATAAATTTTCGAATTTGGATGTAGAAGGATAAGACAGTTGGTTTTTTATATTTTCAACTAATGATAAATAGTTTTATTGCGAACATTCAGTTTTTGTCCATCTTTGATTTTAATATACCATTTGCTTTATGTTATAATGGTTACGTAGGTTTAATTTATAAAGTATGCACTGCATCATCGTTTCAATTGCTTAGTTATGTATTAACTCAAACTACAATTTGTGTACATGTCAATGCAAACAAGCATTCGCAATGAACTAAATTTATATTTATTGACTATGTTTATCTATAATCATTAGTTTCTTTTATATTCGTATAGTATTAATGGTATGTATCATATATAACTCACGATTATTTTGTTAGAGCTCGAAAAATATACAGCTAAAATTAAAATACTTAGCGTAGTTTATGTTTGTTTTAGCTAAACTGAAAGAGCACAAAAAGGGAACTAAATTTAACGTTAAAAAGGCATTGGGAGTGTTTAAATGGGAGTTGTAATCAAACGAACATACAAATTCAAATTTTGTAATTAATTTATGTAATGGGAGCGCCATCGCAAAAAAAGTAACTTTGGACAACTTTTTACAGAATTTGGATCAGGTTTGAAACATCGTTTGTGGTTTTGTATTAAAGGTCCAGATTGTTTAAACACAAAGTCTTTAATAATAAATTAATGCCAAGATTGCTGCCTACTCTAAAATGTACCTTCTTTTCTAACTCTACAAATGGATTGTGGTCATCTTACACACGACAATCCCACTATATATACAAATTTTTCTTATGCGCCCGGCGGCGCTTGTTATGTGTCATAATCGTCCTGTTGCGAGCTAAAGTAGCTTACCAAGCCACTGAACTCGCCCACGGCAGCTGCTCCCGTGGATGGTGGAGCTCTGGTTTCATGAGCCGATCCCGAGTCGTCCTCGGCAATGGCAGCCGGTGAATTCGTCGATTCGGCCGGTCCTGGAACCTCGCCCACTACAAGGGGCGACTTTCGTGTGGGGTACGCCTCCAAGGTGGTCAGCTTTTTGCTGGTTATCACAGAGGCTACCGATGGCTTGTGGCTGAGCGCTTCGCTGGGGATTGCCGGTGGAGGGGCTGCGGCGGGTGGAGGACCTGAAGACTGCGTCGGTGGAATTGGAACCAGATTCTTCCCATGCGTCAGAGAAGAGACCGAGTGATTCGTTGGCGTCCCTGCTGGCGGAGCACTTACGATAACCGAACTTGGGGCAGCATGGGCAGACGGTGTGGTCAACGGCGGAGGAGGGGGATAGTAGCCATATGGGGGATAACCACCTGAAAGTTTGAAGAACATTTTTTTAATAATATGCGGTATTGCAAGCTGTATAGGCTTTCAAAATTTAATCATACGCATGGTTGAACGGATAACTAAGCCTTACAAAATTGTGGAGAACATCGAAAAATGTTTTTACTATTTTTTCGGTGATGATTAGAATTATTTAATTATTTCTTTACTGGTATTCTGGGTACACGCATGTTTAGTAACTTTCCTAAAAATGCTCAGAAGTGAGAGAAGTATTTGATATTTTTTAAGAATAAAACTTCAAAAAACTGGGTGGAACAGAATTTTAAATTTGTGGACGGCGCTAATTTTTAAACCAAACTTATATTGCGTGCGCATTAAAAGACTCTTTTTTTTTAGGGGAGCAGGATTAAATTGGAGATTTTTTTTTCTCATTTCTGAGTGAATGCCTTTATTTTTTTTTATATTTATTATTTATCACATGGCGGCGGTCTGTCGGCGACTCTTCAAATGGCGTCTTGCGGTGCGTTAATCCTGGACTCACAGTGATATTTAACGGTTTTAAAGTTGAAAATAACATTTTTACATACAAAATCAACCTTTTGTTTATTGTAAAGTTATTAAAAGAACTAATAATTATTTATAAAAACTTTCGTTCATCTGCAAGTATTTACTGTGTAAAGAATGAGTGCAAAATTTCATTCAGATCAGACCATTTCCTTTTGAGTAAGTAAGTACTTTACATACCTCATATCTGCCTTGGGCACCATTACGAGATAATTTTTATATTTTTATATACAAAATTATCAATTTTTTTTTTATTTGCAAACCTTTGTAGCTCTTGTAGACAGAAAGATATGACTAGTTCGACTCTTTGATGTTGAAATAAAATAGGCTTTGTAGGGTCGGAAACTCTTCCCTACACATGCTACATATAGTTCGTATACAAGATTTACAATTAATAGCAAATTTTAAAGTCTAAGAGTTCATAATCGAGCTTTATGTAGATACGAAATTCAATTAAAAAAAATTGTTAGATTTTGTCATTAGCTGTATTTCACTACGATGCTTACGTGGTCCGGCGGCAAAGTCAACGGCTCCCGGTCGCATACTTCCAGGTCCTGGAGGTCCTCCGACGCGAGGCGAGTAATTGGGATTGCCATACATGGGCGGAGCTCTGAAGAAAAGCCGCGGATTAAAGGCATGCAAATATAGAGTGGTGTGTGGCTCACCTGTAGGGGTTCAAATGAGGCGAGGCGTGTCTCGCTGGTGGCGGTCCGGAGCCAAAGACTCCGCCCATGGGCGGGCCAGGCGGTCCGCCGTGGTGCTCTGCTCCGTGGAGGTAGGGCGGCCTGGAGCTGGTCGCACCCCCGCTTGCCGCTGTTGTTGGTGGGCCAGATCCTCGCAGTGGCGGCGGCGGTCCATAGGTGGGTCGCAGCGATGCGTGTGGCGGTGGCAGTCCGGGCGGCAGCTGCGGTCGCAAAAGGTGTCTAGGAGGTCCTGACGACGATGACGATGACGACGACGACGACGAAGGGGAGCGGGTGCCAGGGACGGCGGGTCCAGACTGCTGGCCGGCTACTTGGCCGTAGAACCGGGCCAACTCCGCACTGCTAGGATACATGCCGCCGGGCGGCGGTCCATGACCTCGTCCGTGGGGCAGCGGCAGGTGCGCCGGGATCCGCGTGATCACAGAGGCCTGCGGAGCGGGGACGGGAGCGCTGGCGGGAGCTTCCTCGTGCGGCTTAAACAGCGGCTGCCCCTTGGCCTTCTCTGTTGGCACTGGCCCCGGAGTCGATGAGGAAGTGGCCGCCGTAACGGCCGCCGCCGTCTGCTGCTTCTGCAACTGATCTCTGAGGGGTGTTACCTTTTTCCGCCTGCCCCTTGGTTTGGAGTCGGCCGCAGGACTGCCCGCCGCTGCGTCGGGTGGGCGGGCTGCAGCCGAGGCTGCCGCGGATTGCATGAGATGCGCAGCGGCCGCCGCTGCCGAGGGCATTGGCATGACCAGCGGCAGGTGTTGGGCCGATCCGTGACCGGTCGCATAGTTTCCACAGCCCAGGGGCTGGCCAAGAGGGGCGGAGAGGGCGTTTTGCAGCAGGTGCATGGCCTGTGGCGGGGCGACCGCCTGCGACAGATGACGCTGCAGCATGGGATGCATGCCGTGAGGTGGGTGAGGAGGCAGCAGCGATGCGGGCGGGTGTGCCGAGCCAGAGGCGAGGGGAAACTGGTGGCGCAGAAGCGGCGGATGCATGGTGGGCATGGGAAGACGCTTGCGATGTGGCTCCTGCAAGCCAGACGCACTGGGACCGGCAGTCGGAGCCGGAGCTGGAGCTGAAGCTGGCGTCTCGGGCGTCACCTTGCTGGATTGCCGCGACTTAGAGGGCGTCGTGCGCAGCACCTCCTCTGCGCCAGGCAACTCACGGGCTGCCACCGCCGCGCTGAACTGCTCTTCCTCCTCCACCATACGGGCGATCGCGTCCTCCATGTCCTCGGGCAGGTCGTCGGGCAGCTCGGCGTCGTCCAGCTCCGACTCGTCCACGTCGTCCAGGTCGCCAATAGTCTCCCCCTTGCGCTGCAGGTAATCGATGTCCAGCACCTTGGCCTGCCGAATCACCGAGAGCGGCACCGTCGACAGCGAGTCGCCGCTGGCGGCCTTGCCAGGTGTGCGCTTCTCCGGCACAGTGGCCCCGGACTTGATCGGTGTAAGACGGGGCGTGGCCGCCAGCTTGGCGCCTTCGGCATTCTTCTCTGCCAGCATACGCTTGATCTCCTCCTGCCGCTGGATAAACTTCTGACGCTCCTCAGGCGGCGTGTCGGGTCGATGGACGCCTGGCTTGATGCCGCCATCAGAGCTGTCGTCATCTACAAACAAAGAAATTACAATCAGGACAATGCTGAAAGACCCAGTAACCAGGGGGCCTAGGAACCAAAAAAAAACCTTTAATCCAAGTGACCTTCTTTAATTTTCCTTCAGATTTCTAAAATAAAACGGAATATTCTTTAAATCACTTTGGGGTAGGAGTTATTTAGGAGGAATATTTGTATCAACTCGCCTCGTAAAACTAATAATCAAGAAATTGTAATACCCACTGCAAGGTATTAAATAGAATTTATAAAAATTTAAAAATTAGATTAAGTTAAAAAACTTATAAATTTTGACATTTTCTTCAAGAATGAATTTACGCGTTTTGTTGCCCTATAAATTAGCGTAAACAAGAATCATCGTTATACATTTTAGGTGGCGCCATCTGCCGAACTGCAGAGCAAACACTACAAGCTAAGAGCGAGCAGCTCCCCCGCCCCCGCTAACTGATCTTTCTCTCTCTTCCGCTCTCTCAACTTTATGAACTCAGTTTAAGAAGTATGCAGTGACGTCATAATGTAACTTAAAGCCAATAACTTCTAAAACTATTGTTTAATTTGGATAATTTGTTGTGTTTCGATAGATATTGTCAGAATAAACATATAACGCCCAACAACTGGCCTCTACCAAGTCACAGAGTGACTTGACAGAGACTCGCGATTTTAGTAAACTAAGTAAAAACTACATGTTAATTCCTAAATCTCGCTAGAGATCCTATATCGACTTGGCCCGGTCTTGATCCTGATAAAGAAAATATATCATATTTAGGGTAGGAAACGCTTCCTTCTTCCTGTTACATGCTTTTCAACGAATAACAAAAAGAATTCGCTCTTTTATAAATGATTTATGATTTACTTACCGTCCTCGATGTAGGCGTACCGCCGTCCACGGGTGCGAGTGCGATCGTCGGAAGCGGCGCCGTCCTCCTCCTCGGAGGACGCTGGCTTCTTCTTCTTGGCCTTGCCCTTTCCCTTTCCCTTGCCAGCCTGTGACACGGATCCGCTCGGTTTGAGGGGCTGAGAGCGGGGCTGCTTGCCGGAGCCCTTTCCCGACAAGGGCGCACCCTCCTGACCCTCCTCATCCTCGTCCTCCTCCTCCTCCGGATCGCTCTCGCTAATGTCGTCGTCGGAGTACTCCAGGCGCTTGACCTTCTTCGCGGGCTGGGGGGCTGGCTTCTTCAGCTTCGGGGACTTCCTGGCGATGCCACCCGCCGAGCCCGACTTCTTGGCGGCTGCAGCCTTCTTCTTCTTGGAGGAGGGATTCCAGGCGCCGTCTTCGCTCTCGGAAGTGGTGTCGTCGCACAGGTCGGCACTGTCCACGTTCTCGGACAACTCATTGTCGTCGTCTTCCGTTTCAGTTTCCGTGTAGTCAGAGTCCTCCTTCTTCTTTTTCTTGGTCTTTGCCGCTCGTCGCTTCTGGTCCTCCTCCTCACTTTCGTCGCTCTCTTCCACCACAAACTTGCGATCCTTTCGCCTTTCGCGCGCCGCCCTTCTGGCAGCCTTCCGCTGCTTCTTGCCTCGACCTGGTCGTCTGTACACCTCCAAGCTCGAGTCGGAGTCTCCGGAGCCAGACTGTGAGCTGTCCTCATCCGAGTAGCTGGACGTTTTGAAGTCCTCATCGCTGCCATGATCCTCCTCGCTGCTCACGTCCAAGGTGGTCAGTTTGCGAGGCTTCTTCTTGGCAGGCGGTTGCTTGAACTTGTTGCTGCGCTTGAGTGGTATCTCATCCTCGGACGACGACGAACTGCTGCCGCTGGACTTGACCTTTTGTTTCTCTTTCTCGACGTCCGCCTTTTCGTGCACCTCCTCCTCCGCAGGCGGATCTTCGGATCGCGTCTTCTCCTTGTCCGCCTCAATAATGGTGGATATGTCCTTGCCGCGGCCTAGGTTCCCTGCACCGGCGACCTCGTCCATCTCTTTTTTTAAGGCCGAATTGATGAGGTCGTCGTACTCGTTGAGCCGGTAGCTCACATTGATCTGGCGTCGCTTGCGCAACTTGTATATGGGCTCGTCGTCCGAGTCCGAGAAGCTGCTGCTGTTGCTGCTGCTTGAGCCGGAACTTGATCCAGAGCCGGATCTGGAGCCACTGCCCCCGGATTTGCCGTTACTGGAGTCGGACTCGTTTCCACGGCGGCGTCTGGTGCCCCGCTTGGCGGCGCGCCGGTTACTGCGTCCATCTCCGCGACGCCGCTTCACCTTGTCCGCCTTGCTGACCGTCTCATCGTCCTTCTCGTCCTCGTCATCGTCCTCCTCCTTCTCCTCCTTGAATCCATCGTTCTTCGCCGCCAAAGTGGCGGCCTCCCGCTCCTGACGCTCTCGCTCCGCCTGCTCCTCGGCCAGGATCCGTTCGTGGTGCTTCTGGGCCACCAAGGTGTCGAACTGCTGCAGCTGGAGGTCCAGGGCTGTGATCAGCTGCTCCTGCTGACAGGGAGGACAGTGCCAGTCGCCCTCGGGGATGTAGAAGAGCACTGGTGAGAGGCAGGAGCAGTGGTAGCCCTTGTTGCAGGCGGGAGTATCGCAGAGTAGGATCCACTCGGGGTGGTCAGACTTGCCGCACTTCTGACACGCCTCCTCCGCGTCCTCCTGATAAAATATAAATAATCAAGTTAGCATATCATATTATCATATAAATCTGCTCTAATCGTTGATAGATATATATTTCCTTTAATATTTTCATTAGTTTCAGAATCAACATAGAAAAGAGAAACCCTAATTATGACCTAGAATTGGTACATGCCTATACAGCTTGTATAATGAGTTTCTTAGTCATGTCCGTCTGTCTGTCTCAGCAACCATATTTAACCGAAACCTATTTTTTAATAATAATAACTACTTAAATATTAAAAAAATACTTACATATTAAAACTAAAACTTAATTGCTAGCTAAACTCAGGGCCTAGTTGTGCAAAATATTATACCACTAGTTTACAGATGTATCTTTTCTGTTGAGTTGAGCTCTAAAACGCAATTTTTTTTAATCTTATATAGAATCCAGGATCACTAGACCAGCTAATCTTACTGCTAACTTCTGACTTAAATTACAAAATGAGATTTAAATTTGATCCTTTTCCCTTGTAAGTTTTTTGTGATCCAAGTTTAAAAACCATCTAGATGAAAGCTTCTCCTTTTTAAAGTTAAATATACTCCGTACCTTCTCCTGGTCTTCGGCGTTTTCCTTGCGCACGGTGCGCGCCCGCTTCATGGGCACCACCTGGGACTCGTCCTCCAGCTCGGACTCCGGCGAGAACTCGTGGTCGGAGCGGAAGAGCGGCGAGCCGGGGTCCGTTTCATAGTGCGGTGGCTCCTCCTCCTCCTCCTCGCTCTCTGGCTGCTCTTCTGAGTCCGATGACCAGGCGCCATCCTTGCCAGGACACTTCTTTTTCTTTTTACTACGAGCCTCCTCCTCCGCCTCGCTGGCCTCCGACTCTGACTCCTCCCCCGAAGGCTCTAGCACTGTTGGGTCTGCCTCCTTCTCGGCCTTCTTCTTTTTCTTGAGCTCCTGTTTCATGGAGCGCAGGGCCACCTCCTCTTGCTTTCGGCGCTCCGCCTCCTCTTTGATCTTCTGCTGGGCGATGCGACGAGATTGGCGGACCGGAGTCTCCGAGTCGTTGGTCTCGATGATATTGGTGGTGTCCACCTCACGCTTTTTTCGCGGCCCACGTCCCCGGCCCACCTTTGCCTTCGTCTCCTCTTTTGGCTCCTCTTTTTGCTCCTCCTTGATTGCTTCCTCCTCTGGTGTTTCCTCTTTTACTGGAATACCCTCGACTGAATCCTCTTTGACCTCAGATTTAGGTTTGGCTGAAAGTTTAGGAGTCTCCTCATGGTCATCTTCGGATTCCTGTTTACCCTCCGCTTTCACTTCCGTCACGGACTTATCCCTGGCCCCACCTCGCGTCCTTTTGGGCTGAGGAAGCTCGGAGTAAACGACAGCAGCACCGCCTCGCCGACCAGAACGACGGGCAGATCCCTCCGGTGGGGAGGATTCTTTCACAGGAGGCGACGCATCCTGGGCTGGCAGGGCAAGTGGATCCTCCACCTCCTCTTCGATGTCCTGCTCGTTGTTGCGCTTTAGCTTCTCGCTGACGGCGGAGGGAGGCGGCTCACTGGGCGAGGATTCCTTGGAGAAGGACTCTTTGGCATCTTCGCTGCTGCGTCGCTTGCGATGACGTTCCTCCGGTTGGACGAGAGAAGCATTGGGAACTGGCACGGCAGGTACGATGGTCTCACTGTTCGTTCGTTTTCTGGGGATAGCTTCCTCTTCGCTCTCCTCCTGCCGTAGTTGAGTTAGAAGATTCTTCTTAAGCGGCTTCGTTACCGGCGACTTCTTTGGTGGACTGAAGGAGCTGGTGGGAGGAGTAGCTTCTCTAGCTGGCTGTGGCGGTTGCAGATCTTTTTCCGGGACCTTTTCAGAAGATTGCTCCTGCGAAGTCTTCTCGGGCAAGTCCCTGTCCATTGTTTTCTTCTTCTTTTCGATAATTTCCTCCAGAGTGGGCTTCTGCTTACTGACTGGAGCTATAATCTTGCGCCGGCTGCGCGGATCCTCCTCCCCGCTGGAGGATGTAGTTTCCTCGATCTGCGTCTTTTGAGCCTCCACCTTTCGTCTGGCCTCCACGTTGGTGGTCTTCGGTCGCATCTTGATGCGCTTGCCCCCCACATCCAGATCATCCAGGGTGGGGTCGTCATCCTGGGGCTCCTCCTCCTGCACTTCGCTTTCGGAGGTCGAGTTTCTGAGAGCGGGCTGAGATTCGTTAAGACGTCTCTTGCGGTTTAGTAGCATAGAAGGCTTAGGTACTGAAATTGTCTGGTCGACTGAAGGTGGCTCGGCATCCGCCTTGGCTTTGATATCACCCTCCTTCGACTTATCTTCCGAAATCAGGCTTTTGGAAGTACTTGCCACTTGGTTTTGTACTTTTTCCGGTATCGTGTCTTCTGCGGGGGAAGATTCATCATTTTTAATGGTCTCGTGACAGATTGTGACCGCGTCGCTACTAGATCTAATCCATTTCTTCTTCAGATCGGAGGGTTTATTGTCATTCGCAAGCGTTTCTGGCACAATTTCAAAGCTTTTTCTAACATTTTCTGGCTTAACTTTTGTTTCGTATACAGGACTTAGATCATCGATTTGGCTTACAGGATGATTAATAAAAGATTTGGATTTATTGACGTTTTTAGGCGTTTCAATTTCCACTTCCCTTGCGGATATGCGTGATACTGTTTCTTTTGCGCTCGTTTCCGTATCCGGCTCAGTTTCTGTTCTCTTATCGTTTTGGTTAGATTTAGGTGTTTTTTCTTCACTGGAAATCTTGTCATTGCATATGCTAGCCGTATCAGTATCTCTGGTAGAATTCTGCAGATCAGTTAACGACGTTTTTTCCTCTGAGGACAGTTTTTTAACTGGACCATTTTCCTCGACGCTTTCTTCTTCCAAACAGTCCTCGACTTTTTCTTTAGTATCTGCATCTAGACGCACGTCCTTATCCTCAGATGGGAAAGGTTCGCCCTTATCTAAGTGATTGTTTGCGTCTGAACTCGTCACTCTTTTATTGCTTCGTGTACTTTCGAGATTTTGTCATTCGTTTCGATCACCTTGATTTTAAATTCCAGCAAATCCGTTTCACCCACTTGCTCGGACTTTCTCCCTTTCATTTGTTCTTCTGAGATTTTGTTTTCGTTAGCTTCTTGGCTTTTGATAGTCTCTTCGCTAGGAGCAGCAGATGCTGTAGCTTCAGCGTCTGCTGGAGTCTCTCTGAGTTCGCTTCCATTTCGGGGCGGATTGTCCTCCCCGCACTTTTCACTCTCTCCATTTGTTTTCTCCTCGCCCAAGCTGTCGAAAATGCTGCGCCTCGCCTCCGGCTTTGGTGTTTGCTTCATGGGACTCAGCTTGAGGCACCCCGGCTCTCCAAAGAAGAAGGTGGCCTTCGGCTCCGATGTCTCCACGGTCGCCTCGTCCACGGCAGCTTCATTTTTGCCATTACCGACGAGGCAATCGGTTCCCCATCCTTGACCGATCACCAGGAGCACCGGGTCGGCGATAGCCTCGCTGAGCTCCAGCTCATCCCCGCAGTCAAAGTTGCCCAGAAAGGTAAGGGGAACGGCCTCACAGTCGCGGCCAGATCCTTGGCCCCGCACCTCTATCGTTGGATCCTCAATCGCCTCGCCAACTTCTTCCTCGTCGTCATCTTCTTCAATATCTGCCGCCGCGCTGTCGATGTCCTCTTCTTCCTCCCCCTCGTCCAGTTCAGAGTCCTCCTCATCCTCGTCCGCTTCTTCCTCCTCCTCGTCCTCCTCCTCCTCGCCGGACTCTCCTTCGTTCTCGTCCTTGGTGCTCTCGTAGCGACTTGGCTTCTTGATGCGCTTGGTGTCGAGCAGTGTGGGCCGGTGCTTCTTCTGCTGCTCCTCCTGGGAGGCCGTAGGGCTACTGTCCACGTCGTCGATGGAACGCTTTTTGGCTGGCGACGGTGAAGCGCTGCCCCCGAGCTTGGCCTGGCTGATGAACAGTGGCTGAAAGAGCGATAGTTGAAACCTTTCTGGAATGCCTGATGGATGCCACTGCATACGTACCTTGACCCTCTTCGACTTTTTCTCCTCCTGCTCGGGAGAGCGCAGTTTAATCTTTAGATTGGGCACCGTTTTCACGGGCTCCTCCTCATCTCCATCTCCATCGCCAACTCCATCTTCTTCCTCATCCTCTTCCTCTTTTTCCTCTGGAGGCGGTGGTTTGGCCGGACAGCTGTTGCTGCTGCTGGTGTCCTCGTCGGCCTCGCCAATGTCCTTCGAAGGCAGCACCACCTCGTTTCCGCGCAGCCTGGCAATGAGGTTGACGAACTCTTCCCGGTTCGTGGCCACCACCTGCCAGATCTCCTCGTCCAGATGCTCCTGGTAGATGCGCAGGTTGCAGTCGGCGTCCTGGGTCAGCCAGTAGGCGTGGCCCAGCCGATCCCGCCCAATCGGCTCCGAACGCAAGGTGTCCGCATTCAAGGTGAGTATGTGGGCCCGAAACTTGGCATTGCGCTCGAACTGACTTTCGAGTAGTTCCTGGACACGGGTAAACAAAACGTTAGCTCTGCCTCAGTCAATGGTGTGCATTTCGCCTCTTACCCGGAATATTCGCAGTTTGACCTTCAGGCTGGAGTTCCTGTAACCAAACCGTTCGATTTCCCAGGCGTCTTGGACCGAATAACCGAAGCAGAACTTGCTGAGGGCTGACTCCCAGCTCTTCTCGTGAACCGTCTTACGGGTCTTCCGCAGCAGCTTTATATGCAAGTCCCTGAGCTCGGGAACTGCAAAAATAGGTAATTATTAATTGTTGGGACTGAAAATATTTTAACTAATATTTTGGTTTGCTTTTATCAACATGAAATGCAGAACTAATGAGGCTATGTCGATAATTAATGACAGTGTTCATGAACTGCAAACATAACTTATTTTGTTGTATCGAAATACATTCAACCTTTTTTTATTCTAAACTTAAAATCTTATGTGATTTGATTTTTTATCGTTTTGACAGAAATAAAACCGTTGCGAAAAATAAATAATATTTAAATAATTTCACAAAATTTTCAGTCAAAAAATGATTTTCTTTTAAAAGCTAAAATAAATGTCATAATTGGTTCAGTACTTAAATGGAATTTAACTAATTAGGTGATGACAATAATTAATGCTAATTACTATTAACTAAAAAACCAGACTTGTTCCTGTGGTACATTTTCTTTCTGATGTGAAATTGTTATTAATAACAAGTTCACTCTTTGCGTGTGCAATAATTGTGAATTGTATAAATAGGTGTCAACAAATCAAAATGATACAATAAGTAAACGAAGATGGGCAAATGAAAAATTCTTCGACAACAACAAATGGCCTATGGGAAATATTTACATCTTTCACGGAATTGTTGTTGCTTGCGCTTGTGTTGGAAAGAAAACAAAAAGTTGTGCTCTTTTCGATTACTCTCTCTTACAAGCACAAATACGAACGCTCTCTCTCCCGAGTCAAACGCAGACCAATTTAAAAACGGCATTTCCGTGGTATTACCCCCAATAATTCCACCTGACATAACTCAATTTGGCAAAGCCCCGCCCCCACAAGCAGCTCACCTTCGTTGTTGCTGGTGAACCACTCCTGCAATTGCCTGAAGCTCGGCAGGCTCAGGCCCAAATCCTTGGCGAATTTCTGCAGGAAGGCGCAGATCACCGCGAAGTCCGGGTCGTTGGCGCACGTGTGGAGAGTGGAGGTCAGGGCGTCGTCGTCCTTGCACTCCTCCGATATCGCCTCCGCCGGAATGGGAATCGAACTCGGAACCGCGGCTGAGGACGCCGCCATTTTTCATGCGTCCCCGAGAACGGGTGAAAATTTTCGTGGGCTGTATCGTATACTACACTGGCAAAACCGCACAATGCGCACTAATTTCGCGAGGCATTTGTCCGAATCTCAAGCACTCTGGTCGCACGGCACTCCGAGTCGTCGAGTTTGCATATTTTTGGCCGCGAGACTGCGCTTTTACATGCGAAATTTCCTTTTTAAACCAAAAGAAAACGCTTTATTTTCTATTGCGAGATGCAGTGTGGCCGTACCGACGTTTTCTGACAATCCTGCCCCCTGCACTTGTATTTCAAGCGGGTTGGCAGTCTGAGGCGAACTAGTTTTTAGTGTACTTTAGGTGTGTGGGAACTGGAATGCAGTATGTGTTTGCGTAGGTTCAATAAATTATGTGAGATTCCACTACAACACATTTTATATGGAAGTGATGATTTCCGCCAGGACATACAGCTATGTGCAAAATAATAAGGACACCTGTATTAACGCTTTTTCGTAATAAGGTCGCTTGTTTATATGTCCAATAAAAAAATAAATATATATGCCAACACTTCGTAGGAATACTGGAAGTAAAGGACTAGCAGAAACGCCCTCCGAATTTGTACAATCGCCATCCAGGCTCGCACTTTTGTGTTTTTCTTAAGTTTTTTAAATTTCTGTCCTAAATTTATAGTTTTTTTATTTTGAAGAACTGGATTAAGAAAGCTAAATTAATTACGATTAGTAGCAATCCAAAACAAAAACAATTTTTTTATGTTAAAGTTGTTATTGTGTCGCATATCGGACGTCTTTATGCTATGGCACATGTACCAATGATTTTTATACCCTTGCAGAGGGTATTATAATTTCAGTCAGAAGTTTGCAACGCAGTGAAGGAGACATCTCCGACCCTATAAAGTATATATATTCTTTATCAGCATCACTAGGCGAGTCGATCTAGCCATGCCCGTCTGTCCGTCCGTCTGTCCGTCCGTTTCTACGCAAACTAGTCTCTCAGTTTTAAAGCTATCTGCGTGAAAGTTTCCCAAAATTTGTCTTTCTATTGCAGGTAGTATATAAGTCGGAACGAGCCGGATCGGACGACTATAGCATATAGCTCCCATAGGAACAATCGGAAAAATAAATAAAAACAAACTATAACTTTGCTGTTTTTTAATTTTTTTTTAGTTCTTCGACATATAGTAATGGTTAACTATTTCAGAATTACGGTTTAAATTTCATTAAAATCGGACGACTATATCATATAGCTCCCATAGGAACAATCAGAAAAAAATACAAAAAAAAATTATAACTTTGCTGTTTTTAAATTTTTCTATTAGTTCTTCGACATATAGTAATGGTTAAATTTTTCAGAATTATGGTTTAAATTTCATAAAAATCGGACGACTATATCATATAGCTCCCATAAAAATAATAAAAATATATAAAATAACTATCTAATAATTGAGCTGCAAATCAACATTGCTTCAATGCTTTTAGACATATACGCAAGTAAATCATAATTTTAATGTTTTCAAAAATATTTAATTCTTGCAATAGCTGCAAGGGTATATGAACTTCGACTTGCCGAAATTTGCTTCCTTTCTTGTTTTATTCTACATTAAGTAGCATCAGGATAATAAAATAAAATAAATAAATTATTTTCTTACCATGAGTAGTGATGACTCGTATACATGCAAAACCAAAATTATAAAAAGTCAAACTTCTTCATACTTGTTTTTTAATATTAATGTTGTCATCATATGGCCCATATTTATACAATTTCAGTCAATATATTTTTGATCACACTTTGATCTCTAGAGGAGTCGATCTAGCCATTTCTCTCCTTCCGATTTAATATATCAGAATTAGTTTTAGTTTTATTTAAATCGGACGACAATAACATAAAACTACATAAAAGTGGGGAAAATTAAGTTTTTATTAAAATCGGATGTCTATACGATACAGCTATCAGAGGAATGATTGTTTTTTTTTCCTTTTCCGTCAAGTTGATAGCCGGATTCCACATGCAAATTAATACCCATTTAGCCTAATGCGCATTTATTTACACAGGGAATCCCATGAGGCTAAATGCCGCATTTAAAATAAATGCGATAAGTAAATGCGATTAAAAAACACAGATTTTTAACGGTATTTTTTTCGTGCCACCACTATAACAGCTGTTTTCTATATGCAAGATTGGCGCAATTTTGATTTCATTCGAAATTAACATCTATTGAAACCTATGAAAACGAGAGTTCATGCAGCAAATCCAGGTCGCAGTACCAGAATACATTACTGTTGGATCTCTGGCTGGAAATAACTCCCACATATACGGGGACCCTTGCTCTTTTTTCGAAACTTTGGTGGTCTCCTTTGCAATCCCATCAAACAACAGCTCCCCTTTCTTGTCATCCAAGTTAGAGGTGGAAGAACATCGATGTTTGCGAGCATCGATGTTACCGATGTTTTGAAAGCATCGATGAAATCGATGTTAACATCGATGTTTCTCCACCTCTACTGTGTGTGTGTGTGTGTTGGGGGAATTTGTTGATAGATAGAACGAAAACAAAACGAATTTAATTTTTCAAATCAAACCAAATCAATTCGCATTGTTCATCTGCCTGCAAAGCTTTGTATTTTTTGTGTGCTCCAACTGTGGAACACTGCAATAAGATACAGATACAGCAAAAAAAGCCCAATAATATCTAGTGGCCAGTGAAAGTGTAAAGAGATAAATAGATACAATCAGCAGAAACGACCAGCAACAATGGCCACATATCAGATGAACTTCAACCAGGACTTTACGTAAGTAACACTAGCCATGCCAAAATCCTTGGTTTTGGTTCCAGGCCAGGAAGGTCACCAAAGCGAAAAAAGTGGCAAAACCACGGCAAAAAATTGAGATACAAAAATCGACAAATTAGACGAGTAAACAAGGCAAAAACAGCTGCTGTGGGGGAGTGTGTTTATGGGTGAGCGTGAATTGGCGTCGTTTATTCGTGTGTATGTAGTTTATTAGAACATGCAAACAAGCAGTTCCAATTACAACGACATGCACTCATCTGTTTTGAAATGCCGTTCCCGGAGTGAGCGTTACGGGGGAGGAAAGTAACCGACTACACTGTCCAACAAGACAGGGGAGGAAGGGTTGGCGGGTTTCTAAAGCGACTCAATCCAGTTCTCTCAATTTGATGGCCACTGTGCAGTTCACCCACACTCGCACGAATCGCACACAATGGGCTTTTTTATGCGCAACAGCTGATGTGCAATATTCTATGCATGTAAAGCTGCGGTCAGAGTAAGCGTATGAAAGAAAAAAAAAAATACAGTTATCACTCGAAGCAATAACAACTAAAAGTCTTCACGATAAAAAAAAAACATATTAATAAAGGAAAAAAAACATTTTTTTTTTAAACAGATGATGTGTGGGATACAGTTAAGTTGGGGTAAACCATTCAAAACGAGTAGTGTTCATAAATATCATAAGAAATAATTTCCGAAAAAAAAAACACAATTTTTTATAAACATTCGTTAGAGAGCTCTGTATCTGCAAGCACAGCCTTAATTCTAAAGCTTAATTAACCAGTTTCGCGATTGCATAGGTGCGTTTATTTTCAGTCAGCTGATGTCATTTGGCACAAAATAAGGTGAAGGGAAAAGTGCAAATCTGCAGATCTTCTACTTTTTATTTCGTTTTTTCTCGCAAAGACGGCTGGAAAAAAGCAACAAAAAAATCAATAATACTACTTATGGTGAAAATCGAAAAATAAAAACAACAAGCCAAGCGCAAATGCAATAAAAATCGGCAGCTGATAGATGCGCGTCATAGGCCAAAAGAGAACAAAGAAACTCAATTGGAGAGGCAAGTGTTCGGTGAGGGGAGAAGGGGGGCAGCGAATTTTCTAATCAGAAACAAATAAATAAGCCCGTGCGGGTGAATGGACGGAAAGACCAAAATCAATAAGTTTTAACATTATCATTTG
Organism: Drosophila gunungcola; assembly: GCF_025200985.1. NCBI lineage: Eukaryota > Metazoa > Arthropoda > Insecta > Diptera > Drosophilidae > Drosophila > Drosophila gunungcola. Next base: position 3,111,338 of record NW_026453163.1, read on the forward strand.
ATAATGTAATAAAAATAATATATAATTTATACATTTTTTAAAACAATAATATTTTTTTCTTATAAATCTGTTTTGTATTTGATAATTAGAGCGTAATTACAAAATAGTTAAAACAATCTAACAAATAAAGATTTTTTTAAAAATTTCGTCCGTTCGATTCTTTGTAATTCTTGTCTCTTTTAATTCTTTTAATTTATTTGGTTTAGCTTAGTTTTTATTTTGACAATAATTAAGATTTATAAATTCCTCAAAACAATTACTATAATCTAGAGAATAGAGAGGTTTAAAATTATATAACTGTTGTTTTTTAGTTTTTGTAAAAAAATTGATGTTGTTTTCTTGATAACTTGCAATTGCTCGTTAAGCTTAATTTTTGATGCCAACGACCTGAAATGCACTTTTAAAATGCTGCGAAAATGAATGATTAATTTTCGATGCGCCGTTCTTCGTAAAATTGCTGTCCTCTACGTTTATTTTTGTTAGTCACTGCGTTTGTTTACTAACAACGCGAAAACAAAAACAAAAACAAAAACAAACTCAAGTAGCAACATCAACAACAAGTGACCTCAACGCGCTATCGCATAAGCATAACAAGGGGCATAGTAACCTTGGGCCCCATTTTTTAGCGACGGTTACGCCTTTGGCGGGAACTAGTTTTGGTTTCAAGAGAGGAAAAAAGCAAAATCTCATAAAGCAACAACACGTGTTGCGCTCACAGATCAAGCTGTTGTGGAAAGCGTATCGCCAAGAGCGTGTCTTCAAGCCAATTATGTGCCAAAACTCAAATGTAATTACTCGCTGAGCCCAACCGGTTTTAAATTTGGCGCTCAAAAAATACGGTCCACCAAAATACCAATTAGCAAATGGAATTTCAAACATGTGGCATCTCTGTAAAATGCCCGATATGGCCACACTTGAAAAACGCAGCAGCAGCAACAACAACAACAAAGTTGAGAATTTAACAATAATTGATTTGCAGTTTGCAATTAAAGCGAGAGTGAGAGCGTGAGCGGGAAGAGAAAGTGCATGGGCAAAAATCGATTTGAGAAGCATCGCCGAGATGGAGCAGCGGGCCAACTTCCTGGCCCTGACCCTTTTGGACGCTTTGGAGGACGAGAACGAGTCGGACATAATGTCGATGCTGGAGCGGAATAGCATAAATGCGGGCATCGTGCCCTGCGATCGCGGCCTGGCGCCCCTGCACTACGTGTGCGGCATGCGGAACGCGGAGCTGGCCCAGCGCATCCTGGAGCGGTTCCTCGAGAGCCCCGACCTCGACGTGGACGCCCTGTGCGATGGCCAGACCACCGCGCTGCACATCGCCAGCATCTACGGGCGGGCCGAGCTGGTGAGGATGCTGCTGGAGCGCGGCGCTCGAGCGGACCTGGCCGACGAGGAGAACAAGCTGCCCGTGCACTACGCCATCGAGGAGTGCCACTTCGAGGTGCTGCAGCTGCTCCGGGACCACATCTTCCGCACGAGACAGCGCCAGAAGATGCAGATGCAGAAGCAGAAGCAGCGGGTGGACGCACTCACCCCCAATCAGCAGAGGTACAACCACGACGTGACCTCGCCCTACTACATCAACATCACCCACAGGCGGCATCGGCCGCAGCCAAAGTTCCCGGAGACTGCGGAGCCCACGGAGACCGTAGATGATCCACCTCCCCCCCTGCCCGATGAGGAGTCGGTGAACCTGTTCGCCCTGACCGAGGCCCATCTCACCCAGCTCATCCAGAGCCAGCGCGAGCAGCAGCCGGAGGATCCCTACCAGCCAAAGCGGCGCACTCTCATCGAGAGCTGGCGCGAGAAGGTGGCACGCTCGCGGGCCCGCCAGTCCCTGTTCCACCAGTACGACGAGCATGTGGAGGCCTTGGTGGACGAGGCCATGGGGCAGGAGGACTTCCGCTACGAGCAGCACCTGCAGCAGCAGCTGCGCGGCGAGTCCGATGCGAAGGATCAGCAGGCGGAGGGTGCTCCCTGCTCGGGTCGCCAGGTGTTCGAGTTGCTGGTGGAGCAGGTTGCCCAGGCGGTGGTCGTGGAGCCGGAACCGGAACCGGAGCCAGAGCACAGTTTTTTCACAGCTCAGGGTGAGGAGGAGCCCTCTGCTCGCCAGGATGAGTACTTCCTGCAGATAAAGGAGGCCTACGTCCACACGGACGACGAGAATGGCTTGGTTTTCTACGAGGCAAAGTTCCTGCAGAACAGCGAGGAGCGGCAGCCTGCCGAGCCAGCTCCCAGGGAGAAGAAACTCGATCTGGACAGCACCGTGAGCACGAATCATACCCTGCCGCTGGACTACGAAACGGACGCCCTGCGACGGGAGCTGACCCAGTTGGGAGCCCCGGTCGGCCCCATTACCAAGACAACAAAGCGGCTGTACATCAAGCAGCTGATCAAGTACAAGAGGAACACGGAGGCGCTGCTTGCCGCCCAGAAGCATGCCCAGGAGGCGCAGATCCGGTACTCGGTGGAGCTGCATCGCACGCTCCGATCGCCGGAGGACTTCGCCAGGATCAGCGACTACCTGCCCCACGAGGCAGCCTCAGCCGCGCATTTTGCCAAGTCCGGCGTGCCCAAGAAGAGTATGCGCGAGGGCCACCTCAAACAGAGCTTCATCTACATGCTCATCGATCCGCGCATCTCGCGGAATCTGCCAGGAGAGAGCGCCTTCCTGGAGAAGTTCGGGGTGTGGCAGCGGTTCCTCGACTCCATTTTCTACGTGGGCAAGGGCAAGTCCTCGCGGCCGTACGCCCACCTCTACGATGCCATGCGCCAGCACACTCGCCTCCACCAGAAGCGGGACAAGGAGAAGTCGAAGCCGAAGGCGAAGGCGGAACGCGGCGGTGGATTTCGCGCTTTGCAGCCGGAGGTTTTCCGATCGCCGCCACCCGGGGATGGCAGGATGGGGAGCCGGAAGCTCGAGCGCATCCTGGACATCTGGCAGCATGGCAGTGGAGTCGTCTGCCTGCACGTCTTCCACAACATCTTGCCCATTGATGCGTACACCCGCGAGGCGTCCATCATAGACGCGTTGGGTTTGGCGCACCTTACCAACATGAAGCGCGGCGACTACTACGGGCCCGCCCAGTCGTGGACGATGAAACAGAAGAAGCAGCTGGGCATCGCGCTGCTTCTCAAGGCCATGCACATCTACCTGGCGGAGGGAGAGTCCCAGCTGTCGCCCAGCGACCTCCTCTGAGAAGGGAACCGATGTAGGGTGGAGCAGGACCTGGCAATACGCACCAAGTACAAAGTGCAGCGGCGCAATTCGAAAATGTTCAAAGCTTGATCTCAAGATTAACTATTGTAGAAAATGGAAAAGGGGATAGTGGATAGTGGACCATCCAAAATGGGAGACAAAAATGCAGTTATAACTTTTCATTTTAAATCTCCCACTGTAAATGGTCAACTATGCCCTTTGCATAAAAATATATATTTTAAAATGTCATTTTAACACGGTAATTTTAAGCAATAAAAAGTTATCTACTAAAAAACAAAAAATTGGTTTTAATAAATATTAGTTTTACTTTTTGCTTTAAAGCTAAAATGATTTTTTTTGTATCTCTACTCGACTATGAATTATGATACATCATCAACAAAAGCATAGAGTTCTTGTGATTGTGATTGTGAAAGTGACAATAAGGTATAAAAATCTATCTCAGTTCAACAAGTGGTTGCTTTCTTGTATTCTTTTTTTGCTTTTTTAAAAAGCCAACCATTCGACCCAAAATATTAAATAGTTTTACCAATCAGTAAAGCAATTTTATTTTAAATGGGTTACCTAAAAGTAAAAATCATTGACCAAACGCCCGCAATTCGGTGGTGCAATGTCGATGTGCCCTTTTCCGAAGGTCAACCGGGGGTAGAACCACCCCTTTGAATCACAACTGCAAACAATTTTCGTGCACACATATGTACATAGCTCGATGCTGCATTAGCAGTTGAATCACAACTACAACAGCAACGGGGCCTAAAAGCATGCTGCACTTTTTGACCGGTTGCAAAATCGTTGCTTGAGACACTTTTGCGTGCGTGTGCGCATACAATTCCCAACTGGTTCTGGCAGTGCCAGCATGGAGTAGAGCTGGCATGCCCCCGAAATGTTATCTTTGCGCAGTGGCAATACCGTAACCGATGAAGTTCTACTGAGGTGCGGTTATTGCTAGTTGAAAACTTTAACCAATACCCCGCCATGGGGACGTGAAATACCGTCCACTACGGCAATTTTTGGAAGCCCGAGAGGGCTAATTCGATAATTAATATGATATCTTAGATGGTTTTAACCATTTGTGAGTGCTTCATGGAGTGATTGTTAGCCAAATTAGAAGTGTGCTTCGTGAAAACAAGCGATTTATTGAATCTGAAACAAAGTATCTCCGGTTAGCCGAAGATTAAATTATTTTAAAAGTATTGATTATTTATGTGCAGTGAAATGTTAAACTCAAAATTGATTCTAACCAAATTTTAACAATCGCTTAAACTAGAAATTCCGCTCTACTATTTTTGCCAAATTGGTTCGAGCTTGGAGCTTATGCTATTATGCATTTTTAACCTTAAACTGAATTTTGAAAACTTTTTCGTTTTTTTTTGTACTACTATATCTTGTAAACCGAGAAAATTATTTTTTTGTATCTTTAAAAAAGTTGTAAGTATCGAATGGGGAAAAAAACTTACCCGACAAATTTAATCGCAAAAATTACCATGCTTTAAACATTTTTAAAAACGTGTTAGCAATTCAAATAGACCGAAGTGATATGATAATATTAAAATATATAATACTACGCACCAGCTATATCATTGCTGAGTTTTGGAAGGATGGTTTTCAAACATTCTATTACTCAAATATCTCAAATATCTAGATTAAACATATCGCAATTCCTTGGTAAAATTAATTTGTGTTTAATTGTGTTTTGTGCTTTGAGTAGATCGAGTTCTGTAATCGGCTTATTAATTTTTGAGGTTTTTTCTAGGCTTGGGATTAATTAATGTTATTTTAAATTTGCGTTGGATGGTATTTAATATTGTTTGTTATCAACGAAAGAGGTTTTTCGGATACGAGATTGGACTTTCGGTTTGTTAGAAAGTCAATTTGGGACAACCAAAATCTACATAAAGCTTGTTATTAACGTTTTATTTTTCTCGATAGATCCCTGTCCGTGCTGAGTCCCACGGGCCTGCGCCTGTACTCGATAGCCAGCCAGGACAAGGTGGAGGAGATCTTCGCCAAGGACAACACGGAGCAGATCCGAATAGTGGAGCGCCTGTTCAACAGCTCGCTGGTGGTGCTGGTCACCGCCCAGAAGCCCAACTGCCTCAAGATGCTGCACTTCAAGAAGAAGCAGGACATCTGCAACTGCTTCTACCCGTCGGAGATCCTGTGCGTCCGCATGAACCGCCAGCGGCTGATCGTCTGCCTGGCGGAGAGCATACACATCCATGACATCCGCGACATGAAGATCCTGCACTCCATCGAGAACATCGCGCCCAACGAGCAGGGCCTGTGCGCCCTGTCCCTCAACTCGCACCTGGCCTTCCCGGTCTGCCAGAACAGCGGCGAGCTGCGCATCTTCAACGCCAGCAAGCTGCGCACGGGCATGACCATCAGGGCCCACGACACTCCCCTCTCGGCCCTGGCCTTCTCGCCCAGCGGCGCCCTGCTGGCAACCGCCTCCGAGCGCGGCACCGTCATCCGGGTCTTCTGCGTCAAGAATGGCCAGCGGGTGCAGGAGTTCCGGCGGGGCGTCAGCTGCGTGCGCATCGCCTCACTGGTCTTCTCGGCCAGCGGGGACTTCCTCTGCGCCTCCTCCAACACGGAGACCGTCCACGTCTTCAAGATCGATGCGCGGGCAGTGGAGAGCGTCGAGCTGAAGGCGATAGGTGAGTTGCTTGCCCAAGGGCGTTTTGGGATCTGTTTAACACTCGGCACAGGATGAATAATATGCGGTATTTTACAAAACTCGGGTGGGTTGTCTAAAACAATTAAAAATAAGAAGAAACGCTACAGTCGAGTGATCCGACTGATACTTACCCTTCACCTAGCTTACCAATGTCCGAAGATAATGCCCCGTTAGCGAGCTTAGTTTAAAAGCTAGAGATTTGATACTCTTGCAATCGTTTTAAATTTGAAATTTAATTTGATAAAATTTAAAGTTGCCCTGAGTAATGGTTTTTATGGTGTTTAGAACCTATACATAATATTTTATCAAAATGGGTTGACTTTATTCTATAGCCGTTCGTATATTCTTGAATCCTTCCAACCCGTATTTTTGTATATGTACTCCAGGTTGGTCCAAATTAGTATAGAAATTTAAAGGCATTCGTCTAACTAGCTTATGTGTGCGCTTTGAATAATATAAAAAAGAAATTCGTTAAAAAAATGCATTGGTCTGCTCATATCATCCAAGTGGCGTAGACTAAATTCAGATTTCCTACCAAAAAATTGATTATGTTGTTCTCTTTATTTGGACTCCTATTTTACTGATATAAAAATGTTGTCAAGATAGAAATGGTGAGAAAAATCCTATGCACAAATCAGTAAATTAGTTAAATGTAAACTTAAAAACTATTGCGCAACGCTTACAACTTAAAACAAAATTCTTGGTTTTTCGAATAAATTTGTGGTGCCCCGAACACTACTACCACCCTAATTTAAACTGACAAAATCCCGGGCGATCAGAAAATTATGTCCTATAGCTGCCATAGGAACAATCTGGCAAAATTAAATAAATTTCGTTATGTTCGATGAATTTTTCTTTCTTCTAGCTATTTTTGTCTAAGGTCGTTTTCTATCATATTCTGTTTATCATTTTGAATTCATTACTTGACTGCAAAGTGTATTAAAACATTAACTTGCCGAAGTTAGCTTCCATTTCGCTTATATATATTTATAATTATAATTATTATAAATTAAAATTTAAATAATAGCAGATACATTCTTTCAATAAGAATAAGAGTACGTGTAACTAAAGTTGAATTTTGAATTAATTTTACAGCGGATGTGGCGGCGAAGTCAGAAAATTCTGCGAACGAGTCAGGAGCGGCCACAACAGCGGAGGAAGCCAATAAAACCGCCGCGCCAGTGGCCAGCTGGGGCGGAATGTTCTCCAAGGCGGTGTCCTCGTTGCTGCTGCCCACACAAGTCAGCGAAGTGCTGGCCCAAGACCGATCCTTCGCCACGGTGCAGCTGGCCCAGGGCGGCCTGAGGCACATCTGCGCCCTGACCCGCGTCCAGAAGGAGCTGCGCCTGCTGATTGCGTGCGAGGACGGCTTCCTCTACGTGCACGAGTTCCTGGCGGATCGGGGCGGAGCCTGCAAACTGCTGTCGGTCCACGACCTGCGTGGAGCCCTGGAGGACGTCATCGAGCTGCAGCTGAGCGAAAGCGTGCTGAGGTCGCAGATCAAGTCGGCGAGTCCTGCGTCTATGACGTCTATGACGCAACCTTCGCTCACACTGCTGAAGAGCTGTGCGGCCAGTGTTCTCATCGAGAATCCGGACCCGACGCAGGATAACAGCTATGCGAGCATCCTGAAAGGTGACCAGGCGGATGCGATGTCAGGTGGGCAGAGTTAGATGGTCGTTTCCGAACAGTGATTTTACCAATTTTACCAATACCCCTTCCCCAGATTCCGCCAAGTTTCGCAAGCTCTGCGACGCCATTGACACTCCAACGAAGCTCTACGATGAGCGACAATTTCCGCCCGTGGCCATTGCCGCCAAGGATTGACCACGGCGCCACTGCCCCAAGGATATGGTCATGGTTGATAAACAGCAGATGGTTTAGCAATTTTAGAGAATTCTGCAAGGTGATTACCTTAGATAAATCTCCCCAAACGAAAGTTATGACAAATATACCCCAAGATCTACCTAAAAGCAAAAATACTCTTAAAAAAGTATTTTAATTAACATAATATAAGAAAAAATCTGTTAGTTTCTGTCTAATTCTGTATATAAGAGACAATGGCACTTCTACCAAGTAAAGCTTGATTTTCTCGTTCTGTTTATTTATTTCTGTCCTAGTATTTAAGCAGATAATTTCTTATGCACCTATTAAAAATCTGTATTTTTGTATGATATCAATTCCGTAATTTAATAAGTCTATAGGAATAGGTAACTAAAATCGATGGTTAAAAAAAATTGTGCGACAGAAGCTCTAAAAAATAAATAAAAAATAAAAAAGTAAAAAAAACGAAAGCAAGAAAGAAAAGCAACAAATAATGTACCTTAAAAGAGAAGAAAAGAAAAAACAAACGTATTTAACTAGCTTTGCAAGAAAAAGTTTACCCAAATAATGTATAACAATATCGTAAATATTATAAATATTAAAAAAAATATATTTAAAAATAAAATTTTAGTCAAAATTGTAAGTATTCGTATGAAATATTTTAAATTACTTAAGGAATTTCGAATTCAAAAACTTTACGAAAACACTTAGCAGTGTAAACAAAAAATATAATTTAAAACTAGTTTAATAAAGCAAAAAATACAAAAAAAATTAAAATAGAAAATGCAATAAAAACTGAACAACCCCAATACTTTGGTTTTAGTATTTCTAAATAGATTGAATTATGAAAGAAAACAAAGCGTGCAGTGGCTTGATTTGTGTTTCTATACTTGTAACTTGTAGAGTAAAGGGTATATTGTAGGGATGGTCGATTCGATGGCTCAATTATCGTATGGGCGGAACCTTATCTATAGTCATTTCCTATCAATATTACAAAGGTTACGGATAAACTCCCAAAAAGCCCCAAAGCTCGATCAGTTTCAAGTCTTCAGGATTCATGTATTTTGGGGTACTGTTCAAAAATACTGTTCATTAATTTTTTTGTTTTTCTCAATAAATCCTATATTATAAACTTAATCAAAAAAGTTGGAGTTCTAGTTGAAATACACATTTCATGCTTTGTGACTTTTTTGCGTAAAGCTGATAGTCATTTTAAAATGAGCTATTAAATAATTTGACCGTGTGGCATCACTAAACTCTTATCGATGTTGCTGTATGGTTAGTGGTTATATCGACTTTTTCCGCCCATTTCTAGCACATTTACCTCTTACTGCAGTTTTTTAAACACTGATCTTAATTAAAATAGAAACATTTTTTAAATAGACGAACCAAAAAGTGAAAGTTTTTCTTTCTTGTTAGCAAGCAATTTTTAAAGGACAGCAACCAAAAGGAATGCGATCTCATAATTTCTGGTGAGCTGAAAGAGATACAACAGAGATTGGGAAACATGGGAGCCAGGAATTGATCTAAACTGCGACGACTTATTTGCACAGTTCCTGTTTAAGAGCATCACGACGGAGGCAAAACCAAAAGGAAAGCCTCGAAAGGTCATCAAGAATGCTAAATCTTGAGCCAGCCGACGTGGACGACCGAAGAAGGCCGCAACCCTAGCAGATCCTGAAAAGGAGTGGGTTGTTGAGCGGATCATTGACTTTGAGGGGGGGCTTGTACCGGATCAGGTGGAAGGGATGCGGTTCCAAGGGCGACACCTGGAAGCCGGAGTCGAATCTTTCCTGCGAGGGGCTGATTGAGTAATTAAAGCGCGACCTGGTCACGCTGAAAAACGTGGACACCAAGGAACTGCGCTAATCGCCCAAGAAGACCAAGTGACTTGTCAACGAATACTACAAATACTACAAATCCACAGAATGGACTTGAAATTGGAGGCCATTTCAAATAATGGAAGACCCTGGTCTTACAACTCTCAGCGATTTTTTCATTGAATTGTGAGCCAAATTTGGATTTGGGTTAAAGGTCAAAAACGATCTTCCACACCCTGCTACTATTTCTCGAAATGTTAAAGAAATTTACATTACTGAATCGAAAAGAAGTGAAATAAGAAATTGAAACTAATCGGAAAAGAAACATGGGTTACAGCGTTACAACGGGTGCCTGGACTATTCCGAAGGAAGTTTTGTGAACAGGTTTCGCGAAATTGAGTCGATGACTGCAGACCCGTCAACTGGTATGTAACCTAGTAGCCCCTTTCCACAGAGATGCATCCATCTTGCACTATCCATAAAACCAAAAGTCTTGCGTTCAAAAACTTCCCAGTTAGTCCGCCGTTAAAATTTGACGGATTAATTTATGCGATATTTAGCCGATGTTTCTGCGGTGCAACCCTTGTTCCACGCAGTCCATCCCTGAAAAATCATTGGCATTTTTAAAATAAGTGACCTTTGACCCCATTTCAACGGTTTATACGGTTATAATGTGTAAACCTAAAACCCATTTTACTTACCTTACCTGAGTCGTTTAAGCTCAGTTCAACTTTTACCCAAGCCCAAACACCTAAATATATTTTGGTCAGTTGGGTACGCATGTTGAATATAAACACCTCACTTATTTGAACTGCTTTTTTTACAGACCTACACTTAAATTTTGATTGAGAATATCAATATTCGACATTTCGGCCTAAAAATAGAGCGACGAAAAAAAAATTCGATGTTTTGGTATTTTTTCGCCATCCCAGCTTGCTCTACTGAGTTAGAGCACATCTCTAGTAAGGTGCATTATTTCGGACAAACGCGCCCCTATATATTCTCGATCAGCATCACAATGAGAGTCGATCTAGCCATGTCCGTCCGTCCGTCCTTCTGTCCGTCTGTCCGTCCGTTTCTACGCAAACTAGTCTCACGGTTTTAAAGCTATCTGCATGAAACTTTCCCAAACGCTGTCTTTCTATTGCAGGTGGTACATAACGAGCCATATCGGACATTCGCAAAAATATATGAAAAAAAAATATAAGTTTGCTGTTATTAATTTTTGTTTTAGTTCTTCGACGTATATTAATGTTAAATTTCATCAAAATCGGATGGCTATAACTTAAATCTTCCATAGGAACAATAAAAAAAATTTTTTTAAATGTAACTTTTCTATTTTGTAATTTTTTTAAACTTTTTTTTTTACTTATTAATAATTTGACAGTTCAGAATTACGCTTTTAATTTTATTTAAATCGGAAAACGATATCGAATAATTGAGCTGCAAATCATCATAGCTTCAATGTTTTTAAACATATACGCAAGTAAATAGCTGCTATAGCTGCTATGGTTATATGAATTTCGAATTGTCGAAGTTTCCTATCGTTCTTGTTTATTTTTGTTTTGTTTACATTCTGATTTTTCTGTTTATTCTTATCGATATTTACACCATCGAAATAGGCTATTAAATATATATCATGTATCAAGAACAATATGAATTATCAGTAATGTATCAGTATCAGCAGAACTATCGTAAGAAATCCATCAGTGATCAGTGATCATGTTGTTTAGCTGAATTCGACCAATGTTTTGACAATTTTTTAATGCCGAGATTTTGTTATTTGTGCGATGCCTTCAGCTCTATCAGGCCCAACGTTTTAACGCAAATTTCATCTTGGTCAATGAATTGGAAATTTACACCGAGAATTCCGAGATTGCACCTTTTGGCCGAGTCATTTTTTAAGCAGATGATTCAGTTTTTTTAGGTGGCTACCATTTCCCGTTTGATTGAGCTATTTTTTTCCTCGACCCATTACCACCGAACACTTTTTTTAAACTTTTTTCACTTTACTTTAGTTCTTTCGCTTTTAATGCCGCTTTAAATTGCTCGTATAGTTGCCACTGAAATTTTCTTGCCAATAAAAACTGATAAGAGTACAATAACGCTTGTGGCCCAATTCGTAAGAACAAAATAATTAGTAATATTTCGTGCGGCTTAAGATAAACGATTTTAAAAGTGATAAGATAAATACATGAGCGTTTAGCGTACTCGAATCCCGGATACTCGCAACCCAGTTTCGGCTCCGATTAGGTTTCCTTATCTTTTAAATGTTATTGATGAATAAGACTAATTGCAAGTCGAAATCTTTTTGTTCATTGTGCAAATAAAAATTAAAACGCAAAAGTATTTACATATTTATTCAGTAAATACCGCAATTAGTTTTATTTTGAGAGGAATTAAATAAAAATCCTCAAGTACTCTAATTAATTGTTCAGTGGAGAAAAAAGAAAAGGTACCTTGGGGCAGATTTGTGATCCATATCCAAGGATATGAGCACCAAAGGCAGCATGAGGTTTTATTGTTAATTTTAACGCAGAAAAAAAACCAAAAAGTACTGAGCGGTAGTTTCGTGTAGTGTATAAAACGATTTTACCAAAAAATCTAACGCAAGGACTTACAATTGAGTTTTATTTTGAGAAAAAACTTTAATCTTAAAAATCTTTGATAATTTATTTTTTTGATCAAAAATAATAGTTTTTTAAATACTCGAAAATAATAATTTTTGTTGAAGAAATTTTTACAAAATCGACACTTTAAAAACCATGGCAGAAATGCAGTATTTGGATGAAAAGAATGATATTTGCGTAAACCATTATTTTTTAAGGTCAAAACATATAATTTTTTTGTTTGAGAAAACAATCATTATTTATAGTCCCTGGTGAATTAGACAAATGGTTTTTTTTTTTGTGTATGAAAAGTTCTTAAATTGGTCTTTGGGGTGGAGGTCGATAAGATGTTGTTTCATTGTTACATTTGGTACCCAAATTACATCAATCAAGTGGCGATGGATCTTTTTCATGCTCCTGATCTTGTTCATGATGGTGGTGATGATGGCGATGGTGATGGTGATGATGATGATGTCGATGTTGAGGATGTTCTATCTCTGGCTCTGGCTCAGGCTCTACCTCTGGGATCAACTCGGACTCGCGTTCTGGAGTTGGGACTTCATCCATTTGCGTTGACTTGTCCAATTTCCAGCCTATTTCTGGAGGCGGAGTGGTTGTCTTCTGTGATTTTAGTGAGAACATGGATCCGATTTTCTTCAGTTTGCTGTGTACCGATGCCTCTACGTCATGATCCCCTGAGCTCTTGAGACTTTTCATAGATACGCCCTGCGACTTTGAAGAATGCTTTGAGCGGCTTGAAGAGGAACTGGCCGAAGATGAGCTGCCAGAGCCAGAGCTTGTGTGCACAGGTTTGGTGGTTATCCAAATTTTGGCCGCAAACAAAGCCTCAGATTTAAAAGCATCTTTAAGTGATATCTGCCAAGAGAAGCAATTGGTTAAACAGGACTTATTCAAGACTTTTTGATAGGTTTGGTAAAACAATCGATAGCACTATCGATACTATCGATGGTCAAAAAATTTTAAAAGCATCGAAAGTTTGGGCTCACAATCGATACTATCGTTCTATAAAAATAGATTTTTATTATGGTATAATTAAAGAATATTTGGAGTGTAATCCGGTATATTTCTGAAAATTTTCAACTTTCAGGTCACACTGCATTTCCAAAAAGTTTGAGAAGGACCAAGTTATGCTGAGCATTTACAAAAAACGTAGTGAGAAAGTGAGCCTGCACTTGAAAATTTATGAAGTTGGTGTAAAAGTCAGCGTCAAAAAAAATAAACTAAGAACTTGGATTTGTTTTTATTTATATTTTGTACCTCTTTTTCTGAGTATGAAAAATTTTCTGTACGATCGATAGTATCTGTAGTATAGTATTGATAGTGCATCTTATCGATGTTTTACCAAAACCTTTCTTTAAAACCCGAATTTTCTAAATAATAATCATTAAAAATAATTTGTTTGTTTTCGCTTTTTCTACCTGTTGCATACAATGAAGCCTTTTACTCTTCGAGTAACGAGCATAATAAAATAGGCACAAAAACAGGTGAAAAGTTTAACTTACACTTTTTAAAATATGGTAACACTAAAAAAATGTGTTCTTTTTTAAATATGATTCTTTTCAGGATAAAATTTTCAATATAACTTTTAATACTATTGTTAAAGTTCGAAAAAATCCTAGATTTGTGTAGTGTTCAACAGGCTTTACCTTACGTTAAATTCTTATTAAGCGCAAATAAATATTACCTTTTCTTCAATAGCTACTGACTTGACGTTCCAGAGGAACTCCGTGCATCCGAGTACCATGGCCGAAAACAATCCGAGTCCCAGTACCAGAAAGACACCGCCCACGTTCTCCAAGCCCAGTTCCGGAGTGTCTCCGCCTTCCTCGTCGCTTTTCTCGCAGTTGCCTCCGCCGTGCATCTCCTTCCACCACTTTCGCTTTAGTTCCGCCAGCTGTCCAAGCTCGCCCAGCTTTAAGACTGCCCCGCTGATCTGTTTGCGGTATGGGGAATCTAAAAGAATATTTAAAATCATAACCAACTTTTATATCAAAATATTGTTTGGTTTGTTATTTTTTTTGTAGTTAAAAACACAATTTTCAGGGTAACCCTTACCTAGACATAAGTTGAGAAATTGTAACTTTTTGATTGCTAAATTTTACTAATATAATCTTATATATGTATAAAACTGAAGCTTGTCGAAGTAAACTTTATTTCTTATTTTTTAATGCATTTTATAAACCGTTTTTACACCAGTTAATAGTAGAGTAATATAGACAGTCTTGATCAGGATCCGATCTAGCCATGTCCGTCTGTCTGTCTGTCTGTATGAGCTTCGAGATCTCGGAAACTATAGAAGCTCGAGATTTGGGTCTTGGGTCTCCATAATCTAGTAGTTCCTCGGCAGCGCAAGTTTAGTTCAAAACGGAGCCACGCCCACTCTAATGCCCACAAATCGTGAAAATATGTACTGGCACTTTGAGACATGCTTGGAAGTAGGTGTTTCTATGTGTGGGTTTTGGTCATATCTATCGGTAGACACAATTTTTTTTTTAAATCGAGCTAATGTATTAGAAGCTATGAAGATTATGAAATCCTCTGCCGCCGATCTGCTTAGACAGAACCATATTTTGTCGGTTTAATTAATAAATTAATAATAAGAAAATTTACTGCAAAAATGTGTTCTTTCTATTTTGTTCTTACATTTTGTACTGTAGTGCCGGTTAAGTTAATTCCAACAAAAAAGAAGTAGCTTGAAAATATTAGATATTTCATAAAACGACTGTAATGTTAAACAAACTAAAACTTTCCGATTTTCCGATGACTTTTTCGATCGTTCCTATGACAACTTTATGATATTGTTGTACGATTTTAACAAAATTAAAACCGCAAATAAAACATTACTATGTAATTCTCGAAGTTTATTCAAATAAATTAATAAACAACGAAGTTATAATTTTAATTTCTCGTTCACTGCGTTTAAAACTTTTAATAGAAATTATTATATTTTTTTTATTTTGTTGTTGGTTAATTTTTATAGCATCATGTATGTGTTTACAGGTTGATTTGTTTACTGAAAGTTGTTACTAATTCTGTCAAGTTAAGTACTAAGTGTTAAGTCTACTTTAAATCATTCCTTTATTCACTTTTAACTTTACTGGTAAACTTCTTTAGTCGGTTAAAGTATTTTAACTGTAAATTTTGGATGAATCTACTCTAAAAATATAAACATTACGAAATGTAATACGTATCATTTGCAGTAGACTTCAAACACTTCTGATAAATTCAATGCATATTAAAAGTAGAATTGGTTTATTTTACTAAATAGCAAATAAAAATTGTCTACGCAGAGCGATTGTTGAAAAAAGGGATAAAGGGGTGAAATGATGGCAGTAAAGTCAATTTGTTTTGAAAAAATGTAAGGGCTAAATTAAACTATAATCAAACGCTTTTTCCCCTAAATCAATTGAGTTTCTAAGACCCAAAGCACTCTTTTCGATGCGGTATTATTCCTGGTAAATATTAATTACTAAATAAGGCTCTAGTCAACACTCACTGAAGGGCATGGCGATGCCATAGCTCTTATAGTCCAGCCAGCCGCCGATTTGCACCAGATCGCACTTGCGCTCCACATTGTACTCCAAAGTGGTAGACTCCATCATGAAAGCGTATAGGTTCTTGCCCTTTTGCACCCTCTCGACGCCCTCGTCATTGGTTTTTGTAAAAACTGAGGGACTGGCGCTTTCCATGGCGGTCCACATCTTCTGGTAGGTACTGAAGTTGGAGTCCCGAAAGAAAGCCATTGTGGAACCACCGGCCATCGCACCGTACTTAATCTTGTTCTGGGCCGCCAGGTCCTCTGCGTTGTTGATCGAGTTTGCCTGGCGGGAGTTGGTTAGAAAGGCGGCCAAGTTGGCCGTGTACGAATTCAGCATCATCAGAGCGAAGAACCACCACATCCCAGTTACCAATCTGGTGGACGCTGCCCTAAAAAATTCATCATAATTAAATCCAAGGATTGTGCGCTTTGGCAATCTGCTCTTACTTGGGCAGGATGTCACAGCCCTGACCCATCAAGGAGCCAATCGAGAGCCAGGTGGTGTTCATAATAGACCATATGTTCTCCACCTCTTCGGGCTCCTTGCAGGGATGCGGGTTTTCCCAGTCGTCGGGCGCCATACGAGCCAGTGCGAACAGGAGCAGTGAAATGAAGAGGTACGCTGATCCCATGTAAATCCACACGTCCAACGAGAATGGAGACAGAAAGGAGAACAGATCAGTGGGTGGGGTGGGAGGCTTTGAAAACAGGATACTGATTCCCAAGGTCATGAAAGGAGGTGTAAAGTCCACGGCCTGGCGTCGGGAAGAAGTCATCGTCAAATCACAGATGCCGAGATCGGCGTTCTAAAAGTACAAGCCAGCATTTAAAGTTTTTAATTTCGTATAATAGAAAAGCTTTCAAAATAAAAATGTTAACTTTTAGAAAGTGTGCAACTGTTGAAAAGCGTTTTGTACAGACATATTTTTCTAAATTTTCAAATCAAACAACGTCATATCTTCAAGATAAAGCAATTAAATTAATTTCGGTTTTTAGGTGTGAGATTTTGTCGGGTTTTATCATTATTAGAAATCCAATCCTAATGACATGTACAAAATCTACATAAAAATAGGTGCCGTACATTTAATTCTTTAATTTCAGTTGCTGAATCACTCAAACGAGGATTTTGTTGATTTAAATTTGTTATTGGTATTTCATTGTTATTTAACTTACCCCATCGATCAGTTGTCTCACGATGCCATCCCATGTCTGGGTCATCTTGTTAAGAGCCCCGTACTTGCCATCGGGAGACATTCGGAATTCGTACTTGAAATTCAGCATTTTTGCTATTTCGTCGATGAGGTCAATGGAGTAGCCCTCGTAGCGGGAGTTTCCCCTCAGGACTTCTCCTTCCTCCGGCTCTCGCAGCGTGAGAAACGGGGCTCCCAGGCGGGACGAGACAATGAATGTCTTATTCGACAGCTTCTGGCCAACCCTCTTCTCGCTCTCTTCGTCGTCGTTTAGGACATCCAAGCCGTTCACCGGATCCCAAGTGGCCAGATCCAAGAAGCCGCCAGCATTAAGTTCCATGAAGCGTAAGGTGAAGAAGCTTCTTTGGCCATTCTCATTGAAGTCAATCCGTCCCGTGGAAGTCTCTTCAGACCGCTACAAAGCGTGAATGGTTATAAGCAGGGATTGTAACAATTCCAATTTTAATAATAATAAGAAAAGAAGCAAACTTTGGCAAGCCGAAGTCTATAAGCCCCTGCAGCTATTGTAAAACATAAATATTCTTTAAAACATATAAATTTCGAATTATGTGCGTTTATGGCTAAAAACATTGAAGCTATGATGATTTCAACCTCAATTATTCGATCGTTTCAATGGCTCCTATATGAAATCGTTTTTCGATTTAAAAAAACGTAACTCTGATTTATTTGACAATTACTATGTCCTAAAGAATTTGAAAAAAATGCAAATTAGAGAAGTTAAAATTATTTTTTTATTTATATATTTAATATTCTGTTTGATCCCATGGGATCTATATGATATAGTCGTTCGATATTAATCAAGTTAAAACCTTACTTTTTAAATAATAAACCATTACTATAGTATATATATACATATCGAAGAACTAAAAAAGCAGTTATATATTTTTTTTGTCTTCCTTCATGATATAGTCAATCATGCAGATAGGTATGTAACTGAAAGAATAGTTTACGAAGAAACGGACAGACGGGCGGACGGCTAGATCGACTCTCTTAGAGATGCTGGTCAAGAATATATCTACTTTATAGAGTTGGAAATGTCTCCTGTACTGCAATGCTTAGACTGAAAGTATAACACCTTCTGCAAGGATACAAAAATCAAAATAATAATTGTTTGAAATTCTTAAGTCGACCTTTTTAAACAAAGGCAATTAGTGTAATTAAAAACCATCGTCTTTAATACTCGATGATGGCTCTTAAAAAAATTGAATTTAATGGCAAGCAATTGTCAAATAAATTTGAAAGCTTACAAGACACATTTTGACACGCTATTTTATTGTACTATTATACAACACACAAATTACACACTAATTTCGTCCATTAAAGGAAGAACAGAAAAAAATTTTAATTACAGCTCATATGAAAAAACCAAACTGTGAAAAAGTAATCGAAACAAAAAGCTAAATTAAATGTACAATTGGCACGAAATTATAAACAACTGTTGTGGTTTGTTCAAAAGTTAATACAGTCCAAAATTCAATAACAAAATATACGGAGCCATATGTTTACAGTGAATTTGCTGTATAAGCTTAATGCTTAATCAAAAATTTTTTAGATATATTACTATTTAAGAATCTGAAACGGAAATTTGGTTTCCAAAAAAATTGATAAAGACATGTATTTTGACTTTATCAGCTTTTTTTAAGAAAAACCGTTGGCTTCAGCTTTTTAAATTTAATATAAAACAAGAAGTTTATTTTCATTGAAGTCGGCTAGAAATTTAACAAGAAGAAGCGCTATAGACGAGTGCCTCGACTCTAAGATACGCGTCACCATCATCCGTCACTTCATCAATCTAAGAGCGAACAGCACCTCAAATTTTAATCTGCAAAAAATATCTTATATTCGAAAAGCTTTTAACAGAATTGTTAGATTTGAAAAATTTTATGATTCCATAAATATTGACCGAACTATCAGGCCACAGAGCGGTATGATAGACTCGCAATTTGTGGGCGTATGATGAACTTGCGCTGCAAACAGAGCTAATATTAACTCAACAAATAGTTGTTCTTTTTTTTAAACGTTCAAGTAAAATAAGTAAAATCACTTTTCAAACTTTAGGAGTTTTTCAAGCATTAATCTTTTGTTTATAAAAACTATTAATTTCTATATTTGGTACCTAGCTAGTTTCTGAATAACTTACAGCTTTCATGAACTCAATGATTCGTTTGCCAAATGGCCATGGTTTCTTTCGCCTGCATTCCAGTTCGGGCGCAGAAAGCTCCTCGAAAATTCCGAGCTCAGTAAGTCCCTTGGAAAATAGCCAAACGGCATCATTGAGCAGTATCATCTGGGTTTTCACTCGCTCAGGCTCGACCTTGAAGTAGCGCCCCTCTCGTTTTTCGCGCTCCTCCCAGTCGTGGACTACGTTTTTGACGTGGAAATCGGTTGGATCCATTAGGCGCACCGTTGTTATGTTGGCATCGACCCCAGAAAGGTCTCCAAACTCGATGGAATGAGTATCCAGAAGAGGTATAAACACGCTCTAAGGTTATGGAAATTAATAAACTAAATTACAGGGACATCTTTTGAATATGCACCTGATATTCGCCTAACATTTTTAGCTCATTTGCTTGTTCCAATATTTTCAACAGGTTATCTGGAGCACAGTGCAGGATCAAGCAGTTGTCAGTGGAGAGTTTAATCTCCTTTAAGAAGGGTCTGTGGTCGTCATCCGGACCCAGTTGTTTCACTGTAGTTGGGTTGCTGCTGGGCTCACCGACTTGCAAAATATCCTGAAGTTGCTGCAGCTCTAGAATGTCAAAAAAATTAAATTCTTTCTCGCGTGGTTTAAGTTGAGATTACCTCTGTCGGTCTCATAGACTACAGTAAAGCTTCGCCAGCCAAAACTCTGCACAATCTCAGCCAGTCCCTGGGATAGCAAAAGGTTATCTGGATGAACATTCAGGGTCATTGTAGAGTGCTCTCGATCTGGTATAGATTCATTTGGGATCCAGTCGTATACGATGTGCGGTATATCTAGTGTGTCACATATTGAGGCAATTGTGTCTGCGATGGAGCATCAGAATAACATTTCGTTCCATAGATTGAACAATTTTAAAAACTTGCCAGAACTGCTTCCTGTACTGGGTCCGAAGATGGCAATTACTCCTTGGGAAATCAAATTGCAAACTAAAGTAGAAATGGATCAGAATGTATTTTTAGGAAATATTTGTATTTGTAAATATTATGTCAATGCTTAGTTATTTTATGTTATTTTAAAGGAGATATTAAGTCACAAATATAAATATGTTTATCTTTTATCCAATACTTACCCATTTTTTCCATGATAAAACTATCATCCGTGTTGGCATACATCACAATTGGAACAAGTTCTATATTCCGCTCTAAAATGTTTGCTCGGTCCACAGCAGTTCGGAATGCGATTTCCGATTCATCTTTGTCCGATGTAAAGATGCTACCTAGAGAATATGCGACAATTTTACTCGAATAGCCGCCAGTCGAGACTGTGACCTAATTTGAAAGAAACTCACCCACCATAAACTGATTTCTATCTGCCAGAACCGGCAGTACAATCAGTAGGATATGCGTGAAGAATACCGAATACATTTTGCATGCTATTACCTAGAGATATCCATCAAATGAAACTTATTAAGTTGACTGGCTTTGAGGATGATGTAAAGCTGGCCAAATAACTGCTCGCACGTTCTCAACTGCAATGTTCGGAGGTCTGCACAGCAATGAGCATTGCTCGCCATAAGAAATTAGAACAGAATCAGAGCTATGCTAATTTTAAAAGACCGCGAGCGAAAAAGATCCCGAGAGAGGATCCCATGCAGTTTGTTTTGCTCTGCCCATTCTAAACAATATAAAACATTCTGAGAGCAATAAATAATTAAATGCAAAATTTGGCAGCACAGTTTTGTTTCCACTTGAAACGGTGCCAATAAAATTGTTTTTTTTCGTTATGACTTATGGCAGAGCCTTATATCGCATACCATAAACTTCTTTTAAGTCGTTCATAAAATAAAAACAATTTTTCTATTTCGTTAGTGTGCAATGCATGGGCAAGGGGGAGGGGCAAAACAATCGATTCCGATATTTAGTGCATGCAGAACTGTTAAAAATTAATGTGTTGTCAAATTGCCACAACTGATAAATTTCGGGGACCTCAAAGGAGATTAATTTTATTTTTAGTTGTTAATTAATGCTGTAAATTTTTTGTAACCTATATTTTTCTTAGAGTTAATCAGGAAAGATCGACCTGCAACATATAAAATTTCTGAAATCAAATTTTGTGACGTAAAATTAATAAACATTCGTCTAAACAATTACACTTTTAAAGTATTACCAAATTTAAAATTTTTGCCAAAACAGGCATTTTTATAGAAACGTGCCATAAATGAACTATTTTCTAAAACTAGAATATTTCGATTTTTATGTTTAATATAATGTTTAACAACATTGAATCTATAATGATTTTTCGCTAAATCTTTCGATCGTTCCAATTCCAGGTATATGATATCGTTGTCCAGTTTAAATAAAATTAAAGTCGTAATTCTACATTAATAAGCCATTACTTTGTAATGAATTGATTAAAAACAGCTAGGATATAATTTTGTCATATGTTTTTCCTATTGTTCCCATAGAAGCTATGTAATATAGTCGTCCGATTTTAATGAAACTAAAACCATAGCTCTGAAATATTTAACCATTACCACATTTTGAAGAATATTAAAAGAAAATTTAAAAACGACGATGTTTTAATGTGTGTTATTTAATTTTTTATGATTTTTTCATCTTTATCGTATATTTTAATCCGAGTCTTCATGGTGAGGCACAAATTATACTTAACCAAAAAGTTTTTCATCGTGGCAGGCGTACCACAAGGCAGCTTCCCAGTCTTTACCACGGTAAATATACCCAGGAACCAGCGAACCAGGCGTCTTACTTTGAGGAAGTAAAATAAGCAAAGCGTCAAGAAATAAAACATAAGCCTCGACAAATTACCGCTCTCCACTACGGTTAGTTTACAACACTACAAGCCAAATACATATTCAAAGTTGCAAAAACCTTGTTAAAATCAAACCAACAATCTTTGAATTATTTCGGGCAACACAGCTGATTTCTAAATAAGTAGAATTTGTTATTATTGGCTACCAATGATTTTTTGACTGATTTTAGACATTAAATGTGTGCACCAAAAATACACAAAGATTAGGAACAGCAGCGGGCCAAATGTTGATAAGAGATTTGATTGGAAAACTGCGTCAAATCATAGGCTTTTGTTAAGAGCAGCAGCGGTAGTCCGCTGTTTTATTTCCCCCCAAATAGTAATTTCCCTAGGAAATTTGCTAGCAAGCGAGGGAACTTTGATTATGTTAAGGGGTTTCCCCCGCCAATGTTAACGAATTCACTTCCGACTGAAAACTTGAAAAGGCCTGAAAATTCTGCATTAAGCCTAGTACTCAGATCGACGAACAGTTTCGCTATCGAAAAAACTTTATTCTTTCTAGTCAGACCGAAGTTTCCAGAGTTCACCCGAGTTCGTGTGCTTCGGTCACACTGTCAATCAGCTGGGCTTGTTGACAAGCAATTGAATTTGAGAAAGCAAAATCGAAGATGTTGAATAAGTTTGGTATTGGAATGTTGGTAGATACGCGACTTTTTTGTTTTTGTCGCGAAAACAATAGCAAGCGGAGCAAATCCTGCTCGCAGGTCCACAATGCATTACTGATGGATCTCTAACAGGAAATAACTCCCATATATCCTTGGATCCCTGTCCTTTTTAGAACCTGTTGTGGTCTCCATTGCAAAACCCGTCAAGCAACACCATCAGCTTCTCTTACTTTTCGTCCAAGTTGGCAAATGCCTCGATAGCATTATTGATGACCTGCACTGAGCTTGTTCATAAAGAATTCAGACCTGGCCGAACGAAGGACTTTTTTAAGTTATGATACAGCATCCTTCTTCCAGCTTTCCATGTCGATGGCATGCCTTGTCCTCATCCAGACGAGGCGGAGTGTATGACCTTTTCTGGCCAAGGCAGCAATTTCTGGCTTCGAAGCAGGGAAGGACTGTGTGGGAAGAAGGTTGCACAGAAAAAACATCGGCGGACTAACGGCGGACTAACCCGGAAATTTTTGTAACGGCGAGTCCTTATAGATCATTTGTTAAACGGATTGTGGATGAATCTCTGTGGAAAGGGGCTATTACGCGCTGCGCCACTAACAGCTTGCATTCTTAAGGCCCTATTACTTTTGATTCTTTTTGTCAACATGATTCATAAATCAAGTTAAGTAAAATTAAAATTGAGAAGGCAATTTACGTTTGACCAAAAATGCAAGGACATCTTTATGAATTTCTAAAAATATAACTCTGTGTGTAAAGCGCACATACGTGTGAAGTTTGTATTGATGTGCCTTCACAAAAAAGCAGCTGCATAGAGACAAATTTTTGTTCCTCGTTACTCATCTTAGTGTTATAGAGTCTTTGATTATACCCAAATTTTATTTTCTGTTTGTAAAAGGGTCAAATTTAGGTATTTGTAGGTTTGTAGGTTTGATACTGCTTAGGTCATCTTGGCTTTTGAGTGTTTTTTTGAAACAAGTAGTTTGCAAATATTAAATTGACCTATGAATATTGAAATGAACTGACACTATTTTTGTTCTTTATTACTTTATTGTTATTATTATTACTTTATTATTAATATTATTATTATTATTATTATTATTATTATTATTATTATTATTATTATTATTATTATTATTATTATTATTATTATTATTATTATTATTATTATTATTATTATTATTATTATTATTATTATTATTATTATTATTATTATTATTATTATTATTATTATTATTATTATTATTATTATTATTATTATTATTATTATTATTACTCATGCAAAATACATAATTTTGGTGTTGACTTTATCGACCCCGTTTCTAGACCTTCTTGCGCACAATGTGATCGTAAAAGACGACATATCCAAACTTGGGGGAGTAGACCATCGAGCGCTTTGCGTTCCGAGAGTACATGTTGGTCTGGCCGCCCACCGAGATCATTTTGTGGTCGCCTCGGTGCATGAACATCAGTCCGTAGTCGTGGTCGTGCATCACGTGGTAGTTGTCACTGTCGGTGTACTTGACAATGTTGTAGCGAGGATTCGAGTAGCTGAGATGGTGGGGCATGGGCTTCAGCCGCGAGCGACCACCGAAGACTCCCCGCCAGTCGGTGTGTTTCATGGTCTCGCGGAAGCAGTTGCGCCAACTCATCTCCAGGTCAATGTAGCCGGAGATTTCTGAACCGTCGATGTTGATGTATGAGGTAAAGACGATTGTCTGTTTGGAAAAAAGATTTTAGGTTAATTATATCTGCAGTCAACTAGTGGTGTAATCGAGTTGAGGGATAAACTCCGCTTTTTATACCCTTGCAGAGGGTATTATAATTTCAGTCATATGTTTGCAACGCAGTGACGGAGACATCTCCGACACTATAAAGTGTATATATTCTTGATCAGCATCTCTAGGAGAGTCGATCTAGCCATGTCCGTCTGTCCGTAAGTCCGTCTGTCTGTCTGTCAGTCTGTCAGTTTTAAACTATCTGCTTGAAACTTTCCCAAAAGATATATTTCTATTACAGAAGGAATATAAGTCGGATCGGACGACTATAACATATAACTCCCATAGGAACTATCGGAAAAATAAATTAAGAAAATATTAACTGTTTTTTAATTTTATTTCTAAATCGAGATCATTAACCATTACTAGTTAATGATTTCAGAATTACGATTTAAATTTCATCAATATGAGACGACTATATCAAAAAACTCCCATGGAAATAATCAAAATTTTAAAAACAAATAAATAAAAAAAAAAATGTAATTTCTTTATTTTTTAATTTTTTTTAATTCGTTTTGACATTGTTATAAATTGATAGTTTAGAATTACGCTTTACGATATCATATAGCTGCCAAAGGAACGATTAAAACGCCTTTAACGAGTTCTTTTTTCTCAAGTTCTTATAGCTTTTGAGATTGTGCAAGTTTTGATATATAACACATTTCGGTCTTGGTAATTTTTCTGCGTTTAAAAATTCAACACATTTCAGATCTTTATAATTACATGTGCAAGTAATGGAGGTCGATGAAAAATACATTGGTGCGACTATATAGGTGAAATAAATCTCGGTGTGCTGAACACGACCTCATCATTGAAATTTCTCCACCCTCTCCACTTTGACTCTATATATCGGCCGAACTGAATTTTACTGCCTTGACCTATGATCCAGGTAGTGAAACTTTTTGGCTAAATATCTTTAAACCCAAAAAATTCAACATTTTTTTTTAATTTTATGTTTGAAAAAGAATGCCAACACATTAAAAGATCTAAAAGCACTTTTTTTGGTGGTCCTAAGAGTATGCTATACCATTTTTATGGAAACACCCACAATATTGAAGTTAAATTGTAGTTATTTTTAATATTTACACTATCAACAGCTTGTTTTGATACTGCTTGCTGACAATAACAATTTTATCATTGACAAAACTGTGTGTTATGGTTTTTTCAATAGCCAAGTCATAAAGGGATGTCTCGTGGTCGTGGTTTTGAGGTTTTATTTTATTGTAACTAGGTCTTGGAGCTCTGCAGTCATAAGACTAGTTTCTAACAAAAACTTTTAATATCAAACACAAACACCTTTTGATGAGGTCAAAATAAAATGACAATCGCATCTTCAACTCCAAAAATGTTTGGCTTGTGACATAAAAATTCCAAATTAGAGTGCCAAATACAAAACTAATTACATAAAAATAAAGTTTAAGCAAACTACGTTGGTGAAAGACTTTAAAGATTAACAAACAAACTTCGATAAGCAAGTTAACTTAAATTAAGAATAGATTTAAAATTTAATTTCTAAAAATTAGTTAAAAATTTATAAATATTAAGTAAATACGTTTCTTCCTTTGACTTAAAACCATTTTTTTTAAAACAATTTTTCACACTAAATTGGCGATGCATACTTTTCAAAAGAATTAATGCCTAGCCAGCGCTAGCTGCTCTCAACTAAGAAAAGTTGCCTTTTTTTTGCTTAATATCAAAAAAGTAAAAAGAAACCGAAACCGAAAAGAAAAAAACTTTTTTTAAAATATTGTAACTATATTAAGGCAACGTAATTAGCAAATTAAGATAATATACTTGTATGTAGCTTTACTAATTTTAGTTGATTTCCCGCCAAACTAGCTAAAAAAAACGAAGAACAAATCAGTTTCTTAAAACCAGCCCAATAAATCAATTGATTTGAGGGTCCAAAAAAAAGCTTTCAAATTTTTAAACCGACAAAAAGAGGCTTAAAAAATATCATTTTGAAACATACAAAAAAAAGTATATTATAATAACTTTCCAGGCCAGCTTGGTGTCATTCGACGCTTAATTTAAACTAAAGATTTTCCAAAACCAGGCTCAGAAGCTCCATTAAAAAAAAATGTAGTAAATATGTTATTTTCACCGGTCTATCCTGAACCAATTAATTTTAGAAAAGTATTGGTATGCACACTTTATTCTATAAGCGATACCTTTCGAATGGTGTATTACATGTTACGATCGGACAATCACAGCAAGCTTTCAATTCTGCTCTTGGTGCCCATCGTCACTACATTTACCGCCGTCCAAGAAATCTTTTATAGATTGCGATTGTCTTACCGACAGAATTTTGTTCAAGTTGAGCAACTCGCGGGACTTAAACTCCAGAAGCACGGGGTCCTTGTTTGTGGGCGCCATGAGGTCGCAGAACAGGCCAATGTGGGTTGTCTTTGGCCTAATGGCCTCCAAGGCTATGTCAACCCTCTTCACATATTCATCCGAAGTATAGGGAATCTTGGTGGTGCGGTAACCCAACTGGACGATGGTCTTGATCGTGTTCTGGTTGTTCAGATATCGGTAGTCCTTAACGGTGGCAAACGAGGTGATGTAGTCATTGTAGGTGTCGAACTCCAAAACGCTGAAATCGATACTCTTGCCCTGTGCGCTCATTTTAGTGTGATTGTTGGCGTGAATGTGAACGGACTTCAGCCGAGAGCTGATTCGTGGGCTAAGAAAAAGTCCACAAAATGTTGTTTGTGATGTGAGTTTATTGTGTGTTAGTGTTCCTTATCAGAGCTATTTTTCCATTTTATGTACATTTTGTTAGGCTGTCATTTTTCGTTTCTGGCTCACACCTTACACATGACAATGTTTATTGATACAGCTACGTCTATAAAGAAGGCACTGTTTTAGTACTAGAGCGGCCGTTTCATTCGTGTTATCTTGGTGCAGTAGCAAAACTGGTTGTAATGTATGAAAAGGAACCAGATTTAAAAATATTTGGAGCCGAAAAGCAACGAAAGCAGACTAGCGATATGGAAAGAAAACACGGCACCGCCTACACCAACTATCTCAATTCGTTCATCAAGGTGGAGGACAGACGGTATCTAACCAATGATAGTGCCATGCACCGTCTAGTTCCCTTGAGAGCCACAGTGGGCACGATGGTGATGACACCTTCCCAGTTCAACGAGGTGCACCTTCCTGCCCTGGGAAAGTTCTTCTCTTTCAGCGAGAAAAGCGTCGCTAACGACCCGCTGACCATGGCTCTTGCTGAGCGCGAGAAGCTAAATGCATCTAAAACGCTGTCGGTAAGAAACTTTTCTTTCAAAATTCACTGTTCGCCAATTAAATTTTGCTAGACGAAAAATTAAATGCTCAGTCCAATTTCGGTAATTCATTTACGCACTTTTGTATACATTTTTAATATACCAAATTTTTTTCAAGTGCATGGTTTTATTTTATTTTAGTATTAGAATCAAAGTTTTTCGAGATTTATTACTCAACTATAATTTCAGATCGATTTTTGAAGATTAAGCTAAACAAAGAGATTTTCAAATTAATTTGCCTGCCGAAATAATTGTTCGTAAACTGAAAGGATGAGAAACGATTCGAAATGAACAAGTTTTTTCTCATGCACACAAGCGGAAAAAGAGGAGGAAAAGAAAAAATTTAGTAATCTCCATGATCATCTTAATATTTTACATAAAACAAGAAAGAAAGCAAACTTCGGCAAGCCGAAGTTCTTATACCCTTGCAGCTATTGCAAGAATTAAACATTTTTGAAAATATTAAAATTATGATTTACTTGCGAACATGTTTAAAAAGATTGAGGCTTTGATGATTTGCAGCTCAATTATTAGATAGTTATTTTATATATTTTTATTATTAATATGGGTGCTATATGATATAGTCGTCCGATTTTGATGATATTTAAACCGTAATTCAGAAATATTTAACCATTACTATATGTCGAAGAACTACAATAAACATTAAAAAACAGCAAAGTTTTAATTTTTTTAAATTTATTTTTCCGATTGTTCCTATGGGAGCTATATGCTATAGGCGTCCGATCCGGCTCGATCCGACTTGTATACTACCTGCAATAGAAGGACAACTTTTGGGAAAGTTTCAGGCAGATAGCTTTAAAACTGAGAGACTAGTTTGCGTAGAAACGGACGGACAGACGGACATGGCTAGATCGACTCTCCTAGTGATGCTGATCAAGAATATATATACTTTATAGGGTCGGAAATGTCTCCTTCACTGCGTTGCAAACTTCTGACTGAAATTATTATACCCTCTGCACGGGTATAAAAAGTAAACTAGTTCAATTTATTTAAGATTTAAAATTTCATAATAAAATTGTTCAAAACATTTTTTTAGTCGATGGTTAGCTAATAGTTTATCCATTACTTTTAGACCGTCATCTTTGTGAGCACACGTGACTCCAAGGGTTTTAGTGTGTCGGGCTACATTGACTTGGAGCAAAGCTTACGTAGCTTCAAGGCCGCTGGGGTCAAGGGTCACCCTTGGGCAGATATTTTTGCAGGCCGCCGCCGCCTAGAACCCAATCAACAGGATCTGAGCTTCATCACTTGGAACAATGGCAAGGTCTTTTACAACGAATCCGATAACTACAAGATCATTCCGGATGCCGTCAAGGGCCTGTGTTTCTTGTACAAGGGCGATGGCTCTCTGCTCACTATTGAAAAATATATCACCGATGAGCATCCACGATGCAAATTTATAGAGTCTCCGAAACATGGGTCGACTGTCATTTACGATCATCGAATACGACGGAAGATGTGATTGAAATGTTTAACAAACAAAGTGGACCAACAAATCGGATTTTTATTTGCCGCCATAGCACATTAAAAGTGAAATTTGAAAGACTTCTTCAATAATGTAAGTATCAACTGGCATTCTATCTCTTGATGATTTCGTTTTCGAATACATCCTAAGTAAACTGCAGTTCCGCTAGATATGGTTCAAAAAAGCACTTCAAAAGGCCAAAAAAAGTCAAAGCAATATACCGATCGTCAAAATATTTGGCACGCAATCGAGAAAAGGAAAAACAATCGAGCGGAGGATGTGGCGAACGGCCGGCCAGACTGTCTGATGCCTTCGACGTCATGGACAAGCGCCGCGAAGCATCCGGAGAGCACGTTGCGTATACGAGATGTGGGATTGGCTCGCTCCCGACGACTGGAGAGAGTTCCCCGGCTGAGATCCCATTCTTGGCCGTGCCACTCGGTCCGGCAGTCAATTCAGTAGGCGTGCGGAGCGCTCCAAGACTGGCTGCTTCCGTTGCGTGAAAATAAATTCCTAAGAATATCCCACTATGTGTTTTACTTAGTTTTCTGTGCCAGTCTGTGTGCGTCCGTAGATATTATATATACTTGTACATATGCAGCTAAGAAGTGAAAACGAAATGGCTGGTGCATTTACAAAATTCAATTAGTTTCGAGTGTCTTGGGGTAAACAATAATTTGGAGGAAAGAAAGAAAAATGCGTTTGCGTCCAGTACACATTTATGCCCTCATAATCGCCTACTTCAAAGCCAGTCTCGCCCTTGGCGGTGACGGTCGCAATGAAATCACCGTGGGTAGGTCCTCAACAATTGGTAATGGCTTTTGGCTCAAAATTTTGGTGTACATTCAGGTGCGATCTTCTATGAAAATGAAAAAGACATCGAACTCAGCTTCGATCAGGCGTTTCGCGAGGTCAACAACTTAAAGTTTGCCGAATTGCGGTTCGTTACCATCAAGCGGTTTATGCCCACCAACGACAGTTTTCTTCTGCAGCAGATTAGTAAGTAGATAATCACAGATCTCGTAGAACTAAGTTATGAGGAATTCATCTTCCGTGTACAGCGTGTGAACTGATTTCCAATGGCGTTGCGGCTATTTTCGGACCAAGTTCAAAGGCAGCCAGTGGTACGTCGAGTGTAAGGCTAGCATATGTTCGCGTTGTGACGGTCCCCTTTCTATCGCAGACATTGTTGCGCAAATCGCAAACACGACCGGCATTCCTCACATTGAGTACGATTTGAAGCTGGAGGCCACGCGCCAGGAGCACCTGAACCACCAGATGTCCGTCAGTGTGGCCCCCTCCCTGTCCGTATTGTCGCGCGCCTACTTTGAGATCATCAAGACCAACTACGAGTGGCGCACCTTCACTTTGATCTATGAGACGCCTGAGGGTGAGTGGTGGCTCAAGCTCTAAGCTTGGATGACGAACAATTAAAGCAATTAATAATCCACTTTCTTAGCAAAATAATTATTACATTAGTAACACGTTTTAAACGGGGCAAACATGGCAGTTTTAACCTTGTATGTACCTTAAACATAGTGTTTCGTAAAAAATAGTGGTTTTGAATTTCAATTTCAATATGCCTTACCGACAGATGGCGCTAAACCTTTATTATTTTCCCTACCATTAGAATTGCACATGGCGCCATCTGCTGGTAACTTTCATTTTATTAACAGTGAAACGAGGTTCTGGATTAAAGGGTTCTTCCTTGTTTTTATTTACTTATTTAGGTACCAAAATTCAACAATCGAACTTTTGGGTTTATATCTCTCTAAAACTAAGATTTAATAACATAAGTATGACATTTATTTTTCACTCATCTTAGGGCTGGCACGCCTACAGGATCTAATGAACATTCAAGCTCTCAACAGTGACTACGTGAAGCTTCGTAATTTGGCGGACTACTCAGATGACTATCGGGTACTGTGGAAGGAAGCAGATGAGACCCTACATGAACAGCGCATAATTTTGGACTGTGAGCCGAAAACTTTAAAGGAGCTGTTAAGGATTTCCATGGACTTCAAGCTGCAAGGACCATTCAGGGTATGTAGCTAGCTATGAAATTCCCGAAACACCTTAAAAACTAAAGATTATTTTAAGAACTGGTTTCTCACGCATCTGGACACGCATAGTTCTGGACTGAAGGATATCTATAATGAAGACTTTAAGGCTAACATTACCTCAGTGCGAATGAAAATAGTAGACCCTAATCCCTTTGAACGAAAGAAGACGCGTATTTCCAAGGTGGATGTAAGTTGAATCTGGAGTGCTGACAGGATTGGGTCTAATTTGGAATACTCCTCAGCAAATATTGGGAAACCAAACCATGCTGCCCATTCTTATCTTCGACGCTGTGGTCCTGTTTGCCAGCTCAGCCCGCAATGTTATTGCTGCCATGCAGCCCTTTCACCCACCCAATCGTCACTGCGGCAGCCCTTCTCCCTGGATGCTCGGACCATTTATAGTCAACGAAATGAAGACGATATCCGAGGATGATGTGGAGCCACACTTTAAGACTGAGAACATGAAGCTGGACGAAAACGGCCAGCGCACCCACTTCAATCTCGAGATCTACAAGCCCACCGTGAACGAGCCCATGATGATCTGGACGCCCGATAGTGGAATTAAGACGCGTCGCCTCAATCTGGAACTGGATAGTGCCGGCAGCCCTCAGGATTTCTCGGAACAGCGGAGGGTCTACACAGTGGTAACGCACTACGAAGAGCCCTACTTTATGATGAAGTCAGTTTTCAGCATTCAAGTGGTTTTTGGCAGATCATAGAATTTGTTTGCTTTCCTTAGAGAGGATCACGAGAACTTTAGGGGTCGCGAGAAATACGAGGGGTATGCCGTAGACCTCATCAGAAAAATTTCCGAGCTGATGGAGTTCGATTATGAGTTCGTGATAGTCAGCGGCAATGGCAAATACAACCCAGAGACAAAGCAATGGGATGGAATTATACGCAAACTGATAGACCACGTAGGTCACATCGGAAACGACTCTCTAAAGCCACATAAATATATTTAATTTTCTTATATCTTAGCATGCTCAAATAGGCGTTTGCGACCTGACAATCACCCAACTGCGACGATCTGTTGTGGACTTCACGGTGCCCTTCATGCAGTTGGGCATCAGCATTCTGCACTACAAGAGCCCCCCGGAACCGAAGAATCAGTTTGCCTTCTTAAAGCCTTTTGCTGTTGAGGTCTGGATCTATATGATCTTTGCCCAGTTGGTGATGACTTTGGCTTTTGTTTTCATCGCCAGGTGGGTATTTGTTTGATTTACCTATCCTGAACGCCTTTCCAGGCTCATAAGACTTTTCCAGGCTTTCCTATCGCGAATGGCTGCCACCTAATCCAGCTATTCAGGATCCAGATGAGCTGGAGAATATATGGAATGTGAACAACTCGACTTGGCTGATGGTGGGCTCGATAATGCAACAGGGTTGTGACATACTACCTAGGTCAGATATTGTTTGTAAAATAAACTAATTGCTTACTAGTCATTATTTATGGCACTTTCGGTTTGGCATTAGGTCTTACAAATAATAAGCCAATTCCAAAATATTCATGAAACAAATCAGTATTACAAAAATACAAAAGTGCAATGAAAATGCATACGTATCAGAAGTTTTGCGAAATAGATATTCAATTATATAATTATTTCTATACAGTATGTAATCGAGCTCATGTTTTTTAAAATATTAGAGGTCCCCACATGCGTATTCTGACTGGAATGTGGTGGTTCTTCGCCCTGATGATGCTCAGTACGTACACGGCCAACTTGGCGGCCTTTTTGACCAGCAACAAGTGGCAGAGCAGCATTAAGAGCCTCCAAGACCTAATCGAACAGGACGAGGTGCACTTCGGCAGCATGCGGGGCGGCAGCACCTCGCTGTTCTTCTCCGAGTCGAACGACACTGACTACCAGCGGGCCTGGAACCAGATGAAGGACTTCAATCCGTCCGCCTTCACCAGCACGAACAAGGAGGGCGTGGCCCGGGTGCGCAAGGAGAAGGGCGATTACGCCTTCCTGATGGAGACCACCAGCCTGACCTACAACATCGAGCGCAACTGCGACCTGACCCAGATCGGCGAGCAGATCGGGGAGAAGCACTACGGCCTGGCCGTGCCCCTGGGTGAGTCACCATGTCGCGTGCAGTGAATTATCGCGGATTATCGATAGCAGTGCTTTTCATCTCGATCAGGGGCCGACTACCGAACCAACCTCAGCGTGTCCATACTGCAGCTGAGCGAAAAGGGCGAACTGTACAAGATGAAGAACAAGTGGTGGAAGAACCACAATGTCACCTGCGACTCCTTCCACGAGGTGGACGGCGACGAGCTGTCCATCATTGAGTTGGGCGGCGTCTTCCTTGTGCTGGCCGGAGGCGTCCTCACCGGCGTGATTCTGGGCATCTTCGAGTTCCTCTGGAATGTGCAGCACGTGGCAGTGGAGGAGCGCGTGACCCCGTGGCAGGCTCTGAAGGCGGAACTCGCCTTCGCCCTCAAGTTCTGGGTCCGCAAGAAACCGATGAGGATCTCGGGCAGCAGCGACAAGTCTTCCTCCAGGCGGTCATCCGGCTCCAGGAGAAGCTCCAAGGAGAAGACCCGCAGCAAGACCGTCAGTTAGGAGCTCTCTTGAGTTGGTTGCTTATTTTACTTTGCCATTTCAAAGAAATGGTACGCTTGTCCTAATACATGCATACATATAGGAGTATATGTATGGAGCTAAATTTATAACAATATTTTAGAACACAGATGAAGCATTTGGTATATATGGTAAGGCCGTCTGGAGAACTTCGGAGGGAAAATAGATACATTTTCTGCTAAAATAACTTATATAATATTATTTTTCTTTAGACTCTAATGGTTTAAAAGTTGACAATAAACACAAATCTTTCATAAAATTTTTGTTTGTTTTTTTTTACTTTTGCTCTTGCTGATATTAAAATTGGTCAATTAGCAAAGAAAGTCCCAAAACCTATAGAGCTTAGAGTATATACCCTTTTATGTCTGTAAGCATGTCCGTTTTGCTGGTCTCTACACCTAGAAAAAAAACGATAGAGGTCAAAAACATTTTTCATGATTTATGAACAATATGTTCGCCTGTTTTTCTTTTCAATTTTTACAGGTTTGTTAACAAAAATCGAACGCCGTTCCTTAACACAAAATTTTGTTGGAATAT
Source organism: Drosophila gunungcola (assembly GCF_025200985.1). Classification (NCBI taxonomy): domain Eukaryota; kingdom Metazoa; phylum Arthropoda; class Insecta; order Diptera; family Drosophilidae; genus Drosophila; species Drosophila gunungcola. The sequence continues at coordinate 3,145,592 of NW_026453163.1, forward strand.
CAAAAATTGGGTAAGCTCCCGTGCTGAAATGCCAGACTAAGGTTTTCCATTTAATATTTCTTTGTTAATATTCTGTACTTATTTTATGCAGAAGGAGAACGAAAGACATTTGATTGCAAACCTTTATCTTTGAATTCTTAAACGGGCTTAGTACAAAGTAAAATGTGATGCCAGTGTTGCACAACGTGATACAAATCCAAAGGTTCTTGGTTTAAGTCAAGGTTACATCGACTTGGTGGGGAAAAAAAAGTTTTTATATTTTTTTCCTGCACCTATCAGTTTATCGCATTTTTAAATTTTAAAGAGTCAAATGAAATCAAAAAGAAAAGTAAAAAGAAAGTAAATGAGAAAAATTTTACTTAATTAATTAATTTAATACCAAAATAGAATCCGACCCCAAAATGTTGCTCAAATTTTATAAATTGTCAACAAACGACCTTACGAACTTTTTGAGCGCATTTTGACCGGAATTTATTCTGGGTATAGGCAGTTTTTTCAGTTTTAAATTTAAATATATATTCTAGGTTGTTAAATATTATCTAATCATTTTGTTATAATATTACTAAACAACAGGCAAATATTCTTTAATTCATAACTTTGTATATTTCAAAACTAATGTGCTAGTATCTGTTCCGAAATTGTATGTAACATTCTTTAGTTGATCATCCTATCATAAAAATGAAGCTCTCTAAAAAGTTTTTAGTTCGGATCTTACAAATTTTTTTTTGGCTTTTACCCCACTTTCGCTTTAAATTGATATACTCTGCTTAGCTAGTTACGGGGCGTCCGGCTTGTCTAATTTTAGAGAACATTTAGTTTTCATTTGCTGGTCCATTTCCAGCTAATGCTCGTGCTCGTATCTGCATGGCTAGAGTCTAGAGACTAGACATGTGCTGGCTGCTCTTCTTGGCGTGTGAGGAATCCGTAGAGCGAATCAGACTCCGCTATGCTCCTTTCACCCACAATGGTTGTTGTTCTCAATGACGTAGTAAGTCCCACATAGATCGGCCAATGGAGAGGTTAAAAAATTAAATTTTTTGTGAGGCTTTCTCAGTGCTCTTCGAGCAGTGCCCCGGTCTGGATCTGACCGAGTTCTTTTGTCCGAAATATTGCGTTGCGTTTTTTGTTCACTTTAATTTGAGGTTTTTTAAGTGCTTTCGGCGGAAGGAAAATCGAGATTGTGCATATACGATCAAAATTATGCACAGCATAGATGACAATGCCGACTCTAAAGTTTTTAGTTCTTGTGACACTTATTTTGTGCAGCGGCGCCAATGAAGACCCTCTGGTAGTAAAAATTGGTTGGTTAAAAATACAAGGGTTCGATTGAAATTTGCAAAATATTCGCACTGCAATTTCGTTTAGGAGCCATTTTCTTCGACACGGAAATGAAGTTGGCCGAAGCCTTTACTGTGGCAGTGGAGGAAGTGAATGCCATAAATTCTGATCTGAGATTGGAACCAATCAAGCGCTATCTGAGTGTTGACGATAGCATTGTGCTGCAAGACCTGTGTGAGTCAACCATAATAATGGGATAAGTGTACAAGTAGACATTTCAATATCACTCCCTTTAGCTTGTGACTTGATTGGAAATGGGGTTGCCGCTATTTTCGGACCAAGTTCAAAGACGAACAGCGGTAAGTTTCTTTTTCCTTTGTATTCCCCCTAGTTAAATTATTTTTAAATCGAATCATATGCTTCAGTGTCATAAAATAATGTGTGGCTGCATATACGTACGTATACAAATTCATAAAAAAAGCAGAGAATTAGCGAGGAAGATGCAGAGTCAAACACATTTTGTCTGCGTTTCTTGAGAGAATTTCTAAAGGCTCGTCAGCCTCGTTAATGATTCTTCAAAATAGCTAAACACACTCACATATGTTGGCCGTAAAATTGGATCCAAATATTTTTGCAGTAAATAAAGGGTACGGTGGTCGGGGACACTTTGAACTGCTGCCAAGAAAAATCCCCAACACATTTGCTTCTGTTGTGCTCTTTGTGTTTTGATCGCCACTTTCGTTGTGTGATTTCGTAGTTCCCCGGATCATTCTAAACAAAAATATACAAGTCTTAATAATTCTGGCTCACTTCCCACATTGTTTCTCTTTCTCTCTCCCTCTCTCTCTCTCTTTAACCTATAGATATAGTCCAAGTTCTGTGTAATATGACGGGTATACCGCATCTGCAGTTCGATTGGCAACCCCAACTGTCGGCCAGAGAACGTGTCAACCACCAGCTTACTGTGAATGTCGCGCCAATGGAACTATTACTTTCCTCAGCCTTTTCTGATATTTTGGGTAGCAAGAGCTTCGACTGGAAGTCCTTTACCATTGCCTACGAGAAAAATGCTCGTATGTACTGAATTAAACATTTATTTTTTAATAGTCTCAATATTAATACAGGCAAAAAATGTTCGTTTGGTAAATTTGAATGCTTTTTTTTAAAGAACCTTTTTAATTAACGAACTAAATGAAAGTATTTTCTAACCTAAGCAACTCTTTTTTGATTCCAGTGTGGTTTTTTTTTAAAAAGGATTTTAAAATTAAAATTATTGATAAATTTTAAAAACTGAGAACCTTTAACAAAATTTGTTTTTTAATTTTCAAAGTAAGTTTCACAATATGTGAAACGTTACCATTAGCGCGAATATCGCGGAGGCTTACATTTTTCCATCGCAAAGCCAATATGTCACCTTTTTGTGCTTCAGTCATTTTCGATATGTTTCATTTTAAAAAAATTTTTGTTGCACCAAAAGCTTAGGTAAATCTACCAAACTAGATTTTAAAACTTCAAACTTAAGGGAGGCTTCTACCTTGTTGTATTTACAAGAACATGACATATCGGATTACATTTTAAGGATTTTCTGGAAGTCTTTATATTTACACTTGTGTAACTCAATTCTTTCAATTTCGAAGAACTTAAGCCAATAATTACTTTAAGAGTTTATGTGAAGGTTTTCGGAAGTTAACTGTGCATTTACAGAAGGAAACCATTTTGAAGGGCTCTTTGTGAAGATGATATAAGATTGAATCTGAGAGGATTTAAATTAGTCAAATTAAAACCAAATTTTTTAAGTCCTCACACTATTTTCTTAACACATTTTTAGACGAGGCAGATGTATTTCAAGGAAAATGCAAGTCTAAATATGGTGAAAATATATTCCGAAATTTTAATAAATGATAAATACAATTAATGTTAATTTTTGTAAAGAGAACAGAACATCTTTTAATTCAGCTGGAAATGAACTCTGAACAGTAGATCTCTGACCACGAACTTAAGTACATACGTTATAAAATGGTAGCATTTTAAGAGTTTTTGTTCGAATTTGTAATTGATTTGAGTTGTAATTGACCTGATAATCCGGAAAAACATTATTTTTTTATATTTTCTGTACCTTACACATCCAGGTCTTGAATCCGTAGTAGTCTGTTGCGAACCTATTTGATCACTCCCATTTTATCCTAACCCTAACCTTGCCTTTCCCAAAAGACCTCAATCGTCTGCAGCACATCCTAGCATGGAAACAACTCCATAAAACAGGAATCAAGATGCAGGAATTTGAGCGGGGAGGGGACTATCGAGTTCTCTGGAAGCGCATAAACAACGCTCGTGAGAAATTTGTTCTGCTTGACTGTCCGTCCGACATTTTAGTGGACGTAATCAACGCCTCGATTGGATTTAATATGACTGGGTCATTTAATGTGAGTATTAAAACCGTTCTCTCTAAGGCTTTTGCAATTATTCGACATTTAACCTTTTGAAAAGAGTGTTATAGCCTTTAGTCAATTGTTTGTAACTCAATGAAACATGCATCTCAGACTTAACATTTTATTTTTTATTTCGCATCCCAATTAATAATAATCCTTAAAGTTATAAAACATTCAAAAGCTAGAAAAATTAGTCCTATATAAAAATAGGTAAGCTAGAACCAAGAAAACTCTTAACAAAACTCTAAATCTAGGGAAATCTTTTTGAAAATGGTGATTGACCCATGATTTTAGGCCAATTTTTCATGAGTTTTTTTAAATTTAGTGAGCTTATCCTTAATTTAGGACGATGTTTCTAAAAATTGTTTCTTAATGAAGTGCAATGTTTATTAAATTATGGGACATTTTTTTGTTTTTTTCAAGAAAATATATAATTTATATTTTTCACTGCGTTGCAACCATCTGACTGAAATTATAATACCCTCTCCAAGGGTATAAAGACAATAGACTATTAATCTAATTAAAGAAAATATATTCATTAAAAACTATAAAATAACTGATTTTTGTTTATTAAGTTTGAATTTAAAAACAACTCGTTATTTACATTTACATTGACTGGGCTAGGGCTAAAGTTTAAGTTTATTATTTGCAATGCGCTAATAAATCGTTACTAGATGAGTATAACTAGTAATTATATAACTCTTAAAAACCACTTAAAACAAAAGAAACAAGAGAGAACGCTGTAGTCGAGTTTTCCGACTATTAGATATCCGTTACTTAGCCAACAAACTTCAAACTAAGTATTCCTCCTACAAAACGATAGAAGTTTAGGTGGCGTCATTTTTCGAACTGCATTGATAACACTAGAAGCAAAGTCCGTGCAGCAGCCCACCTCCCGCTTACAGTTCTTTCGTTTTGACTCTCTACTGAAGTGATTACCGGCAAGCAGCGGCCGAGCAGCGGCCGAGCAGCGGATGAGGGGCGGCACAGGGGCGGAGGAGGCGCGGGAGAGCGGCGGCAGGGGACTCCAAAACCTTCTAAAATATTAGCTCCATTTTGAAAATTGATTTACCGATAGGTATGACCGTAACACACACACAAAGTCCAACACATAAAAGCTAACCGCGAAGTATATGTATGTTATGTATGTATGCTTTGCGGCGGTCCCGCGGGTACGAAACTCTTCTACCTCTTCGCCTTCTACCATTTGTATTGCTCCTGTATATATTCAAGCTTTTCTTAATAATAAAAAAAAAAAACACTAAAGCTAACGTGTCCAAGAGCGACGTGACAGACGTGTTAAGTGTTTTGCGATTTGTGAGCGTGGATCCGTTTTGATATAAAATTGAGCTGTGTAGGAAAAACCAGAATATGCATGCCAAATCTTAAATCTCTAGCTTTGGTAAAAAAAGTGTATTTTTCGTATTCTTTTGATTAATTACTAGATTTAACATTACTTTAAGGAAATCTGTTTGGTTTTTATAGTGGTCACAGCAAAACGATTTTTTTGAGAGTATCACCCGGAGATCAGCTGTAGCTCCTATCCAAATAAATATTTATAATAATAAGTCTTAAAATACATTTAAAAGATACAATAATATGAGAATTATTAGATGAATAAATTGTACATTTGTTCTCCGAAAAAATTCTGCAAAATTCGCTTTTATTCGTCCGATTTTTATTCTGAGGCTAGTTACTTGGGACTTCAACGTAGATTCGAGAAACCGCCCTGTAGATGGTAAATCCGCGTTACAAAGGCATACTTTTTGTTAGCCTAGATTTGTAACCTTTAATGCATAATTAATTAATACATAGTTAAACTACTACTAACATAAATTAAGTACAAAATAATTTTATTTTTTTACGCAGCATTTATTTTTAACTGATCTGGATACCCACGTGAGCGGCATCGATCGTTTCTATTCTAGGGAATTTACTGTGTCTGTGGCGGCCGTAAGGTTACGATCCTATATTCCCCCGCCAGTTCACGATGAAATTGATGTATTTGACAACGAGGTCGATACCAGGGTATGATCGAATGACATAATTCGCCTGATTTTGTGCTCATTTTAACAACTATCTTAAAGTTTGATTCACTTGGAACTCAGCTTGTCTATGACTCGGTTGTTCTGTACTATAATGCTCTTCTGGTAATAAGTCAGCGTCCAGGGTTCTACGTTCCCCAGTTTAGCTGTGGACGTGGTTTTTGGCAGCCAGGACCGCGTTTGGTAGACCAAATGAAAAAGGTAAGTTATAGATAGAAATATAAAAATTTAATATACAATAAGAACACCATTAAATGTAAAAAATTTATTTTAATATTAAAAATATTATATTTTTAATTATTGTTTAAGCTGTTATATACATTTAATTTGTTTTGGAATAGTAATTATAATTATATGATACCTAATATGGTTGCCATGAATAGGTAAGCAAATTTACTAAACTCTATAAAAATAAATATATTAAATATTATGTAAGTATTAAAGACTTTTAAAATGATAAAGCGCATATTTTAGTTATAAAGCCATTTGAAAGAAAAATTTGTTATACATCAACCAACACAAATTTCAAAACCTGCTCTATGGCATTGCGATAGTGTTTATACCCTTGCAGAGGGTATTATAATTTCAGTCAGAAGTTTGCAACGCAGTGAAGGAGACGTTTCCGACCCTATAAAGTATATATATTCTTGATCAGCATCACTAGGAGAGTCGATCTAGCCATGTCCGTCTGTCCGTCTGTCCGTCTGTCCGTCTGTCCGTCTGTCCGTCCGTTTATATGCAAACTAGTCTCTCAGTTTTAAAGCTATCTGCATGAAACTTTCCCAAAAGTTGTCTTTCTATTGCAGGTAGTATATAAGTCGGAACGAGCCGGATCGGACGACTATAGCATATAGCTCCCATAGGAACAATCGGAAAAATAAATGAAAAAAAATTATAACTTTGCTGTTTTTTAATTTTTTGTTTAGTTCTTCGACATATAGTAATGGTAAAATATTTCCGATTTACGGTTTAAATTTCATCAAAATCGGACGACTATAGCATATAGCTCCCATAGGAACAATCGGAAAAATAAATGAAAAAAAATTATAACTTTGCTGTTTTTTAATTTTTTGTTTAGTTCTTCGAGATATAGTAATGGTTTAATATTTCAGAATTACGGTTTCAATTTCATCAAAATCGGACGACTATAGCATATAGCTCCCATAGGAACAATCGGAAAAATAAATGAAAAAAATTATAACTTTTCTGTTTTTTAATTTTTTGTTTAGTTCTTCGACATATAGCAATGTTTAATTATTTCAGAATTATGGTATAAATTTTATCAAAATCGGACGTCTATAGCATATAGCTCCCATAGAAATAATAAAAATATATAAAATAACTATCTAATAATTGAGCTGCAAATAATCATAGTTTCAATGTTTTTTTTTAGCACATACTCAAGTAAATCATAATTTAAATGTTTTCAAAAGTATTTAATTAATGCAATAGCTGCAAGGGTATATGAACTTCGGCTTGCCGAAGTTTGCTTTCCTTCTTGTTTTAGTTTACCTTTCGTTTTCTTTTTTCTAGCACTGTTGACTTAAAAAAAATGGTTTTTAACTCGTCTTCCGTAAATTTTCGGGGAACATGACATTATTTTGTTATTTTGTTTTATAATTCCATACTCAAATTTAGTAACACTTTTTTTAGATTTCTCCAAAGCAAGTCAGGCCTCCCTTCAAAACCCAAAGACTGCAAATAAATATTGATGGTCAGCGCGAAGATTTCAATCTTGAAGTTTTCAATCCCCTCATCGATCGCGTTACTCATATATGGAACAAGGAGTTTCAACTCGTGGACTATGAACAAATAAGGGAGAATTCGACTCAGGCCGTTAAACAGAGACGAATGGAAAACAAAGAAGACTTCTCCCAAAAACCAGTTCGGTATACAGTGGCAACTCGGGTGGGCAAACCCTACTTTAGTTGGCGGTTAGTTCATAATGTTACGCTGCTTTGAAAACATAAGCTCGAAATGTTTGTTCTAGTGAGGAACCCGAAGGAGTTCACTTCGAGGGAAATGAACGTTTTGAAGGCTATGCCGTGGATCTAATTTACAAGTTGGCCCAGGAATGCAAATTCGATTTTAACTTTGAACCTGTCAGGGACAATAAATATGGGAGCTACGATGCTGTCACAGATGAATGGGACGGCATTATTCGACAATTGATTGACAATGTAAGTATAACCACATAAATTACAAGCTAACTTAAAACGTGCCAAGAAATCAATACATTATATTGTTTTACTCTTCTCGATGATCGTAATAGTCGTTTTAATGCGCATTAAATGTATGGCTTTTAACACTAAATCAAGCAAGAAAGAAAGCAAAAACATCTATATCTATATTAATTTTCGGCAGAATGCACAAATTGGAATATGTGACTTGACCATTACCCAGGCGCGTCGGTCGGTGGTGGACTTCACTGTTCCCTTCATGCAGTTGGGGATAAGTATTTTGTCGTACAAGGAGCCACCGCCGAAGGCAGACATGTACGCCTTCCTTAATCCGTATGGAGTCGAAGTTTGGCTATACGTAATGATTGCCATGATGATCACCGCCCTGGCCCTGATTCTTACCGGTCGCATGGATCAATTCGAGTGGGAGCACCCGGTGGAGAATGTGGACCACGAAATGGAGCGGGAGAACATCTGGCATCTGAACAACACCATGTGGCTGGTGCTGGGCTCGATACTCAATCAAGGCTGCGATCTGTTACCAAGGCAAGTGGTTTATATTCAATTTGCTGCATTTAATTAAATGTCAATAGAGATAGAGAAGTATTTGTAAATGCACTACATGCATTTATGTGATAACATTAATCGATGTTTTGATTGAACTCGTGGTTGGCGTTGGTTATGCTATTTCTACCTATAGGACTAGCTAGTTTCGTCTGCATATCACCTCAGACTCATCAGATATAAACGGGTAGCGTCGCAAACTTCTCTATGCTAAGATGTGAAGCTTAACAATCGGTAGTTGTCACTTTACGAATTACATGACTACTAGTTTTTTAAATGTCTCCAGCTCTCTAGCTCTATTAAACGTAAACTGTTAAGATTGAACATGCAGACTTCTTTGAGTGACACTGCGAAAGTATACAAATTTTCCCGACCGTTGGGAGCTATGGTCTTGTTTTGCATGGGTTCGTTCTGTCAGTCGGGGAACTCGATTGTAGCTCAGAATCTGTGAAGTTGCCATTTGTAACTGTAGCCGCTATATGGATTTGGTCATAGGCGTAATTACAGTACGTATACCTAACTTGCTTATTCTTTTAGAGGTCTGCCCATGCGTTTGCTGACCGCCTTCTGGTGGATCTTTGCCCTGCTCATTTCCCAGACCTATATAGCCAAGTTGGCTGCATTTATCACCTCTTCGAAGATTGCTGGCAACATCGGGTCTCTTCATGATCTTGTTGACCAGAACAAGGTTCAGTTTGGCACCATCCGCGGAGGCGCCACGTCGGTGTACTTCTCCGAATCGAATGACACTGAAAACCGGATGGCGTGGAACAAGATGCTGTCCTTCAAGCCGGATGCCTTCACCAAGAACAACGAGGAGGGCGTGGACCGCGTAAAGCTAAGCAGGGGAGCTTACGCCTTTCTGATGGAGACAACCAATCTGCAATACTACGTTCAGCGAAACTGCGAGCTCACCCAGATTGGGGAGAGTTTCGGAGAGAAGCACTACGGAATAGCAGTTCCACTGAGTAAGTTATCCCGAGATATATTCATTTGAAACATATGCGATTTAATTTATATTATTTCTAAAAGAAGCTTAGGACTTTTCGAAAAGAGTGGTTGAATAAGTTTAAACGTTTAAACTCGGCTGCTGTTTTAGTTTGTTTTGGCTGCTTATGCAGCTTGAAAGAATTAAAAAACCATTTCTTTGGAATTGAAGAGTTTTCAAAATATACATTTTTACCTTAAGAAATACACAAAGGCAAAATCAAAAAATACACGATTTCAAATATAAACAAAAAACATATTTAAAACAAATTCATGGGCATTTTGAAAAATTTGGCCCTTGGTATTAGTCTTATAATGATATCTTAAAAGTAATGTTTTGTTTAAACACATTAAAAGCTAAGCGGCTTACCAATTCTGTGGTGTCAATATCACCTCTGACAAGATTGTGCATAAAAATAATTTTAAGCATGATTCTTCGATTTAAAAGAGTAGGTAAATTAAGCAATAGTTATCTACTAGATTAAGAAGGCAACCTTACCTTTTGATCCGAGTTCAAAACACGAAGGGCGAAAAGAAGAAATTTTTTTGTTGTACCGTCATAATTCGATCGATGTGTACTTGATATTGGGAACTCTAATCGGGAGCTCAATATTCTAAATTAAGACGGACAAGGGAAGTAAATAAGATATTAGTTGTATGACGATCATCAATTTCTTTCGACCATCGCTTAATAAGCCCAAGAACACTCATAGCCTTGTTAACAGTAGACTTTATGTGACAGTCGAATTTAATTTTGGGTCAAGTAGAACTCCTAAATAATTAACGGTCAGTGGCATATTATGAAGAGTATAGCTTATAAATGAAGGCGTACCTTTATAAAAAGTCATTACGATACATTTAAGGCAATTCAGGTTTATAAGGTTAGATTGACACCATCTCTAAAAACAATCAATATCATACTGAAAACCGAAACCCGGTTGGAAATTATTATAGGACCAACAAGGTTTAACATCATTGGCATATCGAGAATGTGTTATGACAGAAGGAAGATCATTGATGAATAAGGAAAATAGCAATGGGCCCAAATGAGTACCCTAAGGTACAACAAAGGTTACGTTAATCATATTGGAAACAGCGTTTTTAAAAATAACCCTCTGAGTTCTTCCATTCAAATAACTTGAAATCCAAGTTAATGATTATTCGAAAACCCGAGCTTATCTATTTTAAATAAAACAAGAGCATGATTAACAGAATCAAAAGTCTTACTAAAATCAGTATATATAACATCACTCTGAATTTTATTACTAAATCCTTTAAATACAAAAGATGTCAATTCCTGTAGGTTCTTGGCAGTTGACCCTCGCTTAACAAAACCATGTTGATAAGGTGATATTAGAGAAGAACACAAATGTTTCAGATGAGAAGTAATGCTTTAGGTATTGCAGACAATTTAAAAATACCTCTATAATTTAGAACATCCGACTTTCCTCCCTTTTAATGGAGTGGAATAATGAAAGAATCTTTCCAGATATTTGTAAAAACTGAAGTTGAGGTAGACAATTAATCACAGTTTAAAAATTGGTTAACAAATAGTTGAGGCACAAAACTTAAGCTCGCACCCAGAAAACCCGTCCGGCCCGAGAGAGAATGTTAGAGTTGTCGTCTCCGAATCCCTTTGAAGTGAACTTTCGTTTATTTTCGGGGGAAAAATACAATTTGACCTGTTTAAATTGTAAGAGTGAAGAAAATTTACATAAAAATCCCCACTTTTGGTAGTCTGGAAGAACTTGGCAAATAAATCGGAAATTTAGAGTCAGTAGACGCCTTAATTGAGTTTAATCGTATTGATGAAGGCAAGGCGGAGTTTTCTTGCTTTGCATTTACAAAGTTATAAAATTGCTTCGGATCTTTTGAAAATTCGGTTTTACACCTGTTCAAATATATAGAATATCATTGACTGTTAAGAACATTAAAATCCTATCGAACAACCACGTATATCGATTGATTGTTTTTAGGTTACAAGTCTTTGAAGCCTGAAAGGAGTTCTGTTATTTCTTGGAGGAAGACTGTCAGGAACGTTCATTAAAAAACGTGTTTAAAACGCTATAGAATAACTCAGTGGCAATTTCCATATCCAAGCAATTGTATTAGTTTGTCCAGTTGTATTCGCAAATCAAGCGGATTACTTATTAAAGTCACATTCACGTAAGCATTTCGTTTTAGTTTGAGAAACTAAATGGGAATTGGTATCAGTGCAGGGCAATAAAAATTTTCAATTCCATTGTGGGATGGCATCGGTACCAGATCTAATTGTCTATTTAAAGAGCTACGGAAAAAGCTAATTTATTTTAATGTTAGGTCTAAAAGTCCATGAACAAATCATGATTCGACAAAGGCGTGCAAGCAAGTGAGTCAGTAGGAAGATCAAAATCTCTCTAAACAATCAATTGATCCCTGTCAGAAAGAAGAGGTAAAACAATCTATGATATTCATATATCAAACTGTCAGATCCAGGGGGGATATAGCAACAGGTTACAAAAATAGATAAGGCATGTAAGAAAACTTTTACACTAACAAATTATATTCCATTGGGGTAAACAGGCTGAATTATCTCGGATGTAAGACTGGAGTAAACATCAATAAACACGCTATAACGCGATCGGTGCTATAGGTTTTTTGGAAATACTTCGAAGTTGGAATTCTCTGGTTTCAGTCAAGTTTCTGTGAAGACTAAAATAAGTTCATTAAATCAGAGGAGTGAGCGTAAAGCCTAGGTATCATCATATTAAGTCTCCTTAAGTCTCCTAGAAATATAGAAGTGTTCAGTTTTTAGAAAAAGACTATAGAATAGGAGTCCGATTATTATATATCTGTCTGTTAGGAAAAAATTCTTCTATTATTAGTTCATCATCAGGGCCAAAACATTAAAAGCTTCAGGAGAAACAAATATTTAAAATGAGGATATCTTGCAAGCGAATGAAAATGTAAGCTGTTCATTGAAAATTTAAACGGCTTTAATAGTATCGACAATATTTCTGTTATCAAATCAAAATGAACTCTGAATTAAAGTTAAGATATGTGCAAAGATTATTAATATTATAATTGCAACATTGAAAGCTTGTCCTAATGGCTTATATTTTCTGGCAGATGCTAACTTCCGTTCGAATCTCAGCGTGGGAATTCTCAAGCTCAGCGAGCAGGGTGTCCTTTACAATCTACGCAACAAATGGTTTAACAACAATGAGAGCACCTGTAATTTGGATGCCTCGGCAGTTGATAACGGCCAGTTTGATATGGAATCGGTGGGGGGACTATTTGTAGTGCTTATCGTGGGCGTGATCATTGCATTTATGATTGGCATTGCTGAGTTTTTATGGCATGTGCACCGCATCTCGGTGAAGGAGAAGGTATGTACTGTCCTGGAAAACGAAACGACTTAACAACTGCCATAATGACATTTTGGGTCATTTTCACTCGCAAATATGCAATTAAGATACAAATAAATTCAATTTCAGATTCCACCAATGCTTGCTTTGAAGGCAGAGTTTCACTTTCTCGTTAGATTCTGGTTGACCAAAAAGCCCCTTCACACCTACCGGCAGAGCCGTGATTCTACGTCGACTGGCTACTCATCGCTGGAGCGAATTTCGAGTGGCTCGAGTGCGAAGAAGAAAAAGAAGGTCAACAGGAGTGCTTACTAAAGTAGGGGCAAGGCTTACGTACATTCAGCAAATTATAATTTAACGTAGAATTAGGATAGTTTAAATCAGATGTGCAGTCCGATTCTTTATTGCCTTTTTAATTTTGTAAATTTTCTCAGTGTACGTTTGAAAAGACTACTGTGAACCAAGCTTTCCGCCGAATTCTTACGAACTTTTTGAGCACGCCGATTTTATATCTTAGCTTTAAAGAATTTTGATCATTGAATATATATATGTACATATAATATATAAACAAAAACTCCGTTTTTACTACACCAGTACCAAGAAAATAAACATCATCAGCGATAATGTGATTCATACTTAGATTTAAGAATTACTTTGAGTTTTGGTTTTATGCTTGAATTTTTGAGGTATACGTTATGTGATCGGCATGCTTTTTATACCCTTGCAGAGGGTATTATAATTTCAGTCAGAAGTTTGCAACGCAATGAAGGAGACATCTCCGACCCTATAAAGTATATATATTCTTGATCAGAATCACTAGGCGAGTCGATCTAGCCATGTCCGTCTGGCCGTCCGTTTCTACGCAAACTAGTCTCTCAGTTTTAAAGCTATCTGCATGAAACTTTCCCAAAAGTTGTCTTTCTATTGCAGGTAGTATATAAGTCGGAACGAGCCGGATCGGACGACTATAGCATATAGCTCCCATAGGAACAATCGGAAAAATAAATTTTAAAAAATTATAACTTTTCTATTTTTTAATTTCTTTTTAGTTCTTCGACATACAGTAATGGTTAATTTTTTTTAGAATTGCGGTTTAAATTTCATCAAAATCGGACGACTATATCATATAGCTCCCATGGAAATAATAAAATTATATAAAATAACTTTCTAATAATTGAACTGCAAATCATCATAGCTTCAATGTTTTTAAACATATTCGCAAGAAAATCATAATTTTAATGTTTTCAAAAATATATAATTCTTGCAATAGCTACAAGGGTATATGAATTTCGGCTTGCCAAATTTCGGTTTCTTTATTGTTTTTCCATCTTTTTTAAATTTTATAAGCTTTTCAAGTACACCCACAAAAATGTTTATATTGGCAAATACCGCCTTGCCCTCTATTTAAAAACAAATATACGCTTAAATAGCATACTGAGTTGTGATCATTTTTAGTGCGAATTTTCTTCTGATTAGAAAAATGTTCCTGATTTAAGAGTGGCTGGACCTAAATATAAGCTGCGCCTTTCCTTTTATTTCAAAACTCAGACCAAACTTTTCTCAAACTTAGGACTATTTTTCCGACTATTTTTTGTCCGATCAGGGAGCACTTCATAACCAGTTATTTCCAGTTTATGGCATAACTAATTTCACTTAATTTAAATTTATTGTTAAGTTAGCCCTCGAGGGCCTTAAAAAATTGCCTCAGCGTAGAAGATCGTTGATCCTGACGCTGGGCGAGATATTGGCATTAGTTTTCAACTAGCAATAATCGCAGCTCAGTTGGGACTTCATGGCTTGAGATATTGCCACTGCACAAGGTTGAAGATGCGTTCGGCTAAAATGTCGAATACCTCTATAAGGAGAATGCTATAACAATTTGGGAATTGTTTGGGCTCACATTATGCGAATGTTCAAGAACTTTCAACCGCCAGAAACCAGTTGACAGTCTGTCACCCCTTAAATTAAATGACCAACTTCAATCGCATCGCCTCTGGTCCTAGCTAATATCGAGAAACTCCACAAGGACTGAATCTTGTTTTCCTAGTTTTTGCATTTTTATGACCTTGGAAAGCTTCTTCCCCTATTTTCAGCCACTTCGATGACAAGCATTGCCCGCAACGAATCCGCAACTCAGTGAACCCCTCGGGACCGTAATAAAATCGAATCGAATGGAAATGGCAGTTGCAGTGAAAGGGTCAAGTGTTTGCTTGCGCCCTGGTCAGATACTAGGATTATGCGAGTAAAGCCGCTTGCCCGCGAACTGCCCAAGTTGTAAGCTGCTTTAAGGCAGACTTCTACCAATTTCGCCTTAAAGTTAAAAGCCACTCGACAGATCAACATTCCACCTCAGATAGTCCAGCATCGCTTTCGCCTGCTCTTTGGATTTTCTGGACCCAGCAACCAGGACGAAGTTAAAGGCCGCCGATTAACAAACGACTCCGTTGGCCCGCGAAATGGCCAGCCTTGCGCATTGTAATTTAAATGGCTCTTTTATGGTGGCGGCCATAAAATGTACAAATAAGGGTTAATTATGTCCCGGTAGTTGACGCCAAGCATGCCAACATAAGATGCCCAAATTTGTGGGGGGCAATTGGGTCACGGGAATGTAAATAAGTGTGAATAAAAATATGTGTTTGTCTGCCTCGTCTTAATATTAAAGAGAGGATTGTAAGAAATTTAAACAAAACTAGCGTCAAGTCTATCACCACGATTTTGTTTTTTAAATTCAGAATCACCAGAAGAGTCGATCTAGCCATGTCCGGCTTTCCCACCGTTTGTCCGTCCGTCCGACTATCCGTTTCCACGCAAATTAGTCTCTCAGTTGAAAAGATGTATGCATGATTTTTCCGAAAAAGATGTCTTCCTGTTGCAGGCATTTTATAAGTAGCACAAAAGGGAACAAAAAATGATAGCTTTGCTCTCTTTAATTTTTTTTAGTCCTTCGAGATCTAGTCGAAATTAATCGAAATTAACAACAAATTTTAACTTCTCTATTTTTTCTTATTTATATTTCTTATGGATACATTAGTGGCTTAACAATTTAGAATTACGCTTTTAATTTCATTTAATTTGGAAAACGATTTTATAAAGCTGCCATGGGAACGAACAAATAATTGAGCTGAAAATAATCATATATATTTTTAAACATATGCATATAAATCGAAACCTAGATATTTAAAATTATATTTAATTTTAGCAATAGCTGCAAGGGTATATAAACTTTCGACTTTCAATTAATTGTTCAAAAAAGTGTACTTAAGCTACACGTTTTTTCAAAACGTGGCCACATTAAAACGCTCACACTTACACTTAGTGTGTGTGTTTCGAATAATCTATCGGCAGACACAACACTTTTCAAAATTAAGCTATTATATTAAAAGTTATTGGCAATTATGTTTTATAAAGACAACATTTACTCGCACTTTCATTCCCAATTCTCCGGAACCAAATGACTTTCTAAAACTTTTAGTACGCGCAAACTCTTATAAAACCAATACCTTTCGATTGCTATATCATTTTTTAAGATCGGACTATTCTTTCCTGATTTCGAATATGGCGGCTATATAGTAGACTCCTTGCGCACGCTTTCCGGTGCTCATCGTCACTACGTGGACGGTGATTGTGACGCGTATTTGAATAACGGAGTTCGCCCATTAAAATCAGCGGAGAGCTACTCGCACTTTGTGAGTGATTTGCACGAAGAAACTTGTCAATGAGTGTGTGTCAACAGCAGTTTTATACTGTTTGTGTCGTGCTCTGCCGCTGCTCTGCATAAGATAGGGCCGCTGCTAGCGGTGTTTGCTTGTAGTGTTGTTAATGGAGCTCGACAGAGAGAAATATGAAGAAATATGCAGAGTCGCATAATTGAAAAGCTGATGTGATGTCTTTATCGAAACAAGTGATATAACGGTCGAAAAATAACTAAAGGGGATTGCATACCAAGACGTTAAGAAAATCAGTTGATTTAGGAGGTAAGTCAATTTTCCCGACAACTAGATATCCTTTACTCAGCCAACAAATTTAAAACTTCATATTTCTCCATAAAACAGTAGGGGCCTAGGTGGTGCCAACTGTCGAACTGCATTGCTAAGACCAGAAGCTAAAATCATTCAGCACCCTCACCTCTGCTACCAGTTTTTTTAATTTTGGCTCTCTACATCGGCGATCACCACGACGCAATCTAAAGAGCATAGATTCAACCCGTCATTTTAAAATGAGCGCTAAATGTATTGGTCCAGTCTGGCAATACCCAACTTTTATAAAAATTTAAAAAAAAATAATCGCTTAATTGTTCATCTTAAAGGTTTTCGGGTATCTAATGTCCTCTTTCCATATAGTCCATCCGTTGGAAACGGTTGAAATTCTCAAGAAATGTGAAACTCCGATTTCCACAGAGAACATCCACATTCCGGTTTCAGCAGGTTAACCATCTTAGTTTATGTTTTGATGAGCTACAGCTGTTAAGATCAGCTGAAATCGGAAGGTGGAAAGTGGATGTGCTCTGTGGAAACCGGAGTCTGTGGGACTAGGCCATTCATTTGATTTCACACCCCATTTGTCAGTTTTTGGTTCGAACTTGTAATTTGGTACCGCGATTAATTTGCAGCTGCTCTGCGAGATTAAATCAAAATTAAATTTTACCTCAACGGCAAATGACTCCTTTCTTGTTTAACTTTTAGTTCTTCAAAATATAGTAAGGGTTAAGTATTTCAGAAAAACGGTTTAAGTTTCATTAAAATTGGACGCCTATATCATACAGCTGCCATAGGAGCAATGGTAATATTAAAATAAATTAGTTAAAAAACAAATTAAACTTTTCTTCATTTGAAATTGTATCTAAAAATTTTTGTTGGATAACAATTTAATAGTTAAGACTAACGATTTTAATTTACTTCAAATATATATAAATTTCGGCTCGCCGAAGTTTGCTTCCTTTCTTGTTTGTTTATACTGTCGACATATTCATTACCACTGGATTCAAATCTTTTTTTTAGGTCGGTACGTACTTTTTCAGCCAAATGACTCTTCCAGAAATCCAGATATCAAAAATATCAATACGTGAAAATTCACATAAAATAATGAGCCTTTATAAATGTGAACAGGTGTAAAACAAATATGAAATTAATAATTTGTAATCAAAATCAAATTGACAACAAACATTTACAAAACAGTAAACGCAAAAACTTAATACACAATTACTTATTTACGCGTTCAATCATGCTAAAATAATGATAAACAAGACACCAATAAACACGAATAACACAGAGAGGGGCAAAAGGTGGCAGCTGAAATGTATAATATAAAGGAAGAAAACATTAATTAAAATTAAAAAAGAAAAACGCAAGCTTCGGCAAGCCGAAGTTTATAAAGCCTTGCAGCTATTGCAAACAATTTAAATTTTGAATTATATGAGTACCCGTTGAAACCCGTTGAACCTATGATGATTTTCAAGTCAATATTTTGAGCGTTCCGGTGGAAGCTATATGATTCCGTTTTCCGATTTTAATAAAATTAAAAGCGTTATTCTGAAGTATTAAACGTATAACAGAACTGCACAAAAATTGAAAATAAGAGAAGTTTTAATTTGTATTTCTTTTTTTTAATATTGTTCCCATGGGAGTTATATGCTATAGTCGTCCTACTTTGATAAAATGTCAACTTTAATTGCAAAATAATAAACCATTACTGAATATCGAATTACTATAAAAAAAATTTAAAACCGCAAAGTTGTAGTCCGGATCGTTCTGACAGGCCTGTTCCGGTTTCCCTCGGTAGTGAATTTAGTATCATTTTCGGATTTCCCTTTAACATAGGAAAATTTCCCTTCTTTTGGTCCCCTTTGTTCCTAAAGCAAATTAGCTCACTGGCAGCTGTCCCCTGTTGACAAAGGCGTTTGATTTGACAAAGTTTTGCTGTCTCAGGGCTAAATAAATTTTGGCCCTCTGATGACGCTCAGCTAATGAGATTAATGGTATACTAGTTTGGCGCATAAACTCGAAGGAACTGGAAATGACGGCCACAAACACAAATTTTCAAATTTTTGTATGCCGCATTAAGCCAGTGCTGGAAAACGCTGGCGACAGTGTTTTGAACTTTTCACCAGTAGTGTTAAGAACCAGAGTTGTCAAAGGCGTTCAAATAGAACAAAAACACTTTTAAATTTTTAAATGCCTATATAACCATATTTAAATGAACACAAAAAAGCGTGCTTAAAATAGGTCCCCAGAAATCCTTGTTTTTTTTTCGTTCGAAATCTAGCGCATAAAATCGCTCCAAGCTCCAAGCCACCTATTCGTTTCAACTCTCTCTGCAGTTGGAGGCTTTACAGCCGTCGTGCTCCGTGTCCAATGCCTCCACAAAGTATTCCACAGTGTCTGCAAAAAAAAAAATTTTATTAATTTATTATATATCATCGTTATCCACAGTGTTTTGCTGCATGTTGTGAGTGAGAAACGATCTCAGAAATAAGTTCAGCGACTGCCACACAGAAGAAGCCCTCCGCTTGGCCTCATTATATTTTTCTTTGCCTGTAAAGAATAATACCATGAAATAGATGGCTCACATATTATTGAACGCATATAATAGTTACCTGTACTTTTAGGTAAGGTTCTCAATTTTCTTCCGTACATCCATATAGGACACATCATGTCCAGCCTTAATCATGGACTGGGCCAAATCCAGTTTGAATTTTTATTGTGTCGTCGTGTGTCAGAATTAATATTAATACATAAAATCAGTTTTCCCCGAAATAAAATAATAATTATTTTTTATTTTAATGTACGTTGAAATTTTAGGAATTTCAATTTTGGTTTTATTTGTTTATGATTATTATTATTGTTTTTCATTTTGTTGTATATTATTATTATTGTTAAATTAGTTTTAATTTTATTATTACCTATTTTCAGGTTATGGTTTTTTTGCTAGCGCCGCGTTTATGTTTAAAGATCCACGAAAGCCATTCGCCGCCTATAAAAGAGAGCGAGAGGCAAATAACCCATACAGCCGCACCTAAAGAAAAAGGAATGATAGACAATTAAAAAATTTTCTGAAAAAATATAAACTACCTAAGACTTTAAATTTAGGATAAAAGAATGGTTATTGGCGACCTATAAATTTGACAAAACTCCCAGTCCGAACGTAAGTCACTTACGACCTAAAAAATAGATCAAAGACGACCATAAATTTAGGTAAAAATTTGCTAGTTACTTTAACCTCAGCCCGATTTTCAGGTCAAATATGTACTAAAACTTACTTTTGAATTTTTTTTATTTTTATTACTTTTTATTGTTTGTTTTTGTTTTAAAATAATAAAATAAAATATATTTTATTCATAAGTGTGAACTGGATCAATAATAAGGTGGACCCTAAAATTTAGAAACCAGCAGTGCACATTTGATTGCGTATAAACATATGTGTGTTTGCTTTTCACTTGCACTTGATCTGAAACGCTACGAAATGCGAGTTCTTTTTGTAAGTGATGGCATGTCACCGATTTTATAGCGATAACGATAGCTTAACATTTTCCGTAAATAGGTTTTCTCTATCGAATGTCATCCACTTCTAGCATACACCTTACAGTACAACATTTAAGCGAAATTAAACTTAAAATAGTTCCTTAATTAATTAAGTAGGAAAATAGTCCATATTTTGAGAGTTTTATGTAATGCGATACCTAAAGCTGAAACTTTAGTCCATACTGAATTTTTTAGGTCTGCATAGCCTAAAAATAAGCCTACTATTTCTCTGTTTTTTTTGTTTTGAACTTATTTTTTCATTTGTAAACTATCCCAAAATAAAAAAAATATTTCCAAAAAAATGCGCTCATAAATTTATCTGCTTTTTTGCATTCTTTCACGGACCACGGCAAATAATAATTTAATTAGCCCAAAACCCGACGGGAGGTTTTAGAAGGGAACGAAGAGCAACTCAGTCTTCTGAACAAAATGTTTTATGCATTTCAGAAATACCAATTAGTATATGGCATATTTATATTTTCTGTCCCCTGCTCCTAAAATACCTGCTCCATTTCAAATTTTCACTCCATCTTCATGCAGTGGCCATACAATTATGTGGGTCTGTGTTCTGGCGTTTTCAATGGTAGTCAGGGATTAACGTTCAAAAGTCAATTAGTGGTTTTTATAAATGTGATTAAATTAAGTGACAGTGTTGTTTACTGTTTTCCGCTTTTCGGATATAAGCCTAATTTTAATTGAGCTAACATTGCCCTGTAAATTGGCTACAAGGGTTTAGGGATAAAATGGACTTTAAATTATGCAAGGAATATTAGTGAACTTTTCTGTCACTTGATATTTTTACCTGCTTCACATTACAAATTTTTACAACAATTTTAAAGGGTAAGAGCACAAGCTTTTGTTTAGTGCAAGCTTAATTATGATGGATATAATGTAAAACAAAGTTTTATAAAACTTTGAGTCTGAAAATATATACCTTAATAAAATGGAACGCAACTGTGGAGTGTCCAGACTATTAGATATACGTTACACAGTTACACGTAGCAACCATAAGCACCGGAAAGTGTGCGCAAGGAGACTTCTATATATAGCCGCAATATTGAAAATCAGCAAAGAATATTCCGGTCTTAAAAAATGACCTAAGCCTTTTAGAAAGTCAATTGGTTCAGGAGAAATCGAAAAAATGTGTTATCTAATGTCGGCGCTGTTGGTGCCGAAGAGCAAATAGTCTAACTTCAATGGCATGGTTGTATTCTGGCTTTATTTTCATTTAATTAGTTTCGTATTCACACATTATTCTTACCTCGTCAAGAGGTGCTAGTACAGAAGCTTGCAACGCAGTTAAATAAACATTTCCGACCCTATAAAGCATACATATTCTTGATCAGTATCACTAGAAGAGGCGATCTTTCCGTGTCCGTATGTCCGTCTCTCTGTCTGTCTGCCCGTCTGTTAAAACGCAAGCAATTTTTTTTCAATAAAAAAAAATCTTTGTTGATGCGGGTCGGAGTAGAAAATTTAGTCGAAGGCTTAATCATTTTTAGTCACAATATTTAATACAGGTGCTTTCAACAACGTACTTCCGACAGCTATCACCGAATTTCTAACTGATCTCGGTGTTAAGGTCCCAACGGTGTAATTAATGCACAAATTGCTGTAAAGCAGAATGGTAACTTCCAGCTTAAAGATCTTAAGGCAGGTATACCTGATTTGAAAGTAGGGGCACTCCTCAAAGAGGAGAACTCTCCCCTCAAACATCCCGTGTAACTTAGAATGGACAGAGGCAAGGTTGTGGGTTGTGTGGACGATGAGCCATCGTCACTGCAAGTATTCCACAAACACTCTCATGACTGCGAAAATCACTGATTGTACAGCAGAGAAAGGATTAGATCTCGTACTGTTTACAAATCTATATAAGGTTCCGGAGTTTAACCTCCAATACAAAACAATTGCATTCACTCCTTTGGCGACAAAGTTAGATACTTAGGGTTAGGGTTAGGATACTTGGGGACTGAACAACCAAGAGAGAACGAGAAAACAACCATTGCTCTCTACTCCTGTTAAAAGGCCATAGAAACGAAATGGAGCATGTCCCAAAATTCGTCATCTAGATGAACGCAGCGATATTAAAGCCCATTTTACTCTACGAAGTATCTATCTGGTGGCCTGCGCTAAATAAGCGGATAGCCACAGCACGCCTAAACAAAGTTCAACGGATGGCATCCCCAAATGATGCGCTAAATGCCTTTCTAAACCTTCCTAGTCCCGACCTGGCCGGCTTGGAGCGGTCTAAAAGAGCGGCGGTTCGTTTAAGGGGCACAAGGCAACGGAAACCCCACTGGATTCTCTACCAAGACCTGTCGATCCTAGTCAAAACGGATCTCTGACCAACTTAACATCAGGAAATCAGGTCGGTCAGACTCTCCTATTGATGCTAATCAAGAATATATATACTTCATATGGCTGCAAATTCCTATTACACTGCGCTGAAAACTTCTGACTAAGAGTTAAAAGGGGGTTTTTAAATTAAATGACATAAAAACAGATGAAAAGCATGATTTACAAAGAAATTATAACAAATTTATTAAAAAAGCGATAATCGAATTTTTTTAATCAGGGAGCTCAATTGCACCAAAGTCTCGCTCGGTGAGTGGGATTTCTTTATTTTATGTATATGTATAAATTGATTAAACATTTGATTCGTTTTAATAGCTAAAAATATTTCTGGCTTTAGGACCATTAAACTTGTTCAGATTTCACGTCCAGTTTTGTTTTTAGGGAGTAGTAGGTAAATATGCAAATAAATAAATATGCCGGCCCATAAATACCAATTAATATTTTATCCATAGCACAATACATGCAGACGATAAAACAATTTGTGGTTTTTTAAAAACATTTTTTTAAAATCGTAAAAAGGTTGAATTGTGGCATAAATAACAATAACACAAATTGTACAATGCGGTTTAGACATTCGCAACACCGTTTAAAGCTCGACCAATGAATTCAAATTAAGGAGAAGGAGTCAAACGCATTTATTCAAATCAAAACACGCAGAAAAACCTGTCAAAAAAGTCCTTAGGGCGATGGGATAAAAATCTAGTGTAAAAGACTCCGGAAACTAAACAGAGCTCGACCACATTTAACCCGAGTCCCCGACCATTCCGACATCTATTCACACGCACTCTTTGCACTTTCCACAATGTTTTGTGTGGTTTTTTTTTGTGTTTTTCTGCCCTTTTTTGGTTTTATTGGTCTGTCATGTTTATGTTGGCAAGTTGTTTTTGTTTGCCGGGTAATCGAGTCAATTGTTTCCGGTTCGTCGATGAGGCAATCGAGTGAGTCTGCTTTTTATGGCGTATTTTTTTTGTTAAAAATAAGTTTTTCTTTGCCATGTTGTATGTGTTGCTTTTCCTTGTATACGTAGCCAACATCCGTTTAGTGAATTGTTGCCGGGGGCGTTGCTGACAAGGGTTAATAAGCTTGTGAGCCTGTCACTTGCGACAGAAGCTGAGAATGTTGTGTGTTAAATGATTTGTTGGCAGTCCATGTTATTAGCCCAAAATAATGAAGCTACACCTTTTGAAGGGTTGTTTCACCGAAGCTGCCTTTTTATTATTTTATTTTCAGTAGATTGTAACGGCTTTTTTTTAATGTTCTTGAAAACATTATAATTCTTACCTACTTGCGTATATGTTTAAAAACAGTCAACTTTGTACAAAACCTGTATAAGAATTCAAAGAAAAATGTAATTAGCTTTTAAAAGTCAGCCCAGGAAAAAATTAAAAGATAAACATAACATAGTAGGGTATTTGAACTCGGGTCCAAAATATCTCCTAGGCTAACAATTTTACAAAATTATTTTCAAATTATAAGGGCGTTTTTCTTCATTTTAGAAATAAATAAAACAACAAATAAATAAAATCAAATCAAAAGCCCTAGCTTAAATTATTATTAAGGCATGATTTTGACTTTTTTTAATGGGACTGCCTATGTCATAAACCGAGAACCAATTCCATATTGAAGACATTTTTAAAATGAGTAACACGGTTATGAGTGTTTTTAGTTTTTAGTTTTCTTAAGCTTCGATATTTTTTGTTTATTGAATACACAATAATTGAATGGTATCCTTTACCCTTTGCTTGACAATTCGTCAATTTATTTTAATTAGTGTCTATCCGGCTCATGGATAGCAAACAAATCGAACTTTGGTCTTTTTGCTAATTGCCACTAGTAAATTCGTATGACACAAAAAGCTTGGGTGAATGGAAATTTTGCCAAACCGTTGTTGACATATATTCGCTTTTAAAAGAGGTATTAAAGCGGCTTTCAGGATTATCTGAATATTTTTGTATTCTTTGATACTCTTCGATTTACTTTTAAGTAAATTAAAAATAAATTTTTCAACGCCATCAATAAAAAATATATATGTTTAAAGAAATATCCAAAGATATCATTTGGTTTATTTCTTGTTTGTGAAATAAATTAAAACCTTACATTTCTGAAAAACCAGGTTTTTAATGCAATTTTTAAACTAGTTAGTTTTTGACTTATTCCTGATATCTATACTCTTAAGAAGCGCATCTATCTCATGCGATATGTTCGACCAGTGACACTTAATATTTTTACCGCCTTCTCGTTTCGTTTATTTTTCACACGCTATCAGTTTTCAATGAATTTTCATTTATAAAACAAGTCCCTCTGCCTTCCAATTCACACTCCCAACTCTCCACTTCACCTTTCACCTCTTTTGTGTTTCCTTTCAGTTTTTTTTTTGCATTCAGCTGAAGACACACACTTGAAAAGCATGCGTCGCACAATGGGACGTTTCTAATTAATTTTATACCCGTTACTCATAGAG
This sequence comes from Drosophila gunungcola, assembly GCF_025200985.1. NCBI lineage: Eukaryota > Metazoa > Arthropoda > Insecta > Diptera > Drosophilidae > Drosophila > Drosophila gunungcola. The sequence continues at coordinate 3,170,755 of NW_026453163.1, forward strand.
TATTTTTATTTGAAATTTTTTTGGTGTGTAACGGGCAACTAATATTTCAGAACCTCGAATTTCTTGTTTTGATTATAGGAAAACAATATTTAGTGTGTATAATCGGAATAAAGTGTTGAAAAAACTTCGTTAAACATATGCAATAAAATATATACAATCAAAATTTAAATTAATAAAATAGTTATACATTGTGCTTGTTTTTGTTTTGTTGTTGTTCCAACTGCATACACTCTTTCCATTTACTTTTTCTGCAAGCTAATTTCTTTGCAAAAAGCTGGAGCGGACATTTTGAATGTGTTGTAAATTCCATAGAATATCGATACATTATCGCGTTAGTGAATGTAATCGAAATATTATCGGAATGAATGTTATCGATTTGCCGCATATATATGCAGGCAAAATTAAAATTATTTAAAAACAAAAACCGCTTGATTTTTTATATTTGCGGAATAGGGCCAAAAACCAAAATAACAGTTCTTACCGTTATTTTCCTTTTGTCAGCACTGGAATGCAAAAATTTCTTTTGATCCCATTGTGCGTCAGCAGTTAATCATGACTCTATGGTTGAGTGTGGGCGGAATGGCTCTGTGGAAATTTACAAATATCTGGGTGTGTGTTAACATGCAGTATGCAGGAGTACCCCATCACCGCATCACCCATACACTCCTTCCCTAGCTCCTTTCACTGCGATTGCCAATCAATGTTTGCGCAAAAATATTTGCCTCTCCTTTTTTCCACACTCTTAGCTTTTATACCCACTGCATGTGTACTCTTTGTTTGTGTTTTCGATAAATCTGTCTAGGCTTGATATACATGCCATGACGCTCAATTGCAGTGGATTAAATTATTAAAAAATGGCCCGGCACGCAAACGGAAAATCGAAATACAAAAATATCTGGTGTGGCGCTCGAGAACGGAACAGGGCTTCAGGTTAATTGGAGCGGGTAGGTACCTTAATTTGATTAACATTTAAATTGGCTGCGAGTTGCTACTGCCGCTCAATGGCCACGAATAATTATATCATCACTTGCGGTGAAGTAAATAGGGTTCGCCTCAGTCGAACCGTCTGTCAATTTTCATCTCGAGTCCCATCAAACTTGCAAGTCTGAAACACAGCTGAAAGAGAACAGTAGAAACTAAATCGCTTGAGGCCAAGTAGCCCTGTGGCTAACAATAACAACAAAACTGTTCCTGCACGCCATTTTCATATTAAATAACTTTGAATTTATTTCCTGCCTGTCCAGCTCTTCCCCTATTCCTGCCTTGCGTTTTTATTGTTTTACCTAAGCGACAGGTGGAAAAGTTCTCAGAGCTTTAGCTGCTCTTAAAAATTACTAGAGGCACAGGACAACTTTGGCCATTTAATTAAACATAAATCAGATATAGGCGCCAAATCTTAGGCAACACTGATTGTTTCATAAGTTCTCCAAGAGGGGCAACAAAAAATCAATTTATAAAAATATAAATCCAATTAAACTACAAATTAAAAATAACTTGCAATTTTAAACCGTCAAAATACTCAAAAAATCAAACCTTGGTTTTCTGGTTTTCTCTGATTAAGAAAATGATGCTCACAATTTGTAGTATGGTCTTAGTTTAAATTGAAGTGTAGTTAACGTTCTTCACTTGTTTTCATGCTTAACGACGAATAATGATTAAGCAATGATCATATATTTATACACTTTTTAAAATTTTCTTATTTGAGACGCTTAAAATAAAAATGTCTGTGCTGACAAAAGTCTTAAATTCTTTGATGTAGCTAAAAAAAGCGTATTTGTTTGGGGGAATGCGGTTATATTTTTCGTTACAAAATTTAATATTAGCAGTTGTGTATGCTGAAGAGAGGTTGAGAGGTGTTTTTGTTTGATATTCTGCAAAACGACTATATTTCGATTTTTAGTCGTATATGTTTGTATTAAAAGCAGTGCCGGTTTTTGTCAATGAGCTACATAATCCTATCGTTCCTATGGCACCTTAATGATATCGTTCTACGATTTTATGATTTTGTCGTCTGATCCGTGCTGTTTCGACTTATATATTATCTAAAGCAAAAGGTTTGCAAAGAAAGTTTCATCTATATAGCTTTAAAACTAGTGGTTGCGTAGAACCGACAGACGGACATGCCTGAATCGACTCGCCTGGCAATGTTAAAACATAATATATATACTTTATAGGTTCGAAATTGTCTCATTCTCTGCGTTGCAGACGTTTAACTGAAATTATAGCATCCCATGCAAGGCTATAAAGCGATCTGCTAATAAAACGCTCTTCCTTCCAAAATTGCTTTTTTTTTAAATGTTGAAAATTTGAAATTAAATTTTGTAAGCAGTTTAATAAAAATGTTCACCATAAATATTGACGCACAGCGTAGTGAAAACAAGTCAACCGTGGTGGCTGGGGTATCTCAGAGTTATCACAGCGTTTGAAAGGAAGTCCCCAATTTCGAAACATTGTAGATTGTAAATAAAAAATTGTAAAAATCCTTTGTTATTGGTTTTAGTAAAGACTCACGATTTTTATATTATGCGTTGTCTGTGCTTGATGATTTTATTGTGTTAGTAATTTTTTTAATACGCTCCTGCAAATCGAAAATCGTGCGTTGTTTCGGGACACGGGAGTGCCGACGGTTACGGAGACAATTTGTAGCTTTTCAAATCGATACAGAGATCGCTGGCTGGATCACACGAACTGTCTGGTTAGACGGCTTGCTACACCATTGGGTCGACGACGTCTCCGCAGACGGCACCCAGCGGAACTGTGGATTATTGGCCGTGATAGACACGTTCGTTTCTTATTACAACACAAAAAAAACTGACAAGCTTTTACCTGCCCTGCGCTTAATACCCGAATATTTGGAATCTATGAACACTCTTACGCACACACGAAAACAAGGTCCATCCTTGTGTGTTTAAAGCTATCTGCATGAAACTTTCCCAAAAGTTGTCTTTCTATTGCAGGTAGTATATAAGTCGGAACGAGCCGGATCGGCCGACTATAGCACATAGCTCCCATAGGAACAATCGGAAAAAAAATTTTTGAAAAACTTTAACTTTGCTTTTTTTTTAATTTTTTTTTAACTTTTCGACATATAGTAATGGTTAAATATTTCAGCATTACGGTTAAAATTTCATCAAAATCGGACGACTATCTCATATAGCTCCCATGGAAAAAATACAAATATATTAACATTTTTTTCTTTTTAAATGTATCTTTTCTATTTTTATTTATTTATTAATTTTTTTTTGACTTATTAATAATTTGACAGTTTAGAATTACGCTTTTAATTTTATTAAAATCGGAAAACGGTATCATCAAGCTGCCATAGGAACTAGCGAATAATTGAGCTGCCAATCATCATAGCTGCAATGTTTTTTAACATAAACGCAAGTAAATCATATTTTAATGTGTTTAAGAATATTTTTGCAATAGCTGCAAGGGTATATAAATTTCGGCTTGCCGAAATTTGCTTCCTTTCTTGTTTGGTGTGGTTTCATTTTTGTTAAAAATACTCGTCAAATGACACCCAATTTGATATAAAATCGACGCTATGAGCAAAAGCTTTTGAATTAAAAAAACGTTTTTCATACAAGTATATGATAAAACCGCTATAGCTTTTCCTCAATATTTCCCGCTATAGGTAGGCGTTTTACTACAATTTCGACACAGATACGGGCTTTATATCGTTATAATTGTATATTTAATGGCAATTAACTTTTAAATTTAACCAATTTTTGATGTAAAACACATTTGTTTCTACAATTTCGCGTTCATAAGTTATTCAGCGTTAAAATTTTTAAAATCAAAAATTGAAATATTGGGTCCAAATTTTCTTTATTTTTGTAAGCATTATTTTACCAAATACGCGTCAAATGATACACAACTATAAATTCGATTTTCAGTTCAAAAGTTTTTTGAGAAAACATTGTTGTTTGTTTGTGATCATCATCAACCGTTCAGATATTTAAATTTAACATTTTACGCTTATTTTAGTGCGTAGAAAACTATGCTAAGCCAATTTGATGGTTCTTATTCAAATTTTGTAAAGTAAAAAGGAAACAGATGTCTGAACTGTATTCTTCGGCTTTTCGAATAACCAAGTCAAATGGCCACGACTGGTGGTCATGGTGTTGGTGTACTTTAACAGTATTTTAAACAATAACTTCGATATCAAACAAAAACACCTCTAAACGAGATACAAAATTCGTGACGATGTTAAATTTAACATAGAAAATTTCTAATATTAAATTTTACGACAAGCAAGAAAGGAAGCAAGCTTCGACAAGCCGAAGTTTATAAGTCGTTGCAGACATTACTAAAATTAAATATTTATTAGAACAACAATATTCTGATTTGTGATATATATTATTATCTAACAGTGAAGCTTTGATGTTTTCCGATGAAATATGGCAGCTATATGACATCGTTGCCCGGTTTTAATAAAAAAAAACGGTAGTTTTGAAATAATAAACCAGTACTGAAGTTTATTCAAATCAATTAAAAAACAGTGAAGTTTAATTTTTTTTGATTGTATTTATATATATTAGGGTTATATTTTAGGGTTAACTCTTATTGTTTAAAGTTGCCACCTGGTCTGATAACTATTTTTTTAATTTGGGTTCTTAAAAGGGAAAAACAAAATCGTTTCATCGTCAATTAATCCTTCTACATCTCATAAAAATTATACTTTGACTGACGAACATTCATTTTACATTAAATGGGTTGCTAAATTTATTTTAAATCAACTATATTTATTTTTTTTCTTGTCAAGCCAAATTCTAGTAGCACAACATTTTGTTGGGCTAAGTATTTTACATTGCATTTTCATTCTCCAAGCAGGCCTGCTTTTAAGCCTTAAAGCAAGCACAAAAAACATTTTCCACCGGCTATACATTCGTATGCCGACATACACTTACCCCCAAACAGACTAAGGCCCATGTGGGGCTTTTCAACTTGTTGTCTCTTAGCATTTTTAAAATCAAAAAGCGACACAACGTCAAAACAATTTGTCGTCATTTAGAAGTCGACATTTAAATAAGAAAATGCAAATGCGGGGACGACTGCGAAGGAAGCAGACGGTAGGAGCTGCCTAAATGTATGCAATAATATTTTTTATGCGCTCCGAGGAAGACGCATACGTTTCGTTTGTATAAAATTAAGTCTCGGCTGCGGCGGACACACCACTGACTGCGGCCTAGGCCCCCGTCCTGTTTCTGGTCGAGAGTGGCGAGCGCAGCTGTAAATATAAAGTGTCACGGAAACAGCCATCGCACCAATTCACACAAACACATACACAGCCGAAACGGCACTCACACTTGGCTTTTGCAAAAACGTGTCTATTACAATTCAATTTGACAATAGGTGCACACAAAAGCCAACCCAAGCCACCAGCCAACCATCCAACCATCCAACCGCACTAAGCCACCGTTCAGAGTCCCCATCACACAGTCACTCGCACCACAGACCCACACAGGGGCCCACAAAGGCGCGGAAAGCCGAAAAGTAAACTATAAAAAGCCAACTGACCGACTGGCTTAGTGCTCTTCTCAGGACGATTGGCCTACTAATCAACTAAAAAAATTTTGCTCCTTATTGTACATCTTAGAAAAATAATAATTGTCACATGCCACAGAAATCACAAAGATTTTTTAATAATTTAAAAATGTGCCTAAAGTAAGCAATGGAAACTGGGAAAGTCGTCTTTCCAGTGAGTCCTTCACACATTAGGGCTTAAAATATATAGTATATTGCATACTCTTAGTCATCTTATAAAGATATTCAAGACTTTTGATGGAATAACTCTCCTCAATATTTCAGAAGAATCACATATTAAAAATAATGTACTTTTTAACTAGACAAAACAGTATCCAGTCTTCGAATTAAAACCAGTTTTCGCTTCATTGCCATACATGTTTGTTTATTTGTATTTTGCCCATGTGTTTTTACTGCAACGGAAACGTCAAGTAATTTTTTTCAGCTCCACGTAGTTAGTTGATGAAAAAGCCTAGGAAAAAAACGGATGGGGTGGAAAACATAGCAGAACAAAAATCTGAGCGACGCAGGTGGCAGAGGCGGCGGCCACAACAATGCTGACAATATGGGCCACGTTGTGGAGCGTTGGGGAACTCGACTTCGCCTAGTCCCTGGGGCGATATTTGCACGTTTCCGGTATAAATACATAACGGTCGAGATTTGTTTATGCGAAATGAAGCGCGCAAAAGACAATTCGTATAAATGTTGCTGAAACGAGGCCCTCAAACTCCTCCTTTCTCCAGTGCTTGTAGTGAATGTGGGTCGGTGGGCTCAGTTCCCTGGTGCGTGACTTCAGCGGAAATAAAATTTGTCAGCTTTGTGGGAGTGCTCTGACTTTAAATCTAGTTACAAACACTGCAAATTTCGGGAGAGTTCTTCCTCGGTCCCAACAGGTTGTAAATTTGATCATTATATAATGGAATCCATTATTTAACAGTATTCCCCTGCCACTGGCCAACTGGAATCGGCCACACGACCCACCTGGCCATCAATCAATGCGTACTGATCAAATTAATAATCGCCAGGAAGCGATGGCCATCTTCATAATTTGCTGCGACCCAAGTAGGATGTTATCAAGTAAATAAATCATACGTAAAAACTTTTTTACTTAGACAATATTTTAGGGCAAAAATTTTGTGCGCTGCCATTCATGCAAGTATTATGATAGCCATAAGTCTGAGCCAACTTGCCATACTTGCCGGAACGGAAATGCACACTAGTTCAACATTGCTCTATAATTTGTAAAACAAACTATGTTCTCAGTAAGGTTGAGCAAATAGTTTTAGCCATAGATGTTATCGAAAGTACTTATGCAAAAATATAAAAAATACTAAACAAAAATTTAATTCTAAAAAAAAAAACAAATTCCTTATTTAAATTTAAACAATTCCAAGAATAACTGCAGACAAATAGATATAGATATACACTTACAAAATGGAATTGTCATGTACCGCTTTGCCATGGTCTGCAGTCCAACGGACTTAAAAAGTTTTTATACCCTTATAATTTCAGTCAGATGTTTGCAACGCTCTGTATTTTTCCATTTCTTTTAAAGTTATTTTTGACTTATTAATAATTAGATATGTAGTTTAGAATTACGCTTTTCATTTTAATCAAATCGGAAAACTATATTTTTATATATAGCTGCAATAGGGACGATCGAATCATTGAGCTGCAAATTAGCATAGCTTTAATATACGAAAATAAATCATAATTTTAATGTTTTCTAGAATATTTAATTTTTGCAAAAGTTTCAAGTTTGTTTGCTTCCTTTCTTGTTTAACTTCTTATCCTTTTGGAAATACAGTAAGAGATGAATTTTAAAAAATCCAAAGACCTTCAAGGATTTATTTAATGTTCTGATTTATTCTTTAAATGTACAGTAAATACCCAGAACGAAAGTTAAAGCGATAGTTTTGATGTTTGCCAAAATATACATTTGGCAAACGAACGAAAAAAACTTACGTTTTAATAAAAATACAAATAAAAATTAAATAATATTAAAAATATTCTCAAATTCATTTCGACCAATTTGAAAAACCTTTTGAGATACTGTGCTGCCTTTCATTTCCTTTTCACTAGCCAAAAAGTTTATCCTAGGCAAATAGCCGTAGGCTGCAACTTATAAACTTATTTTCACACAAGAACCCACACACTTATATGCATATCCACTCTCATAGATGAATGTATCTTTTATCCCATTTGCTTCTTAGCCGAAATGTGAGAGCCTTTTGGTGTGGGGCAGGGAAATCCACAAAAAAATAGAATATTCATCCCTGCCTCCGCTTCCATTGCTCCCGATGATGATGAATGGCTTGCGTGTGTTAGTTTCACGTGAACATGTGAAAAAATTCACATCAATTTGTAAGCAACACACACGGACTTACTCCCGCGATTCAGGTTTTCACTACTTTGGCTGGTTTTTTGTTTAACCAAATCGCTGACTTTAAGAAACCGAAACCAGTCAGAGCGAGAACCGAGCCAGAAACAGACAGGTCACGTATTATTATGGCCACAAAGCTTTGTCGCCTGCCAGAATTTGATTTCGCTTACTAACTTTAGGAAGTGATGGTATAGGTACTATTTTGGCTTGGCTTGCTACGAGGTACTAGATGAGGTTGGCGGTACTCAAAAGTTATAAGCAATAAGCCTGCTTTGGGAAGGTATATTTAAAGATTTTTCCAAGCACATCAGTTATATCTATCTACATTATTTGTAAAACATTTTATTAGAGAATCTATTTTAGTTGAATTCTAAAATATGTTCCAGAGTTGGCCATCCGCGAGAGTTAATTGATTTTGATTTAACTTTTACGGGTCATATATTATATTATTATTATTTTATGTTATTATTATTACTATATTCCAGTTTACGTGAGCTTTGAGTTACAATATTTACGGATACGGAATGGCAAAAAATATCGATATGATATATTTGTGGTACAGACAGACGGCCATGGCTAGTGATGCTGATCAAGTATATATGTGTATTCTTTACAGGGTCGAAAATGTCGTTGCAAACTTTTGACCTATAACAATATGAAAATAAGAATAGGCTATGCTTTTGTCATATAAATAAACCAAACATTTTAAATTTTCTGTTTTTAATTTATACAAAGATATAATGACTGCTATAGGAATTGGTTTTATGATTTTGTTTACTCATAAAAATCGAAAAAAACTTTATTTAATAAAGTCGTTATATAGGTTATTTATAAATAATAATATGTACCTGCAAGCATAACAGTTCAATATAACTTTCTCTCTTTGCTATCACAAAATTTAATGTGTTGATCACTTTGAAGGGATACAAATTAACAAATCTTTCTGGTATACAATTCTGGAACTTTGATTTAACACAATTCTGGAAATTCGATTTAACACAATTTGTTAAAAATAAACAATACGTTTTTAATTTACTGTTTTATTCTACGAGCTCTGGAAAAGAGCGCAGGATAAAAACAGTGCCAATAAGTACCGTGATCAAACTGCCGAGACACTTCGCTGCACTGCTCATAGGCGTAAGGGCATTTGACCCTTGGGCTGGCCCATTTGACTCATGGTCGGAGTCCTTGTTTGGGTGTTGACAACGTCCGTCAGGTCGGGTGATGATGGCGTCTTGTGATAACGTGAGTTCTCGCTCGCTTCCAGCCAGACCCACTAATTTTTTACGGCCCTTGCTGGGAGCTCCCTTTCTGATGGCCCTCTGCATTTGCTGGCCAAATGTCAAATTGTTTTTAGAGCTCTTGCCGAGTTCCTGTTTTTTGTGTCAACAAACAGCCAGCCACTTTTTATTGCTATCGTGTTTCCAGTTTTTCCACACAGTGCCCTGTAATCTGCCCAGGTCCCGGGCTGCCTGCTCTTGGACGCGCCTGGGATTACAACCGTGCTCCTGGAGGTCGGTGCGGCAGGAGCGCTTGTGTGTGGAGCCACAACATGCTCAAAGAAACTTGAATCGCTGCCCCTGTCTCGATTGTCATTGGGGTCGAAAGACAAGGCCCCACCGAGCTCCACTGCCGGCATTTGGCATCTCGATTGTCAGAGCTTGTGGTCGGTTCGAGCACTGGAATCTGATTGGAAGCATCTTGAGGCATTGATTAAGGGTTCGAAGAAAGGAAACTGTTGACTTGGCTGGCAATTAGAGCTCTGAGATTACTGCAGAGGTCTTAAAGCACAAGGGGAATGAAATATTTAAAGCAACTATTTCCGCCTTTGTTTTACCTTCAAATGCAAGCTCGTTATTAACTTTATGCAGTGAAAACGAATAGAAGATAATAAGTCTTATATTATTATAAGGTTTGTTGACTTGGCTGACAATTAAAGCTCTTAGCCTTAAAAAACAAAATCATAAATATTTATACCAACTGATTTTGCTTATGATTAAGCTATTCGTCAAATATTCCTTGATTTTAAACGTACTCCGATGTAATGTTATAAGTTAGTTTTTCAACATAGTTTATTGATATTACTCAATGATGTACATTGTACAATAACGTTAACAAACAATGTTTCATGGAAGCCAAACTATTGTTAAATTTTAAACTCTTTGGTTTGAAAAAATGTCTCAATAGGATGATTATTAATATAGTTTAATTTTAAGATGCGCTTATAAAAACTAGACTTTAATTTTTTTTGTGTTCAGGCAGTTTAAAAGTAAAACTTTTAAAACTTATTTATTCAATACTAAACAATATAACCTCCATGTTTTTTTTTTGGTTTAATACCGAAGAGTCTACCGTAGTCTAAGGCCTTTTTAAAACCACAAAAGTTTTTTTTGATACTTTCGTGGTATTTATTTAATAATCATCTCATTGAGAAATGTTTCATACCCAATAGTTAAAAATTCATGTAGGTTCTATGAACATTTTTTTGGTTGTAGCATAGTTTCAGTAAAATGTTTTGAATTTTATAAAAATCCAGGACGACTATATGGTCGTAAACGAAAACCGTCTTGTTTAAACACATAATAAAATATATAAAAAAATGATAAAAGTACTTTCTTGTTATATGTGTTTGTTAAACAAAACAAATAGTATTAAGTTAAACATCAGAATCTTACAAACAACTATTCTAAATGTGTTAAAGCAATAGTGCTGTGGTAGGCCACATATAAAATGCTTTTAAGCCGGTTGAAAAATATCAAAACAAATTCGAATTTGTTGAATAACTTTCAAGCATGGTGACTCACAAGTGGCAAATTTAAATTAATTTGGAAATCAATCAACTTTTTGCGACTACTGTTAAAGGATAATGATAGCCTAACCGCAAAAGGCTCAAAAGGCACAGCTCAAAAGGTTACACAAGCCAATCTGGCGACTTCAATTATGCAATAATTTGGCATTGCAACCGAAGGCCTTGACTATCAAATATTAATCAGGGCAATCGTCTTATGTCGCCACCTTATTCACCTCCCCCTTTCTTTGTTTTCAATTTTCCACCCATTCCTTTGGGTCGTAAGGTCATCAAAATATTTGCGTTTGCGCCTGATCAGCATTCAAAATGACAAATTACGAAATTGCTAATTAAGACTGCTGGTGGTTCAGTGCGGCATTCCATTCGGCCTGGAATTATGGCAAGACATTACGATATTAATAATTTCCATATCCCGGCACACAATAAATCTTACGGAGTTTGGGCTTTGAGTAAGCCGTCCCCTCCCCGTCCGTCCGAGTCAATCTCCCCGTCTCTGTCTCTGTCTCGGCCAGTAGCCGCTTAAGTTCATGTCATTTGTCATATTTGAATTTTACACTTCCTTCCGGTCGTCGTCTCTGTTGGAATTGCAATTTGCAGCATCCTCCGCCGCCCTCCCCCTGATCCAATCGGCCCTTAATCACTGCACTCCCCAAAAGCCGCACCCATTATAATTAACCAAGTTGCTAAGGCCGCCCGTCATCGTTCTCGTCCTCGGCCCGTCAGGGGCATGATAAATGTCTTCAATTGCAGATCCTGCCTATCTGCGGGATGCATCTCCTCTACAGTTGCAGTTGCAGTTGCATTGCAGCTGCAGATGCTCAGATACTCAAATGGCACGAATGTCCACCGAGTTTATGTAAATGCCGTCGTCGTTGCCTCAATGACGTCGTCCTGATTCCCGCCTGCTGCCTACTTTAGATAAATTCCTGTGATTATAGTTGCTCGATTGCACGTGTGTGGCCCCGTGCGTGTGTGTGTGCCAGTATCTGCATCTGTGTGTGGCTGGGTGTGCCTGGGTGTGCCTGGGATTTGGCAAATTGATTTGAGATTTACTATTAAGATGATTTCCATGCATTTTGCATGCTGTTGCTCCAATTATTTTCATATAAATTATAGATTTTGTAATGAATATGAAACTAATTAATGCCGCAAATTCAATGACAAGAATTCAAGCAATTTTGCGAGTGCGTTTTCTAATTTTGAGAATTAATAGGTAAAAGGCTATATATAATAGGGTAATTTAGGTTTCTTTCTCATCTAAATGCTCTTTAAGACAAACAAGGAAACTGCACTTTTGGAAAGTTTAAAAACGATGAGCGTTCCTATCTTATAACTTGTTTCTGAAATTGTATTCATTATAACGAAGTATAATTTGTTTCAAGTTGAGTTTTTTCGATTGTTCCAATAGTAGCTTTATGACACAGTCAATTCTTATGAAAAAAGTCTTTTGGGAAAGAATTATACAGATAGCTTTAAAACCGGTTTATACAGATAGCTTTAAAAACTACTCAAGAAATATGGCAATTTTCACCTTCCTGAGTTACAAACTTTTGACTAAATACCCTCTTCAAGGGAAAATTAATATGCCCTAATTTTTAAATGACTTTATAAAATTTAATTGGTTAAAACAACACAAATTTAAAAGGAACTTTATTTAAATTTGCAATGAAGGTATCCGCAACAATAAAAAATACACTGTGCAATGGAAACTTAGAATTCAATAGAAATGTTAAATTTGAATAGCAGCCGTAGACCGCCCTCGAGAATCTTTCGCTTTTATTTGCCAGTAGAAGAAACCCAATCAAGTGAAATGTGAGCCAAGTCGAGGTGAATGCAAACAATTGGCAAACACTTCTCGGCAATTCTCGAAGCTGTTTCCAGTTACAGATTGTTTAATTGCTGGGCAACTTTAATCAAAATAAATGGCAAAGTATATCTTTTGTCTCCCAGTTCAATCGAGGGTGGAGCAGATGCAAGGGTTCGAGCTTGAAAGTGTTCATGTGTGCTGCGTTAGGTTTGATTTCGAGCTCACTTTACACACTTTGATTTCAATTACAAAGTTGCTCGAGTGGAACTCTAATATGAAATTGCTCGGGGGAAATTCCAGCTGCAAGTTTTATGCAAGCTGCATGGGGAAATTGCGCTTACCCCTCGATGGCCCCTCAAAAGGCCGCGCAAGAAAACCTTGAGTCAAGGATCAAGCCACAAGTTGCATGTTAGCAGCGCGTAAATTTTTCCGTTTATTGCTCAGACAGACAACCGAATGGGAAAGTTTCATGTGCGGACAACAGTGGTTGGAATAAGGATTTTTTATTTATTTTCTGCCTTCATTGTGCGGCGGAAGTGTTTAAAATCGTAAGGCCCGGACACGCCCCACTCAATGGATATACTTAGATGCAAATGATAGGCCTGAATGGCTAGAAAGGTACACCAAAAACTCACTCTTAAAGGGTTATACATAGCTGGCAAATGGCTTTAAGCAGCAGCCACTCTGCAGAACGAAAACCAAATTAAGTCACTGGTTCATCAATATTGGCATGACCGAAGCATTCCAACTTATGCTCCTCCAGAAAGGAAGAAAACGAACTCTCAACTGCCATATCAAAGCTAAGCGCTCTCGGAGATTACGCCTTTGGTCTGAAAACTTGCCCCAGACAAGAGGCATAAAGCACATTACACAGACACCAAACAGGCAAGCTGGTTCCCTTGAATTTTGGAGGACTGGCAAGCTGGAAGCAGACCGGTAGATTCCCGCAGCTCCTAACCGCTTCAGTCTTGGCCACATAAAGTGTCATTAGCTCGAGTGCGAGTGCGGGGGGCTGCCTTGGACTTGGGGCCAACGTTCCGCTGGCACATTTAGCAGATTACAACCCAACAGCCAACCAGCAGTCTGTGAGCTAAGCAAATAAGTGCTTCAGCATAAAAATATGAAATTATTAACTCCGAAAAAACGGAGGCAACAAAAAAATTGAAGAATCAAATCTAAGCGAAAGTTTTAGACCCTTTCCAATTGGAAAAAACAATATTATCTTATAATGGCTTCCTTTAAAGTGACCTTTAAAAAAAAAAATGCCTTTCCTAGGTAAAGTTTTTTATTTGTTTTAAAAATTGCTATGTTAGGTATTAAGGTCCTAAAATGTATTTTTGTTTTGTTTTTAAACCAGCTTGATATCAATTTCATTTAATTTTGCATTTTTTTCGCCAATATGCTCATAAAAAATATATAATTTGACTGCGTGAAGAAAAGTTCATTCCACCGCATATGCAAGATGTAAGATGTTTCTTTTTAGTTGTTTCTACAACCAGACTTAATTGCCAGAGCGTATACACAATATTATAATTCATGTAAAACTTCTTTGATTGTAAAAATGTTCTTAAAAGTGAAATCCAATCAGTCGCTGGACCAAGGACGTTAGAAATTGCAATAACTGCGATCTTATGTTATTGATCAGAAAATCCTTTCAAACCGGAATGTATTTTATTTATGTGTATGGATATTTCAAAAAAAATTTGTCGATTAAAACGGCTCGTTCTTATCCAAATTTTAGAGCTACCCGTTCAGTTATTAAGTTTCGTAAGTGCAGCAATAGTTTGGGAAATCTTCCATAAACCCTGATTAACTTGCATTTTCGGCTACCGAAGCTTTTGATACTTCTCCCTGTTTTTATTTATGTTGTTGATGTTGTTTTCCCTTGCTGTTTATCTATTTGAACAGAAAGTTAGCATTGGCTTTCTGGTCGGATTTTAATATGGGCACTAAGTAGCTATCAGAACGTCGCCGGACCATTCAAAATGAAGTGGCAAACTTGTTTGTTATTGTTATTATGACTCGGCTTCTCTTTTTATCTTGGTCAGGTTTTTCCTTCGCCCAAGTTTCTGTGTTGCGAGTAGTTGAGTTTTTCGAGTGTCTGCTCTTCGACGATGTTGAGTGGTATTTTCTTTTAATTAAAAAGCAAATTTCGACAGTCTCTGTCATTAGGCTGATTGAAAACCGGAGATATAGTCTACTTTTTTGGGCAGTTGGCTTGATGGGCCAACTCCAAGTAAGCAATTTTCGCCAACAGTAAATAACAAATAACTGCATACCGTGTCGATTTTTAAGTGCTTCTTTTGAAACGGTCGAGGGTGCAAAAAAACGGAAAAGCGGAAAGCCAACTTAAACTCGAACTCGAACTGGAACTGTTACTTGAAGCTGCTCTCGGTCGTGGCTCCTGCCGGGGTTCAAATAGCCACTTGGGCCACGAGACGGGGAAAACAACCAGCCGCATAATGACCACGGTGCCGTCCGCAGGCCGGAGTCCACGTATGCATTGGGTTAGCGTCTGTTTTGCGAGTGAGCCGCCTAATGACTTTGAAACGTATGCAGCTAAGTCAAAAGCATGCACTTTGCGGGTATAACATCCAAGCTAATAATAGACGCCAGCATAATAGCGAGCTGCAACGCAATACAGCCACGGGAAGAAGTGATGGGGCATTGAATATTTTCACTTTACACCGTTTGATTTTAGTCATGTTTTTAGTTTATTGCAAGTATTAAATAGTTTAAAAAATAACAAACTATATTTCGATTTTTAAACGAATGTATATGTTTGAAAATAGTGAAGCAATTGCTTTTGTCGATTGTTTCTATTGAAGCTTTAATTTTGAATTAATGTTGAAATATTAATCCATATCTTAATCTGGAAAAATAAACTTTATAGGATTGGAAATCTATTCATCACTGCTTTGCAAACTTTTAACTGAAATTTAGCAATTATTTTTCAATTCAGATCTGTTAAGTCAAAAACAGTCTTGCAGTGTTGGCTATCAAATGAAATGGTTTTTGGAAAGCAAAAATTAATATATGCACTATTCAAACTGGCTTTTCTAAATTTATACCGGCCTGATCCAGTGTCCACTTCCATAAGATTCACACGGACTTAAATTTCCCAGACCTAGTTCAGTTTTCACTTCTGAAAAATCCTCTCGGAATAGAGTTTCCGTGTGCCAATTCTTTGTTGTTTTCTTTCTTTCAGACTTTTTAATTCGCAACGCAGTAAAAGAGAAATTTCAGACCCTATAAAGTTATTATATTCTCGATCAGCATCACTTTGATATTAGATCTAGCAATGTCCGCCCGTCTGTCCGATTCTACGCAAACTAGTCTCTCAGTTTTAAAGCTATCTGCAAAAAACTTTTCCCAAAAGTTGTCTTCCTGTGGCAGGTATATTGCATATAGCTCCCAAAGGAGCCAAGTGAAAAATAAATGACAAATTTGTTCATTTTGAATTTTTGTTTTAGTTTTTCGAGATAAAATTTTATAAAATCGGACGGCTCTATCATATAGCTCCCATGTGAACAATCGGAATAAATAAACAACAAATGTTAACTTCTCTATTTTTCCTTTTTTTCTTTTGGATTTATTAATCGAGATCGAGATCATAAAGCTGCCAAAGAACGAACAACTAATTAAGCTGAAAATCATTATAGCTTTAATGTAAATCAAAATTTTGATGTTTACAAAAATATTTAATTATTGCAATAGCCGCAAGGGTATATGACCTTCGGCTTGTAGAAGTTTGCTGTCTTGTGTATCATATTGTACTTAGTAAAGCAGCAACTGAGATAGCTTTGACTAATTCACCACACCATTTTAGTCCCCAACAAGGATATTTTTACAAAAGAAAAAGTCCCTTTTCACCAAGTTCCTAGATATGTGCACGCAAAAGGGTTTGTGCTGTTGCAATCAAATTTTGAGGATTTCTTTTTGTAGCTTTATTGTCCTAATTTACCTGTTTTAATTAGTCTCTATCATAGACCATATTCCGTGTTTGTGTCGGCAAAACATTATATTAATAAACTTTTTTATATTTTCTAGCTTGATTATACTATTTTAAAATTTAAGCATGGTGTATCTTTTAATTTGTTATGCAGAAATTTATTGGTGTTTGGCGCATTTGATGGAAATATTTACTAACTCGCTAATAACGAAATGTCTAGATTTAAATTGAAATTTACAACTCAAATGACAAAAATTACAGGTGGCACAGGACAAATGAATGTTAGTAAGGAAGTTCTAAGTAGCAGTGTCAGAAGTTCAAGAATCACAGTAAACTATTCGATAGTTCCTAAGGCAGCTATATGACATCGTTTTCCGGTTTTAATATAATTAAAACCGTAATTCTCAACTGTCAAATTATTAATACGTCAAAAAGAATTTAAAATTTAAAAACAAACAAAACAAGCAAAAATTAATTAATTAATGAGTAATGTATGATAAGCGTTTAGCAGAAAAATTTTATCACTGATTACAGATTCACCAGCGTATAGGACAGCTACAGGACATGATCATACGATTATAATTGAATATATGTACCCAAAATGTCATTAAGGCAAAATACTACGTTGGCTTAGATAAGAAATTTAAAAGCAGTTTAATTAACATCTTGAACATTAATTCCAAACTGAATTATTTATTTGATTTTCGAATATGCTACGCTTCCATCCAATTAGCGACTAATTTTTTTGCAGGTCCTATAACCATCAATTCACTCACAATGCATTCCAAACAACGTGTTGCCAGGGCACCTGCAACGATAATTATTGCTCGGAGGGGGCGGAGAAGGAGGCGACCGTCGATGGGCGGGGGGGGAGCCAATATGTTTGCTTGTATTTTTGTTTGGAACACGCGCGACGATGACGTCGAACCAGAGGCGGCCTGGGAGCTGGGAATTCGGGGAAATTCAACCAGCTATCCAGCAGAAAGCAAGCCGGCAAATAAAAACAGCACCAAAGCTCGGAGTCGAACAGCACGAGGAGCAGCGCCAAAGAGCCCGAAGCGGGGCCCCAAATCCATTGCATGATTTCCAGCGGATGTGGGCAGTTGGGGAAGATGGAGCCGAGGAGCCTGCGGAGCAGTGCTGACAGGCGTAGAGCACCCGAAAAGGCTAGATCGTTTATAAAATAGGCTAAAGTAAGTTATAAATAAAAAATAAATGCTGGAAACTGTTAAGTTTTTAAATTATCATAATCATTTTAAGAAAAACATATTTATAGCGACGCAGGGGGTATTATATTTACTGTCACAAGCTTGTCCGTCTTTCCGTTTGTACGCAATCTAGTCTCTTAGTTTTAAAGCTCTTAAGGCATACAACTTTTCAAAAGTTCTTTTTCTGTGGAGTAGTACGACTAATTTTAAAAAATGATAAAGTGGCAGTTTTTCCAATTTTTGTTATTATTTCAGAAAAATGTTTTTAATTTTATTTAAAATCGGACGACTATATCATATAATTGCTAGCTTACGGCAAATTAAATTAAACACTATTTTTTGATGTATTTAAAGAATGTATGCGAAAAAAGCAAGTTAACAAAACGCTTAGATGTGTATGCACTATGTAAATGAAACACTACCGAAACTATCGATAGTGTCGAAAATTGTTCAGGCTCGGAAAAAACGAAGTATCAATAAACACAAATCCATGATATATTTTATTTGACGCTGATCAACAAAGCAAATTATCACGAGCTCAAATTTACATCATCTTTGAAAATTGAATTGCCATAAAACGCTTCCACATAGTGTGCACACCCAGAATGAAGTAGTACGTATAATTTTAGAACTGACGTACTTGAAAATCGGCCGAATATTACTTGAAATTTTTAGGCCGAACGTGTACATAATAAGAACGGATCCTACTTGATAATAATATATTAAAATGTTTTTTTTTTACACAGAGAAAACAATATTTTTCGCTTTAACCCTGCTTATTGTGTTTGTAAATAATACCATAACTATTAAAAACAGTAAACTCTTTCAGAAACTATTTTTTTAAGAAAATAAAACAAGAACATTTCGTTCTTAAAATAAGGTAAGTGTCTTGGAACATCAAGCATTGGGTAAGCTATCAAGATCCCGGGTTAAAATCCAAGACAAAGTAATCAATTTATTATTATTTTTTTTTTAATTTTTATTTTTTTGCAAACGTTTTTCTTGTATTTGAATTTTGTTCTAATTGATCTCAAAAGTATAGCTAATAAAAGCTTTTTGTTTGCAAACAAATTGCTTTGAATACGTGTTTAGTACATAGTAAAATGTGATGCCAGTGGTGCGTCTACAAATCCAAAGTCCTCGGTTCGAATCCTGGTTGGGTCGACTTGCAGTGAAAAAAATCGTTTGCTTTTCTGTTTCCTTTACTTATCAATTTAATAATCAAAGAGAAAAGAAAAAAAGAGAAAGAGACAAAAAACAATATTTTGCACAACTTAAACTAAGTAACTGTTATACTTGCATAAAGAATTTTTTATAGTCAAACCAATATCTTTCGCACTTTTTTCAAGCACTTTTGAGTATTTAGACTGATGACGTTCATTCTCAAATGTAAAACTTCGGGATTGAATAATTCGTACTTCAATATTGCCTTTCGTACTTGAATCAAAAAAATTCGAATTGACACCGAAATTCTGGATTTTTTCTATGAGTGCCGGACCACTGTCTCACGATGTTTTTTGTAAATTCTTAGCCTGACTCGATCCCGCTCGAACTATTTGAAAATGCAGTGTGACCTGAAAGATGAAAATTTCAGAAAGTTTCCAGAAATATACCTCAATATACTGCAAATACTATTCAAATATTGTAAACGATTAAATTAAGCTGCCTCTTGGGTAGCTGTGTGCTAATCTCCAATAAAAATTTACATTTAAAATAAAAAACCAATCCGAAGTTTATATACTCTTGCAGCTCAAATTAAATATTCTTGAAATAAAATTTCAATTTATAAGCGTATATGTTTGAAAATTTTAAAGCTATGAAGATTTTCAGAACAATTATTAGATCATTTCTATAACAGTTGTGGGATATAGTTTCCCGGTTTGAATAAAATTAAAAGCGTAAGTCTGAACTTTCAAATAACAATAAAAATTTCCAATTTTTATTAATTTTTTTTAATATTCCGATTGTTTCCATGGGAGCTGAATGATATAGTTGTCCGACTTTAATGAAATTTAAACCGTAATTCTGAATTATTAAGTCATTACTATATCACGAAGATTTGAAAGAAAAACAAAAAAAGCAATGTTATAATTTTATTCCATATATTTTTCCGATTGTTCCTATGGGAGCTATATGCTATAGTCGTCTGATCCGGTCCGTTCCGACTTATGTACTATCTGCAATAGGAAGACAACATTAGGGAAAGTTTCATGCAGATAGTTTTAAAACTGAGAGACTAGTTTGCATAGAAACGGAGGGACGGACAGACGGACATGGCTAGATCGACTCGCCTAGTGATGCTGATCAAGAATATATATACTTTATACTTTATGTCTCCTTCAATGCGTTGCAAACTTCTGACTGAAATTATATAATCCTCTGCAAGGGTATAAAAAACAGTATAAGAAACATGGTATCAATGGTGAGCCCCATCGATGTTTGCAAAATTGTTCGACCATGGATAGAATCGATAGTGCTAACGATTGTTTTATTATTTCTGTGGCAAATTTTATGGACTTACAAATTTATATGTTGGTAACATTTTATATTAACTATTCCATTTTTAAAAAGGCTAGATCTAGTCTGAATAGGTAAACTGGCAACACTGCTGCAGAGGTTCAAATTCAACAGGGCGCGGCAGAGGAAGTGCCGCAGACGCAGATGGGCGCTCGGGCATGTGCATCTGTGCGTGCGAGTGGCTCGCATTGAACCAACAGCTTGTGGCGTCAATTTGCGGACATTATTGTGTCACGACTGCCAACTGCGTAACGACCAGCGAGGCCGAGCAAAGCCGCCTGAAAACTGACCGCAATCATGGGATAACAGATTCCCGGCCAACTCTGCCTATTGTTTTTCGATGCAGTTGCATTTAAAACAATAGCTGCATTAGAAGCAGGTCAGCATGTGCTATCTAATTTTTAATTATTCGCGTGATTTGTGCGATCAAATTAATTGAGGCCGCAGGTTTTGTTTTCTTTGCTCACATTTTTCAATTCACTTTCTACAAATTCCAAAAATTCAACCGAATGTGCATTCGATTTGGAGCCGAAAAATAACTTTGGCATAATGAATGTTTAGTTCGAGGCATTTTCATTATACTGAAGCGAATTGGTATTGATTTAAATTTAGCTCTTTCTCGAAACTTTATTATGAATTTAAATTACTCATTGTTCTGATAAGAAATGCAGGGATTTCCATCTAATATCCACTATGCCTAAAAAGTTGCCACGTTGAGTTAAATAGTCCCTTTAACTGTTTTACTCAAACTTACAATAATTATATGAATATTTTAATAAGAATATAATGAAGAAATTTTAAAGAAATTATGACAAAATACCAGGCCGACTTTGGTATCTAAAAATCTTTCGATAATATACACCGAGGCTTACATCCAAAGCTTAAACAGCCTATAAAATCTAAACTGAACCAAGTAGATCTCTACAACGTCTGTTTTTCAAAGAATTTTGGTTGAAAAATAATTTTCAAACGTTATTTCATGGTTCAGTGATTTCTTTTGGTATATTTGAAGTTTATATACTGTACATTTCTGGGAGCTTATGGAATTTTCAACTTTCAGGCCAAACTGCACTTCCAAAAGTTTGAAAAAGAATATTGATGTCACGGTGCAGTTGGAATCCCTGATTCAAAAAATGCACTTTTTTGTATGGTGCCATTTTTTTTAAAACGTAAAAAACTTTTTTCACCTGTTTTCATGCCAATTTTATTTTTTAGTTCTTGTACTGTTTAAACGCTCGATGGTTCAGCGTTAGAAGAAATAGAATGAAATATGAATATATATATATATATATATATATATATATATATATATAGTGCAGAGATGCACTTTAAACTGTACAAACAAGGCAACTATCGAGTTCGCGAGAAAAACACAAATAACATAATATAGAGACTTTTATAAAAAAACTTTGTACGGTGCAGATATGTTAAAATTTTAGTTTTTTGGACAGGGATAGATGTTGACATACAACATACAACATACAGATTTGAGGATGGTAGTCGCGGGTTGGTATGAAAGGCACATTAAAAGTTAAGCGACTTACCAATTCTGTGAGTCAATATCACCTCTTACAATATTATGCATTAAAATAGTTCCAAGCATGATTCTACGATCCTCAAGAGTAGATAAATTAAGCAGTACTCATCTACTAGAGTAAGAAAGCAACCTTTCGTTTTGATCCCAGTTCAAACCACGAAGGGCATTGTTTGAATGTTTCCAATGTTTTGACCAAAAAAACATCAAACATTAAGAGGATAATAATACAGACGATATACCACTTTGAATGTATGAAAATGTTTTGATTTCAAGACTTTGTTGGTGTGTAATGAAGACTGTTCTTGTGACGTAATACCTTGTAGTCCGTTACAAGTCCTTTGTGGGTTTTAGCTTATGGCGGCTTATTGATGGTTGTGCGTGCCGGAGTGCATTTGTGTGTCGTGAAGGGGCACAGTCTAAATACACTTGACCCATGTTGAGCTTTGATTGACCACTAATGAGCATGGGACTGTCAGTTGAAAGGGTGGCCTACAAGGGCCCTTAGCGGACTTCAGTGATATTCTTTTTTTAATTACTGGGCAATGAATCTTGTTTTTCCTTCCATAATGCTTTTTAAGAACATTTTTATGTAAGACGTTGAAATAAATTGAAGTCCACGGAATTTAACGTACTAAAATTCAATATGTTTGTGGACTTATTGGCTTATTTTTTCCGTATACGTTCTCACGGCTGTCATAGAAAACCGAATAGTTGTTGAAATATTTTAGTCCTTACATAATAAACTTCCTGTTTAATGTGGACATCGATCATATGCCACAGCTCCGTTGGAAGGGTCTGCCACGACTAATTAAATATCCCTATAACGGCATGAGTATATAAACTTCTTTGGATAATGTTAATTAAAGTGGATCAGTGCTTTTCTGAGACTTACGTCATCGGTATGAATAAGTTAGTTGTTCTGTATTCAAACACACAAACTCAAACACTCCATAGACTGCAAAGTTGACTGGTTTTTAAGCAGCAAGGTGTTCCATAAATCGTCTTCCTCAGACGACGTATTGAAGTTACAGTTGGGTGCACAAGAAGGTAGGTGCTGTCCAGCAAATGTAATCGTAATCAGCAGGGCTAACGGGGAGACCCATAGAAACCGGAAGCTCTGCGAAATGGCGTTTCTGGGACGAGTCAACAGTGAAGGAGCCCTAACCGACTGCGAGGTGTTCTGCTCCCGTCTGGTCAAGCTCCAGCCCCAGACCCAGCGCCAGGAGATCCCAGCCATCCAAAGCAGAGGGGCCGAGGCGAACGGGCTGCTCCCACAGGCCAAGGGCTCCAGGACCTACATCAAGACCTACGACAAGGACAGCATGCTGCGCTCCATGGGAAGCCCCAGCACGGTGCGCTACGTGGGCAGCTCCGTGTCGTCCAGCGAAGTCCACTCCTTGGACGAGACGGAGACCTCCACTCTGCGCTGCTGCTCGCTCGTGTCCTCGGGCACCCTGGCCACGATGGTGGGCGAGGATCTCGACGTGGACCTGGACAATCCCAGCAGCAGTCCCAGCAGCCCCGAAAGCAGCAGATCCACCTCCTCGCGAGGCGGCAGTTCCAGCGACAAGGACTCGACCGCCTCGATGTGCAGCTGGGAGGAGGCCATGTCCCTGCCCTCGCTGCGCCTGGGAGTGGGATCCGATGGAGCCGGCGGATCGCCGCCGCTCACCTACACCTGCCGCCTCGATCCGCTGCGCGTGGAGCGGTCCGCCGGCGAGGCCTACGAGAACTGGCTGTCCGGCAAGCGGCGCCAGTGCCAGTACAAGCTGCGGGCGGAGCAGGCCGAGCGGGAGGCGCAGCGGGAACGGATGGCGCTTCGCCAGCGAATGGCCAAGGAGAAGTACGAGCAGTGGTGCCGTCAGAAAGCCGCCAAGACCGCTCAGACCGCTCAGACCGCCCAGACCGCCCGGCCTACCCAAGTCCCGCCCCGAACGGCGTCCGCCTCTGCGGAGAGCCACCTGCAGGCATGGGAGCTGCAGAAGCTGAGGCTGGCCGAGCAGCGCAGGATGGAGCTGCGGAGCGCCGAGCGGCGGCGCCAGCAGGAGAAGCTGCTCCGCCGGCAGCAGGCCGAACAGGCCTTCCAGCGGTGGATGAGCAACGTGGCCCAGAGACCCAAGCCCGTCCCCACCAGCCAGGGAATGCAGTCCCTGCGCGGCACCGTTTCCGACATCTTCATCAACCCCAATCAGTGGGTGGATTGAGCGATGTGAGCTAGCTAGAAAGCATTGCCGATGAGCCGGAAAAGTGTATTGCCCAGACGGGTACGTCGAAAGTTCCCCAAGAATTAGCCCGCACTTTAAAGCCAGCGTTTTACCCAAGTGAATCCATATTTACCCATTTGCAACGATTAAATACCAAAAAAAGGCCCTGATGTTTGATTTAGCTAGGTCTCGAGCTGGCCACTAAACTTCAAGTCAGCGGAATAATTTGGAACGGCATTTTAATTTTTCTGAACATTCGAAAATGACCAAAGTTCTTTCTCGAAACATTTTTTATATCCGTTACTCGTAGAACAAAGGGGTAAATTGTACTCGTTTAATAGTATGCAACGGATAGAAGGAAGCGTTTCCGACCATACAAAGTATATACATATATTCTTGATTAGAATCAATAGCCGAGTCGATCTAGTCTGTCTGTCTGTCCGTCTGTATGAACGTCGAGATCTCGGAAACTATAAAAGTTAAAGATTTAGTACTTGGCATGCAGATCCTTGAAGTTCCTAAGCAGCGGACGTTTATTTTAAAACGGAGCCGCACCCACTCTAACGCCCACAAATCGTGGAAGTATGTGCTGACACTCTGAAATCTGTTAGTCCGAAAGTCTATTTTAAAAGTTATGGGGTTTTGATGTCCTCTACCAACGCTCTGCCGCTGCTCTGCCGGTAGTCGCCAAAGTAGAGAGACAAAACGAAAAAAATCTTAGCACGCAGTTCGACAGATGACGCCACCAAAACTTGTATTGTTTTGTAGGAGAAATACTTAGTTTGAAGTTTGTTGGATGAGTAACGGGTAACTTATAGTCGGGAAAATCGACTATAGCGTTCTCTCTTGTATAAATCGAAAAACCTGTTATTTAAAAGAAGAAGGATACACCGTACTCTTTTTATCGTCCGCATCATAAAGAAATTCAAAGTCGGCAACGGCAGACATATTGCCATGTTCATCTGTCCATATGTTTGTCTAATTCTTCAAAATAAGCCGTAAGATGCATACATTTAGGCATTTCCAAATAAAAGTCGAAGTCCATTTCTTACTGTTCCAATAAGTTACACGACCTTAAAACAGAAGCAATACTTATTATTTTTCTGAGCAACATTTTATTAAATTCTTCGTTTAATTGTTATGGCTTCTGTGGATGCTTTTGGATCAAACAAAATATCACGTATCTAAATTTTAGCCAAAGTCTTGCATAAATAAATAATTTAATAATAAAATTAAATAACTTAAATAATAATGTTTTTATTGCCCGTTTTCAGCTGAATTTTTTTATTTTCGTCCGATATCAAAAAACCTTTGTAAGGATATTAAAGGTTATTTAAAAATTGTTTACAAAAAATTGAATAAATGTTTTTTTTTGTTTTTATTTTTAAAGTCTGTCGCGTCCGAAATCAGTATTTTTTTAAAATAAAAATCGATGAACCTTACCATGTTCTTAGCGCCATTTGTTGTTTAAATATTGGGTTCATTAGAAAAAGCGAAGGCTTTGATTTTCATTGCCATTAAATTCATTTCTCTGATATTCACTGTGTATTTTTACCGGCGAGCTAATATTATTTCTTGTTGTTCTTGTGTTAATCTTTTTAAAATAAAAAATAACTATGATAATTGTTGTTTCGCTTAAAAAAGTGTTTCGTTTACAAAATAAATCCAATAATTAATCGAAACCGCTATTAAGTATATTTATTTATATCAATCTGTACCTTTGGAAACGTCTCATTTCGTTGTCTGCATGAGTTCTATTCCATGGATAAACAAAAACCCCTAGGTTGAATGAACATGTTCTTATAAAATTTGCAAGTCCTTTCGACTGCAGTTCAAGCACTGTATGTATTATTATGATTGGCTCACAGATTTCGGCCCCCGCACATTTGCGCTGCATAACATTTTAGATTTCATTTTCTATTAATATGCAATTTAGCTATTTTTTCCCATTATAATTTCACGTCTCTGCCACAGCCCCTCCGAGCACCGATCGGTGGGCCTCGCACAACTTGATTGCCGTTACCAATGCAGCTGAAGTTGCCGCGGACGGTTGTTGCTCCTACATTCTAATCGAAATTTTTATTGTTTATAGTCACGAAAGTGCGACGCTGGAGCGTTGACGACAACACGGCGTCGTCTGCGGTGGTGCAGCGGTTCAGGTTTCAGGGGTCAGGGGTCAGGGGTCAGGGGGCAGAGGTAATGTCAGTTATTTGACAGCGCCGACAGTCGAGTACGATGGCGGGGCGGACATGCAAACGGGCCGAACTGCCTTACTGCCACACTGCTGCAGCCCCACTCGTCTGCCACATTGGCTGTTGAGCCCAGTGGCGCAGCAGGGGGTTTTTGGATGCTCAAGCCTCCGAAACTGTTCATTTTATTACGAACGATAATTCTAAGCTCTTTGCTTTTTCACATACCTGACTCGGCCTACAGTCGTTCGTTAAAAAAAGTTGTCACAGTCCCAATATGCAGCTAGCTATTATACTGTTGTATCTGTTGTATCCTAGCGTTGTACCTTTACATAAAAGCTCTTACACAATAACATATCAGAGCACTCGTCAGTAAACAATATTGCCTCAATAATAATCGTTGTAGGTAGTCGAATCACAAAGTGGCTTGAACCCGTTGGAAATTATAGCGTCCTTGCGACCTTTCAGCAGACAAAGCTCTTTAAAGCTAACCCTAACTCTTATGAAAAAGGAAGACTATCTTAGTATTTTCGAGGACAGTCTTCCAAATTTTTTAAAAAATGTGCCTACCCCATTAAAAAAACAACATTTCAACAAGATGGAGACCCCAAGCACACGGCTAAAATCGTGAGGAATTGGCTAGGTAACCAAAATTTTAAGCTTATGCAGTGGCCAGCTCCGAGTCCGGATCTTAACCCCATTGAAAATTTATGGGCTTTGCTAAAAAAAACGACTGGCAAAGTATGATAGTGCACCAAAAGGATTTTATGAACTTTTAAATTTTGCAGAACTCAGTCGAAAATATGCCCAAATGCATTAAATTGGTTATAAAAGCTAAGGATCTGTGGACCAAATATTAACATTTTAATGAAACACATAAAAAAGCCAAAACGTGCAAAGGTTGATACATTGACTTTTTATTAAATATTAAAAAAAAAATTTAAGCAACATATTATTTAAACTTAAGTTCCTTTTATATATTGAGGATATTATTAAGAATGTTGGAAAAAAAAATTGAAGCGATAAATACATTTTTACGATTTTTGCAGCAGAAGTGGCAAACATGTATCCACATGTGCTCGCCACTATACGTCGGTGGTAGCCCTTTATAAATGTTAAATTTGAAGAAGCCCCCTTAAAACAATGTTTACCTTTGCCCATGCTAGGACTCAACGTTTTCTAGTCGCGATGTTTAAAAGCTAAGCCAAAACTATGCAACTTAGGCGAGCGGCATAAAAATTTCCGAGCAGTGCCCCACGCCTCCAAAAAAAGGCGAAAAAGTAGAAAGCGGCATCAATAGAACAAGACCAGAAGCAGTAGACGTCGTCGGCAATGCAACCGGCAATATTTTATAATTTACAAACAAGTCGCACGACTACGTCGATGTCGGCAACAAGATTTGCAAACGCAGATGGCTGTCGCCAGTCCCTACGTCCTCAAAACACGATATTCCATTTGCTGTGGCTTAATGTACGCCACAAAACTTTCATTGATAGAAATCGAAATTATTGCCCCGAGGTGAAACTGTTCCAAACGCATAATTTTACATGCATTTTTTTAGAATTGTAATGGAAAGGCTGAACAATGTCCGTGATTATATGCTACATATGGGATATGATAAAACACAAAAGCATTGAGTGTTTGCACAATGCACTATTTTGTAGTTCACATTTTAAGAGCACAAAAAAACAACTAGTGAACGAGACGCAATGATGGAAACTATCTATTTGGCTACAAAAAAAAAAAACAAACACCAATACAAAACCCTACTTGACTATGCTTCCTTTGACCGATTTTAAGACAAGACATTACCGACCCCATAAAGAATATGTATTTTTGATCGATATCAATTAAACTAAACTTTCTTATTCTTATTGCAGTTAGCAACAAGGCGAAGCGGGTCGGATCGGACGCCTGTATCGTATAGCTCCTATAGAAAAATTTTGTGTAAGTAAATGAATAACGGGAACAGAAGCTAGCTTTGGCAAGACGAAGTTTAAATACCCTTGCAGTGAAGGATGGATCGGAAATGATACAAAACCAATTATCGTAAAGCTATTAAATTTATAAATTTTGTATCCAATAGTTTCTATGATAGCTATAGAAGACAGTCGTCGGATCGGTAAGGGTTTTCAAAGGCCATAATTTTGTTAAAAACCACTTCACTCAATAGGCTTCCCTTTGGGTAACGGCTAACAATAAAATTGCAATAAATTGGACATAACAATTTAGGCCGATTTATTTTGTCAAATTCTCATTCTTAAAACAAAATGCTTGATAAAAATCAATTTGTACACCATGTGAGTTGTTTCGTTTGTAAAAACCCAAACTGAGAACATTAAACTCAAGCCGAGAATTTTTGAATTAGACTATGTGCAATATACATGAGTAATTCTCTCTGTGATGCTCTTAAATTGACCTCGCAAATAAAGAGGCTATTTCAACTCATTTAGTCATGCTGATCAAGAGTATAGATGTATTAATGTCTTGTCTTGCCGGAAAGAGTCTTCTTAGATTTTTTATGTGGGTTTCCAACTGTTCAGAATGGGATATGCTGTTAGGCCGTGAAAGTGCTTTAAATTAAGCCTTTTGCACAAAGATTGTGGAGCAGTCTTCGAGCTAACTTTTTCGCAGGGCTTTCACTTTCAGGCCAGTCGAGCAATTAATGGGAAAACCCCATTAATATCCTCACCCCTTCGCAGGCCGAGACAAGAAGTCAGTCAACGAAGTGAGCTCGAAAGGCGGCTAGAATACGACTTATTTAAGTCGGAGCCCCGTGCTAATAACTTTGCAAGCCTCGCCAGGCGTGCAAACTTCGCTCATGTGAGTGTCCTTCTTATGATTTTGCTTTCTTTGCGGCATTGCTGCGTGTGGCAGGCAGATTAAAGTGACAGACAGGGCTACGCAGGCAAAATAACAAAAGGTGGTTAAGACCTTGTAAGTGTTCAAGTCGACAAGGGGTCGACCGAGCAAGGACGAGGCTCGCTGCGTGTTTATAGCGCTGTGAAATGAACATTTT
Organism: Drosophila gunungcola; assembly: GCF_025200985.1. Classification (NCBI taxonomy): domain Eukaryota; kingdom Metazoa; phylum Arthropoda; class Insecta; order Diptera; family Drosophilidae; genus Drosophila; species Drosophila gunungcola. The sequence continues at coordinate 3,199,909 of NW_026453163.1, forward strand.
GCAAGGTGATTTAACAGTTATTAGATTTTTCAACCCAAAGTGGCTAGCCTGCTTACGGCTTTCCTACCTTCTGCCTACGATTTCCTCTGGGAATTCTTAAGTTCCTTTCCCTTTTACAATCCTGCAAAGTTTTTATTTGATTGCGACAAATATTCGCATCTCATGTCCCAACGAGCACAGAGCTAAACAGAACGTCAAAGGCATTTGAGGAAAACAATTGCAGGGCCAAAAGTTTTTGCTCACAACTTTTAAACTATGGCTGATTAAATAAAGGCCTGACAACAAGTTGAGCTTAGTTGAGCAGGCGAAGAAATGCATATTGCTTAAGTAAATATGCAAAATAGTTATATAAGAAGTATTTATTCCATCTCAGAAATTTACTTTTCTTACACTCTACGGTAAGAGCTTAGAACTACTTGGTAACTTCGTATTTATACCCTTACAGAGGGTATAGTTTTTACCCGACAATTGTAAAGTGAAATGGTATTTTGTACCCGTAAAAGTGTGTTTTACAGAAAAAAGATGCGTTTCTAATCCAATAAAGTATGTTCTTGTCCGTCTGTGTGTCAGCATCTTGGCAGCTAATGGAGCTGGATAGTTGGAAGTTTGAATGCGGATTTTAGTTATGCCTCGTAACGCAGTTGTACGTATTCAAATTTTTATTTTAATATAAACAGGGTTTTGAATACGCATTGTTGAATTTCAAACAATATAGTCCTCTTGGACCATATTTAATTTTGGGAACAGCTATACATATTTACATATAAATTGTTCCGAACAACAGTGATTTCGGCGCAAAAAACGTTTTATGTAGAGAATTCCAAGCACAATACGTTTGTGCATCCTACAACAATTTAAGCTAAGATAACTTTTAGGTCATTTATTTGTTCCGATTTGAATAAAATTAAAAGCGTATTTCTGAAATATATCCAAAAGAATTTAAGAAAAATTGTAAATAGAGGAGTTTAAATATTTTTGTTTTGTTTGTATATTTTTTTATTGCGACTGTATCCTTGGGAGCTATTTGATATTGCCGTCCGATTCTAATCGAATTTAAAACGTTATTCTGAAATAATAAAACATTACTATAAAATACAACAATTTTTTTTCATCTTTTTCCGATTTTCCTAAAGGAGTTAAACAGTCGTTCGATACGGCTCGTTCCGACTTATATACTACATACCTGCAATAGGAAGACAACTTTAGGGAAAGTTTCATGCAGATAGCTTTAAAACTGAGAGACTAAGAAGTTGGAGAAATTGATAATATTTTTTTATATTAAAAAAATTTTTTGGTTTTAAATATAATAATTTTCTTAGGGGTAAAGTGAAAGATTTTAAGATATGTATTTCTTCATTATAGAAAGCATTTAATGCCTTTAATTTTATGTTATATTTGTGGTCAGATCGGTAAACAGATGTTGGAAAAAATACACTTAAAGTAAGAATTACATTCTTCTTTTAAGAACAACATTTATTTTTAACTGCTCCTTTGAACCAAATTTTGTAAGCAGAGAGCCTGATTGTGCAGGTCAAAATACTTGATTGAATTAAAACAAACCGGAAGGTCGTATATATATAAACATTATATTTAAACTTTGTTTGCCAGCTTTTCATAATTTTACCCCATTTCCAGAGCTTTGGACTGAGTAGATTGGCCCTAAAGTAAGCCACACAAATTTGTAGACCAACTTTGGCACATTTCTTAATTAGCTTTATGAGTTTGCTGCGAAGCACCTGTCGAAATTCCCATGCGTGCGGTCAGTCAGGTGCCCGGCCTAGTCCAAAAACTTTTCGTTCCTGAGAAAATATTATGCAAAAAATTGTATTAAAACTTTTTGTATGATGCCATTGTCTAACTTTGTATCGTGAGGAAGAGCGGCATGTGAGGACTTCCGCTCGGAGCAGAAATGGCCCGGGAATGGGGACCTATCAATAGCAATGGCAACAATGGCCAATTTGCAGAATGGTTCTTGAGGCGCATAAATTATACCTTGCCCCCTAATTGGACCAGTCTTTGCATGGATACGACGACAACGTCAAACGACGATGGCGAGGGCGACTCTTGAAATCAAAATTCGCCGACGGAGGGGAGCGGAAAATGTCCGCAGCCCGTCGACATTGAGCGTAAGGCGAAAAGGCAGCAAGGCGTAACATGCGATAAAATTGAGTTGGAAACGTGTCTCAAATCTAAAATTAACAAACTGCCCGAGTCAGTCAGCGAGTCACAGAGTCATCGGGCCACCGAGTACGGCCGTGAGTTACCGGATCCGTTCCTTTCCCGGCTAAATGTCCTGCGACGCAGCCCAGCCTGCATGTAAATGAGTTTTTAATGATGTCCACGTTTGCCGGCTACGCTCAAATCCACTAGGGCCCTCGATTTTTCCCCCTCTTTCTTCGACACAGTACGTCTCTTTCGAGTGTCATAGTTTGCCTAATTGCTGACATCATTTTTCCTGTTTTTTGTCTCTGCCCTTTAATAGTTTTTCAGCGTTCTCTGGCTATTGGTTTCATGTAAATGTGGGCCTGATTAGCGCCAGTCATGAATTTCAATTTGCTCTTAATTAATTGTTGATTTAAAATTCTTTGCGTGCAAATGGAACTTCCCAGTCTAGTGGCACATCAACCTAAAAGTTGGGCTCTAAGTCTTCTTCAGAATCGAATTAACAATTGTCTGATTACAGCATTTTGAAGGTCCAGACTATTATAAATTTAACTTTGCAACACGACAGAATTTTTAGCGATGGCAAATTTTAATGCTAGATTGCAGATTTTGTTTTAACAATCATTAGATTTGGTTTAATTAAAAGCAATTGAACCCAATGAAAGTTAGACGCAATTAATAGTACCGAGTAAATATTTAGTTAAAATTTACTTACTAAATTATATGGGAAGCTTATTTTGGCGAGATAAGTTGTACATTTACAATATCCACGTGTCTGGTATTGTACTCAAAAACAACAGATCTATGAACATTTTTAATAATATTATTATAATATTCAAAGGACCAAACAAATATAATATTTGTTTATGGGTTTTTCTTTTACGGATTTGGGAAAAATTGAAATTTTGTCAAATTCGAAGGTCCTAGTTGCAAGCACTCTTAATATTTTAGACTTAATATTGTATATTAAAGCTTGTTAGAAAAAAGCCGTTTTTTCATATACTTGATAAATTAGTATACATGTGATTCAATTTTCGATAAAAATACAAATTTTATACAATTCCCTCCCGGTCATAGCTCTATATCCCCGGGTTTTTGACTTTATTTCGTTTGCACTTAATCAACCACAAAAAAAATTTAATTACAAAAATATTTTAAAGCTTATCCCTACAAATATTTTTTTTCATATTTGCTTCCTTTCTTGTTAAATTTGTTGGCAATCAACAAACGATGATTAAACGGGACGATCATCTATTTACCGATCATACTTCAGATTAACTCCTTGCTTTGACCGTTGACAAGCCCGTATACCGTTGTATTCAACTTTGTGTTGTGACCACTTTTCCCCCAAACAATTTTGCATAAGAAAAGCCCAATCTTTCATGTCCTTTCACTAAGGTATAGCTGAATAAAAAAATGCCAGTCCATAGATTAACTCGATTTTCAGTGGGTGAAAAAGATATATTGCCCCGTGTTTAGTGGTAAAAACAATGAAACCTCCTGCCTTCCTAACAACTGTGCATAGTTGGACTGCTCGCTGTGCCCATAAATAATGCAATGGAGAAAGGGGAGTCAAGTCTGTCCGACCATTGAGTGTTCGACAAAGGCAGGTGAAACATAAAGGAAGACTGGAGGAGGTCAGCGGATCCGTTGATGGCGAGGTTTTATGCTCAGACAATGGACCAGATATTTATCAAACTAATGTCTTGTGATCAATAACATGGGCAGCTGGAGAGGGCAAGCTGCAGCCTCCAAATGTGGAGGTTATGAGTGATGTTTGAGGCTGTAAACAAGCCCCAAACTTCTGAAAGTGAGATAGGACAATAAGCAAATAAACAATTGGATTAAGGTCCAAGTGTAAGAGCGAAACAAAAAAATATTGGTAGATCCGCCCTTCTGACACAAAACATTCTTAATGATTTAAAATATCTGATTTTAAATTTTGTGACAAGCAGTGCTTTCACTCAAAAGCGCCCTGCAAAAAAACAAATATATTCGAGCTAACAAATTCCACAATAAATATACTCCCAGAAAACAATATACTCCCCCCAGTACAAGCTAAGAGCAAGTAACAGCTAGCAGCGACCCTATCTCATGCAGAGCAGCGGCAGAGCACGGAACGAGTAGTATAAAAACGGCACACACACATTGAAAAGTTTCAGTGTGACCAGGTGTTGGGCTCCCGCTAAGCTTGGTTCTAGATAAAAATAGGTTTTCAGAAAGTTAAATTAGAACTACAACTTGTCTATGTAGGAAAATCTTAAAGGTAAAAATCCATTTAACAAAACGAGTAACAAACGATGGACTTTAAAATATGATAGATTTATGACGATAGGCTATTTACAAATTTAATATGCTTTCAAATATGCGAAACTCGGAACACTGGGGCAAATTTCTTACACAAAAAAATATATATATATATCACAGAGTGTGTACTGAGATTTTTAAAATGTGTTAATATTTATATAGAAGGTTTTATAAAACTGGTCCGTATGTTTATAACAGTTTGCGAGCTCAGTTTTATAGCTAGAGATTTAAAGGGTTTAATGGGGTTCCTCGTACAAAAAAAGGATATTTAAAACAAAAAATTAAGTCAAACTTTTTTTTATACTTTTGCAGAAAGTTTCTACGTTTTTACGCAAACTTGTCTCTCAGTTTTAAAGCTATCTGCATGAAACTTTCCAAAAAGTTTTTTTTCTATTGCAGGTAGTATATAAGTCGGAACGAGCCGGATCGGACGACTATAGCATATAGCTCCCTTAGGAACAACCAGAAAAATAAATAAAAAAAAAGTATAACTTTGTTTTTTATTTTTTTTTTAGTTCTTCGACATTTAGTAATGGTTAAATATATCTGAATTACGGTTTCAATTTCATCTAAATCGGACGACTATAACATAAAGCCATGGGAACAAAAAAATATTAAAATTAATTTAAATATTTTATTTTGAAATTTTTTTTTAGAAATTCTTTTGACTAATAATAATTTGAATTACGCTTTTAATTTTATTAAATTAGGAAAACGATATCATGTAGCTGCCATAGAAACTATCGAATAATTGAGCTGCAAATCATCATAGCTTCAATGCTTTTAAACATACACGGAAGTAAATCATAATTTTAATGTCTTCAAAAATATATAACTTTGGCTACAAGGGTATATGAATTCCGGCTTGCCGAATATTGCTTCCTTTCTATTTTTTGTATGCCTTAAATGCATTAAAGCGCAAAGTTAATTATCATTTAAAAACGCAACATTATACAATATATATATATATATATATATATAATATATATATGTGTTGGTACCTTGATTAGGATTCCCTAGGACAGACGGACGGAAAGACGGACGTACAGACGGATGGACAGAAGGACGGACAGATGGACATGGCTAGATCGACTCTCCTAGGTGTACTCCTAGTGATCAAGAATATATATACTTTATTGGGTCGGAAACATCTCCGTCACTGCGTTGCAAACTTCTGACTGAAATTATAATCCCCTCTGCAAGGATATACAAAAATAAAGAAAAAAGAAAGTATAAAGACACATTGTCAGCTCCATTTATCTTAATACAATAACACATAAAATAAACACAAAAAATATAATACCGTAATATTTAAGAAAACGTTTAGGTGTATTTTACAATAGACAATGATTATATTTGCCGACTACTTTATTTTCAAAAAGGTAGGGCTCAAATAAGTAACCATTTTTGTGGCTAATTTAACCGTCACAATAGTACGAATTGTACATGATAAACTATAAATAAGTAATATAATAAATTATATAATAAAAATTTATATATTTATATAATAAATTATATAATAAACTGTATAATTAATTATAATAATAAAATATAGGTGTTTGGTACAACTGAATCGAAATCCAATCTCGCGATAATCTTATTATCTTAATTCGTAAACATTGTTTCTTATATTTCTTGAAACAATATCTATGACTTCCTCCTGGCCTTTCAAAAGATACATGCCCAGGCTTGTCGTATGGCCAGTTAGGCGTTCGAGCGTGTGTATGCAGCCTGTGGGGTTGATTGTGGCCCTGGAGGCGGTTGCTCAATCTGACCATTACCCTGGTCATGTGGTCATCAAGCCGAAATGCACACTACAATAATATCAAAGCGAAAGTGCGTAAACAACGCAAACAACCTGGAAACGACTTGAATCTGAGCTCTACCCTTGATTCTCTGCCCAAGTTGCCGTGCAATAGCAGCAACAGCGTCTGTTGCAACAGCAATAACAAATACATTCGGATGATGAAAACAAACAGCAGCAGCAGCAGCGGCAGCAACGATAACAACAACAACATTAACAACAAAAGCAGCACAAGCAACACAAACTAGTTAGTGCAAACAACATTGATGACGAATAACATGCTTCAATACCTTCCAAATTTAATCCTGCCACTGCTCGATATTCCGGACTTGCCCCTTGCCCCTTGCCAACGATTCCTGTTTCCCCATCATTTCCCAGTATCTCGAACAAACAGACGAACACACATGGGTTGGCATCGACCTGGCTAAAAGTGCACCGTGTCCAAAGAGCAGAGATAAACGAGGCCGAACTAGTTGTAGAGTTTCGGGACTATAAAATACAAATAAAACAAATAAAATAAAATAAAAATAAAATTATAATAAAATAAAATAAAATAAAATAAAATAAAATAAAAAAAAATTAATAAAATTACAAATAATTTGTTGTTTAATTTCATACAGGTAAATCTTAAGAGACATAACAGCATATGTGTTCAATTCCAACTCCTTACTGTTAAACACAAATGTAACTGTCTACACTGCCTTATGTTTACTTAATTAAAGAAAAAATATTGCTTAAAAAATCTTAGTTATTACAAATAAAAGCAAACCTGAAATGAACAAACCCTTTAGTACACCATGGCTATATCAACTCGTCTAGTCATGCTGATTTAGAATTTATATAATTAAAGGGTCGTAGTTACTGCGTTACAAGCTTCTGACAATTGCATATTACCCTCTGCAAGTTTAATTTGAACAATATATGTGACAGACATATGATATCAAACAAAAAGTCTTGACGATCGTACCTACAACATGCGGAAGTTTTTGTATAACACGAAAATTGATTTAGCCTTCGACTAAATAAATACACTTTTTACAATGTTCTTCTTTTAATTAAGGATTTTTGTCTGTACAGGTATCTTTACCCGTTACTCGTAGAGTAAAAGGGTATGTTGTTTCGTTGAAAACAGTCCTGATCATGATCGTCTCTATAAACGACGAGATCTCGGAAACAATAATAGCTAGAGATTTGGGATTTGACATGCATATTCTAATAGTTTTTGAGCAGCGCAAGTCTACATCCACAAGCCGCGAATATCTGTCACGTCACTCTGAGACATGTTAGCTGTTGGTCTGTGTGGGTGTGTGTTTCGGTCATATCTATCGGTGGAGACAAAAAGGTTCAAAATCGAGCTTATATATTAAAAGATATAGAGTTATTAGGTCCTCTGCCGCTGCGCTCAGAAGAGTGAAGCTCTTGCGTTGAGATCACTTAAAACAGTTGCACCACGCTTCGGAGAATAGGCAAAGGCCAACTCGGCAGAGCAGCAACAGCGCGACGGCAGAGGCGGACACTAACAGTATAAAACCGCTGATGGCACACACACACTGACAATTTTCGAAAGAAAAACTGGGTAGAGCTGCACGCTAATAGCTGCTGGTGTTGGCAATGCAGTTCGACAGATGGCGCCTTCTAAACCCCGATTGATTTGTACCTGAGTAGCGGAAACTTATATCATAAAAAATGGATTTTACAAGATGATGACCGATTGCTCATATGACAGCTATAGGATATAGACGTCCAATGATCGCCGCTTTCAAACTTGATATTGCGGAAAGTTTCAAGACTCTAGCTTTTAAACTGAGCTCGCAGGCGGCATAAAAAACAGACGAGCAGGCGGACATGGATATATCAACTCGTCTAGACACACTGATCCTTAATATATATACTTTATACACTCCAAATTTCTATGATTTTAGTAAAAATTAAAAAGCGATTTTACAAAATTGACGGACAATTTTACGGACATCGCCAAGTCGACTGGACTCGACTCTCAACTCCCCTCTTTGCAAGAAAATATTAAGAGGAAAACACAATTTAGTTAAATAAATATTATGGCATTACTATGATGGCATACGGACAAGTAAATCAGGATTATTTAAAATGGTTCTACTAAGGGTTTTGTCATTACTTCAATCACTGTGCACCTTCCATGCGTGCGCTGGCTGGAAACCAAACCAACGTTGACCTCATCAAAAGGATTTTCAACGTCTTTTTGGTCTTTTTGTTTGCCTGGACCGGGCTGGCCTTTGACTTTGCTGCAGGGGAGCTTCGAGCAAGCCAAGCGCTGGGAAATTGTGCAAATGAACTTTAGGCCTTTGGCTTTGTTTGTTTGTATTTCGGTTTCTCACTCCTAGCTCTGCGAACCTCTGTTTTCCACTTCAAGCTTCCTAAAACATGCTTTATTTTATTTTGGAACAATATAATTTTGTAACTTTACAGACGCACAGGATCAGCCACACAACAGTGGGCCAGTCCCGAAAATCTAATGAAAACGGGCGGAGCTTTGCATCAAATTCTCAGATTCACCTGCTTCTTCCACTTATTGCCTGTCCGAAAATGTATCTTGTCCAGCAACAATTGAAATCTTATTGAGTGTCCTGTCCTCTGCAGTTTTGGTTTCGATTTTTGCTTACCTCTTTTATTTTGTGTTTTTCTTGCAAATTGTTATTTGCTATCGTAAGTGCCCCGCCGCAATTGCCCTTGCCCTCTTTTTCGTATTGGTTTACAAAATTGGTTAAACTGTGTATTGGCGCAATTGTATAAATTGACTTTTAAATTGCTTGAAAATAGTGTTTGGCTTTTATTTGGCAGTTAAAGAATATAGGAAAGCAAATTTTTGTTTTGCAAAAACTGATTTCAATTATTTAAGAAACAGGTCATAGCTTCTTACAAAGCAAATTGCTTTGTTCTCTGAGGGGATCAATTTCATTATAAGGGTGCTTTTCTATATTTCCATAATTTTTTAAAAATGATGTTGCTGTTATGTATTGAACCTAGTTTCTTACCTAAATAATTTCATTAAAATATGTCTAACGCTTGCGCAATGGTCTCAAAGATTCCATAAAAATTACTCATACGGCACGTAAGCCCGTTTGAGTTTTGTGTAAGCCACATTCAATTTTTTGATGCCGACCACAAAAGGTAACAAAAAGGAGGAAATACTTTTTATTTTTCCCATGAGCTCAAGAAACATTTTTTCTACATTTTAAATAATTTGTGGACAATTAGAATGACGAATAACGTTTGCATCGGCAAAAGAATATGACTGGAATGGCCGGTTTGACGAACTACTTGCTCGGCGGCTTTAGGGGACCCAGCCAGGGCGAAGGGTTCACGTAGAGCTTTGAGATGGTGCCTCGCAGAGAGTCCATGCCCTGATTGAGGGGCACCGGCTTGGGTTTCGCTTCCACGTTGCTCATCCACTTTCTCCAGGCAGCCTGGGCGAGTTGCTTGCGGCGTTTCTCATCCAGAGCCCTGGCCAACATGGCACGGCGTTTTTCCTCGCGATGCGCCTGCTGCTGCTGCTGCTTCTTCAACCACCACTCCTCCACGACCTGGCGGATCTCGTCCTGGGACACGTTGCGCATGGTCCTGGTGGTTGACGAAGAGCTGGGGCCGGATCCCAACGAGGTCGACGGGGACGTCAGCGGGGGCAGCGGACTCTTGCCCAGCGCAAGGCTGGCCTTCATGGCGGCGGCTTGCAGGTGGGTCTCCAGCTGCAGGTTCGCCGCCCGGCGGGCCTTGTCCTTCAGCCACTGGTCGTAGCACACCTGCGCCAGCTGCTTGCGCTCCTCCAGCATCTGCTGCTTGTACTGCCGCTCCCGTTTGAGACGCTGCTGCCGCTCCAGGCGCAGCCGCTGCTTGGCCGAGTACCAGTTCTCATAGGCCGCCTCTGGCTCGCGACCCACCTGAAGGCAGAGGAGTAAACATGGTCAACTGGCCAAGTCGAAAGGCGATTCCCCCAATCGTTGAAAAAAAACATTCAATGGACAAAATAACAAATCTGGGTGTTAATATCCTTACTCCTTTTCATTATTTAAATTATCATTTAAATCAAATAGGAATTTTAAATCTTAAATTTGTAACTTTAATCAAGCATTTAAATATGCGTTGTATTTAATATTATGATTTAACAAGATAAAATAAGGAATTAAGTCAAATATAATGGGCAGTAGGAGACTTTCATATTTTAAACACGAAATCTATAAGTTTCCCGCTAAATAGCCAAAGTAATATGAACTAACAAAATAAATTTATAATTTGATAAATTGTTTTTGGCAATCAGTGTGCGTAATTTGTTAATGACAAAGCATTTTCAGATCATTCAAAGAATTCGCGCATGCGTTTTTTACAGCATGGAACAAGAAATATCGGCAGCTCAGTAACACAAGCGTACATAAGACATTGTAAAATATGAAATGTATATATATGTCCTATTCGAATTTTCTTTCAATTAATTATCTTGTCTTATAAACATTTGATGACTTTTTGCAGTTATAAAAGCAATTCTCTGACAACTAAAATAAAAAATTGGTGCTGTTTAAGCTACTGGTGAAAACAACCCCAAAAATCTAATCGAGGATCAAATTATTTCGGTTTCTGTGGATTTAATGTATGCTCATGTGTATTCGACTTGACGACTATACTTTCAATTACCCATGGCCGATTATCAATTATCAATTAGTTTGGAAAGTCCTACCTTAATGCCTTTTATGTGCCTGAGATAGTTGAGTGGGCTCTTCTGGGAGCTGAAACATAGCGAGGGTACCACGTTGCTTTGGCTCTCGGACCTCCTCAGTCCGTCGTACAGGTCCGACCAATGGCCCCCAGACTGGACCGCCGGATTGCCGGTGTCGTCCTCGATGGAGAAGGTGCGAGAGGTGATGTTCTGTGGAAGCGAGTCCGGCGACGACATCGAGTTTGGCGAATCACTGGACGACGAGTTCCGCCTGAGCCGGGTCGTGCTGCTGAAGATCTCATCTCTGAGGACTATTTCACCAGATGCGCTTACGCGGCCACAGAACGCCATCTTTTGGGTTTGGGTTTGGATTTACGGGAATGAGTGAGCCTGTTGAACGGTTGAGCAGTGAAGACACTAGGAACGGAATAATTTTTTGGCTTTTAAAGTTTTCAACCTGGTGGCCAAGGCTCCAACGTGTAACTGAAGGCTATCTCCATGGCAAGCTTTCGGCAACAACGGGGTTTTGAGTTATTTCTCCCCCATTGCTGGGCCTCTCGCATAGCCGCTCGTCAATGCGGACCTGTGAATGGTTTGTCATCGCACATAGAGCCGCGCAATTAAACCTGCAGCCCCACCAATTGCACTTCCATATGCAGCGGAAAATTTTAATTACAATGCCCGGGCACAACAACACCACAATAACAAGGGCTGCCAACAAACTAGCGGAATATAAAGAACACACGTGCCTTGGCGATGACGGCGAGGCTGACGGTGTAAACCTCAGTTGCCGACACATCAGTAAATGGCGGCGGCCCATTGACATTTCCGCTGATTACTTTATGGCAGAGCCCGAACTCATGTACATGTTCGAAGTTCGCAGCTCGCAGTGCATAATGGTCAGACTGCTGTCGCAACATGACATGACATTTCGACGCCCCACCCCCGAGCCCCGCATCGCCCCTGGATTCTGGCCATCCGCCAGGTCAGGTCGTGGGTCTCTTTTTGCGAGGGGTATAATTACTTTGTAATGACACTCTTATTACATTCAACCTGCAAAAATTTAATACAACTGGTTCCATCAGTCCTGCTTACTTTGCCCTTTCCATCGAGTTGAAAGGGCAGCGCAGGAAGTAATGCTCACTTTATAAACAACACGGTGTTTTCCTTGTAGTCACTCGACCAAAATCAATACATTCCGATAGTTTCAGAGACTCTTTAAAACAAGAAAGAAAGCAAACTTCGGCAAGCCGAAGTTCATATACCCTTGCAGCTATTGCAAGAATTAAACATTTTTGAAAACATTAAAATTATGATTTACTTTCGTATATGTTTAAAAACATTGAAGCTATGATGATTTGCAGCTCAATTATTTGATAGTTATTTTATATATTTTTATTATTTCTAAGGGAGCTATATGATATAGACGTCCGATTTTGATAAAATTTAAACCATAATTCTGAAATATTTAACCATTGCTATATGTCGAAGAACTAAACAAAAAATTAAAAAACAGAAAAGTTATAATTTTTTTCATTTATTTTTCCGATTGTTCCTATGAGAGCTATATGATATAGTCGTCCGACTTTGATGAAATTTAATCCGTAAATCGGAAATATTTAACCATTACTAAATGTCGAAGAACTAAACAAAAAAATAAAAAACAGAAAAGTTATAATTTTTTTTCATTTATTTTTCCGATTGTTCCTATGGGAGCTATATGCTATAGTCGTCCGATCCGGCTCGTTCCGACTTATATACTACCTGCAATAGAAAGACAACTTTTGGGAAAGTTTCATGCAGATAGCTTTAAAACTGAGAGACTAGTTTGAATATAAACGGACGGACAGACGGACAGACGGACAGACGGACATGGCTAGATCGACTCTACTAGTGATGCTGATCAAGAATATATATACTTTATAGGGTCGGAAACGTCTCCTTCACTGCGTTGCAAACTTCTGACTGAAATTATAATACCCTCTGCAAGGGTATAAAAATACAAGTAATACTGGCATACAAAATTAAAGAGAACAAATCCTTCGTACACTCAATATTCTACCATGTTTTTTAAAATCGAAATTACCCGATTCATATGCACCGCAAACCAAACCTGTGTCTCTGGAGTAAATTGTATATTTATTATAGCAAAACACGCAGTCAAAATAGAAAAGAATTCAACTTTATGCCAACTAAAGCTATTTTTCATTTAAACTTTTAATTGATTCTTTATTAATTCTTATACTTGTAATATTTTTTTGATAGGACGAGAATGTTTTTATAGCGCTATAAATACTTGATCAGGATCAAGACCTAGGAAACTATAAAAGCTTCAGATTTGGGATTTAACATGCAGATTCTAGCAACATTGTTTCAAAACTTTGCTTCGTTCAAAATTTACAAAAATTCGAAAACCGAACCATTATTTTAGAAAATATTTGCAAATACGTTATATATATTTCAAAAACTGAGTTCATGCATAAAGCTAGTAGAGATGTGTGAGTAATTTGCACGGCGAAACTTGTCAATGTGTGTGTGCCGACAGCGGTTTTATAATGTTCGTGTCCTGCCCTGCCGGAACTCTGCCACTGTTCTGTATAGATAGGCCTGTTGTTAGCGGGGGGTGGGAGTGCAGCTCAATCTTCCTTGTTTTGCCGACATATACAGTTCAGCAGATCGCCTACAACCGGATTGTTGTCAGGGGGATAATTTATGTTTTAAATTTGTTAGCTGAATAACGGGTATCTTATATTAGGTGATTTCGACTACAGTACAACGTCTGAAAGTACTATATTATGAATTTTATGAATCAAAAAGAGATGTTCGGACAGGCATAAATTATTTAAGAGTGGATTCCAGTTTTCCAAAAAAGTGGCTTTTGTGGTTAAGTTTTTATAATATATATATATAGTATGTTATAGTTCAGCATGACTAAGTTAGTTGATATAGCCATGTCCGTTTGTCCGTCTTTTCCCTTTCTACGCAAACCAGTCTCTCAGTTTTAAGACTTTCACATAAAACTCTCCCAAAAGTGTTATAGCAGGTAGTATATTAATCGGAACGGACCGGATTGGAAAATTTTTCATATACTTTAAAATAAAGTATTGGCTTACTTGTTCAGAATTACTGCTTACTTATATCATACAGCTGCTGGAAATAGAAGTAGATTTATTGTTTTAAAACATGTGCTCTTTAAAATCAAAATAGAGTCGCTTCATAAATTATTCAACTTTTTTAATAGCTGTAAGGGTATACACATAAGCTTGCCGAACTTTGTTTCGTTTCTTGTTTGTATTACTATGCAGTTCTGGAAATATTCCAGACTGCCCAATCTGGGCAAACCAACTCTTTGGAAAGCCGAAGTAAAATGGCTTACATTGAAGCTTTAATTTATTTTACGAATATTTTTTGAACTCATTATGAATTAAGGTTAAAAAAAGGGAATAAAGCCACTATAAAAACGGTATTCAAATATCAAGCAAATTGAATTACTGACAAATTGTATTCTCTCACCATGATTGCTAACAAACACGAACTTAACGAGCTTCTAACAGCTGCAAAAACAAAACAATTTGATAAATCCGTCAGGATTTTTGGCACTCATCGTTGCTAAAAAAGTTAAAGTAAAATAAGTAAACATTTTTAATTGAACACTTAACTAAAAGTTATTAAATGTGTAATTGCTATCGTATGTATGCAAGAGAACGATAGAGAACCGCTCAGACACGAATTTAAGCGCACCGACACATTTGCATGCACAATTGAGCCAACTGACACACACGCCAACAAACAGACGAAACGCCGAACACCGAAAATCTCAAAATGTAATGACAGGCTAATTATGCGTGCAAATGGTTTATAAATATTTTATAATGCCCGTGTGACCCTGACTTCAAGTTGGGTGAGTCGGGACGCTGAATTTGGGGTGGGCCACTGCACGGAAATTCAACGCGGTCCAGAACGCAAATTCCAATCCCCTTTGGCAGCTTGGGCATTGTATGCAATTCGGCCTTTCGACTGTTTGTTTGGGCACGGGTGTGCAGTTGTGTGTTTTGCGCATCGCTGATTGCAATGCGGTTTTACGACTTCATTATTGTTAATTATACGCCGCGATGCCAACCTCCTCACATCTCTGAACCCCATCGAATTTAGGCAGGAGTCCCATACCTCTCCAGGCAACTGTCAAAAAAGGTAAACGACTAAATTCAAAAATATGACAATGCGGAAACCACAAACTTAATTGGGCTTATGGCCACGCGTAGACACTGAGCCAACTAATTTCTCACTGTAGTGTGCAGATTATGGATTGAGTGTGGCAACCAAAATTAATATGTGCGAGTGTGGGCATTGAATATTTTCCAATTGGACACAAAGTTCGGAATTGTTGGAAACACGAGGAAGGCCATTTAGAAAAACTGAGCAAAAATTATAACTTAACTAAAAAATTTTTAAGAATATGTGTTTAATTAGGTTTGAGCGGGGTCAGCAACCGGGGTTGGTTGGTCTATATTCAGATAGGAGGAGCTCCAGTGTCTCTGGATACCGCACTATGCAAGACTTCACTAAACAGGAGAACTCCAGAGTCTCCGGTATAACCGGGAACGAATGGGAAAGGTTAGGGAAATAATCCAAACAGGGGCTCATCACGTGTCTCTGGGTTATGCCCTGGCTCCACGACGGTAGGATCTCTAGCTACGGATTATGGTTCAAAGCACTACAAGATCAATTAAACACACATACAATTTATGTAAAAAACTATTAATGTTGTTCATTCTTTACAATTGGTCCAGCTTGTTTCCTTGCTGCTGCACCAAGTTCAAAAGGATTAGTCACGCAGACTGCACTGCTCGTTCTTTTCCCGAATTATCGATAATTTTGGATATCGATTGTGGCCACTATCGATATTATCGATAGTATTGAAATTTGTTTAGTCTCTGAAAAAATAGTACGAAATATCAAAAAAGCAAATCCAAATCTTTAATTTTTAGCTGATAAACAAAGAAAATTATAACGAATTAGTATTTAAATCAGTTTTAATACCGGAATTGTCATATATCGCTGCCACATGGTCTGCAAGCCTACCTCGAACCTTTAGGAAATGCAGAATTCCCTGAATGATGAAAACTCCAGCAACTTTCTAGAAATATACCGCAATATACTTTAAATATTTTTTCAAATATACCATAATAAACAAATATTTAAAAAAACGATACTATCGATGGCGAGCCCAAGCCAATCGAACTTTAATCGCCTCCAAACTTTTTGTGGCCTTTAATGACATGATGGCCTTAAAACTTTATTCCTCAAATTAAGCAAATTCTTTTTCGGAGATAACCATTAGTCTTTTTAAACGCCAAGATAGCCTTAATACATTCCACATTCAATCTCCGCATCTATTGCTGCTTGTCTATGCTATTATTAAGTGACGTAAGCCAAAATGTTAATGCATAAATGTTAACAAATTTCACAGCATGCCAAGCACACTTAACTGAGTGGCACCCCACCCACTGACCTCACGTGCCTTTCACCATCGAATTCATTTTACATGCATGGCAATAGACACACAATAGCAGAATGCCCCGACTCGCCCCTTTATCCTACATCTGCCAAGATTTGATTTGAAAATTGTGAATGCGGTCACGTATGTTATTATATCAAATATCTTTCATGGTTATGTTTATATGCTTACATTTCTAGCACCCATCTCTCTCTCTCGTTTTCAGCCTTCAATAAATTGACTTTTGTGTTCTCATTTTGAAATTGTCGCGCACAGAGCACTTACTATATATGTATAATAAATACATATTTTGCAACTTGTGTGCGTGGGATGGTGTAGTTGTAAAATTTGAATTTATATTGAGCTATTTGTGTTTTTTTAGGCATACTGTATAATTAAATAATTTGACGTCAGTCTTAAATCCATTTAAACAAGAAAACATTTAAGAGTTGTGACTCACAGGTTCAACATTCAATTTGAATCGCAAGTAAATTTAGTTGCATACTGATATGATGATATGGGCTTCTGATCTGGCTTGATATTGTTAGCTTTACAGACATTTTCTTCAAAACAATGGTTTTTAACGAGTAAAAAAACATTTTAAAAAGATTTACTTAAAACCGTCATATTCGTCAATATTAAGGGGTTGTATACAGTTAAAATTTTAAAAAAATGTATTTTTTTTATTTTGTTTTGAAATTTTATATCGTTCAGGTGAATATTTTTGAAGTTGCACCCAAATTTAAAAAGGCTATTCAAAGTGCTTGCAAGTACAAGTATAAACTTTTTTGTTTTGTAATTTTTTTAGAATTTCTTTTTGATTAATTAATGACAGTTCAGAATTGCGGTTTTAATTATATTAAAATCGGAAAACGATATCATATAGCTGCCATAGGAACTATCAAATAATGTAGCTGCTAATCATCATAGCTTCAATGTAAACATACACGCAAGTCAATCATAATTTTAATGTTTTCAAGAATATTTAATTTTTACAATAGCTGCAAGGGTAAATGAACTTGCCGAAGTTTGCTTCCTTTCTTGTTTTGAAAAGGCAGCTGCGTTTTAATGGGGTAATAGGGGTACCGGGCGGCTACCGTGCAGGTACAAAAATCAGGTAGCACGGCCGGTCGTTTGAAACGCAGTAGTTTTACTCGGACTTACTTGAAATTTGTACAGAATATTCTCAACATATTGTTGATTTAAAAAAAAATAAATCGAAAATTTATAAACTCTAAAACCCTACCTTTGGGAAGGAAAGTAGCACAAGTAATACAGATTAACAAAGAGTTTTACATTTGTTATTTTACACAACGAATTGTTCTCTACCAACAAAATTTTTGCTCAGTCAGTCAAATATTTACTCAGATATACGCAGGCTGTTTTAAAGTTAAATAAGACCAGTCAGAGCTCGCTGCCTCGCCCGGCGAACCTCTAGAGAGGCGAGGAAAATGTGCCTATCATTGCTGCATGTCAATGCTGGCGAAATGTATCTTTCACGCTCAATTTATTTGTAATGATGTCGACAGCAGAGCCTCTGGTGGGAAAAGCCAACGGTGGCATGAAGTTCTCTAGAAGAAGGAGGGCAAATAAGCAAAAAAAAAAGAGAAAAAACGTGAGGCAGGAATGGCACATTAGTGGCGCCACGAAAAATCCCCAATCATAAAGTGAGCGGACTCTTGGCAACTTTTCGCGAACGCATTTTTCATGTCGGAATCGTTGGGTCTAGGGCAAATGATATCCCTCAGGGCGGGAAATTGGAAGGGGACGGATGAAGTAGCCGCATGTGTAGCTCTAATGAAATAAACATGTTTATTAGATACAATTGCGAGTCAGAGGGCCATGCTTTTTTACGGTTACGGTTCTCATAGCCTTTTTTTCCAGGGTTCACAGTGCGTATGATTAATATTAAGTGTAGCTGCCTTGCACCTGTCCGCTTTGTAATTAATTGAATTATTTTTCTCAGGACGTGCCCAGTGAAAGAAGAGAAAGGCGGAGAACCAGAAGGCACATCCAGTCCGATGGAATTATAAATTCAAGAGGCATCAAAAATAGCGGAAATGCAATTAAAATTGTGCAAGGTTCACGTCACCCCTGCGAAGTGTCGGTCTGTGAGTGTGGCTTAGAAAAAATTACCAACAGCTACTTAGGCGGCAGCATAAAAAACTGCACAACTTGTCGGAATGCTCTAGGCGAAAGGAGAGCCATATTATGCTTAATTAAGCTGCTTTCACCTCCCTACTGCAACTTCGATGCTGGAAAGAAAGTTGCCTGGCATGGCCAACACCAGGTAAGGATTAGTTAAGTACCGTGCTCAAAGTGTGCTAAACTAAAGAGTCACTGTGGTACAAGTGGAGCTTTTGATAGTTTAAGGGAGTTCAGAGTGCTGCATCAACACTGGGGGCTTGCGGTCGATGAGAAGATGAGAAAATTCTGACTGAAATAAATTTGTACCCAAAAAAGCGTCACAATTGACACTATAAACGAAAAATACATTTGTTTAACATTCTGCACTTTAACGACGTTTACAAATTAGAATGCAATTAACGATGCTGCTAATTTAGGATAAGAACTAGAAGCTGTGTATTCTTCCAAAGACCACTTTACATAATGAAAATCGGAACGCGTGAAGCAGGTGTGTTCGGAACGAACACATTAAAAAATATGTATGATAGGGAGATCCTACACACATGCCCTATAAATATTTAGCTTTCATACTTTGCGAAAAAAAAAATTTTTTTGGACCAAATGAAAAAGAAGGTTTACATAAAAAAAATAAGCTAAATCGATCTTTACATACACTTTTCGATCGTTCGTATGGCAGTAATATGATATTTTAAAATTAAACGTTATTATAAAATGGTAAGCGATCACAATTCGCGAAATATATTCGTATAAATTTTAAATCATTGAAGTTATATAGTTTTGTATTGATTTGTTCGACTTTTTTTCCCATTTCGACTACCTGAATTAAAAAGGAAAATTTTGCAAAAGTTTTATCCAAATAAGAAAAAATTAGTAAATGAGGACATACGGACATGGATAGATCGCCTTTCCGAGAGGCGTTGCAATACTTTTACTGAAATTATAATACTCTGTGCAAGGTTAAAAAAATACACAAATGGTGTAAATGTATTGTAATTTATGTATATGTAGGTTTAAATGGTGTTGGTAAACTGGTTTAGATGTCATACCAG
The DNA here is from genome assembly GCF_025200985.1 of Drosophila gunungcola. Taxonomy (NCBI): domain Eukaryota; kingdom Metazoa; phylum Arthropoda; class Insecta; order Diptera; family Drosophilidae; genus Drosophila; species Drosophila gunungcola. The sequence continues at coordinate 3,219,561 of NW_026453163.1, forward strand.
TTTAGATGGACCAATTAAAAAAATACCACAAATAGTTTTGAAAATGTTTAAAAATACGTTGCTGGCCAAATCAATCAATAAATTGTCTACCGATAGGTATGACCGTAAAACACATACACAGCCCAATAAGTAATCTTTACCATTAACTACAATCTGCAAATCCCAAATCTCTACCATTAATGCGTTCATACATACGGACGGACAGGCTGACGGACATGGTTAAATCCACTCGAATATTAATCCTTATTAAAAATGTATATACTTTAGGAGTAACGGGCATAAAAATATAGACTAAATTTTGGAGACTACTGTCATTTTAAACAAGAAGGAAAGAAAACTTCGGCAAGTTGAAGTTCATATACCCTTGCAGCTATTGCATTAATTAAATACTTTTGAAAACATTTAAATTATGATTTACTTGAGTATGTGCTGAAAAACATTGAAACTATGATGATTTGCAGCTCAATTATTATATAGTTATTTTATATATTTTTATTATTTCTATGGGAGCTATATGCTATAGACGTCCAATTTTGATAAAATTTATACCATAATTCTAAAATAATTAAACATTGTTATATGTCGAAGAACTAAACAAAAAATTAAAAAACAGAAAAGTTATAATTTTTTTTATTTATTTTTCCGATTGTTCCTATGGAAGCTATATGCTATAGTCGTCCGATTTTGATGAAATTTAATCGGAAATATTTTACCATTACTATATGTCGAAGAACTAAACAAAAAATTAAAAAACAGCAAAGTTTTAATTTTTTTCATATATTTTTCCGATTGTTCCTATGGGAGCTATATGCTATAGTCGTCCGATCCGGCTCGTTCCGACTTATATACTACCTGCAATAGAAAGACAACTTTTGGGAAAGTTTCATGCAGATAGCTTAAAAACTGAGAGACTAGTTTGCATATAAACGGACGGACAGACGGACAGACGGACGGACAGACGGACATGGCTAGATCGACTCTACTAGTGATGCTGATCAAGAATATATATACTTTATAGGGTCGGAAACGTCTCCTTCACTGCGTTGCAAACTTCTGACTAAAATTATAACACCCTCTGCAAGGGTATAAAAATGGCTTCCGTTGGAGTATTTTTAATGACATTTTCGTAGCTTAGACCCGAATATAACAGAATTTGATTTTATAATATTTTATTTTGTTCTGTATGCCTGATCTCGAGAAAGAGATTCCCAATCATTTTGAGGTACAACGACCAAATTTGTAATCTACTGAAAATCTCTGTTATTATTATTATATTAATCTAAAAAAACATTAATTTATAAGTAATACACATTTTTTTTACTTTCTGATTGCTAATGGATGTTAAGCATTTGAGCAAAGAGGAAGGACTTCGTATCACCATCATCTAATCAATTTCTTTATTAATTGATATAGAACACCAAAATATGGAACATATTCTAAAACTTAAGTCTTAAAAAATATAACTTTACTTTTAATGCACAGCTACCGAACAATATTTTTCAAATACTGCAAAATTTCTTCTCAATTGAAATAACCGTAGAAAAATATCAGATTTTTTAAATATTTAGGAAAAGGGAAAAAGTAAAGATTATTTCAATTCATCTTATTCTTGACGAGACAAATAGCACTTACAGCACAATTGAAAACAAACAAATCGGATTGAACTATTAAAATGAATCCATTAAAAATAAAAAGGAGCAATGTAAGTGAGCCTGAAGGGAAGGCTGGTCCCCTCCACCGTATCCATTCACAGTGGAATGCTAATGAGGTTAATGTTTGCATTGAACCCAAAAAATGGCGAATGCAAAGAGTTGCTGGCCAAAAGCCCAGCCTCAACATCAGGTCCTGGCTCTTCTTTCCGCCGGCTGCCATCATAAGCGAATCGTGGGATTTCAAAATGTGTGTGCGCAAAAAGTCGGGCAAACAAACGGACAAATAGCAGGGAAAGACTTGAAGAGACCAACTAATCAAGGTAATGAAATCAGTTTTATTTTAGCTTATTTTCTCTTTTTTTTCCTTCGCCTCCATCCCTGCCCAGAGTTGCGGAAAGGGGCCCACAAATAAAAAATGGAGAGGGACTGCAGTTAAATGTGTTTACCAGAGGGGCTTAGACTTTTAACCCATTCCGATGTCGTCTGGCGCAAGACACTCTACTCACCTTACTGAATTTATCGCCAGTCTGCCTGTTTGGGGCTGTTTATGTTAGAAATTAAAAATATTACAAATTGCAAAGATAGGGTAAAAGCTGATAGGTAGACTATTTAAATGATTAAAGGCTAATGGCTTATCACATAATTAACCGAAATACAACTGTGGAAAAATACGCAAAGTAAGCGAAAGTGAATATTTCATGTATTGATTAGCTAAGTACACATAAAAAGATACCTAAACCCTTAAATTTTGCCCAAGTTTTGGTAAACAACGTAATCACTACAATCGATTTGACTGAGAAATAAAATCTCAGCTTAATTTTTTATATCAACAACTAACAACTAAATTACATCAAAATGTTTCTTTAACATTATTTTTTGAAATCTTTTAGAAAATAGTAGAATAAGGAAAACATTACATTTACTTAGAGTACGCTTCGTTGTTTTTAAGATAATGAGAACATTTCTTTGGTTATACATTTTTTTACCAGCTTACTCCAGTTTTGTAGAAATTTGATTCCATTTCTCAATAGCTGTCACAATAAAAACATTCTTAAATGGGTTTGCTTACTAAATATGATTCCCAAAATATGTGGCGAGAGTAAAAACTGTGGCTGCACCTTCTTCATTTCAGGAAAGCTGATAATTTGAAGTGTTCCATCATCTCTGGCGAGTCCGCAATTGAATCTTCAGTTGTCCCACACGTGTTTTATCAACTCCTCATAAACTGTTCATAGCTAAGCAAACTTGCAACCACTGCAAACTTTAAGCCACTGACACACAGTCCTGGACTCAAATTCGCCCGACAACAATCAGATAGAGCTCGTTGAGCAAACTTGCTCCTGTTCCGATGCCTGCTGCTCCTGCTGATCCTTTTACGGTCTTCATGCTTGTTTCACATTTCCGCTTACGTGAAATTATTAATTACCAAAATTCCAGGAGACGACAACAATCTGGCCGAGTTCGCCTGGCTGTGGGTGTGTGCGGGGCAAATCTTGTCAGCAATTCAATTAGTGGTCGCCTGCATTTATCTTATTTAAATACAGCATACTTTCCGACTGGCGCATGCAGTGTGGGTGACTCTGAGTGTGACTGTGAATGTGACTGTGAATGTGAATGTGTTTGCGTGGGCGTCGTTATGGCAACGACAAGGACTCGAAGGACTAGAGACGAACTAGTGACTTACGCAGTGACGCAACCAATTACGGCTTAGGGGCAACTGTAACTGCATCGTCTCGACGCTATCTTCCTTACACCATCTCGTCCTTTATTTCCCATGGAAGAATATCCTTCCAAGTGCATGTGTGTGCGCTGCGGTTGACTGTGTCTGCTCGGTGTCTGCCTTTCAAACCGATATTCCCCTCAAAAACTATGTCAAACGAGATTTTGTGCGTCCCTCAAGTTTTCGCTGGTGTGCTTGCTAGCAGGGGAAGAGATTTTTTGGCTCAACTACCGCTGATAAGTCGTCGGCCATATTTCAACAGCGATTGTTTAAAAGTTTCTTAATTAAATATGAAAAGTTACCTGCCAGCCAATCAGCCACCGCGGCCAAAGGTAATTGAAGTTGAGAACTGCAGTCGCTGCTGTTGTTGACATCAAGAGCGCAAAGTGTCAGCCAGCGTGCAAATTTGATAGTATTAATTAAAAAATAGGAAGCCTCTAGGCCAGCGCATGTGTTTTGAAAATAATACAACCAATTAATCAAGACTACATTTTATTTTACGGTCAATACTTTCAACTTAATGGGGCTAGACATCGACAAAAATAGAAACCCTGGCGCTTTTGATCTGGAATCGAATCAAAGAAACCGCCTATGATAAAATGTAGTAGGCTCTTAGACGATCACATTTCTGAAGGAAGCTATGTTAATTAAGAGTAGTAAAGAATTAGCTGGGTGTAAAGAAGTTTGGTTCGAGTATTAAAAGTGAACATACGTATCTGGAGCAATTGCCAGGCGAATCTTATAAACGCGACTATAGAATTTTTTTTTTTAAATTAGATTGGCGAATTAAAGTGAATGAATAACAAGAAAGGAAGCAAACTTCGGCAAGCCGAAGTTTATACACCCTTGCAGCTATTGCAAAAATTAAAAGTTCTTGAAAACATTAAAATTATGATTTACATGCGTATATGTTTAAAAACATTGGAGCTATGATGATTTGCAGCTCAATTATTTGCTATTCCTATGGCAGCTATATGATTTCCTTTTCCAATTTTAATAAAATTAAAAGCGAAATTCTAAACTGTGAAGTTACTAATAAGCCAAAAAGAATTAAAAAAAAAACAAGAAAGGAAGCAAACTTCGGCAAGCCTAAGTTTATATACCCTTGCAGCTATTGCAAGAATTAAATATTTTTGAAAACATTAAAATTATGATTTACTTGCGTATATGTCTGAAAACATTGAAGCAATGATGATTTGCAGCTCAATTATTAGGTAGTTATTTTATATAATTTTATTATTTCTATGGGAGCTATATGATATAGTCGTCCTATTTTGATGAAATTTTAACCGTAATTCTGAAATATTTAACCATTACTATATATCGAAGAACTTATAGAAAAATTTAAAAACACCAAAGTTATAATTTTTTTTTATTTACTTTTATGATTGTTCCTATGGGAGCTATATGCTATAGTCGTCCGATTTTGATGAAATTTAAACCGTAATTCTGAAATATTTATCCATTACTATATCTCGAAGAACTAAAAAAAAAATTAAAAAACAGCAAAGTTATAATTTTTTTTCATTTATTTTTCCGATTGTTCCTATGGGAGCTATATGCTATAGTCGTCCGATCCGGCTCGTTCCGACTTATATACTACCTGCAATAGAAAGACAACTTTTGGGAAAGTTTCATGCAGATAGCTTTAAAACTGAGAGACTAGTTTGCATATAAACGGACGGACAGACGGACAGACGGACGGACAGACGGACATGGCTAGATCGACTCTACTAGTGATGCTGATCAGGAATATATATACTTTATAGGGTCGGAAACGTCTCCTTCACTGCGTTGCAAACTTCTGACTGAAATTATAATACCCTCTGCAAGGGTATAAAAATTACAAAATAAAAGTAACATTTACAAGAAAAAAATAATTTATATATTTTTATTGTTTCCATGCGAGCTTTATGATATAATCGTCCGATTTTGATTAAATTTAAACCGTCGAAGAACTAAAAAAAAAATTTAAAAAAAACAAAGATATAATTTTTTTTCATTTAATTTTCCGATTGTTCCAATGGGAGCTATATGCTATAGTCGTCCGATCCGGCTCGTTCCGACTTATGTACTACCTGCAATAGAAAGACAACTTTTAGGAAAGTTTCATGTAGATAGTTTTAAAACTGAGAGACTAGTTTGCGTAGAAACGGACGGACAGACGGACATGGCTAGATCGACTCTCCTAGTGATCAAGCATATATGTACTTTATAGGGTCGGAAATGTCTCCTTCACTGCGTTTCAAACTAATGACTGAAATTATAATACCCTCTGCAAGGGTATAAATATATGTATATATAGATCTACAATAAATGCATTTCTTGATGGAAGAATGAAGATTGAATCGAACAGTAATTCAATGGCTTTCATTGTAAAACTTAAAAAAAAACTGTTATTTTCTGAACATCAATTTACAAGTGTAAAAAACTTTTTATTGTATGACTTTTAATAAGAAAATAAATAAAAGTTCTTCAACTTAAAGTATTTTGTATTGGTTGAGAAGTATCTAATACAATGGGTAGAAAGCAGCACTACAGCACTAAACACAAAATATTTGCCGAGATTTTCAAACGCCCCGCCCAGTCTAACGCCCACAAACCGCGAAAGTCTTTTATGTCACTCACAGTGACTAGGTATTTGGCTGCATATGTGAGCTTCGGTCATATTTAATAGACAAAAAAATGTTCCAAGTCGGGTTTTATTTATATGTTTTTGAGTTAATAGTCCTTTGAGTCCGTTCTGCCGCCTTATTTTAAGATTTATTGGCTTATGCAATAAACTTTCCCGGAAGTTAGGCATCTTTTACAGTTTTCTCATTTTGGTAATTGCATTGCATCGTCCTGAATTAGCCAAAATAAAACCACAATCAAATTAAATTCGTATATAATTACTTAATAACAAATTGTTTTTGTAGTGGGTTAAGAGGAACGAAATTGTGAAAGCTAAAATTAGGGTTTTGGAACTTTAAAAATTGCAGACAAAAATAAATATTATAAACGAATCGCTTTTTGCGTGCGCTACTCCTGAAACTAGGCAGACTAAAATATTCAACTGTCGGAACTTGTTTGCTGGGCATTAGTCACTTAAGTAAATTGGACTTGTAACTTCGCTTGCCAATGTTGTCTTGTTTTATTTCACCACCTCACGGACTCTCTTTTCTTTTCTTGGAGTTGCTTATCTGATTTGTTTGCGGTTCGCAAGACAGTTCAGCCTTCAAATCGTGTTTTGCGTGAGCTGCCAAAGAATTGAAGACGTCAATGAAGAGACTGAGATTGGGGTGGAAAGATTGTCAATGACTTTTTAGTTCTGTCTGGCAGCTACACTCCCTTTAATTACGTAAAATCGTCACAGATCGCAGGGGCATTTGCTTTTTGGAGCTGTCGGATTTAACACATATATACTCTTACATATTCAGAAACATCAAGAAATAAGTATATTTCTTTTCACTTTAATACGCACAGCCACGAGTTAGCTGCTGGAAATACAGGTGGCTTCATAACTAGCGACTTGGGCACATTAGGAATCATCATCAGCATCTGAGTTTTTGGTAAGTCGCAATGACACGCACAATCGTGAACACGGTTTAAAAAAGGTTTCATTTGGCTAACAGCCAAATTAATCAGTTCAATTTGACGTTTCATTGATTAAAAAACAATCCCCTGTGGCCTCGTTCTCCACCGACGTCATATTCATACACTTAATTAAATTTGCGGCTGGCGAAAGTGAAATGTAACGACATTCGATGGCGAAACGTGAAATGTTTGTTATGAATGTAAACATCGTTTTATATATTTTCAAATGGCAGTAGTCTCGCTTGGCTCCAACAACGTCATTCGGGGAGTCGGTCAGTGGCTACACATGGCGTATGAAATATGCGCCGCATTGGCCACAGGTAAAATTGTCACGTTTTTAATTAAACGGACGCCCAAAGACCAACAACCAGCGAACAATCACCCAATAATCAATGGCTTGGTCCGTGACAATAACATGGTTAAAAAATACAATTATGATTAAAAACAAAAGTTTTATTGGTTGCGTGCCTAAAATATGTAACTGAAACTTTTCATAATGCATTGACCACTTGTTGAAATTTCTTTAGTCTATGCAACAGTTTATAAAAATTACAGATTTTTAAATCAAGAACATGTATTTGCCCTAAAATTCCTTGCTGGCAGCGATTTCAAAAAATGCAGACCAGACACTTGGGAGGTAGCCTAGTATATAGAGAACTTTACAAGTTATAGTTGAAGTGTTTCAGAAGCAATAAACAGTTTAATCTTAATTTATATCTCTCTTTTAGAAAAATTGGTTCTTTTTTGGGCAAATGCTTGATTTTTCTTAGGACCAACTTATACCGAGAAGTAAAGATTACTTTGGCTTTCAGAAAAACATTTGAAAACATCGAAATTAAACCATAAATTGCAAATTATAAATTGTTGCTATGATTGATCCAATTTGTTCATTGCAATGGTGCTTGTCACAGTATGTAGATTTTTATATGAAATGGTTATGTTTTATCATAATTATAGCCCTTATCCATCTGGTATAATTTGACTAAAATTTCAAATAACTATTTTGGCTTAAAACAATCCAATGTTGAGAAGCATACACAAAAGAGTTCTTAAAAAAAACAGTGTTATTGATTTAAAATTTGCTTAAGTATTATTGCTCCCAAAACATTAAAGAATATGTTAAGAATATGATTAAAATATCATTCAGTACTCAATTTGTTGTAAAATAAAGTTTCTTTTCTGGCAGTTTTTATTATGCCTTGTATAGCGTTCGTTGAGAAGTATGCAACACGATCAGAATCAGGATCAATAGCCAAGTCGATTTTGCTATATCCGCCTGTCTGTCAGTCAGTCTGTCCGTATGAAAGTCGAGATCTCAAAAACAAGCAGATTCTAGTCATTTTTAGCACAGCAAGTTTATTTTGAAAAGGGGCCACGCCCACTTTAATGCCCACAAATCGTGAAACTCTGTCATGCCACTCTGAGACCGTAGTTATTTAGCTTTGTATGTATGTTTCGGCCACACATCAGTGTGATTCCCTTCTTGTTTGTCATAATTTTTACTCATCTGCGTAAAAAGAAAGCATTTAAGAAAGAAAACTGGGATTTTTTCTTCAATGAAGAGCCCGTCTGAACCCGTTTGAACCCGTTTGAATATAACTAAAGTTTTTTGAGGCAAAATTTTTTTTCTGTTTTATTTATATCAAAACGCAGTTTACTTTAGATATATGTATTCAGCTACTTGCTTCGACTGTTCTAGTATGTCTGTCCTTCTGTCCGTCTGTCCGTCCGTCTCTACGCAAAATAGGCTCTCAGTTTTAAAGACGGACATGGCTAGATCGACTCTCCTAGTGAGACTGATCAAGAATATGTATACTTTATAGGGTCGGAAATGTCTCCTTTACTGCGTTGCAAGGGTATAATGAAATAATTGATCCACATTTATATCCAAACAAAAGCCCGCTCTGTGCTCTTTAATGTTTAACGATTTGGCTAACGGATTTTAAAACACATTGTCATTTGACCTGATTCCTGAAATAGAGCATTGGACCTATTATAGAAGGCACACGCAAACCACAAACCGGGCACGCCCACTTTTTGACAAGTCATTTGGCAGCTCGTTGAAAAAAGGACCAACTTAATTGTGTCACTCACCTTTCCGTTTTAATTTGAGAGCCAAGACGATGGTGACCGACGATACAACAATTAACGACGTACAAAATCAGTTTCTTGTGTTTGTCAAACGCTGTGACCCAAAGCGCCTAAAAGCCAGCTGCGATAAGTTTTTTATTACACCTGAGTGCCGCGTGTGAGCTGTATCTCCGTGTGTGCCGAAACTCATTAAAAACGAAAAAGCCGCTCATTACCTGGCCAAGAGCAGAAAAAGGAATACCAACCAACTTACGACCCACATAGTACAATAAACGATTTTTGAGCCGGCGACTTTACGCTCAAACACCCACCATCCACACCTCACTGTGTGTCGTGCCGATATGTGTGTGGTGTAGAGTTTTAATTACCTTTGGTTTCACCCTTCTCGCTGTCCTTCGACTCGTTGTTTAAGTAATTGTTTGTCATTAGTTAAAATGTTTTCATTTTGCGCCGGACTCGAGCTCGGTCTGGACGTCCGTGTACGTGCGTCTGGCGCCGTCAGAAAAATATCAAATTTGTAAAATGTCAGCGCAGAAATTTGAAAACAACTTCTCTCTCGATTTATTGATTCACTTTGAAAAAAAATGTTTTGAGTTTAATAAATTTATAATCCACTTTTTCATTAAATACAATTTATGAAGCAAATAAAATGTATAACGCTTAACATTATGGAATTCTCAACTTACAACATTCATAGGCTGTAACCAGTGAAATACACATACAAATTTGCGAATAAACATATTGATTACATTTTGCGACATCTTCATAAATCAATTTTAAAGAAACTGGACCATTTTAAATATTTTTAGTTTTAGACATATTACTTTGGAATATACGAAAAGAAAAAGCAAACTCTGAAAATTTTTTTTGAAAGAAAGTACGAATGTTTTTAAATTTTTGCTCATAATTAAGTAATTTTTTAACTTTATTTTAAGACTTTTTTTAATATTGAGCAATGATTCCGGTCATAATAGTGTTGGAAAACAAAAATTTCAAAGAGATTAATGTCGTACAATGTCGTACGATAAAAAAATATCAAATACTAAACTAAACTATCGATAAAGCCAAAAAAATTAATTTGTATTACAAATTATACCAGTTTAGCCCAGTTAAGTACATATGTTCAACTTTATCAGTACTTTTTTTCCTGCAAGGCACTTACTGAATCTTTTTTTATTATTTAAAGAGGCCAAACAATGTCAAAACAATATTATGTCGAAAACTCTCAACAATTTTTTAATTAAACTAAATTAAGAAAGTCGCAGTTTCCGGATTTTTTAAAATGCACTTTGAAATAAAACAATTTTCAAAGTTAAACAAAAATAGATCGTCCTCAATTAAAAAAAAAATACAGAAATTTAAGGAAAATTTTACTGATTTTCAGAAGAGTTTTTAGATGTATTTATTGCGAGTTTAAATATAAAAATCAGTAAAATCCACTCTTTTAATTAATCACTTTAAGACTTGTGACGAACATTAAACACGCTGTCCTAGAAAATGCCTGTGTAGGTAAAAACTTTAAATACCTGGCGGGAGCGGTCCGAATGGCCACATTTTAGAAGTGTATTTATTTAGTCCCATGTTTAGTAATTTTTTACCACAAAATTGAATTTCAGGAATTTTGTATGTTAAAGGGCTTAAAGACTTTTTAGTCTTGTTAAAAGGTCTTTAGTTTTCAGAGTAAGCCTTCCTGTTATTAAGAAAATAGTTCCTCAAAACAAGTAGACATATATATAAATTTGAAAAAATTTGTATGCTTATATTTATTTTTAAGCATAGATGCCAATTGTGATAAGCGTATATTACAACGGTTTTATTTGTAAAAAGAAATAGCCTGATGACACATAGACTTACTAACTTTTACATATCACTACCACACGAGCAAATAAGAGGGCGTCTTTCATTACTCTCATAAAGTTCTGCGATAAATTATTTACTTCAGGTCACAAAACCTGCAATTGGCTCGAACAGCTAAACTTCACAATTTGGTTTTAAAAGGTCGAAATATATGCCCAGTTACTGTGCGTCTTAGAGCACATAACACAATAACAAAATCAACAATTTGAAATACGCCTAAAATATACTCGAATAAATTTATAGTCTTAAATTACCAAATTAATTTTGACAAGGTGTTTGTTCCTAGGATGTGGATTACTTACCATTTTACCGCTAATTTGACATTAACATGTATATTTAATTGTTTATCTCAAGTTTTAGCACTTGGAAAAAGAAGGACTAGTCGGGCAATTTTTTTTGAATGTGATGATGTGGAAATGATCAAATAACGGAACTAATTTAAATATTTTGTGTTAAAATGTTGTGCAACGAAAAAAATATGTAAATGAAAGGATACTTCTTTCAATGAAAATCAGTATTAATTCAGTTAAAATCAAATGTTTGTAGGCCTGAACAAAAGTAGGACAACGTTTCCCTCTATATCCCTCTGCTGAGAATATCAAGTTGACAGTGTTATTTTTTCTGTTTACCTATGTCACTAAAACATTTTAAAGATTAAGATAGTTTGGATGTTTTTCGCGGAATTTATATATTTTTCACAAATTTTGTCTACTGTCTATTGTCTACGACACATGGCCCACCTATTCAGCCTGAGCAGTCTGTGCTTGAACCCTCAGCTAGGCTGTGTTTAGGTTCCATCCACAAACACTCAGTCAACACAACAAGCCTTCTCGACAACAACAACGATAGAAATCTTTCCTGAATCCATTCCCACATCCTCTCGTTCTTGTCGATCCTTCGCAGACTGCCGGAATGGCCTTTGTTGCGCGTCGGAGCAGTGATGGCTCGGTGGTGGACCGTCAGCAGGTGTCTGGGCGGCACACCCTCCGCCCACTGTCCTCATCGGACATCAGTGACGAGGAGGCCGAGTCGGTGCTGGGCTATACGAACCGCACCCACGGAGCGCCCACCGTGAGATTCGTGGGTCAGGCAGAGGGGGAAACCGATGTCCGTGGCGAAGTGGAACCCGAAAAGGAAACTACAGATGCGGATGCGGACCTACCATACGAGGACTCTTTGGAGGATCGCATCGACTTGTCGGGCAGTGAAACGGACTCGATTACGAGCTTCTGCAATCAGCTGGACGAGGAGGAGGCCAACGATGCCTTGCACAGTGACATGTTCAACTTCGCGGATGAAGATGCAGATGACCTGGATGATGTGGACCCAGAGGAGGTGGATCACAAGAGCAGGATGCGCAAGGCGGATGACGCAGCTGCCACGGACACGGAGACCGTGATGAACTTCGACCAGGACGTGCAGAGCCTCAGCTCCTTCGACAGCTGCACGCCCACGGTGACGCAGCGTGCCGAGGAGCTCGACAACTTGGACAGCCTCAGCGGCAGGACCTTCTTCAAGCCGGACACCCACAGCCTGGACAACATCAGCGGCAAGACCTTCTTCAAGCCGGACCAGTCGGATGGCCTCAGCGGCAGGACCTTCCTCAAGCAGGCTGCCGCGGCCTCCAAGGACCTCGGCGGCGAATCGGACCACAGCCAGCTGTCCAGTCGCACCTACGACCGGAGCCAGCGCCTCCACGACGGCTCCTCGCTGTCCACTTGCAGCTGGTCGTCGATGTACGGCGGGGCCCTGCAGCCCGCGGACGGACACGGCGGCAACGTGGTGCCCTCGCTGAGCCTTACCAGCGGCGCCTCGGATACGTCCACCTTCTACAAGGGCCTGGAGGAGACCAAGGGGCACCAGGGCCAGGCGGCCTTCGAGGACTGGAAGGCGCGCAAGGCGGCCCAGAAGCAGAAGAGCCTTCTCGCCGCCAAGCTGGAGCGCGAGAAGCGGGAGGCGGAGGCGGCCCAGCGCCAGCGGCTGTCGCAGGAACGCTTCCAGGAGTGGTGCCGCAGCAAGGAGCAGCAGCAGCAGCTCCTCCGGAAGAAAGCCAGCAGCCAGTCAAGCTCGGGCAGCTCCTCCTCGGGATCAGGTTCGATGTCCGGATCCGGATTCGGCTCCGCAATGGTAAAAAACGTAGTAAATGAAATAATTTCATGATTTTTATCGAAGCCAGTTATTACTTATTTTCTATCAAACAAAAACACCTTTTGACGAGGTAAAATTACCGCGACGAACGCACCCTCAACTGCTAGACCTTCTGATATCAGATTTTGAGACAATTATTATTCTATTATTATTTTTATTCAATTATTTTTGTAATCGACACGCTGCCTTGTTAAGTAACACGGCTGATTTTATTACAAAACTTATTGAAACGTAAATAGTCCTTAAAAATACGATATTAAACGATAATTAGCGATATTTAGCCAGTTTCCGTAGCCTTAGACCAGTGATGTCCAAACAAATACAACGACATGTTAACTTGCATTTGCGTGCGTTAAACCAAGGACGCTTGCCAAAGCCACACCACCGTTTACACTGTCGGTGTCGGCAGAGAACCGGCAGAGTAGCTCGCTGACTCGCAAGTGGTCCGCGTAGACAACACTGCCTTAGACGTTTGGATGTTGTGGGCTTGCCGTTTTTCCCGCTAAACTATCGGGTTTTAAAAATTTTTTTAGCTCGAGCTGCATTAAAATTGGGGTCAGGACCCTTAAACATCGCTTTGATATTTTGACAGAAGGACAAAAGAAATGAAATGATTAAGAACGCGTATTTACCCCGTTTCTTCGGAACCAAATGACTTTCTTCAGCTCTTAGAATGCATAAACTCTTATGAAAGCGATACATTTTGATTGCTATAGTGCGGCTATATAGTAGTCTCCGCACGCTTTTCGGCGATCATCGTCTCTACGTGGACGGCCGTCCAAAATGGTCTTAAAATTTACTTCGAATTTAAGACATATAACGCATTTCAAACAAATAGGAGCCATTTCAAATATTATATTTACACAGCAAATCAAATATTTTAATATTAAATCATGATACATATTTTACCAGTGCGGCTCTAGATCTAGCGCCGGACCCATGAGGAAGGTGCCGCCGGAGGTCACCAATTTGCGGATCAAGGAGTGGCAGCGCATCAAGAAGGAGCAGCAGCAGGGCGAAAGGGAGCGTCTGCGCAGACTGGAGGACAACAAGCAAAAGCTGGAGGAAGAACGCAAGAAGCGCTCCCAGGGCGCCTGGAAGAACTGGATGAAGCAGGTGGACAAGCGGGCCAAGCCGGTGCCCCTCAACCAGGGCTTCGATACACTGCGCGGAACCATTTCCAGCATTTACATCAACCCCGTGCAGTGGGTGTCGAACATTGATCCGCAGGAGTCTGGCCGCAGTCTTTAACTCCATCTCCCTTCCAAGCTGGAGCACAAGCACACAAAATGGGTCACAAAAAGGAACCGACAGGGTTGCTGGGCCAGCAAAAAAAAAGTTTAAATAATTATAAACCTTTCGTTTTTTGGATAGTGGCAGTGGATCCTATACTATTTTAGCTTCTCAAGTTGTCCAATAAACCACATGTTAAGATCAGCACCTTTAATTTCGTTGTATGACTAAGAGGTAACACTCAAAGAAGTGTAAGGAGGTGTGGATATTATAAATGTAAGTTTATGAAAAGAGGAAGGAAACTTTCAAGCCGAAGTTATTCCAGCTAGTGAAAAATAAATTAGTCTTTAAAACATCTACATTTCAATTAAAGCTAAAATGATTTTAAGCCATATGATATCGTTCTCCAATTTGAATTAAATTAAAAGCATATTCATAAGTTACTATGTCCAAAAGATATTAAAAAAAATTAATATTTAGGAAAGTTAAAATTTGTAATTTTTTGTAATATTCCGATTATTATTATCCATGGGAGCTTTATGATATAGTCAGTGTTGAGGTGTACCTAAATACTTTTACCTAGCTACGTCCCTAGGTTCAATTTCTGTATGCCTTATAACTTACCTAGTTAAAAAGATGTGAGGCTACCTTTTACCTTACCTAGGTAAATCTTTTTAATCTTAAAAACATGCTATGTTAGTTATTAAGGTACTGATATATATTTTTAAAAAGACTGATACTAAGTTTAATTTTGTAATTTTTTTTGCAAATATGCTAATTAACGTTAGCATAATTTTACTGCAACGTGCAGAAAAGGTTTTTCCACTACTTTATACATGTTTCTACAAACAGACCTTATAAATCATAATCATTTGAAAACTTCGTGAAAGACAAATTGACCTTAAAATTAAAACAAGAAAGAACGCTATAGTCGAGCTCCCGGACTATTAGATATCCGTTACTCAGCCATAAAACTTCAACCTAAATATTTCCCGTACATAACAACCGAAGTTTAGGTTGCGCCATCTGTCGAACTGGATATCCAACCTTCTAGCTCGTCTCAGAGCGATAGTACATACTTTCACGATTTGTGGACGTGGCTCCGTTTTAAATAAACTTTCACTGCTTAGGAAATACTAGAATCTGCATGCCTAGTCCCAAATCTCAAGCTTTTATAGTTTCAGAGATCTCGACGGTCATACAGACGGACAGACAGACGGACATGGCTAGATCGACTCGGATATTGATCCTCATCTAGAATATATATACTTTAAACGGGTATCAAAAGTATTTGCTTCATATATAAAACGTGTTGAAAATTA
The DNA here is from genome assembly GCF_025200985.1 of Drosophila gunungcola. Taxonomy (NCBI): domain Eukaryota; kingdom Metazoa; phylum Arthropoda; class Insecta; order Diptera; family Drosophilidae; genus Drosophila; species Drosophila gunungcola. The sequence goes on from NW_026453163.1 coordinate 3,235,160, forward strand.
AATCATTTGCGCAAAAAAGTGGGCCTTTAATTTTCATTTACATATAGAAAATTTGATAGGCAAGATAAATATGAGCTCTGCCCCTTAATAGAAAAGTAGAAATGTGGGCAGGTTGTTATTGTGTTAGCACACCAAGCGGTAAATATGAGTTCAATTCTCTCAACAATCAATTTTTTTCAAAATTAGTTTATGTTGCTTTAATAAATTTTTGTTTAACTAATTTTTCGCAACTTCCACGTTCACAGATCTACTTACGTTGCGACCGATAAGATGAAGTAATAAAAAAAAGCAATTTTTCAATTATGAATTTATTTATTAATTCATTTTCATTTATTTTACAATTGGAAGATTTTGCAATGACTTTGGGCTCAGATTGCATCTTACTTCTATTTATCTTATTTAAGCCACGGAGCACAGTTAAACCTACAAGAACTCACTTCAATCTTGTCATAACTCCGTAGAACGCCAACAATCGGGTTTTGAGTGATATTTTTTAGGCGAAATAATATCGCTCACAAAATAATCATTATTTCTGAGCGACGTTTGTTTTCGAACATAACAATGATTAATGATTAAATAATGATTATTTTTTATGTATATGGTATAAAAAAAAACTCAAAAACCATTATTATTTCTGAGCAAAATCAATAAAACTCAAAATAACTACAATATTTTTGATTTTTTTGAATATTGCTTATAATGATAACGGTCCCTGGTTTTATTTGCTTTCCAAATATAGCATTGCCTATATAAGTCATATAAATTAAATTGAAATTAATTTCTACGAATGAACATTTATAGTTATGTTTTAATATTTCAAAACTACGGTTTTAATTTGATTCAAAACTGACAACGGTATCATATAGCTGCCATTCAGTGGATGATGGCTGATGGGATCAATGGCGTATGCAGCATTTGGTGTGCGAGTATTATTTAAAATAGTGGTAATGAAGTTTATTTGTTTAGTTTAGCTTGCTGACTCTGTTATGTATGTGTATTTTTCAAGCAACTAATTTTCTCACAAACCCAAAAACGGCAATTAAAATTTTTTGAGTGGCACACCACGAACGACTCATATAAGAGGATAGTGCCGCATGGCCCCACTTAACAAACCCAGTCCGAGAAGGTTAATAAAAGCCCTGCTCAATGCGTCCCATGGAAGAAACTTAAAACGATAACCTTTGGACTGGGTCGGTTATGGCTATAACTTCGCCCTCCCTTGTCCCAGAACCTGTGTGAGGACACTGCACTTCCGTGTGGCCCATTTTGTCCTTATATTTTGCGATCCATTGCCGTGGTTGCTTCCTCACCCATATCCCCATTCTTGTGTGCGTTTGTGTCAATTTGTGTTTTTATTATTTATTTGCCAGGTCCATGGGGAGTCGGCAGGTGGTGGAGCGGCTTAATTAAGCTTTTTTTCTGCCCACACCGGCCGACAGAGTTTTATTTATGCAATTAACCAAAGCCTCGTGTAATATAGTCCTGTTAGGTAAAAATCTTTGATTAATTGTAGTTTTGTTTACACGCTGGGAGCGAGTCAGACATGATTATGTGGGTTATCTGACAGGGTCCCAGGGAGCTTTTGTGGGTGCTAGTTGTGGGTGTGTGTGTGTGGAGGGAGGGTCTTTCAGGTGATTAGTCCTTTAGTTAGCTGGCAATTTGTTTACACGTTTTGTGAGCCCTCTTAATCGCTTTCGGGCCTCTCGTCATTAGCACTATCATTATATTGTGGGGCACTGATAATGGTTTCAACCGAAAATGTCTTGGGCTGGAATATGCGCCTTAAATGAGACTTGTTTGGCTAATTGTATGGAAATTGATCAATAAATTGCAGGCTTTTATGGCTGGTCAACTAACACAAGTATTTCTATTAGCTAAAATTGTTTTATCATTTTTTTTGGGCCGTGATAGCAATATAATGTATTCATAGTTTTAAATATTATGGTTGGGTTACTCATGTGTTTGCAACTTTGTCCAGGTCACACAAAGTTGCCATTCTTTCTCAAAAGTTTTGTTTTGGTTTTCTTTCTTTGCGAAGCTATAAACGAAATCGTAAAATCAAAGGACAACTTGTTAGCGGGGTCCTTCTCATATAGGGATGGCGTAATCACTAATGGCATAATGACAAATTTTCCCTTCGGCAGAGATTTTTACGACTGCCTATAAATTAGCGGTTCAGTTTTGACAAGAGCATTCAGAAAACGATTACTTTTTATTTGCCTGCAAATATTTAAAATTATTTGCAAAGCATTTAAATAACAATTAAGGGCACGCACACAGCCGCAAACAAAATAAAACAATTATAGCCAAACAAAATCCAGAATGTGGATTAGCGCATTTTTCCGGGCCCAAAGCATTTTAAATGCAAATTAAAGGCAACAAAAAAATCTAGGACGAAAGCGAAAGCTTGCCAATAGTTATAATAAATAACCACAGAACATTTTTCGAAATGATTTGCACCACAATTCAGAGAGAACAAAAGAAAGAATTAATAATAAATCTCAAAATGCTCATTAACTTAATTACTGTGTTTATTTTCATTGCCCTTCCTGTTCTCCAGTGGGTACCCTTGTCCCTTACTTTGTGTTTTTTCCCTTTCTTCGCTTTGTACCCAAAATGCTTTCTTTTTGTGCGTCACGCAATTTTTGGAACCCTCAGTTGATAAACAACTCAACGCTGAAAAAATAGCCGCAAAACATAAAGAAATTGCGCGTCTTTAACCTTAATGTGTATTTAAGTAATGTTAATTGTACTCGGGTCTGCCAGATGCCATTTGCTGCCGACAACTGGCGCCAGTGCTTGAATTTTTCTTGGGCTCTGCGCAAACACTTGTAATTATGCTAATATATGAGATTGCTCCAGGTAGCGTATCTAAACCTATGTAATTGCTTACTGTTAATTGAATTTCAGAGAATGGAGGTGAGCAAACCAAAATTAAGTAATGCGTTGAGACAGTGATAATGCGGAATGAACACTGAGTGAAAACTTGATTTACGATACAAATTTTATTTGTTTTTGGTAAACAAACCTTCTAAAATTGCAACAACATTTATTTTATCTGTAAAATTTATCTTTAAATAAATATTTATTGTAGCTTAAACAGTTAAACAGTTTTGAGACTGTAAGGTCTGACTTGAAAGCCATAACCAAATTCCAAGCGACGGTCAAAACAAGATGTGTCGCTTGGATTAAAGTACTCTTTACTTTGACAGACTTTGGTTTTTCCGTTGGTGGAAATAAAAGTAAACAAGAAAGAATGCATACTTCGGCAAGGCGAAGCTTAAATACCCTTGTAGCTAAGGCATAAATTAAAAATCTTTAAAGCATCAAAATTTTGAATTATATGAGAATCCATTGAAACCCATTGAGGCTTTGATGATTACTCAACTCAATTATTCGATCGTTCCTATGGCAGCTATATAATATCTAAATAGCATTAAAAGCGCAATTCTTTATTATTAAACCATTACAATTTGTATACCCTTGCAGAGGGTGTTATAAAGTCAGTCAGAAGTTTGCCACGCAGTGAAGGAGACAATTCCGACCCTAAGAAGTGTATATATTCTTGATCAGCATATCTATGAGAGCCGATCTGGCCATGTCCGCCTGCCCGTCCGTCTGTTTCTACGCAAACTAATCACTAGTTTTTAAGCTATCTGCATGAAACTTTCGAAAAAGTTGTCTTCTTGTTTGCAGGTAGTATATAAGTCGGAACGAGCTGGATCGGACGATTATATAATTAGGCTCCCATAGGAACAATAGGAAAAAAATTAAAAGAATTATAATAGCTGTTCTTACATTTTTCTGTAAGTTCTTCGATATTTAGTGATGGCTTATGTTTTTAAATTTGTGTTTTAAATTTGTGGACTATATCATATTGCTCCCGTGGGAGCAAACGGAATATCCAAAACAATAAATTTTAAAAATTTTAACTTATAATTTAATTAAATATTATTTAATATTACAGAATTTCGATTTTAATTTAATTCAAATCCGCAAAAGATGTCAAATATCTGCAATTTGAACCATCGAGTACAAAAATCGAAATTTAGATTTTATGTTTAATTTTTGCAATAGCGTCAAGGGTATATTAACTTCGGATGGCGATGTTTGGTTTTTTCTTTTTTATTATATTTTAAACTTTGTAAATATATAGCCCTTGATATTCCCCAAAATCTGAGAAACATATTTACTAAATTTGGAAACCAGAAACCTTTTAAGCATTTGTATACGTTTCACATTTGGAACCTTCTGTTAGCTTTAAATAGCTGCTATGCAAAATAAAAAAAGATTTTAATTTTTTACCATCAACCAACGTGCACCGCCACCAGAGCGCAACATTTTGACATTATTAAATCGAAAACATTTAGGTCATTTGGGCAATGGCTTTGGCTACCGTTACCCAATCTTCGGTGATTTAAATGCATATTTACAACTCTTTAACCTTGAGATATATATGGATTACATGTAAAATGTCTGTCAGCTATACTCATGGGTCATGGCACTCCGGCACTCAGCAGGAAAAACCATGCGAGAGAAAAATCCATGAAAATGCACTAAAAAGAAGCAAACAAGTAACTCACGTAAGCCGAATGGTGCTGCGGTTGCACCTGTTTTGGCATGTCTGAAAATTCCTGGAAACAAATGTAATAAAAACTAGCCGTAATACCCACGCACACACACCGACAGGGCCTTATGCCCACACTCACACCGACTGGAAAGGCTTTTATTAGCCTGAGCTTTTTGAAGAGTTTTCCGAGTTGTATTTTCTAATTTTGGCTTTGCTGTGATGGTTTGGTTTTGCGTGCTAGCCAGCACTTAAAGATTTCTTAATGAGAGCGATTTTTTGTTTTATTTCAAATTTGTAGCCGCTTTTAATTTGGTTTTTTAGTGCCCAGTTAGATGTATATTTATAATTTATGCTCTTCCAAGTACTCGTTGACGAACGAAATAACTTTAAAAATCACAAAGTTTAGCTTTGTTAATCAACAACCACCGTGACAAAAGCGATTGATCACGGAAAGAAAACGCGCAAAATACCCAAAATAAAAATAATAATCGACCCAAATACAAGGAACTATTTTTACATTTAAGTTCAGCAGCTATACCCAACCATAGCTGATGAGTTTGAGGTAACGTGCAAACGAAACTAGCTATAGTCCTATCTTAATGCTAGTGTGATAAAATTTATCTAAAACAACTACGACCTCGAGTTTTTCACTTCGATTTATGTATTCAAATACAAGGTCAAAAAAACTATACAAAAGTAAAAGTCTGTCAAGAAAATATTTATTTTATAAATATAAACCCTACTGTAAAAAAAAAAATTTTCAAAAACCATACCCTAATAAATAAATGTTTTCTAAAATCTAGATTATTTTCCAAATGAATTTTAAGAATTGGTAAAATTGGAAATGTGTTCTTAAATATAGAAATGTTTGAAATATGTATTTAATTTTTTTCCAGGATCTGGCGCAACATGCTGCCCCGGTTTTAAATACATTGCTTCGTGACTCCACCTACAAGGCAATTTATTTAAATTGTTAAAATTCACGTTTTTAACGAAATAATATCGCTCACAAAATAAACATTAATTTTCATCATGAATCTTTATCCTTACACTTTATTATTTTATGCACTTGCAGAGGGTATTATAATTTAATTTAGTGCATAGCAGTGAATAACACAATTCCGACCCGATAAAGTATATATATTCTTAATCAGCATCTCCAGGAGAGTTGATCTGGCCATGTTCGTCTTTCCGTCCGACCGTTTCTTGTTATTCTATTACAGATATATTACATATAACTCGGAACGAGCCGAGTCGAACGACAATATCATATAACTATTTTTTTCAGAAACATGGTGTGCATATAGATCATTGTTTTAAAAAAAAATGCATAAAAATCTAAACATAGTTTTTTCAAAATAAAATATTTAATGTTTGCAATAGCTGCAACAGCTTCGGCTTGCCGAAGGTGGCTTCCTTTGTTCTTTATTAATACTATGATTTATCTATTAGTACCCAGCAAGTATTAAAGTACTTTAAAACTCGCTTTTTATGATAATGGTTTTAATTTTATTTATTTTTTTCCGCTTTGATTGCACTGACTTATTGTGTTTATGTCACAGCCGATTCAGGCAATCATTTCTTGAATTCATTTCAGGTATCTGTTTGCACACAAAAGTTGACTATGAATTTATAAGTATTGCCGTCATAGCTCGACACATAAATGGCAACTCCTTACGCAAATATTATATTAGTCTTTAATTAGCCCACCATAGGCTTTTGCCTACACTTAACGACACCAGAATTGTTGCTTCAATTTTTTCTCCACTTCTTTCTTTGCGATTTCAATAATTTTATTGTATTATCTGCATGTCATTGGCTTATCGAAATGCACATGATGGCACATCCAGCAGCTCTACTTTTCATAATGTCATGAATTCGTCAGTATTGCATAAAAGCTATTAATCGATTGTACAAATGTGTTCAAACATTTTAAACATTTTAAAACGGCAAGCGTCAATAGCTTTCTTCGCTACGATCCGAAGCCCGAAGTCAAATCTTAACATTCATACTTACCAGAAGCATATTTCAAACAACATCGGATTTACGTGCCCCACATAAATAAAGTTATGTTTTTACTTAACACATTAATGTTAAACTTTATTTATTTTATAAATATTCCTGTCGATTCGGCAATTTGCTTACACTGTCATGTACATGTGATGCTTAAAAATATTAATTTATACTGGTATGCGATAAATGTATGGGTGTGTACATAATAGCGATATAAACACAACTGATATAATTTGCTCCTTCAACAATTAACTTTCGTCTGGAAATTTTACGCTCAATACATATTAAATGGAGCTGCATCCGCACTAAATAGTGTGATTAATTTGCCCGTTAAATTTACCGCATGACTTGTATTCCATATATTACCTTTAAATAACTGAAATCTGATTGTCAACATAAATGAAAAAAAAGGTATTGAATTTTTTCTAATTTTAGAGTGTTGAATAAATTATAAGTATTTTGTGAAAAGTGGTAAATATGGTTAAATATTATAACATTCTAGGAGCACCGAAGCAAGGTAAAGAACAATAAATGAGGCCTTTTTGTTGGTTAAAGTTTTTGGGAACACAGCCAGCTGCTGAGCTTATTAATGAATAATTTTTGTTTTTACATTAAAGCTATTAAGCTTTTGGCGGATATTTATTTCTCATTGCAGTTTGTGATATAGCTAGGTATATCGGATATGATAGTAGTTACTCGTATATTTATTGAAACTCCTTGTGGATAAATATTTCTTTACCGAAGACTTCTCTTAACTGTGTTGGAACTAAACTTTTTAAATTTGTATTAAATGGTAAATTAATGTTGCCCATTCAGACTATTACCACATCTGGTTCTTACAATATTTATAATACATAGCCCCTTGCCAACTCCAACTTCTTTACAAAAACTTGCCATACGTCTATATACACGTGCCGTAATTGATTTGCAATCTGCGATATCTTACAAAGGTTGCACCGAAGGCTAAGCTTGAACCTTAACTAAAATCCAACAGCTTGACAACAGCGCGATTTTGGATTAGGAAGCCTAGTTTACTTACTGGCTACAGACGCGGACCGCCGCCGCGTCATGGATGTGATATATGTAATTCGGCGTCGACAAACTTTAACTAGAGCAGCCGCAACGAGCCATAAATCAGCACCGAGCAGCGTTTGGCATTGACAAACTCAATCATCATTGCACTGCCAGTGCCGCAGACTGCAGACTTTGCTCCAGCTCCAGCTCCAAGTTCAGATTTGGCGCTGTCTGCATCTCCATGTCCATGTCAACTCGGCGTCTGTGTCAAACATGCGTCAGTGCTTGTGGCGACAGTGTCATCTGAGTTTCCCGCATCGGAGCCAGGGCCATTGCCAATGCCACTGCCACTGCCAGGAGCAGCGGTCCGCCGAGGTCCTGCCGCCAAGTTCGAGCTGCAGAGGATCCGTAAATGCTGTCGATGCTCTCCGCACTCAGGCTCAAATCGGCTGCGAATGGGGAGACACTCGTATGTTAATGGGATGGCTGGGCAGCAGCGGAAATTGGATAAGGCTTTTGAGTGGAGTGATTAGCTAGCCTGGTCGGAGGTTCTGGCTTGGTCGGAGTGGTAGCCTGCCCTTGCGGTGGATTTTAGTCCAGCATCCCAGTTATTTTCATCGATTACCGCGATTCGTATTATGTTTACTGATGGGTGAGGACGGATCAAAAAACGAATATTCTTTTACCCTTAGAACAACCAATCAACTCAAAACAATAGTCTTTTTTTAGCTTAAGCTTACATTAATCATAGTTTTAACATTTTAAGAGCTTTGTAAAAAAGATTGATAAACTTTTTTTAAAATTTTTAATTTAATTAATAGATCAGGTATTAAACAGATTTTTATTCCAATGCAGAAATGCAGATGAAAACTGAGTTTTAAAATTGTTATAAAATCATACACTGCAGTAAAATGAAAATTTTATTTTAAGGAATTATAGCAGTGTTTGTTTTTTTAAGGAAACTAAAAAAAATTCAATGATTTTTAAAATTAATTTTGTTTGTCGGTAGCATATTAATAAATTAAAAGAAGGTTTGTCCTAGGGTTAAAGTTTTGTTTATGAACACTTTACATTGCCCCTCTAATATCATTGTGACCCAAGCTGTATGTATAGTAATCAGTTTGCATTCAACTAAACTTTGATCCAAGCAAAACTCATTCAAAGTATGTTTTTTCTAGCTATGCTGAAAAGGAAATGTATCTAGGCTGCAAACAAATGCAAAAGAACCAAAACTTGTTCATCAAAATATCTTTATTTACTTTAGAATTTAATGTTTTTATTTTATATTCTATAAAGCGACGGAGAAGTATGGGACTCGACTTATACAGTTAGAGAAAAGAACTTCTCCCGCCATCCCTTGAGTCAATAAAAAAAAGGAAGGCACAAGGATTTCAACTTTCGGCCGCCAACGGCCACAAAAAAAAATTTATTTGATTGTGGCCAAGTATTTACAAATCATTAAATTGCCACAATGCCAAGCCGGGCGTGTTTATTGATATACAATTATTCCCCGGGTGAAGAGAAACTTCCACCTGCCACCTGGCCCAAATAAGTGTGCTACGACTTCGCTCTTTGCTCAGGCCTTGGTCGATCCCTTATTCCCCACCTTCCGGGGGGTTTCTGCCTTGCAAATTAGTGTGAAAATCTGTTAAACGCTGACGGGGGTCGGGGCTGGGTCCACTTTTTATGGCAGTCGTCCTGTCTCGAGTGGCCTGTTAAGCTGGACCCAAACCGCAGGGCAAATGCTTGAAATATGGCCCATAACCCTAATCGGCATGCCGCACTCGCCGCACTCGCTCCTTTTTCTTTTTCTTTTCCTCTGCTCCTGCTCACTCACCTTTTCTTTTTCCCGGATTTTCCATGTCCTCGCCGCTGTGCTCCTGGGCCCTGGCCGGATGATGCGACTCCGAGCCTTTCGTCCGCTTCTTGCCTGCGCAGGGAGAAATTATTGAATCGCGGCTAAGTTTTACTAAGGCGGCGCCACAAAAGCTGAGTATCTTTAATTTACTGCCGAAAGGACTCGTATTTACCATGCATATTCATTATAGACTTGTCGCTGTTTGTTGCCTTTCAGTCCCCCTCCCAAAGTTTCGCTCTGACCGAAGTGAGAGATTCGGCCTCAGTGTCAGCCACCCAATCCCCACCCCGCTACTCGTCTGCCAGCATCTACCTGATCCGTGGCGTTGACGATTTGAAACGGATTTGCATGGCATATGAATTATTTATGCGTTTTTTTCTTCTTTTCCTACTTTTTCGCCCAGCCATGTATTTCCCATGATTCCTGCCACGCCAGCCGGGCCAAGATGAATATTTCCAGCTCATCTTAAATTTATGCCAAGTGGCTATTAAATTTTTTCTTTTCTCGCGCTCTGTCCCGTTTTTCTACCTTTTAGGTGTTGGGTAGCGCAGATTGTACACACAGTAGGGTTGGCAAAGTAATCGATGGCACTATCGATACTATCGATGGTAGAACAATTTAGCTAACATCGGTGGTTTGGGCTCACCATCGATATTATCGCTCTATAAAACTATTTTTTATTATGGTATATTTAATGCATGTTTGGAGTATTTGCTGAAATTTTCTACTTTAAGGTCACTCTGCATTTACAGGAAGTTCAAGAAGGATCTGGTTGGGCTAAGAAGTTTAAAAAAAAACGAAGTAAGACATCATGGCGAAGCGTTATATGACAATTCCATTTTTAAAGTTAATATTAATATGAATTCGTGACAACTTGATTTGTTAATCAGCGTCAGTAGAATAAATAAAGAAATTGGATTTGTTTTTATTGATATTTCGTCCTAACTTTTCTGAGGCTAAGCAATACTCGATACCATCGATAGTGAACACCATCGATCGCCAAAACTATCGATAACACACGATTCGAGAGAAGGGTATGCTTTATATTTCCCTGTTCTTCAGTGTACTTCCGGCAGATATCTTAGGACAATGGGTATTCTTTTGTCACTCACCTTTGTGTCGCGCCTCAAAGTTCTCCACATAGTTCACAGCATTCGGGGGTATTCCTGTTAGTTAGAAGAATCCGTTCCTTACCGCGGCAAAACTTTAGTGGGTTCTTGCAATTACTTACTGTACAGCTTAATTGTGCCATCCGTGTCGCCAAGGGAATTCTTCGCCACGCAGCGATAAGCCCCAAATTCGGCCTGCGTAAGGGGATTTATGTGGAGCCGCATCGAATTGCGATAGCCACCGATTTCCGTGACGTTCGCCGAGTATTTGCCGCCTGCAAGGTGCGAGGGGTTTGATTTCACAGTTAATATTTCATTAAAATAATAAAGTAATTAATATTTAATTGAAATTTTGCGTTACTTAATAATTAAATGCATGTCACGCGCACATCGACCGTAAGTACGGGCGGGCAAAGTTTCAACAATGTTGCTGACAGGCATAAATTTATGCACGAACTCATGTCACACCGGAGGCCTGATCATGGGGTTGGTTTTTCACGGGCTGATTCGGTTTTTCTGGTGTCAATTAAAATCTGCCAGAAACAAAATTGTAAATTAATTTGATTTCCAGTTATGACAACGACTGCGAGGCCAGCAATCCAAGTCACTTCTTCAAGCCACCGCCCTGCCGCTTTTACCGACAGCCGCGAAACCGCAGGACTGCGGCCCTGACTGTCTGGCTAGTATATCCGTGCTAGTGCGCGACTAAATCAGCTAATTAACAACTTTTTCGGTGTGTCTGCGTCTGTCGCGTGGAGTTTGCACTCAGCGGTCATCAGTTTGTTAGCTGGCAGTATGTTTTCGCCCCCGGGAAACCGCGAACTTTCCTCCAAGGGACTGGTCGGGGTCTGATTTGGCTTCGGGCTTAGTGCTAATGTGCTAATGTGCTCGCCACGGCTTATGACCTTTTAAATGTTTACAAGCACTCACTGGATGTTTGGTTATAAAATGACAGAACTCAATACCAATATGCAATATTACGTGACGAGAAATAGTGTTTGCAAAACGCAGTAGGTTGAACCGACTGATTTCCGAGGTGGATCCGGAAATATACTGTAAAGTCAAAGCGTGCAAGACGACTCTTTTAATCACCTGGTGGCACAATCTCTCCACGTTCCCTGGTCCAGTAGTTGATCGACTTGGGGTAGGCCTCCGATTCGCATTCCAAAGTCACGCCTTTTCCCTCTACAGCTCCAATCAATTGGTTCTGAACGGTGATCATCGGTGCGACTGAAATTGGAATACAAAATTAAGGCTTGTTAAGTTTAAAAATCTAAAAAAAAACTTGATCTTTCAATAGTAAGTTCTGCTATGTACTTACAATGCACAACAAGCGTTATCCGTTTGCTCACCGAAGGCGGGACTCCGTTGGAAGCTATGCACAAGTAGGCGCCCATATGATGACGTCTTACGTTCGGTATTATTAGATCAGTACCCTCAATGCTCAAGACTGCAAATATTATTTATTTGGAAATTATAAAATTATTTTTCCACTGAAAGCTATTCTCGAGGGGTATAAAAGTAAGTTAAATCTACAAAGAGTTGGGAAAGCTTGATACGGTTTAACCAAAGACTATATAATTCGCTATACACAATACAGTATTATAGAGACTCTACACCTTATGTGTTAGAGGGTCTTTGGTTTAACTATTCAAGTTTTCCAGAGCTATTCCAGATTTTTGGTTCAAGTTAATGGTAGTTGATTTACATGTAAACTTTCAATTGATTTGTACTAGTATGGAGTCATTGATTTGTACTAGTATGGAGTCACAGAATTGTCAATGATGTATATTTAAAAATTCAATAGAAATTTCTGAGGTGGTGATTTCAATTTTATTGCAAAAGAAATTATAAGTTTAGCCAAAATTAAGCTTCAATAGTGTATATATATTCTTGGTCAGACAAGTAAGTCTGCCAGACTTTTTTTTAGTCGAACTAACCTCTCAGTTTAAAAGCTATCTGGCAGACCTTTACCAGATAGTTTTTTTTAGTATTTTCGTTTACGAGTTGCATATCATATCATAACAGCCACTGGTAATTGGTAAACTGAGTTTATTGACTATTTCCTTGTTTTTGATGCACTTTAGTAGTTTTAATAACTTAAAGTAATTTATTTATCTCAAAACTAAATGTCAAACGATTCGGATTGCATTTCCTTAACTGCATGGGTAAACGGAAATAAACGGATATGATTACCACCTAACAACAAAAGTATGAACGAAACTTTGCAATTATTACAGTAGTAATAACATTTTTCTAAGCTCGAGACTGAATGTGCGCAGTTTCAGTGCTTTGCATTCAACAAAAGTTGAGTGCAGCACAATACATTTTTGTGTACCAGATACTGGTGACTTTTTATGGCAGTACTCGACGTTTTCGGGTTCCGAGCAAACATCCTGTTATCATGGTCGAAGTGGGGCTGGCATTATATAAGCGGCATTGAGGCTGGTTTAAGCCGGCAACACCACAGACGACGATGCGGATGAGTGTGGTCCTGTTTGGGTGCGCCGGAACCGGAAGTTCTGGCTAGTTTGCGCTTGATGTTGTTGGGCAAAGTTGTGGGACATAATAATACGCTGATTTTTCGTTTATTGATTTGCCTTTTTGGCCAGGGTCCATTCTAGCCCCACCGAGTCGCTTATTAGCCGAACTCTCCACCTGTTTTTTTTGCGGTGCGGTTCCGAGGGTTCACAGTGCGGTCATTAAACGTAATAGCCACGAAAAGTGTGTAATTTTGTTGGAGCCCTGCCATGGCATAAAACTTTACTTCTGTTCAGCCGATTTCATTTCATTTCAGAGCGGCAACGAACACGAACCGAAATAATCAAATTTCAAATGAAACAAACTTTGGTCGAAAAAACAAAAGGGTGCTTAAAACAATAGAGAACAAGTAAGGGAAATGGAAAACACTCTTTTTCATTTAAAAATGTTTATATTATGTTTTATAATAATTAAAAAACTGTGATCAAGTCCTGTATGATCGAGATTTAAAAACAAATATATAATATGAAGATCCATTTTAAATGTAACACCATGTAATTACTTATTAAATATCATTCATAATAAAATCAAATTACAAAAAAAGGTCTAACGTATACAACGCATTTAAGTAAAATAATTTTTTTATTGCATATAATAGGCGTATAAGCATAGCTATTGGCATCTTAGTACAACACATGAACCATGCAAAACCGATAGGTGGTTAAAGGATTATCTTGATCAAAGCTGCAGACATGAAAAACAAATAAATATTTAAAGCTGGCAGGATTTTAATGGTAAAGCTTCATATTATACACTCTCCGGGCGCACTCCATCACCGACAAACTTTTTAACGCCCCCTGACTTGCAATCTAGTCTAGCCCTCTGACTTGAAAACACAAGCACACACGAGTGAAATCGGGAAAATGGAAAAGGGCCTTGCAGTGGCCGGACAGTAAGCGGACTCGTTTGGCAGAGAAGGGGCTGAGTTGGGTGGCAGTCATTTAAGCCCCGGCGAAAAGGTCATTTTGCCAGCTTTTTGTTCTCTTTATGCTGATTTTTTGCATCCTCTCATTTAGCCGTATGAGTTTTTTTCTGTTTCACGTTTGTCGTTTTGGGGTTTCCAGGGGATCTTTTCTGCATCACCTTTGATTTAAGCTCATTTATTATTTGGCTCTTTGTGCTGTGTTTAGACTACGGTCGAATTTTGTATACCCTTGCAGAGGTTATTATCGTTTAAAAACAAAAGTTGGCAACGCAGTGAAGGACGGAAATGTTTCCTCTAAAGTATATGTGTTCTTGATCACCATCACTAGGTAGTTCGACCTAGCCATGTCCGTTTGTTCGTCCGTCTGTCCGAAACCGAATATAATGTTATCAATTTATCTTGATTTAATCAAATATAATCATATCAAGCCCAAAACCCAATGCATTGCCAACGAATCTGGTCGTTGGTTACAAAATGCGGCGTTCCTACTTATTTTTGCATACTCTGAGGCCTCTTTATAAATTATTTCAAAACGCTAGTGGCTCCGTTCTAAAAAAAACTTGCTCTGCAAATTTACTAGAATCTGCATTTTAGGTCTCGACGTTTATACGGACAGACAGACAGAGAGACAGACTGACGGAACGACACTGCTATTGATCCTGATCAAGATAATATATACTTTTTATGGTCAGAAACGCTTCCTTCTATTTGTAACATACTTTTCAAGAATTACAATATACCCTTTTATTCTACGATTTACGGGTATAAAAATACACGACAAAAAACCGAAAATAATTTGATCGATTTATAATCATTTCGCTGACATCAATGCATTGGGTTTTGGGTTTTGGACAACGAATGTGGTTGTTGGCCCTATAGTGCAATGGATTGGTTGCAAAATGCGACGTTCCATCTTTTCATTGCATACTTTAAGGCGCCTTTATAATTATTTCAAAACCCTTGTGATTTCTGTAGCACCTCATTTTGAGTCTCGAATTCTGTTGTCAAACTTCGTAGTTTAACGAGAACTATATATATGTAGCATATGTTGCTGTGGATTAAATAACGCCGTCATCAATACATAATTTTAGATAAGGACATTTGGTCTTACAACAAAACAGTTACCCTTCAAACATTTATATTTTTTAAACAAAGAACTTGCATATTAATACGTAAACTCGTTTAAGGCTAGCTAACTTTCCAAATTAAGAACTCGAAATTGCAACTCCTCTCATCTGACGAACACTTCAAGGCCAATTAGTAAATCTGGCCTGTTCCAACCGCCAGCTCGCCACCACCAACAATCGGCCCCTAACCATTTGCTAATTCTGTCAGTCAGACGTCATCATCATCAACAGCCAAACAGGACTGGGCGAAGCTCTCGCATGCTGGCCCCACTGCAGTCTGCAGGTACAGGTGCCATGGCCACGAATTGGGACTGCCGCCCAACCACCCAACCACCCAGTTCCACTACCACTACCACTACCACTACCACTCGATAGCCTTGGGCAGGACTCGGCCCAGAGCCAGCCTGTAGCTATAACGGCTGATGGCCAACTCTGTTGCCGCTGCCTTTTTGTGTAAAAGTACTCCAAAATGTTGGATGGAAAGCCTCATACAGGCGGTGGAGTCGGCAACAACAGCAAAGGTACTTACAAATCAGAAGGGTGGGCGCATAAGAGGGGGTGCCCTCACTGTACTGTGAGAAAATGAAAAAAAGCTATCAACAATTTTAACCAGCATGGAAAAGCAGTCGAAAAAGGTTGAGCTGTTTAAGATTAAACTTTTGCGAAGCATAGAAAAATTTGTATAGAATTTGTCAGAAATCTTCCCAAACCGTTTGCTGGTCAATAAAACTTAAACGTTATATAATATTATATATATATGTATATATTTCATATAAGTGTCTTAAAAAATAATTAAAATAATATTATGTTAACATTTTGTTTTTTAATTATTATAAAGAATATGGTTTAGATTTATAAGACTGATAGAATAACTATGACCAATGTATTTAGATCTTGGCGATGTGTTTTCGAAATTTCAGTAGACAGTGCTTATCGAACTGACGAAATGGCAGGCTGGTATAGCTGAATACTGCCACTAAACAAGAATATGTACTATAAATATTTGAAATATTTATTCTAAGAGAATTGTGAATAATATTATTTTTAAGTTTTTATACCCTTGCAGAGGGTATTATAATTTCAGTCAGAAGTTTGCAACGCAGTGAAGGAGACGTTTCCGACCCTATAAAGTATATATATTCTTGATCAGCATCACTAGTAGAGTCGATCTAGCCATGTCCGTCTGTCCGTCTGTCCGTCTGTCCGTCCGTTTATATGCAAACTAGTCTCTCAGTTTTAAAGCTATCTGCATGAAACTTTCCCAAAAGTTGTCTTTCTATTGCAGGTAGTATATAAGTCGGAACGAGCCGGATCGGACGACTATAGCATATAGCTCCCATAGGAACAATCGGAAAAATAAATGAAAAAAAATTATAACTTTTCTGTTTTTTATTTTTTTGTTTAGTTCTTCGACATTTAGTAATGGTTAAATATTTCCGATTTACGGATTAAATTTCATCAAAGTCGGACGACTATATCATATAGCTCTCATAGGAACAATCGGAAAAATAAATGAAAAAAATTATAACTTTTCTGTTTTTTAATTTTTTGTTTAGTTCTTCGACATATAGCAATGGTTAAATATTTCAGAATTATGGTTTAAATTTTATCAAAATCGGACGTCTATATCATATAGCTCCCTTAGAAATAATAAAATATATAAAATAACTATCAAATAATTGAGCTGCAAATCATCATAGCTTCAATGTTTTTAAACATATACGAAAGTAAATCATAATTTTAATGTTTTCAAAAATGTTTAATTCTTGCAATAGCTGCAAGGGTATATGAACTTCGGCTTGCCGAAGTTTGCTTTCTTTCTTGTTGTACTTAAAAAAAAGAGCTTTGAACATAGTTTTCTGTGAAATTTTGAGATTTTTTAGCGGGGCTACTAGAAAAAAGTTAGAGTACCTCATCTCGTATTCATTTGCCAGCAACTACGTGAAAATAAGTATGATTATTTTTCGAGCTTTAAAAATGATTATAATGGTATTTGAGTTTGAGCTTAATTTCATGGCCAGTTTTGGAAACTGCGAACCAAAATGAGCTAAATATTTTTCTTTAATGCAAAAATATGTTTTTAATGTTTATGTTTAATTTTAAAAAATATATTTTGTTCATGTTATGGAATACCATCAGATGAGCGCATGTAAATAGTTTGCAGTGCGCGAACTCGCGATACCAAAATGTGAGTCCCGACTTACCCTCCTCTCCGCTGGCCAGCTCGATAGGCACTCCACTTTCACGTCGCCATGTAATTGTCGGCTCTGGCGAACCGGTAGCGGCGCATTTGAGCGTCACGTTACTGCCCTCGCGAACGACCATGTCCGTGCTCGTAGGATAATCTAGGATATCCGGCGGTACTGCAGCCAGCAACAGCAGTCGGCCATCGAGTTGCCATCGGGTTGCAATCGGGGTCGCCAGAGGTTGGTCGTGGTTAGATAATATTTATAACAAACATCGCAGAAATAATGCATTGCACATGTAAAGAGACAGAGGGAGAAGAGAAAGAGCGGGAAAATGAGAATGAACTGCAATCGTTTTAAATAATTTAAATTTGTAATTCTTCATTTAAATAATTAGCTCGGACTGTTCAGATGGCGCCCGCGGGTGGACCGAGGCAGAGGCAGAGGCAGAGGCAGAGGCAGTGATTCATTCTCGTCCGCCACCACCAAAAGACATTCCCGCCTGCATTCAACCCCCTGGCGAAATGGGGAGTCCTCGCATTTGCCTTTGTTTTAAGGACAAACTTTCCACATGTCCCGAAACACACAAATTATTACAACCGTCGCTGCGGTAAGGACAGCGGACAGAAAGGCGGACGGACACCCACAGCGGAAAACCTATGAGCCGTGAAAACGTAATAATACCAGGTCGAGGCGAGGGCTGGTCCCTGGACTGTGTGCATATAATATCCCGCAATTATGTGGTCGGTAAATGACCAAAAAATGTGCTGGTGTTGACAAACAGCTTGTTAAGCCTGGAAGCGGGTGAGTCAGTCTGTGTGCTGGCCACTGACCACTGGATGGTCATTAAGTGGCCAAGGTTAGCCTGGGAGCGGGAAAATTGCAGCCCTAAAGTTGGTTGGGTTGGTGGTGTGTCTCGTATCTCGAAATCCCTTTTAAACTGCTGAAAAGCAAGGTGGGGCAAAGTATAGAAGTGATGGCCTGGACTAAGATTTCCTTTTCGATTGTCATTCGCGTGTCATTTGCTTCCGTTATTACCACAAATCCAAATATCCAATCATTCCCAAATATCTGTGTAACATCACTGAGTTTTGTGCGAGAAGCCACATGGTTGGACATTTTAATATGAATATTTCATTTGCTTAAATGTCACAAATGCCATTGAGGCATGGGAGTTTAAGTTGGGTCATCGTGCACATCCTGCATGCGAGTACGTGTATGTATGAATTGAAAAAGTAGACAAGTGGAGACGCATTGGAAATACAAAAAGGTGAGAGCTGTGCCGCTTCCGCTACGGTTTGTCGTCGACTATTTAACTGCACTCGGTCACGAAAATCATCAGGAGCGACCACCTCTCAAAGTCCACCCTCCACTTGTTCCAAACGCGAACGTTTCCCGTGGCCGATTTTCCGACCTTCCTTCGTTTTCCCGCGAACCCATTTGAAGTGGGTTACAGTGGTCTTATCTAGCTCAGGTTGATGAAATCATCAAAAAATTAATTCATGATCTTGAAGTAAAACTTTGAGTTAACAAGCTATAAAATAACTAAAACTTATTTAATGTCATTTACAATTCGGTTGCCTATGCAAACATGACCAAAAATAAAAGAAATTAAGTTTTTATTTTCAAAAATGCTATAATTAATAAAATTAATTAAATAGTATCTAATAACGTTTGACTTTACTATATTTATTATAACTTTTAAGTAATGAAATTTTATTGAGAATGTTGTTGTGCTTGTATTTATGTAAATATTTTCATTAAAAATGGGTTTGACTTCTGAATTTTTGTAATAAACAGATATAAACATAAATACCATGAAATGTCATCTTTGAGGCGATTCCATTAAGATTCCATTAATATGTTTTCCATTATATCTTCCTATTTCGTATTTTCGTATTTTGTATTGTATTGTGTATTTTTCATTATTTTGCGAAAGACAATTACTAATTTTCAATTAAACCAATTTATCTTGGGGCACTGTGCGCTGCCCGCTGATTATCCAGTGCAAATACACACAGTTGATTATACTTTTTCGTGTTTGTCGGTGAATGCCGCGCCGACTGCAATGGTGGCTAAAATATTTAGCGCTTTGATTTAGATTTGGCAGCGAGAGGTATTTAGGCACTGTGGGCACCAGGGAAGCGTAGGGGGGAATGGGAATGGGAATGGGGGCAGACACGGGCAAGCGGACCGCAAATGGACAGTCCAAATGTGCCCGGCGAACACTTCATAGGCCGGGGTACTTCTTACGATGCCTCTCTGAGTTGCGTTGCCGTTTTAATTCAAAATCAACAATTTCTGCGGTTCAGTGGACGGTTAAACATGTTTAAGCACTCGCAATGGAAAGTCGCCCCCGGCGAGCTCCGTTTGCAGAGTTTTGCCCTGAGACCTCGCGTATTAGCCGGTTGAATTTAATAAGCCACGGACTCCCACATTCGTGGCAGTGTTATTCTCTTTTTGCGCCCGGCAGCTCATTTCCTTTTTTTCACTTAATTTTTTAATATTTTTGTTTTGTGGAATACGGATCGAACAATGGGAGAGCAAGTCCGGGCAACGAGGCGTATGATTGTTTGACAACCGAAACGTAATAAGCAAAAAAAAAACCTCTCGCCATTCCGCCATTCCGGCATTCCACCATCCACTTACCCACAACATCTAGGTAACCCATTTGGCTTTTCATCGGATCCGTGTTGATTTGGCACATGTACCTGAAACATTACAAATTATTAAGTCGAATCGGGAATTTAACCTGATGTGCATACCAGCCTTTGTCCGACTCTTTAATGTCCTTAATGCGCATTGTCCAGGTTTTGTGCTCAGAGTTCGCAATGCCAATGCGTTGGTTTTTTGTTATAACATGATTTTGAATGGTTAGAATTGTTTGTGTGTCGACTCGAAGCCACGCTACCTGTAATGTAGAATATTAAATAACAATTAAATCAATTACGGAGGCCGAGAAAACCACAACAAAAATATAAAAGGGGAGAAAGGTAAATTGACAAGGTTCTGTCTTAGGTCAAGACAAATAAAATATATATGAGTGTTTTATAATAAATTGACCGCAGTTCACGGATGAAGTGTTGGGGAGAAGACTACATATTGTAGCCAATATATTGAAAATCTGCCAATAATAGTTTTAAGCCATGTTTAAATTGAGACTTTTTGTTTAAAAAGCAGCGCCAACTTCAAATTCTTCAAAGTTTAAAACTCGAGTCCGTTGACAAGCACGTTATTTTGAACGCGATGAACTAACTATAATCTGGTAACATTTTGCCTAACTGAAGGAGAAAATAATACTGTAATTGTAATCTTTTAAATAGCACAAAAAGTTATTTTTCGTTAATTCAGGCTACAATTTATTAATAAGATATAATCTGTTATTAAAATAAGTATAGATATATTTCATTATACGCAATTATTTTCTAAAACAATCATCTTTTAAGTAATAGTTTAAATACAAAAATAATGAAGCCATGTCCTTTAACAACGACATAATTTTAAAAAATCCATTTTAAAAACAAGAAAAGAAGCAAACTTCGGCAAGCCGAAGTTTATTACCCCTGGAACCTATTGCAAAAATTAAATATTCCTGAAAACATTAAAATTATCAATTACTTGCTTATATGTTTAAAAACATTGGTTATCAATTATTCGATAGTTCGTATGGAATCTATATGATATCGTTCTCCGATTTTAATTAAATTAAAAGCGTAATTCTGAACTGTCAAATTATTAATAATAAAAAAGAATAACAAAAAAATTAAAAATAGATAAGTTACATTCTTTTAACATTTTTATTTTTAATATTTTTAATGATCTCATGGGGGTTATATGTTATAGTCGTCCGATTTTGATGAAATTTAAACCGTAATTCTAAAATATTTAACTATTACTATATGTCGAAGAACTAAAGAAAAAAATTAAAAAACAGCAAAGTTCAGTTTCATTAATTTTTTCCGATTGATCCTATGAGAGCTATATGCTATAGTCGTCCGATTTTGATGAAATGTAAACCGTATTTCTGAAATATTTAACCGTTAGTATATGTCGAAGAACTAAAAAAATAAATTCAAAAACAGCGAAGCTATAGTTTTTTTTATTTTTCCGATTGTTCCTATGGGAGCTATATGCTATAGTCGTCCGATCCGGCTCGTTGCGACTTATGTACTACCTGCAATAGACAGACAACTTTTGGGAAAGTTTCATGCAGATAGCTTTAAAAGTGAGAGACTAGTTTGCGTAGAAACGGACGGACAGACGGGCGGACAGACGGACATGGCTAGATCGACTCGCCTAGTGATGCAGATCAAGAATATATATACTTTATAGGGTCGGAAATGTCTCCTTCACTGCGTTGCAAACTTCTGACTGAAATTATAATACCCTCTGCAAGGGTATAAAAATGAGTAAAAAATATATTATAAAAGTAAAAAGTTACAAAATATTTTAGAAATGGCAGAAGTTAAAAATAAAAATTATTAAAATTATTATTATTTGGCTAAGCTCGCATTCAAATGTTACTATATCAAAGTCTTTGATAGTAGTTGGATGGCCTATATTGTCCTATATATCAAAATAGTAAAGAACGTAATAAATGTACTATCTAGCGAATTAAACAACAAAGGCGATTTGGAGAAAGATGAGGTCGAGATAATCTTTTCGAAAGTTCACGGGACATTCAGTTGGAAATCGAGGATCATGAAAAATAGACGTGTACAACATAAGCATTTTAATAAGACGAAATTCAAAACTTTTATATTACAGATTTTTTTAAAACTTTTTTATACACTGTTCCTTCATTTGTTTAAATAGACTTAAGAAAAGTGAAGTGACTTGAGAGAAGTGAAGTGAAGTGAAGTGAAAGTGAAGTGAAGAAAAGTGAAGGTAGAACCACTCAAGTTTTTTTAAGTGTATTATTTTACCATTATCTTTACAATAAAAAACAAAAAATAATGTTTTTTAACTAACCAAAAAATAATAAAAAACCCTACAAATAGGAGGAACCACGCCCATTTTTCTTAAAACGTCTTTAACTTAATTTAAAAAACCTAGCCTCATCTACATAAATTGAACAGGCACACAATTATATCAAATTCAAGAGCTATGACACGTTGAATGTGATTAATTATGTTAAATGGAAAATATGTTTTCCAATTCAATTTTATTTCTTTCGTTGCTTTAATATTTATCGTTTTTAATACAAGACATATATATTTTCGTGGCATATTCTATGGACCTAAAAATAGGCTACATTTAGCTTTTTCATTATAAAAATGCTATGTATATCTGCCCAGAAACACGCTAAAGTTATAATTTAGTTACCGGTAACACTGGAAGGGATGTTGTTAGCGGGGGTAGTGTGCTGCTTGCTCTTTGATTTTAGATTTGTCAATGTCGTTGACAGACGGCGCCACCTAAAACCCGATTTATTTCTAAGGGGAATTTTTGTTTTGAAATTTGTTAGCTGAGTAACGGGTATCTATTGGTTCTGAAACTTGACTGAAGTGCTATCTTTTGTTTATTAAAATTTCATGGAAATCCGACATTTTCGTTTTTTTTTTACGCCAAGCGTAAGAGTACATTACAATACATTATTACATATGGTATTGCCGAAGTTAGCTTCGTTCCCGATTTATTTGATTTAATATCGTTAATATCTTTCTATAACTTTTTACAAGCAAGTTGTTTTGCAGTATGTTCACTGTTCCTCAATGTTGCTTATTAATGTATAAAATCGACTCGGCTATTGAACCTGAACAAGAATATATATTAGCGGGTAGTCTCTTCTACATGGGTAAAACCTTGGCATTGCTGGTGTTTTAAAATTCCGGTACTTAAAATTTAAGCTAAATTTTATCAATCTAAAACTTTGAAAATTGGGCCATGTCTAAATGGGCCTAAGTGTAATTCCGAGAATATCCAGCAGCTTGTCAGTCATGAATCACACTCCCTAATTAAACATAACTGGCATGCAACGCTGTTCAATTATACACAAAAAATCTATTCCCAGAACTATTCAAGAAATTTTAACTCACACGCACACACTGCCACACAGTCCTATGGAGAAGCTCGTAATTGTACAATTACCCAGGTAAATTATTATGCGATAAAGCACGCAGCTTGTAAGCTAAAAAGCTGAAATACTTTGTATATGGGAGTAGAAGGAGTCCAACCCTTTATTTCGACCTTTGCATGGGAAAAGGCGGCACCGGAGCTTCCGAGGGACTGGGCCCATTTTCATTCAGACGACAAGTCAACACGTGAAGCTATTTGACTTATTTGTGAAACCGCATACTTAAGTATGCACATAAATAAATTAAATACTGGCTAATATCCAGTCGTTTCTATCGATGGCTAATGAATTATTTTCGTTTAAATTGAATTCGGGTTTGTTTTGGGTCCCAGAGCGCTGTCAGCATAAAGTAAGTAATTACACCCAAGTGCCTGCTCAATTATCTTTGAGCGGAACATTGCTTAATTGTGCACGGCACTGTTTGAGGGTGGCTCTTTCTGGCTTCCCCCCCCCCGTCATCATGATACACAGGACGAGGAACAGGAGGAGGAACAGGACCAGTTCCAGGACCCGGCTGCCAACCCCGGCGAAGTGAGAGCACAAAGCTTTTCACTTCAATGGAGATCTACATTCGCTGCTACCTGCCTGAAGAGCTGCGGACACGGATACACTTGCTCCCCCAACGGGACAAACGAATGCAAATGCAAACACAAATAAAACACAGACACTGGGGGAGGAACGGGAGGAAGGGGAGGACAACGCCGCTCTGGACTCGCTTAACACGTCCTCATTCATATTTCAATTACTTTTTATGTGATTTTCGCTTTTGTCATCCGGTAAGCCCGGCATATCCCTATTTATGTTTTTATTTTCACTTTCATTCCGACTGCCATTCAACTCTTGTTGCCCGCTTTTGGGTGTCGAGATTTGGTCTTTGAGATTACACGCTCGTGTCCGGGGATGGTGAAATGTTAATGAATATTAATGCGGCCGGTTTCGGTTTTGTGGCTGCTTATTGAGTGTGTAATTGAGCCCCCAGCTCGAAGCAAAGAGGATGCGGACAGCCGGATCAGCCGAAACAGCCGAAACAGCTTCCCGGATGATTTGCCAATTTAAGTACAGTTATTAACGGATTGGCTGCCCCGTACTCACCTTGTAAGGACCCAGGTCCTGAACGACGCACGTGAGGAAGGCGTCACGTCCCACGGGCGCTGTCATATTCACAATTGGAGAACTAAATTTGGGATCAACTGGAATAAAGTCAAGGGATATTTGTGTTGTGAGCGCAGTCATGCTTGATTGGAAAATAATTGGAATATTATGGTAAATGTGATAGCTTAAATAATGAGCATTCTGAAGAATCTTGCAAGCTGTTAGATACACCAAAAAAAATTGTCATAGAAACTAGACTACTTTTACATGAATTTTAAATTATTGGGTATAAAAAGTACAAAAGTATCAAAATAAAACTTATGTGGTTTACAAATAAAGATTTTGAGTACAGTTTTATTTTCTTTGGTGTGGAAATTAAACTAAAAATTAAAGGTGCTATATTGTTCAGTATCGAATGAAAACTTATTCTTAAAACTGCCTATAGTTTATTTTCTAGACACACTTATTAAAGCTAAACTTTCAATTACTTTTTGGGTATACAAATTAAATATTAAATTTAAATCGTTAAAATTCAATCCACACATTGTTCCAAAGATTATTGGTTTCCGCATCAGAATTAAACTTAAAAATTTCTAATAGTAGCATTTCTTTTCATGTCCATTTTATTTTTATACCCTTGCAGAGTATATTATAATTTAAGTCGTTTACCACCCCAAAAAGTTTAAAAATTCTTGATCAGCATCACTAGGAGAGTCGATCTAACCATGTCCGTCTGTCCGTCCGTCTGATTCCAGGTGAATGCCACCGTCTGAGAACTTTTGGACTCGGAACTTGTTGAGTTTGCAGGCAACATATATGGATAGCTGGCCTCAAGATTACTCCTCAATCCACGGGTCACGAACGACTTCCTTAGTGACAGAAAAATTCCTGTTTTAAAATGGCCAGAGTTGAGTCCCAACCTGAACCCGATTGAGGATCTCTGGGGGATCCGCTCTGCTTCTGTTTTTAATAGCGGAAGGCAGTTTGAGACAGTGCTATTGGCTACACACAAATTAGATTTAGAGGGAAAAAATAAAAAATGCATTTATAATTACTTACTATAAATATAATTTGTAATTTCGTTATATATCTTTAAAAGAAATTGGATTATTTTTAATTTAAATTTTTTATATCTTACATTATTATTATAATAAACCTGCATACCCGAAAATATTTTGAAAAACCTTTGGCTTGTTTTGTTTTGCAAAATTGTGATGCAATATAATTATTTCAATGAGGTATTACCTCGAGATTTATTACCGGATGTTTACAAATTTTATCCACTAAGGCACCCTAAGTTAGAACCTGACACTCAAAAACTTTTTTTTAAGTGTAATTAACAACTTTCATGTTTATTTTAATATTTTGTATTTTTAAGAGTGAATGACTAAAAAAGGCACTATAAATTTTATCATGCAGGACTCTAGCAAATATAGCAAATAATTGTTCCACAATCTTAAAGTAATGTAAACAGTGAAATGAAAATACTCCTTTGGTTTTTTTAAGTTTTACAAAATAAATTGTATAAATAACAAAAATGTATAAAATGAGGGCATTACATGCCCAAAAAAAACCATGGCAAGCTTAAAGATTTTGTTTGAAAATGGAATAGGACAATTTTACTTAGATTAAAGAAAGTAAAAAATATTTAATATATACTAAACTAGTTTCCAGTTGTCGCCACGTCGGCTACTCTGAGAGGCTCTTTTCTAGAAATTGTTTGTATTCCATCTTCAAGAAATTGACTTACCGATAACTTCCGCTGGCACTTCCACTCTCTGAGGATTACATTGTTGACTCATCAGGATTAAGAGCAGTGTAACATTTATCGCACAGTTTTGGGCACGGAACTGAGTAAAGTTTGTTTTCATTTTGTATGTATTTAGTTTGATTAAGTTTGTTAATGACTGGAAACCATCGAGTTGTCTTGTCAGATAATCACTTGTAATCCTATTATGAAATATACATTGAAAAGATGGCATAAGCCAAATTAGCACTTGCCATATAAGTTTTTAAATTGTTTTCTTTTTTTTGTTTAAGGTGCGCGCTCTCAGTTATATAAACTTTTACACAATATAATTGCCAATATCTTCAAAAAGAATGGTTTGATTAGAAACATTTTTTTGTGTCGACAATAAATTACACTATCGATGTCATCGCTCTATAAAAATAGATTTGTATTGTGGTATATTTTAAGAATATTTGGAGTATACTGCGGTATATATGAAAATTCCAATTTTAAAGATGAATTTGTTGGATTTGTTTTTTCTATATTTCGTTCTTTTTTTCTGAGGCTGAACAATTTTCGATAGCCAACACTATCGATAGATATTGACCGAATAGACTTTTAACATCTCTAAATCGACTCGTCTAGTGATCTGGACCAAGAATACATATACTTTGTTCGCTCGGAAGCGCTTCCTTCTATTTGTTACGTACTTTTCAACGACTACAACTTACCCTTTTACGCTGCGAGTAACGGGTATAAAAACTCAGCTAAAAACTAAGGCCGTTCAAATAGAGTGTAAAAAGACAAACAAGATTGGCAAACTTGCACTTCCAGATAATCCCCCGCACCTGAAACCGCTCGAGGGTTGAGTGGGCAATTTCCGCGCGCCTCGTAATTGGCAGTCATTAGCGCGCCTCTAATGGCATCAACTTCTGGCCATTGTTGTTGCTATTTATGCGTGTAAACAGGCAACAGGGCAAAGTTCAACAGAAAGTACTTGAAAACAGAATCAAAACTACGAAACAATGGCAAACAATAATCGCGATGCCGGTCGAAAATACGCCAAATTAAAAAGTTTCAAGTTTAAAGCAGAGCAGAGCCGGTGGCGGTAACGGACCCGAAGGATCTGGAGGCCAACGGCCTTCCTCTCCGGACGTATCCTGTGCCGTCGAGGCGGGTTAAACATATTTCTTTCTCCAGGTATGGCCCTCGCTCTTGGCTTATTTTGCGTGTTCTGGCTGTGTAAATTCTGCAGGCGAACAGCTGCCAGAAATTAACTACCAACCTGCAACTATCTCCTTGAAAAGGTGTTGCATGCTTTTCTCTCTGCTCATTTCATTTTGGCTCGCTTCGGTTTGTTTCACGGCTTTTAAACGTGTCCGGAGGGCAAAACTGTTTACGGAACGGAAATGAAATGTTTCGTTGGCAGCCGCATCGCAGTGAACTCGTAAATAAAGCATCAACCATGCATCCTGACGGACCTCTGATAGTTGTGAAATAGTTGTGCCCCATGCCGAAGCTAAGACAAGTTCGCCTTCGCTTTTTTAAGACCTGTCCGAGTGACATGGACGACACAACTTATGTGGGACTTTTGGGCAATGCAGTTGTAATCAAACTTTCGCTTTTGCTGCCACTAATCCTAATTAATGTCGGTGATAAGCGCTTGCCCCAAAACGTTTAAGCAGTTAAAAAACCCTATTTAGTTTTCATGGATTGGTCTGTAAAACTCAGAATACTCATACCGACTCAAAACTAATTCGATTCGCAAAGCTGTGTTATACTTAAAAACATCATCAGCAGTGAGTATTTAACCAAACTGGATGCTTTTGGTCATCTGAGCAGCTAAGCAAAGGTTTAGTTTTAGATAAGGCGTTTATTTAATGCGTTAAAACAATATATAAACATTAATGTTAATACTTAAGGGAGCTTTAAGAATAAATTTATATATAAACAAAAAAAGAGCTAAAGTTTATATACCATTGCAGCTCTCGAAAAATTTAAATATTCCTTTAAGCTACTTTATCGATTTTTGTGCGGCTGTCTTTTAAAACAGTAAAGCTATAATGATTTTCCGCTGCATTATTTGATTGTTCCTATCGCAGCTATATGGTATCCGTAATTGTGTTATATTAAACCCTTACTTTATCTCATCAAACAGCGAAAATTTAATTTTATTTCATTTATTTTCGTCATATTTTGTTTGTTTTAATGAGAGCTATGATACAGTTGTTTGATTTTAATAAAATTAAAACCGGAATTCTGAAATATAACACCATTAATATATTTATTTAACAAGAAATTAAAAACAGTAAAGCTATAATTTGATCCGTCCTTTTTTTTTTGATCCTCCTTTACTCCTGCCATAAAAAGACCACAAAGAAGCACAGACGGATATGGCAATTTTTATCATACATGAAATTTCAAGCAATTAGGTTTGCATTAATATAAAAAACAAGAACAGGAGCTAGCTTCGGCAAGACAAAGTTTATATACCCTTGCAGCTATTGCAAAAATGAAACATCTAAATTTCGAATTATATGAGTAACCATTAGAGTCCATTGAAGCTATGATGACTTACACTTTAATTATTCGATGGAAACTACATACCTATATGATATCGTTTGCCGATTTTAATAAAATTAAATGCGTAATTCTGAATTATTAAACCATTCAAATGTCAAATATAATTAAAAAAAAAATTAAAAATTGGAGAAGTTACAATTTTTTTTTCATTTGTTTTTTAATATTTTCCATGGGAGCGAGCTTATATATAGAGGTCCGATTTTGATCAAATTTTTACCGTAACTCTACCCTCTGCCAGGGTATAAAAATAAAAATAAATAGGAAAGTTAATATATTGTTCTCACTTTTTTGGTGTTTTATTCATACTGTATGATATAGTCGTCCGGTCTTAATCAAATTTAAGAAGTAGCTCTGAAGTAGTCCCTGCAAAAGTAAAAAAGGGGCAAAACCAAAACATTGTTTTTTTGTTTAAAAGTTAATACCGGTCCAACATTAAGGAAATGTGTTGTCCAACACAGGTATATTCAAATATCCACCCTTATGATTGGGGAACCTTGATTAACTTTCCAGCTGACTCGGCCATGAGACTCAACATGCAAACGATTTTTGGTTCAAAATAAGCAAAGCCTACTTTCTGGCGCCCGCAAACTGACAGGAACCATTTTAAACTGACATTTCATTAAAATTCCTTCTCCCCTCCCGTTGAGTCCATATTGATTTTTTCATAATTTAGCGGAATTGAAAGCAAAGTTGCCGGCATGTGTGGTATGTGTCCTTTGTCATACACATAACACACACATTTAAATCCGCATTGCATGCCCAGAAAAGTAGACTACAAAAGACAACAGGCAAGCGACAGCACTGCAAATGGCTAGGGGAGGGGGTGGGGGTGATGGTGGGACAAGACTGGCGGTAGGCACTAAAAATGTCTAGCAAATGGGCATGGCAATATTATTAATAATTTAGAGCATGCGGGCCACGTCAGGAGCTGGAGTCGGGGACAGGTGATGGCTTCGGCTTCAGACCCATAGCCTGACCACAATCCGAAGCCATATCGAAGTGAATGTGTCGAAAGTCCCTCTTTGCATAGTCAGTTTAAGCGGTTTTCTTTGGGCATTTTCTGTGTGCGGATGACAATCGACAAGCAAGATCCATATTTGATGATCATTGATGTTTCTCAACAATGCTAAGTTAACAATTTTTATCCTCATACTAGCTTAATTTTTCTGTTTGTCAGCTTTACCTCTAAAACTAAATACAATTTCCCATTTTTAAACTTTAGTGTCGGCTTTGAAAAAAATCACAAGCATTTTATAACCTGCAAAACAAATTTTTCCATAAACCACTTCAGAATATTTTATTTATATTTTTTGGTTGAGTAGTTGTTACTTTATAGCAGCACAAGAAATAAAGCAGAAAATGCCCCAAATTTTTAAAAATTTTAAATATAATAACGTAATATTTTTGTAAACTTTTTGTTTATTAAAAATACTATTTCTATTGTTTTAATTCTTTTTTATTGAATTATTATTTATCACTTTTTCTTAGTTGTTTTTTTTTACCATACCTATAAAAAGCACGTGCAACAAAATTTTTTTTTCGAACATATTCTTGGTTTTTCAATTTTATTTTACTAAGTTTTTCTTGATCTCAACTATCCTCGCACAATCAAAGCGTTCTTAACTCAATGTTTTTAAAGCAGTAAAACCCAAATATTTATGAAAAATAATAAAAGCTACTCATGGCTGCTTTCTGTCGTCTAAGTCATATATTATTTTTATGGTTTCGGACATGCACAGTCCCTTTTTTCCTCAACCTCCAATGTAGGTAATCAGCAAAATATTCTGCCTCTGCTACTTGTTTCGTGTGCCATAGGGGATTCTTTTTGTGAGAAAAAAGTCGGCCGATGAAGAAGTGATACACATTTTAAATTTTAATTCTACACAATGAGCCAAAATTCAATTTGTAGCGCAAACATCAATTAACACGTGATAAATTTCGCCCTTTATCACGTTGTTCCTTCGGCATTTTTCAAAATTATTTGCCCTCTTGCTTTTTATTTTTCAATCCAACCTAGAAAAGGGGAAGCCCAGTTGGCGGACTCATACTGCTCAGCTGACGGTGACTTCAAGCAAAGTTCCACTCGGATTTTCAGAATTTTCTTCCCCGCTCACTTTCCAGCACGGAAGTTGATTATTATCGCTTGTTATTAACAACAGCAACAACAATGGTTGGTAAGACCAGACCCCACATGTTGGCCATTATGTCAAACTGACGAGAGGGTTCACAAGCCAGTTCGATATCGCTCAGAAGGCAAATGGAATTTTTTGTATGCCCCACAGAAATAGAAGCCGGGCAATTTGCAATTGAAAGTGTGGGCGTGTTTTTGTGTTCGAGCGGATTACGGATTACTTAACCCCAGGAGCGTACTGCAGCATGACAGAGCTCCCAACTTGAGTCAACATGTTTTAATTTCCATAATAAGTTTTCAGGCCTCACGTGCCCCGACTATAGACTGCACATTCGGTTTAGGACCAGCTGAAATCACAATCAAGCAGATAACAACTGATCAGAAATTATATGTAAAATGCAAATGATAGAGAAATGCCATAAATCGAAAACAGGCGCCAGTCGTCCCCCGGGAAACAGGGGGTGTGGGTGTGGCATGTATTATATCCGGGGCACCCCAAAAGCCCTGCAACATATTTGCAACAAATGGGCAACAAACGGGCAACAGACAGCGGATTTACATGGGCCCTGCGCTTTATGGATATCAATGAACTTTAAATTACAGTCGGCAGCCGTGATACATAAAATATGCAATTGTCGGCGGCCTAAAACCGAGCACTCCTGGTGGACACTCGCACTAGCAATAAACAGCGTCGAGTGCCGGCCCAGACACATTTGTAGGCAAATTTCAGGATACACATCAGCAGCACGCATTGCAGCTGGAAAAGCAAATCATGTGACGACCATTGACCGCCGAGGGTGGCTCGACTGTTGTTGCTTCATAAATAACCTGACTTTTGTTTTTATTTTAAATATAATTACAGTGAACACGCAGCTGACGGCAAATGTCGCCAAAGTCGCGGCTAAATTGCCAACAAGCGGCTAAAAAGGCGCGCGACTTGGCACGCGAGCGAGTTCTACTTGTTGTTGATGTATCCTCAAAATCAGCTAAATTACTATTGAATTTTCAGTGGCCGAAATCAAAGCGAGCGATTGAAAAACGATTCAAGAAAGTTTTTGCAACTTTCATGTTTGGAACACAAGGTTTTGTTTGTGACCCTACAAATGTTTATCATTCCGTTGTTGAACACCGTTGTAATGGTGTAGTATTTAGCTATAGTCTAGCATATATATGTCCAGTTCTAAATGTTAACTAAGAGTGTGTTTCAGTTTATTATTTAGTTAGTTAGTTTATCTCCTGTTTCAGTGAAACTCACTATATAACTGTTTCACAATTGGGCCAGCAATAACCACTATTATCGAGAAATCTTGACAGTGCAAGTCACCCGTGGCCTTTTAGCATCATTTCAATTCACTTGCAACACGAATGCAAGCAACACTTGGCGGCAAAACACTCGCGATTCCGTTCTGGATTAGTTGCGTTTAGCTTTCCGTTTCGATTTCCGGCAGGATCACAGGAGTCAACCGCACGTGCCGAACGACGTCGAAGCACTGAAGCCGCCGAAGCCTGCGAAGCCAGCGAAGCCGATGGCGACCAAAGGCGAGCGAGGCGACTGCCGAGCGGTCCCGAAGATGCTCCTTGGGCGAATCGTCGTCGCTTTGGGGGCGGGTGGGCGTGTGTGGGGGAGGGTGGCGCTGTTCAGTGGGCGACGGGAGGGTGTGCAGCGGCGTCGCGAGCGAATCAGACAACTGTGATTTTTGTTGTTGCCGGGCCACATTTTATTTTGCTTTTTGTTGGCGGGCGCTTTTCAGTTCGTTGTGCTTCTTTTTTTCTAACTGGCGCTGTGTGTGTGTGTGTGCGTGTGTGTGTGCTGCCCAATGGGGGGTGTGCTCGGGAAACTCACCACGGCTGAGGCGCTCTCAACTCAGTTGAAAGCCGATTGAACCGCATTGAAGGCCTGGGAAATTCTCTCCGCATACTTTTCGGCGCGTGAAAACTTTTATGAATGAATTTTATAACGTAGTGAAAAGTTAACGCCATCGGAAGGGAGACGGGGACGGGGAGGGGGAGGGGTTGATAGTAAGCAAGTGCGTGCGGCGGAAAAATGAACTGTCATTGGTCGTGGCAATCAATTGTGGAATGAGGGTATTAGCAGTAAAGATGTTAAGCCATTTAGATTTCAATTTATTCAAAGAATTATGACGATTTTTTAACGTGGGAGGGCCATGGCCTTAATCCTCTTTCAGTACCATCAAATTAAACAATATCTAAATGATCTGCTGCCATCATACATACAAGTTATCAATTCTTATAAAATGTGAGCACATTTCTTTTTAGACTTGATTTTTTGATGGTCGACAACGAACCGAATTTAAATATTTTAATATAAAGTCATGCAATTTACAATGCATTATATTTTATATTATAATTTTATATTCATTTAAGATATGAAAAATGAAATTTTGGATTCAATAGACACATATTAATTTTTACTATTTCATTATTGTATCAGTGTACTTGCTGTAGTCTTTTGATTTCTGGAACCTGATATTCTTAAGTTAGGTATAAAAGGTATTTAATTTAAGAATTTTAATCTTACTTTAAAAGTTTAGCCTTTAATCAAGTCTTCTTTAATATGTTTTGTGTTTCAAGAAAAGAGAATATAACAGAACACAAGAAATATTAGAAATATACATATCCAAAATGTATTTAGTTTTGTATACAACAAAATATGAACAAATGTTAAAAACATTTAAAATAAAATTTATATTTAAAAAATAGAATGCAAATAAGTTTTTAATTAAATGTTCTTTATTAAAATAAATGCAAACGGTACTAGCACAATCTTTTTGATCGAAAAATGTCGTAATTGGAATGTTTTCGTTAAAATTAAGGAGTTTCGGAAACAAGCAAACTTAAGAGTTCGGTCGGTTGACGTTAGTGTTTTTGCCCAGTACCATTGTCCCCAAACTGTTTATGATTTATTACGGTTTCTTTCGATCCCTCACGGACCTCCAATTCCGTCACGTTTATTTTAGAACAAACACAGTAGTTAAAATATGTGTAAAAGAGTACAAATCAACATTTATTTTGTGGCTTCTATTTAAGAACAGATCTTTAAAAAAGCCAACAAGCTGTTCGTCTTGAGAATCATCAGCTTGATGATTTTTATAAAACTTTTCTAAATAGTTTGAAAACAGACAGACATATGCCAATAAAGAAATGAAAATGGAACGTTAAAGTAAGAACTTTTGGTGTGGGATTGCAGATTGCATTGAAATTCATTTAAAAAATGCAATTTATGATTGGACTTCTTAGAATGGGTCAATCAATATTCAAAGTTTTAAATCATCATTTCAGAACTCATTTACAAATAGCAGGGGTGTTTCAGAAATTTAATTTTTAATTTGCAGCTTCAAAAACAGGTAGTTCAACTCACGTAAATGAACTTTCAATTCTGATTGAAATGATTGAAATCCAAGGAAAATGTTATAAATAAATATTAAATTGAATCAAATGAAATCAATTCAAGTGTGCTACAAACTTGTTCCTCAAGATTAATCATTTAATTAAACTTTATTGCTTCGGAAAACTTTTCTTGCGAGATTTCCATTTAGTGTGGCAAGTGCAACGAGCTAGACCGGAAAATCAACCTCTCTCAAAATGATCCAACATACGCACACTCTCAAAGTCGGTTTTCAATAACCGTGCCATATTGTGTCAGGTACTGATTTGAACTGGCCACCCCTACACCTCTAAGTTACTCATATAGAGTGTATCAGTTGCCTTTCGGGAGCTAATCAAACCTCTCACTTCCCGCCATGACTTTATGGTACCACAGGCATATAGTTTCGCACAACACACGCACATGCCCAATAAATAATGGCGGAGGGCGAAGGCTTTCCATGCCAATAACAGGTTTTATGCAGTATAAAAAGGTTTTTATAAAGCGTCCGGACGAAGTCCTGAGCTCTATCTATCCCCTTCCTTTTCTTCACGAGAAACTTTTCATTGCGTGCCAATGCACTGGAGCCACAAATCATTTTTACTGAAAGGGTTAGAAATACACTTGAAACAAATATTTTTAATGATTTGGGGGTTTAAAATATCGACCCCAGCATAAACAATATAACAAAATTTATTGCAACTTAAAATCGCTTAACTAAAAAGGTATTTTCTTTTAACAAGAACAAATACCCGCAATGTTAGTTCTAAGGCAAAATTATTATTGAAATATACATAGAGTAGATACACATTTTGAGAATTTCAATTTCTAAACGTAGGAATTTTCTGTGTGTAACGAATCTTATTTGAAACATTCACAAAGAAAAAGCTTTTCGCTGTCTTTCATCAACTAGTTGATGCTAGATTTCTAAACATCAGTCTATTAATTAACAAACATTAAACAGCATAAAAAAAAATTATGGGAATGCTTAAAATAATTTTGTACCATTACCTGTATCGATGGCCCATTCTGGCGACTATCTGCTTTCTGCATAAAAGTAGTCATAAAATCAAGGTACAAATTTAGTATTTAAAAGGCATTTTGAACTTAAATCTTTTCGTAGTGTTTTTCTGTCTGTCTATCAGGACTAGCAGGACTCGCAAGTTATTTTCAAGTTTATTTTTTGTTTCTTTTACTTGCTTCCTTGTTGTTATCCTTTTTAGAGCTTGGGACTCCCTAATATAAATTTTGACACCTGATAATTGCTTTTCACTCGCTTCCGCGTTTTGTGCTGGATGCGACGACGACAGCTGCAGTTCTTTCACCTGCCACCCCGACCACCGAATCACCTTCCCCTCCGCAGGGCCACCGCTACGGGACTTCCCCTCCTGCTGATGGGGGAAGAACATGCAAAGCTCCTGGAGTAACTGAAGGTAGGGGAGTATCTGCAGGATAGTTTGTTAGCTGCTTAACTGCCATAAATTATGACTATATTTTCGCTTTAACGGCGCCGTTTAATAGACAGAAGTTCGGGGTGAGTTATAGACGAAGCGTCAAGGTTGCCAACCAGCTTAGGAAATTGCCAATTAAAAGTCCATAAAAGTATATGATAATATGGAAATAGTAGCAACTTTTTGCTCTGATCGGGGGCATAAAATTAAGACCCTAACCAGGATTGAGCTTAACGGTTTCAGTTAGACAATTGCACATTATCAACATTTCTTTTATGAGCTACAGTGGGATGTTCGCAAATCCAAATTTCATTACTTACTCCCTATTATGGCGTCTCACAAATAAAAAATTCCAGAACGAAGGCCATGCAAATTATGGTAAGCAATGACTTTTAATAACTTGCTGGATACATTTAGAAGTGACAAGAACAAATATGTTTACACAAATTTTTAAAATATTTAAGCAACTATGATCAGGGACAGGGCTGCAAATTCCGTTTTTACCCGTCAAATCAGGTTGTTTTTAAAGGTCAGCTGCGGAAAAAATGAGTAAATTGTGAGAATTTTTTTTTTTTTTTTAATTTGTTGTCAAAAACAAAAGTGTCTAGATGTGTGGAAAAAAAATACATTAAATACAAATTTTATGAATTCATTTCGCCTTACCACAACCAACATCGTTCTATAAATAAAGTTTTAATATCAGTACTAATTTGTATTTAAATATAC
This sequence comes from Drosophila gunungcola, assembly GCF_025200985.1. Classification (NCBI taxonomy): domain Eukaryota; kingdom Metazoa; phylum Arthropoda; class Insecta; order Diptera; family Drosophilidae; genus Drosophila; species Drosophila gunungcola. The sequence goes on from NW_026453163.1 coordinate 3,271,676, forward strand.
ATATTAATATTAATTAATATAATATATAAGATATACTGATTCAACTTTGAAGTGCCTTAAAATTATTTGCGCATAATCGGAAAGATTTTGGGTAACGAAAATGAAGAAAATCCAGGAAATCTTGATAAAATAAAGAAAGCCTTTAAAATAATAAGCAATTTCATATAATAAAATTCCAAAAATTAAAGATTCCTTTTTTTTTTTGTTTTTTTTTTTTAAATTGTTTCCTTTTTCTTAACTCGTTTTAGCAGTAGCTTCTTATATATTATTTAATGATGTTTTCCCCCTCTACAAATTTTGTGTGATCTATGTAGATAGCGTAGAGTTTAAAGTTGCACCCCAAAACACCGCCTAATTATCGGCTAGATTCGTGCGGTTAGGATCGTAAATTCCACCGTCAAAGAATAACCGGCAAATTTTTGGCACGGCACAACCTTACGGACCATCTTTGAAAGGGATAGTGAATAGTGTTTTATGGGACTAAGCTATTAGCACTTTAATGATTAGGTGTCACAGAAAAAAGCATGACAAGCACTTTAAGTCAGCTTTAAATTAAATATTTTCGTATAATGCACACTTTCAACACAGTCCATCCGTTGGAAACGGCTGGGATTTTTGACAAATGTGAAACTCCGATTTTCACCATCCGATAACAGCTGATCTGAACAGCTGTGGCTCGTAAAAACATAAACAAAGTCAACAGGTTAGCCATAGCTTCATCCTGTCCCCTAGTGATGCTGATCAAGAATATATATATTTAATGGGGTCAGAAATATTCCTTCCGTTTTAGTTTTTAAATCAACAAATAATCGTTATTGCCAAGAGTCATAGAGGTACATACAAATATGAATTTGCTGGGTGCAACCGGATTTTTTTAAAAGAATTTTTTTGTTTATGATTTGTTGCATTACATTTTTTCCCTAACCTTAAAATATAAATAAAATATAAAAATTGTTTGGACTAATTGTTAGAAACATATAAGATAGGAAATAAAAGGTTGCTTACAGGCCTAATGGCATTTGATTATGATAAATTTGATATGATACAATTCCAAAAAAAAATATAACAATTAAGTTTTTAACTTGAAATCGGTATTTTATTTAAGAAAACCAATTTAAAAAAAAAAACAAGAAAGAACGCTATAGTCGAGTTTTAGTCTATTAGATACCCGTTACTCAGCCAACAAACTTCAAATTAAGTATTCCTCCTACAAAACAATCGAAGTATAGGTGGCTTTGGCTTGACATCCTTTGGGGTTTCTCCTGCAGTTAGGAAATTAAAAATGTTCTTCTTTTTTCCGGATTGGAGTTACATTGCTTTGAATTTAAACTTAAAATAAATTTGAATTAAAATACAAAATTTGTTGTATTTCACACAAATAAATTTGTACTTTAGTTTTCAACAATGATGTTAAGGCATTTTAAAATATCTTTATAGAATATATATTCATATCTAGTAAGCATTATAAAAATTATACTTTCATCTAGGAAGAAACTCAAAATATAAATAACAATTGGCTTTGATCGGAGAAACCTAGCAGAGTTTATATTCTGCGGTGCGATTCGTCACCACGAAAACTGATGTCCACGGTGATTATTGAGTGGCTTTCCAAAAATGCTCCTAAAGAGATTGTTGGATTGCTATTGTAGCTCTCCCCACAGTGCTGCCTTTTCTCCAAATCTCTTCCTCACTTTAAGCCGAAATCGCACTCTTTTATAATTGTTTACATATCTGGACTTCTGAATCAGCTCATGAAAGCCGGTGATTGGATCAGTTGAATTTGTCGCCTGTGATTGTGAGGTCGGTAATTGCGAGCTTCGGAAGTTTGTGAGTTTGTGAAAGAGACTGATGATTTTGATAAGTGAAATAAATATGAAATACCTACGCAAATAAATGAAACTTCATCGATACGTATGTACTAATTGGCGCATGATTTACCTTATACATTTTGTTGCACTCGTTGTCTTAGTTTGTTGTTTCCAGACTAATGTGATTTTTCATAGCAGCCACCTCAACACGACCATAATTTTAAAAATTTATATACTTTTGTGTCTTTCCCATTTATTGATTAATTGCCACGTGTTATTCCTATAAATTATGTTGTTAAAAAACTCTGCACTAGTTTATTGTTTCCAAACTAATGTGATTATCCGCCTCAACCCGACCAAAATTTTAGTTATTCATGTATACTTTTGTGAGCCGAATTTTGATCCTTTTCCATTTATTGATTAATGCCGCTCATTATGCCAGCAATGGAGCTTTTGCTTGCCCACAACTAATCACCAAAATGGCCAAAATGTTGAGACTGTCCACTGTTGGCACTTGTCACAGTTTCTCCGCCTACATGAGTGTCTCCTGATTGTGTGGGCAGCTCTAGTCATAAATTTAATATGACACCTGCAGGAAGCTCCAGTCCACTGCTCCAGCCCACTGCTCCCGCCCCTTGCCAAATGCATTATTCACACATATTTTGCTAATTAGCAAAATATTGTAAATGTTTGGATTTGTGCAGGCAGCTCGCACACACTCGACGAAGGTGGTTCTAGGGTGAGATGATTGTGAGGGTGAGGGTGGGGCCTTGGCCATCCGAGAAGTGCATCAAACTGAACCGCAATGGCTTTTGGTCGGCTCACATGGCTGCCCAGGTCCCCTCCACACTCCACACTCCACCCGCAACCCGCCACTCCCCACACACCGCCACCTGCATCGCCTGTGTTGATTTAATGCCCATGGTGTCGGCTTCTGGGATAACTGAGCCGTAGCCTTGGGTGGCACATCGGTGGCACGGGGAGCTTGCGGCTGCTATAAATTTTGGTTTCGACCGTCGAATGGGTGAATTTAATTGAATATTCTGCTGACGGAACGCCCGGCTGCGTTGTTTATTCCCGTTTCGATTGGTGTTTACATTAGGCGCGACTCCACTGGATCGCCTTGCAACCGAACACCCTCGCTGCTCAGGAGTATTATGTTCGTTTTGGTGGCCGCTAAACAACGCGATCAGGCCCGCCATCCCCTACATTTCCCCGAATCGCATACCTCGTTGAGCTCCCGGGTCTAAGGTGTTGGAACGCAGCTTAAGATGCATGCTACAATGGTGCCCTTCTCCGGGAGGAATGCGAGTGAGCGAGCTTAAAGCCGGGTCTTGGGGAGAATAGGAGGCAATCTTCGGTGGAAAAACTTCAAAAATCTGAATTTCTGATTTGGTATACTCTTGCTTACAGTTCCCACCCCCAAAAACCCGCGTAATTATCATCATGAATGGTCCGCAAGATCTCTTGTAACCGAATTTGCGAGTTTTGGTAAAAAATTTTAAAAAATAAAGAAGCCTTTTCAACTAGCTGCTGTTAAAATACTCATAGACTTTTTTCTCTTTGGACTATGGATTACCAACATAAAACCAAAAAAAAAAACTTTTATGGAAATTTTAAGAATCGGAGAAGATTTTGTGTGTTCCTTTAGGGTAAATAATGTTTTCGTCATTTTCACTGCGATTACCGATTTACAATATTCGAAGAAAACAAATTATGTCCCTGTTAAAAAAAGGCAAACTTTTTTTAAGTACCATTTCCAATTTCATATCCTTGCAGTGGGCATCAAAATTTTAACTAAAAGTTTTTTAACGCAGTCAAGGAGACTTTTTTCCTTGTAAATCACATAGCGATCTAGCCATGACCGTCTGACTGTCCTTTTCTACGCAAATTAGTCTCTCAGCTTATAACCCACTGAGTGAAAATTTTCCAAAAATCGTCTTTCTATTGCATGCGTTTTTAGGTGACCACAATATCTTAAGACTGGTTCCTTTGAATTAAAAAAACAATCAGATTTCGTTACTGTATTGGCAAAAAGGATTAGGCAAAACAAATTTGGCAAAAAAAAAAGTTTATTTGACAAAATTGCGGTTTCTCAAACAAATAAATTGAATTTTGAGAAAAATTTCGGTCTTATAGCCGGACTCCATTGGCGTATTGAAACGCATTTAGCCTAATGCGCATTTATTAACACATAAGGCTAAATGCCGCATTTAAAATAAAAGCGATTAAAAATCATTCGCCCCGAACGTTTTTAGAAAAAATACCGGAAAATACCAATACTTAACGATATTTTGTTCGTGCCACCACTACAATAGCTTTTTTCTATATGCAAGGTTGGCGCAGTTTTTATTTCTTTCGAATATAAAATCTATTTTTTATAATAATGACTGAAAACAAGAGCGCACTCTGCAAATTTTGCTCGTTGTACCACAATTCATTACTGCTGGATCTCTGTCAGGAAGAAACTCCCACATATACGGGGATCCTTGCCCTTATATGAAAATGTGGTGGTCGCCATTGCAAGCCCGTCAAACAACACCATCAGCTTCACTTCCTCGTCGTCCAAGTTAAAAAATGAGTAAGCTCACTCATATTCATTATTTTTAATTAATATATTTTAGATTTGCCAAAATTCAAAAGTAAACAAACCCAGATCAGCTATTTGTGCCACTCACATGTCGGAGTAGCATTAGCTGAATGCTCATGCGCCAGTGGAATTAGGCACATTAATCTACAAATTTTTCTATTGGATAAGCCAACGAATAATGTTAACTTTTACAATTCCATGTCTTTAGTTTAATTTAAGAACGATTATATTTTGAAAAACAATGTTAAAATTTTTAAAATTTGAATGTATAATTTTATTCTGCCATTTTTCTATGTGTGTTCGGTTTTGATTTTATTATCGATATCACACAGCTGCCATAGTACCGATCGAATAATAATATAGAGGGCTTAGTGCATACTCAGAAAACGCTTTAATACATTTGACACCCTATAAAGTATATATTAGGGTGGGCTGATTTGTGTGGACGCATAAAAAGTGTTAAATCGTAGGGGCGGAACATAATCTGTGTCCAATTCTTAGCATTACTGTCTAAGAAACAATATGTCTGAAATGACGTTTGAACCTTCTCATTTCCAAAGAAAACATGAAAGAACGCTAAAGTCGAGTTCCCCGACTATTAGAAACCCTTTACTCAGCTTACAAATTTCAGTCTAAAAATTCCTTCACAAAACAATCAACACTAGAAGGTAAGAGCTCTTTCATTCTGTCTCTCTACATCAGCGATTATCGGCAGAGCAGCGGCCGAACAGTGGCCGAGCAGTGGCAGAGGGGCGGCAGAGCAGCCCGATTTCTCGATTTTAAACATTTTTGTTTCTACCGATAGATTTGACCAAATTACACACACAGAGTACATTAGCAAAGGATTAACATATAAGACTCGATCTAGCCATGTGCGACTCTCCGTCTATCCATCTGTTCGTCCTTTCGATCATACTCAAAATTGTCTCTTTATCTACACTAAACTTTACCAATAAGTTGTCTTTCTCACATAGGCTCCCATAGGAACAACAAATTACAATTTCGCTGTTTTACCATTTAAAGATACAGCTTCCATTGGATCCACAAAAAAATAAGAAAATAAATGAAACAAAAAAAGGTATAACTTCGATGGTTTCCAAATATTTTTGATATTCAATAAAATATAGAAATGGTTAATTTTTTTAGAATTACGGTTTTAATTTCGCTAAAATCGGAAGACTTTATCATATAGCTCCCATGGCAACAATCAGATAAATATAGAAAACAAATTCCGACCTATTTACTACCTGCAATAACAAGACATTTTTTGGGAAAGTTTCGTGCAGATAGCTTTAAAACTTAGACACTAGTTTGCCTAACGGGCGGACAGGCGGACAGAAGGTCAGACGGCTAGATCGACTCTTCTAGTGATGCTGATCAAGAATATGTATACTTTATAGGGTCGGAAGTGTCTCCTTCACTGCGTTGCAAACTTCTGGCTAAAATCCTGCTCAGCAGGATATCCATAATGCTATCGAGGCATGGTGCGTTTGATGGGTTTGCAAAGGAGACAACCACAAAGTCAAGAATTCCCGTATATGTGGGAGTTTTTTCATGCCAGCAGTAGTGCATTGTGTACTGCGAGCATAATTTGCAACGTGCGCTCCTGTTTGCAGTAGTTTTTATACAAAATAGATTTTATATTCGATAGAAATCAAATTTTTCGCTATCCTTGCATATAGAAAACAGCTATTGTAGTGCTGGCATGAACAAAATATCGGAATTTTCCTGTGTTTTTTCTTAAAACGTCGGGGCGAATGATTTTTTTTCCTCATTTATTTTAAATGCGGCATTTAGCCTTATGGGATTCCCTGTGTAAATAAATCCGTATTAGGCTAAATGCGTTTTAATGCGTCAACGGAATCCGGCTATAAGACTGTTCGGTATAGAATTATACGTTAAACGTATAGGTGCTATCTTATTAGGTATTGAATTAGTACATATTCTTTTATACTTCTCTAGTTTATTTATAAGACTTACATTTTTGTAGTGTTTGGTTTTGGTTTGGTTTGGTTTCTGGGTGTTCTCTGAGTGTAATAATTAACCTTCTTTGAAAAATAATTCAAGATAATTACTAAAGTAAAATTAATTTATTTACATTTTTCCACTTTGCGCAATTCTAGTGTTTGGGTAAAATTACATTTACTTTACTTTACCCGAATGCTGTTCGAAAAAGCTCTACCGAAAACAAACTTCACTAATCAAAAGCTTTCACTGGTTCCGGTCTCAGCTACGGAAAAGTGTCTTTCTTTTTCAAACAAAATGTTATATCGAAACTAAATCCTCTTTATATCCCGCATTCAATTTCAAAAAAAGATACGAATTAGTTGATCTACCAATATTTGTCAGGTCCAGCGGTCCCCCATAATTATGGACAGCTGCAGCAAAACAGTGTCCTGGGCAAAGAAAGGCAGATGGATAGAAAAGGCAAAGAAAAACCCCAATGCATGCGAAAGAGTACAGGACAAAAAGCATGCCAAATCAAAGAGGTAAAAGGGAACTCAGGACTCACAATGGAAGCAGTTTGCTAAAGTGAAACAAAAACTGGCTCAATGCTCTTTGTTTAAGGTCAGAATTGGCTTTAACCTGGGGACGAAAGTTCGTCTAGAAATGTGATTGCACTGGTCTTATTTAATATGCTGTTAAATATTAATGTTGAAAATTTATTGCGGCTCCACGTCATTAAACCGATCAATGTCACGCGTGCAAAAAAAGTGCCTCTGACAATAGAAGTTATTTCGTCCTCAACAACAGCAATAACGTCTAGTTTTCCTGGCCATAATTGAGAATGGTGCATATTTTTATTATCAATTATATTGATAACATTATATTAATTTGTAATATACCATTGAATATTAAAACGTGTTTAACACGCACTAGGAATAAAACATTTCGGTTTCTCTTTGAAGTTAACAGAAAATGAGTTTATAAGCCGCTCGAAATGCATGTTTGAAAGTGCATATTATACAATTGAAAAAGGGGCACTAACATTTTGTTGAGATAATTGTAGAGCCTACCCTTGGATGAAACGACGTTCTTCATATATATTAATTTTTCTGTTTCCCCGTAAGTCAAACACATATCAATCCCAAAACCGTAAACATCTTTAACTACAAGAAAAAAACAACGTTTTTTCCAATTTTTATGCCTATTAAACTATAACTTTAAATATTTTCCGATACATTATTCGATCTTTCCTATACGGCCACAATATATCGTTAATGAAACATGAAATTCTGAAATAATAAACCAATACGATAGGCCCTGCTTTAATTCTTCTTAATGACTCACACGGATTCGAATTTCTCAGACCTGTTTCAGTTTTCACTTTCGCAAAATCCTCTTGGAATCGAAGTTCCCTGTTTTAAACCTCTGTTAACTTCCGAAAAAACCTCACGGAAACTTTCCGCCATGCAATTGGCAGTTTAAAGTATTTTGCGATAAGTTAAAGACCAAATGACGTTTTTACCCTATTTCTTAATGTTGGAAGAACATAACATCTTAAAACAATTGATTAATAATAACAAATGTGAATTTTTAAAAATTATATTGTGGTTGCGCCAATCCGCTCTAGTTTCCGAACGAATTAAGGGGAGGCTGAAAAGGCTGTCATGGAACGAAAAAAAGTATTTTCTTGTGACTTATTTTTAGCAAGTTCTGTGGGCAACTCTGGTGCTCAACCTCACCTGTGATTCGTTAACAGCACTGCCACAAAAAGTTTCCAGCACTGGCTAAAAAGCGGCTGATTACAATAACAGACATTTGAAATTTTTTATTTATGGCCGCCAATGCCTATTCTTTCGATTTCAATGTTTTTAAACATATATGTACGCAAGTAAATCATAATTTTAATGTTTTCAAGAATATATCATTTTTGAAAAAGTTGCAAGGGTATGTAGACTTCGGCTTGCCTTTCTTGTTATGTATACTTTTCCTTAAGGAAAAATATTTATTTTATTTTAATAAAACGAAACTGTATAAGAATTATAACCAAACGGTATTATTTTATTCACAAACCAAAAGAGGAAAACAAATTATTTTGCTTTTTATATTTGTTTTTGAATTTTGAATTTTTTTAAGGACCGCACCCTACCTATTTGCTGCATTAGACATCTGAAGGGAAAAAGTTGCGCCCAGATTAATGACAATTATAACGCAACTTTTAAAGTAATTTTCTATAAAGAATGGTCCGTTTGATATGAAATTTGGGAGTGCGATTTAGATATATTAATTAATTAAAATAATAAAAGATTTATATTCCAAACGGATATTTTAGTCACTACAATTATGGGCATCAAACTGCATATACTTTAAATTAGGGCCAGTCCTTAAAAACTAATTCTCAAAAACTAAACAATCAAACTGATAATTCACTACCCTGTCCGAGGATATCCCAAAGTACTCGTTAAGCTAAGTATCCGTTTGCCAAAAAAGCCTAGTTCTTTAAAAGACCTTTCCGTTTTTTAGGAAACACCTAAGCATGCATGCTAAATTATATTTGCTAAAATATTAAATTTTGTATTCCTTAGGCCTGAGCCTTTCACCAAGAAAAATGCCTCGCAATTTTCTGGTATTTTTTCGTCGATCTGAGTACCGGGGTTATGTGTACTGGCGGGCGGATTTCGTCGATCTGAGCACTAGGATAAACCATTGAACGGAGCATCGGATCCAAGAAAATGCATGTCACTCGACGCGTATTTTGAGCAATGAGCACATTTTTTTTTGTAATTACACACAGTATAGGAAGGTGTGAGAGTCAGCACAATAGGTAAGCTTGCTGAGCACAATTCGCAGTACACTAACAATTTTTCGTTTCTTCCTAAATAACCATTTCATTACTATTAAGGAATGGCCACAACAATTTTACAGGCTACGTAAACTTGAAATTAACAATGAGCTTCGCATGTTATTAAGGAAAAATTTACTTAAAATTACCAAAGGTCATATGGTCTGTTTCATGGCATTAATTTTAATATACATTGAATGTACAACGATGGTTTTGCCAATATTTAAATTAAGTCGCTTCCGATTTAATCTGACAAAGTTACAGGGGCTGAAGCGATTCGATTTTTGTGTAAGAACTTCTCACATGGAATTTCTAGAGTCGTAAAACATCCTAGCAAACCGTTTTTTCTGAAATTTTTTGTAAACATTTTGTAAACATAAATCAACAGGTAATCAATTGACTTTATATTGACTTTATTTTTATTTTTAGATCAGATTTGTCATTTCCAAGTGTTATTATTTTTGAATGAAATATTTTTTTAAGATACAAAAAAACTGTGTACAGTCTATAAAAAATAAAAAAAAAATACAAATTGTCCATCCAGAAAATTATATAATCTCAAAAGCAGCTCTTTTCTAGGCCTTTAAAATTCTATCTAAGTCTACTATACATTGCAGTATTTATTGTAGGTTATAATTAGAAAACTGAGTATGAAGCCGCAAATAGCAATCACCATTATCGAGCGCATCCCTAATTTTTAATTCTGTGTGCACATTTTTGATTGCCTTGCCATGCCTTGAGTTTCGTTGCCTTTCTTTTTACCAACATATATTTTTATAGGTTTTTTTGACATACAGCACATGCTCTGTTAGCTTTATTAACTGGATCCTTTATTGTGGCAATGGTCAGGAGGCCGAACTGCAGGGATAGGAGACCCTCACTCTACAAACGTTTCACATGCCAATTTTTTGCCATTTACCATGGCGTTGTGTGAAACTCGAGTCAAAATGCCATGGCGGCAGCAATTTGATTTTTTTGGTTTGTGTGTGCTTTTTTTTTGTGACTGCGCTTAACTCTTCAACTTCTGAGAAAAAACTAGCCACGTTCCATTCTGCCCCCATGTCTCACACTCTGGTTCCTTTAATTGCCCACTCGACGAAGTTTATGGGGGCAGCAGCAGACATTTAATTTATTTTAATAATTATTTTTTATGTTTTTGCGCTTGCAGTTGCTCCGTTCTATTCAGCTCCGCTTTCGCCTGCCCTCCGCTTTTTAAATTAAATTATAAAGTCGCGAGAGTTTTTGTTGTGCTCACTTTTTTAATGAAAATGAAAAATGTTTTCATGTGGGTCGATGGTGCACAAATTCACTGGCAAAGTAAACAATGGCAACGGGTGGCGGGGCTTCACTTGTTTGGGTAAAGTACATTTTGCGGTTCAGTAAACATTCGCTTTGGGGCAATTGCATAATAAGAGTTGCTTCGGAAACCAATCCGTTGGCTATGCATTTGTACTTGTTCGTTTTATTGGATTGAACAGCACCGTGAAGGAAAATTCAGCCGATCTATAGATATATATAAAGTCGAGAGCATCTTATATGTAAAAGCCACAAAAGGGAGTTAATGATGTGGGCTCCACAGAATTATTTGTCAACGGGGTGAATTTTTACTCCATTCCAAATTGTTAAATAAAGCCCTTTTTTATCAAACCAATCTCAATTAAAACTACAAATTATAAGTGAACAACCCTGATGTAGTTACACATGCATTCAGCTGTTACTATTGCCCTTAACATCTTGATAGCTTCTGATCGGCCGAGACGATCGAGTCACGAAATTGAAAACTTATTTCAAGATGTTTACTTTTAAGAAAGTTTCTCGTATACCTATGTTTTAACTTACTATTAAATTACTATTTAAAAACTCATATTTTTAACTTCGGCCAATAAATTTTTAAATTATTTAATCCTTTCACGAATATGTAACTTTAATGAAGTTGTTTTGTTGGGTTTTTATTTTTTTTAAAGATAATTTTGAACGTATTACACTGGCTTACAAATTTAAATCGATAAAATCTTACAGAGACCAACCTTGATTTTTCGGTGCAGATGAACTCCCTGATTCAAAAAATTATACTCCAAATTTTTATGTATGGTACCATTTTGTTTTTAAGTGTAAATTATTATTCTTATTAATTTTATTTTTATCTCCAGTTCTGCTTAGTCGATCTTGGTAATCGAAAGCTTATTATTCTAAAAATAGATCATATTTCAAAATTTTTTATACAAGTTATAAGGATAGGTTTCTATTGTAGGACCGGCTTACCGGCAGATTGTTAAAGTAAATTGCTTGTTAGATTCGTGAAAATTCTATTTTCAAGATAAAGTGATAAAATTATTTTCGGTTTTCAGGCGTGTATTTTTTAGGAATTAATTTATGTTCTCGGATCTTCAGTTTTTGCAATGTATTCTAATTTTTTCGAGCTCTACCATCTATAATCGGAAACTGATACGGTTAAGCAAAACTAGAGATTAAAAATTAAATTGGCATGTAAAAAGGTGAAAAACGTTACTTGCACTTTAAATAAAAATGGTACCATAAAAAAAATTTGAATTGTGATTTCTTAAATCAGGAAGTCCATCTGCACCAGTAAATCAAGGTTTAATCTCTGGAGCATTTCATCGATTTAAATTTGTAAACCAGTGCTATAAATAGTGGTGTGTCACTTGACGCGTATTTTTGACAAGAGTGCAACTTGCTTAGGAAGCTGGAGTATTTGGCTCTAGTTATAAAAATTGGTATTATTTGGGTAGTATTTTTTAATTCTGAAGAACTTTCAAAGCGATTTTTAAGTCAGGTAATTCTAAAAATGTATAAGAACTAACACTGAAAGTAAATATTGGTTATTTACTAAATTAATTGTTTTACTAGTTGCTCGCACAACTTCCAAACGACTAAAGCTATTGATACGTGCTGTAAATCGTAAAAAGGTATTTTTAAGGGCTACGTATCTTGACATAATTTCTTTAAGTAAGAAGATTACGCAAAATTAAGTTTTTGTGCTCACATTTCAGCAAGTTGTTTGAATACGCCAGTATGGATTTCTTTTTAATATACCCTTGCAGAGGGTATAATAACTTCAGTCAGAATCCTATAAAGTATAAATATTCTGGATCAGCATCACTAGGAGAGTCGATCTAGCCATGTTCGTCTGTCCGTCCGTTTCTACGCAAACAAATACCTCAGTTTTAAAGCTATCTGCTTAAAACTTTCCCAAAAGTTGTCTTTCTATTACAGGTAGTATATAGGTCGGAACGAGCCGTATCGGACGACTAAAGCATATAGCTCCCATAGGAACAATCGGAAAAATTGAATTGAAAAAAATTATAACTGTGCTGTTTTTTAATTGTTTTGTAGTTCTTAGACATATAGTAATGGTTAAATATTTTAAAATTACGGTTTAAATTTCATCAAATTCGGACGACTATATTATGTAGCTCCCATAGAAATAATAAAAATATATAAAATTACTATCTAATAATTGAGCTGCAAATCATCCTAGCTTCAATGTTTTTAAACATATACGCAAGTAAATCATAATTTTTATGTTTTCAAAAATATTTAATTCTTACTATAGCTGCAAGGGTATATGAACTTCGGTTTGCCGAAGATTGCTTTCTTTCTTGTTTATTTTGTTTTGTTTGTTTGCGTGGTAACGGACGGACAGAAGGTCACAGCTGTCACTTTATTATTGCATATTTGATATAAAAAAAAACACAAATTGATATTATTGTATATTTGATATTTTATTAAAAAACAAATGTAGAAGAAGAAGCAAGATTGTTTATTTGTTCTGTTAGCACTTGCAAAAGTATGTAAATTTGTTTTAGAACTATTTAATATATATATATTTACATTTATTTATAAATACAATTTTTTTTTATAAAAATGAATTTTCCAAAATTTTGTTATTGTTGAATCGTACATATATCCGGTTCCTGCTGATACTTAAGCTTCTGGTTTACTTCTGGAAAGACAATATAGAGTAAAATGACATTGGGGCCTCTTTTCTCGTCTTGATGATTAACTAAATGTCGATTTTAAACTTCAAACCTTAAACATTTATAGTGTGTGAGTGTCTATGCCGGCCGGAAAAAATAATGCATAAATGACCATATATGGGTGTGTGTCGATGCCAAAAGCCCCACTGCGTTCCAGAAATTTGAGAAACGTGTGTTTCTGGGATAGACACACACACATACAGTCACATTTTTTCCGGCCAGCATAAACACTCACAGACACAACACAAAAGAATTGTTAAAATTTTAAATACTAAAACGAGGACGGAAGCTAACTTGACAAGCCGAAGTTTTAATACCTTTGCAGACTTTGCCGAAGTTGCTAAAATTGCAAAACTAGCGAGAAGAATAACAAAAGTGAAGCAATTATTACTACGGCAGCTATAGGATATAGACGTTCAATCGGCAGGCGCATTTACCCTGCTCAAGTTATGCGTAAATAAATAAGACTTGAAAAAATTAACCCCGATTGAGGTATGCATAAAAAAATACGATTTGGAAAACTGCATGTCAATAGCTTTTACACTGCGCGCAATATCTTCCATTCTTGGAAGTTATATCCGATTGTTCCTATGGGCTCAATAAGATATACCCGTCCGATCGGGGCGCTTTTCAGACTTGATCTGGTACACATGTTTAGGACGACTGCTAAATTTTAGATCGCTTCCTTCAAAACTGAGCTCGCAAACGCTATTGAAACAGACAGACAGACGGACATGGTTGTATCGACTCCCCTATGATCCTGATCAAGAACATTTATACTTTATGAGGTCGGAAACGTCTCCATCACTGCGCTACAAACTTCTGACCAAAATTATAATACCCCCACTTATTTATTTATAGTTTAAAAAACACTTCTCACCTTTTCTTGCACTTCTTGCCAGCGGGACAACACGTGTCGAATTCGGGAGTTCGAATTTTGTAACTGTCCTTCCTTTATTGGATTTTTGTCGCCATCCTGCATGATTCTCTCTTTTTCGACTTGAGAGAACTTTCAAAGAAAGAAAAATTTAAAGTCTACCGTTTTTCAACATCAATGGTTAAAATGGAAATCTCTTGTAAATATCAAATGGACCAGTCGTTACCGAATTGAACTTTACGATTATTTTTTTGTGTGTTCCTGTTACATTTGTAATTTTACAGATTTTCAGAAATAATTTCTTGACCACATTTTTATACCCTTGCAGAGGGTATTATAATTTTAGTCAGAAGTTTGCAACGCAGTGAAGGAGACATCTCTGACCCTATAAAGTATATATATTCTTGATCAGCATCACTAGGCGAGTCGATCTAGCCATGTCCGTCTGTCCGTCTGTCCGTCCGTTTCTACGCAAACTAGTCTCTCAGTTTAAAAGCTATCTGCATGAAACTTTCCCAAAAGTTGTCTTTCTATTGCAGGTAGTATATAAGTCGGAACGAGCCGGATCGGACGACTATAGCATATAGCTCCCATAGGAACAATCGGAAAAATAAATGAAAAAAAAAATTATAACTTTTCTGTTTTTTAATTTTTTTTTAGTTCTTCGAGATATAGTAATGGTTAAATATTTCAGAGTTACGGTTTATATATCATCAAAATCGGACGACTATAGCATATAGCTCTCATAGGAACAATCATAAATATAAATAAAAAAAATTATAACTTTGCTGTTTTTAAATTTTTCTATAAGTTCTTCGACGTATAGTAATGGTTAAATATTTCAGAACTACGGTTTAAATTTCATCAAAATCAGACGACTATATTATATAGCTCCCATAGAAATAATAAAATTATATAAAATAACTATCTAATAATTGAGCTGCAAATCATCATTGCTTCAATGTTTTTAGACATATACGCAAGTAAATCATAATTTTAATGTTTTCAAAAATATTTAATTCTTGCAATAGCTGCTTCCTTTCTTGTTGAAACATACTCTACACGATTAGGCAAAACCAAAATCCTTTTTTGCATCGATGTTTGCTATTTCTTTCGAATATCGACACCATCGATACTATCGATAGTGGTATTCGTTGCTTTAGAAACCAAACTTTGCTTATTTGTTAATTATACAGCGCAATAAAATTACTGGTAATGCATAGTTGCGCTCTCACTTAGAATATTTCGAGGACTTGAGGATCTTAATGATTTTTATTTGGCTTAAAGACATTTCTTCTTCTAGTTAAGAATGCAAAGGAAAACACACATTTTTGTCTGAATTTTACATGATTTAAGACGGCATTTTTATTTCTTCCCAAATCAAGATGAAATTGTTAATGTTATATTTATTATACAGCTTGCAGTGCTCGGAAACTAAGCTAGAACAGGGTTTTTAATAAAAATATTTTTATCGGCTGAACTTAGATGACTTAGATCTAATTTAGGTTCGAGTCTCATTATGTAGACATGTATGTTGATATTTATATTCCTGGCCCCAGGCACTTACAGTGGCGGAAAAAATTAATAGAAACGACCATTTCTTTTGCACTTAAAGGCCAATTTCTAAATTTAAGTTTTTGACTTCAAAACTAACAACACGTAGAGCACTGATATTCATACTTTATTTCTGTTCCTTTAAGAGTTTCTTACTCCTTTATTTCTTGCAGTGTCTAGCAAATTGGAAACTAAACCCATGTTTGGGTTGGAAAATAAAACAGAAACGCGGCCGATTTAAACCGAATTTGCAGCTAAGAATCTGTATGTTACTAATTATTATTATTAAATTTCTTAGGGTAAGTTAAGCATACAATTTGAAATTTGGTGAAAAACCGTTTTCAAATACAACTTGTATGTTAAAAATGGGCCGCGAATTGTACTGCAGAGCTATTAAAATAAGTATAATAAAAAAAAGGAAAACAGAAGTTTAATGTTTTCCTGTATTTCTAAATAAACCCTCTGCTAAGGAAAAAAATAGTTTTTGGGTATCATTTTATCAAGGTGGCGAAGAGTGAAATGTTTTACTATCTTTCATTGCTTAAGTCGAAACAGGCCCATTTTTTTTGGATGTCGATCTGATACTCTGAATCTAAGAACAAATGTAGGTTCCAGATTTATTTAACATACTTAAGAGTTTATTACCGTCATATCATGAGTAAGACAGCGATTTAAAGCAGACATTTAGACAGGATAATGTCCCTATGCGAGTGTAAGGACATTTTTATAGTGAGAAACCGTTGAAAAAATCTAACGAATCCTGCGAGTTTCTATTATTTTTACCGCCACTGTATACTTTACCTTAAACTCACCCAGGCTGTTTTCATCTATAAACTATATTTATGTTCAAAACATTAAAAATAGTATGAAACGGTATTCATTTTGGTCAAATATAGTACAAAATGTATTATTTTAATCATACTCGGCAAAAAGATCTAAAACGAGTGCAATTATTTATTTATCGCAATGGAGAAAAAAAAATAACACTAATAAACCGGAATTATAAGGCCAGAAATATAAATAGCAACGCTTGTTCAATGCCTAAGACCATTTTTTTTTGGCTTAAGCCCTTATGCTTTACAATCTAATACTTTGTATTTCCGTTGCGAACTCCAGTTTCCTCCATTCAATTGCCGATCGTTCAACTTTTCGCTTATACTCTAGATTTACCTTAAACATCAACAACTTTTTACAGTAAGCAACTTTCCGAAAAGCACAAAAATTATAGATTTATCTTGACCAACACGATTTATGGGATATTGCTTACGAAGTAGTTTATCTTAGTTAGTCTAGCACTGGGTTTCCATGATGTTTTGTACACATTCCCTCGATTAGATTAGCCGGGCCACGCCCCCAAAACCATCGGAAGCGTTAGGATCGGCAAGTACGGTGCGAGACAGGATGCCCAGCCCTTCAGGTCCTGCATGCGATCCAGGTCGTCGGTCAAGGACTTGGCGTCATGCTTCACGGGGTGCGGGCTCTTGCCGTCCGAGCGATAGGAGGCGCTGTGATCGGATCCTGAAAGTGGAGGATGGGGATGGGATGTCTTCAATGATTGATTGAAATATTTATGGTTCTTTTGTGGACTCTTTGTTTTTAGTACGCTGACTCAATCAACTGACACATGCCACTTTATGGGGCGCCCTTCATGTTGGCGGGACTCGAATGTCATCAGCTGAATGTCCTTTTTCAATTATGCGCTTGCCACACGCCAACGAGCATAAACAATAGACCCAGGATGCGTTTATGACCAGCCATTTGTAGCAGGCGACAATGCGAAAGAGATAAAAGGAGCCCCGTACTCGGGATACAGGATACACAAACCCAAACTGTTTGTCAACTGGCAGAGCAGAAAGTATTGCATAAAGGGGACACAACTTTGCCTGCCCCACTTATTTATAACATTCTCACTTATACAGTTTCCCACTCAATCTCTTCGAGGGAAGCGAAAGTATTCCACCTCCCTCGCCCAACTCGCCCAACTTGCCCAACTCGCCATTGCTGGTATTTTGTTTCAATTTCACTTGGCAGCATCGAAAATTGTTTCGATTTTTATTGCTTAAGTGCGTTAAACCCTTGCGCTATGCATCCCAAACACGGAAGGGGACTTGTGGGAGGCATTCAGGACACATGGGAATCGGACGGCGAGTTTGCAGGAGGTGCAGGACTGAGTATTGTTCTTGCCATCAATTTATCGGGCAGTATTTTTTGGTGTTTTTTTTTCGAGTCGTCTTCCTTTTTCGGCTGTTTGTTTGTTTTGTTTGCCCGGAAATCTGGTTCATTGGACATTTGTTTGCCTGTTGGGGAACGGGGCGTTTCTGTTCTTCTTTGTTGCTCTGCCCGATTTGGTTTTGTTTGACTTTGACGAAAGGCCATTGGTCATTAGGTGGATGGCAAACAATTGTTTGCGGGAGATCTTGTTTGGCTTGAGCCTGCGAGCAATCTAAAGTATAAACATTCTAGGGATTACAGCCAGGTTGTGGCGCTTAAATTGGTTCGCGTATCAAGCTATCGCAAAAAATTCACTTTAAAGAGAGGCAAAAAACCAAAAAGTATCATTAGTGCGAAAATAATAAGTTCAAATTGTTGTGTTTTCATGATTTTTTTTAGCCTCTGATACTAAAAACACATTTTTTACTGTCATTAGTTTAGGTAGAGCATTTGGGGTGGTTGGGTCCCTCTATATAAGTACTCCAAAAAAATTACGTTTCTTAATGACAACAAAAAATTACAGAAGATGTGTAGTTTGAATTTAAAAAATATTTTAATAAAACAGAGAAGTCATTTTAGATTACGGTGGGTATGCAATTAGTGGTTTTTTGTTGCTTTCACTCTGTAAATTGGTGGAAAAATAAAAAATTAACTTTACCAAGCGAGTTAGGACATAGATAAACTTATTAAATGTATTTACCGGAAAAAGTGTAGGTTTTTTTATTGTGGCGCTCTCCTCTATTCAGACAAGCCAAAACCAAAAACAAGTAAATATACGGTGACCCCACAAACCTTAATCGAACTTCATTGCATTAAACGAACTTTGTCATAACTATGAAATATGGACCGACGGCGGGTCCTTCATTTTCGGAGCTGTTACCTTCGGTCCATCCAGGGACTTTTCGAATTGTTTTTAACGAGAACCCTTTTATTTTTATAACGGAAATGCGCAAATTGCTTTGCACCGGGTTGAGAATGTATTTGTCAGTCTGTGTGTGTGTGTGTGTGTGATTGTGATTGTGCCTGTGTGTCCCCGGCTTTTTTATTTTTCCATAAGCAGCTTTTCCACAAAACTCCTTTGGCTGCCGTTCCTGGCTGGCGTTGCCTTGCTTGTTTTGCTGGCGTCTGCAAACATTTCCATTTCCATGTGTGAAAGCAGGCAACACCAACACGCACCGAGGTCCTTCTGCTGCCGCCTGTGTGTGTGTGGCTGATTTTTATTGACGTTTGAGCATGTGTTTATGCGTAGCTCGGTGTGAGTTGGTCTCCCAACGGTGTCTTTAAAGAGCTTAGGCGCGGAGAAAGGGGGAAAGCAAATAAAGCCTGTTTGCCCAAGCAAAACGCTTTGCCCAAACAGAGCACTCTTAGAACTGCTCGAAACTTAAAGACGGTTTGCATGATTCGTCGGTCGATCCGCGGGGAGCAATAGGCCTAATAGAAACAAACTGCTTCTGCCTACGATACCCTCGTACCAAAAAGTCGGGGGCAATGATGGGTGGCGACTAGCTTTGGGCTCGGCCCCAACTCCAATAGGCAGCAGCTTTAACACCTCGATTTCCGAGCCTGTTGCACTTAAGGGGAGTAAGGAACACGCAGCCTGCACTCTGCACTTGAGACTCACTTTGGTCCTGGCATGCGTGATATTTATTGTGCGGTTTCCCCACTTCCCAAGCCCTGTTTTTCCCCCAAAAGGGCGGCTGCATGGCACGCGATGTCTGTTGCATTTCATTTACTTCATCATTTTTCATGGAGCGGCATGGAGAAGAGGAGGGCAGGATGGCAGGATGGCAGGATGGCCTGTGCAAATTATAGGCAAATTATTGCCAGACACTGAATGCTGAAGTAATCATCCGTCCGGATCCGAGTCGGATTCGGAGCCGGACCTCCAGTTTTCCCTGGCCGGGCAGCGCCATTTTCCTTTATTGCATTTCCTTGTAATTTGTGCCATATTGTTTGGCTGTTGGGCGCACAAATTAAATATGACAGCGACAAGAGGGAAGCACCAGCAGCTCCTGTGGTTGATTGCAACATTTTAATGACGGTTTAAGTGGCGGCCGAATGCATCTGCAGCACTTAATGGGCACACCGGTTTTGTGGCCTGGGCGAACTAAGCGCTGACCGAGCGAACGGGGAATCGACTCCATTGATAATTGGAAATGGAATTTAATTGGCATGCGGACAAGTGTTCGCACATCTGGGTGCAAGATAAACTCACTGAGATAGCCCGACCATTATAATTTAATGAAATTAGAGTTTTCATAGTAATTCGCTTATGGGAAATGTGCCTTTAAGTGGGTTTTCGCTTTTTCGTTTACTTATCCTATTGCAGGTGAGTAAATACCTACTTATTGATTGTGTTTGATTAATTTCAAAAGTCAACTGCAATTACTTTTTCAAAACGCACAGCAGGTGTTTGCAATTTCCTCTTATTGAAATACCTGAAGGCTTTAAATATGCAAAGGACAAACAGCAAGAATATTGGCATTTAACGCAGTTGAACACAATGTGATGAAACGTAAACATAATAAGAACTGAACAGAAATTCGAATTTTTAGGACATTTAAAAAGCGACCGAAAATAAAAAGTTGTTTAGATATAAATGTGATGAAAAATAAAAAAAAATTCAATTTTTTAATAAAGACTTTATTTTATTGAACTCTAAATTAACATCAAAAATGGTTTAAAGTAAAAACCATAAATTTATTACTCTTAAAATAGGCGTTTGGGGAGGCTTTTAATATATTTTTCAGAGGTTTACTGTTACGAAAGACTTTTTAAAACACCATTAATATCATGACTGATAATTATAATTTTTTTGTGATTTATATTTCATATATCGTAACTCATAATATGGTTTTCTAGAACCAAAAAATTAGGGTTGCATTTATAGTCTTTAATAACACTGTACAACAGCCTTAAAAATACATTGGTGTATATCACCCTCAGTTTTCGAGAAAAAGGACCTCAAAGTGCCATATTGTATACCATTTTTAGAATTACAATATTCATGTTAAGTTTTAGTTATTTTCAATAATTGCACTATAGCAAAATGACCATAGGTTCAGGAAGTAACATTCAAAGATTCCATAAGTTTTAATTTTTTTGTGGTTTTCTCGAAAACTGAGGGGGATGGAGAAATTCCAAGGATGAGGTCGTGTTCAGCACACCGAGATTTATTAGAGCCATAAATTCGCACCAATGTATTTGTCATCGTCCTCGATTTTTCGCTCAGTGTAACAGTTATTTTGTGATACAAATAAAAGTGTTTACATTTTGACTGGTAAAATTACAGTCTTTAATAAAAAAAGTTATACCTTTTACTATCCCTGCTTGAAAGTGAAAGCAGTGAGGAATGGGAAAACTTTAAATTTGAAAAAGCTTTCGAAAGCCGAGAATCAAGTGATGGCATCACTTTCGCTTAACACATTTCCATGTCCCCGCAAATAAATGAACGTTGTGTGTTGGGGGAGAATGGAGCGCTTTGGTCATGAAACTCCGCTTGTCGCTGGCGTGTTCCGCCTTAAAGTGTCAGCGGCCGGGCAAAAACAGTCGCGACATATGCAAAACGCGGCAACGATAAGCGAACAAGCCACCCCCCTCGGGCGGGTGTGGCTACCCAGCACTACACACTGTACACCATACACCATACACCATACACCGTACACATCCACCTCCTGGCACGATATGTGCAACATCTAGCAGGTAATAAATCTAACTGTAAACGCAGCGCTTACGACGTTGCATGCCGCGCTCGAGAGTTGTCGTCATTGCAGCACCCGCATCCAAGAGCCCCATTTACCAGCCCCATCTGCCACCCGTCTCCAAATGGATGGCCATCCTGCAAGGGATGCAACATTTCTGCTTTCTGCTTTTCTGCTTGCGTTTGCCAAAAACGACGACGGGATAAGTTTGGGGGCAGCTCCACCGCCTTGACGCCTTGTGTGCAATTTGTCTGCTATTTTTATATTGCGCTTTTCGGGTGGCAGCCCCTTTAACCGACGCCCACGCCCACACCCACGCCCACGCCCACCCTCATATTCAATTTGTTCGATTTGATTTTGTCGAGTGCATTTTATTTTTAGTCGAGCGCGTATGCAGAAAATTCCCGCATCGCAGCAAAGGGCCTGTAAAGTTTTATGCGTTCGCCCTTGCGAAGGGGCAAAAAAGGGAACATTGTCGCCAATTGTGCGATCGGCGGAGGAAGTGGAAATCGGAAGGCAAGTGTAAAACTTTATGCTTATCGATTGGCAGCTGCTCTACGGAGACGTTGACTTGCGCTTTAACCCACCAGTTCGATAGTTTCATAGGCACCTCGGGCTGACTGGATTTCTCCCTCCTCTTGGCCAGAACAAATAGCAGAATCCCATTATTATTTATTATGATTGTACATTACGATGGTCCGCATTAGCAGCACATTATAGCAGACACACTGTCAACTCAGCAACTGGGGTGAAGATTAGATGGACACCGAATAGATCCCAGAAACCTTGCCGTTGCATGCCAGAAAGTCGTATTTTCTCTCACAACGCGACAAAAAGAACACGCCAGCGGACAGAAAGAGGAAAGATACAATACAAATACTTTCATATGTGTTGGCCAAATATTTATACTCTTTCGCAATTGTTGGGGGTGTATATTGGACCATCAGAGCCTCTATTTTTATATAGAGTTATAGTCATTGTAAAGCCTTGATTTATATTCCTTTTAATTATGGAAGACCACGTTGATATCAACCTTTGATAGAGTTCCATAGGTATTATTTTGTACACGGTATCTGCAGGTCAGTCCCTTCCCCACATGCCAAGGTTCCCTCGCAGCGTGAGCCAAAAGTATCTATATCTAACAAGTGGCGACAACGACATGCCAGAGACCCTTAAGCCAAGCAGCTAAAGTCGTTATGATTTGTCATAAGCATAAAATAAATGGCCAAATATTTATGGTGTGCTACAGCGCCCCCAGAGAGGGATTTCCCATCAATTGCCGGGCCTGCGAGTGGCTTAACGGCCCGATTCCCCCTGAGCTGGAACTCACAGCTCACAGCTCACAACTCACCGAGATTCGGCTGCTGCTGCTGCTGCTGCTGGTGCTGCTGCTGGTGGTGATCCCTTCCCCGCGAGGAGGACGAGGAGTGGTGATCCTGCGAGTTCCACAGACTGGACGTGGCCCCCACGAAGACGTTGTTCAGTCCGGAGGAGGCCTGATCCAGGCCCTTGTTGTTGGCCTTGCCGCGCTGCAGCTTCGTGCTCTGCTGCCCGCTGCCCGGGTTGAAGTTGTACGGGTTGTTGTTGCTGTTGCCATTCGCGTTCTGGTTGCCGCTGCTGCCGTAGCGTTGCTCTGCGATTGGGAGAAGTGGAAAAAGGTCGTCGGAGATCGGGGATGGCCAAAGACCGGGTGCTCACCTTTGTTGTACTTCACCAAGACCACGGGCACTGTGTTGATCGAAACGGTCGGAGCCATTGTCGTCATCGTGGTGGTCTGCGGAATGTCTGTGGAGGGCGAAAGGCCTGATTTAGCGATTCAAATCAGTATTTCAGCCGGAGAAGCCCAGCAGTGCTGAAACCTAATCTATACCTGAACTTGTTGCATTAAAAACTCTGGTATATCTTTTTCTGTTTTAAAAACACGGTTTTCAGCCCTTGGCTCAAACTAGGCTAAGAATAACTTTGGTAGCCATATATATGGAAGGTTAAACTATCTTGATTTAAAATTCGAGTTTGCTTTCTTAGTAAAATTAAATTGACATCAGCTACATTTCCAAAGTCATTTCAATTTGTCATATCTACAACATTATTTCAAGTATTCCTATTTGTTAAGTTCAACATATGTCTTTGGTTCAAACTTGGCTAAGTCAAAGGTTTGAGAATAATCATGGTAGCCATTAATTAACATGATTTTAAAATCGATTTCTGAATGCTTCTTTTTAAACGAGTGAAAACTAAGATTGCGAGAACAATAAAATTAAGATCAGCTACATTTCCAAAGGCATTTTAATTTTCATATCTACAACATTATTTTAAGTATAAGAAAGCAATTAAAATTAATATTTAGGCCCAGTACTCAGGATACAAAAAGAGCTTCCAAAACAAAAATGCCACTTGCACT
Source organism: Drosophila gunungcola (assembly GCF_025200985.1). Classification (NCBI taxonomy): domain Eukaryota; kingdom Metazoa; phylum Arthropoda; class Insecta; order Diptera; family Drosophilidae; genus Drosophila; species Drosophila gunungcola. The sequence continues at coordinate 3,295,602 of NW_026453163.1, forward strand.
AAGGTAATTACTTTTATGTAATTTATGTGTAATTGGCTTACGGTCATGATGGCTAAACCGAAACAATAATTTTATCTATCAATATGTTTATGTGACTATTAAAACGAATAGAAACTAATGCTAATGGCTGCTGTTACTGCAACATAAGTGGTCAATGATATAGTTATTTAATATTGCATTTTCATATTAGCCTGACATTTTAGTACAAAGTGGGGGCTATGGCTTGCCAATCCTCTATGACCGCGGATTTGTCATTTTGATTCGAATTAGTGAGGTCGCCAACTGCGCCAGGACTTTTAACGCAGAAGGTTATTACATTTTTATCATCTGTTGCGAAAGATTTAGTGATTTTTTAAATTAATTTTTGAATTTCACACAAAGCAGTTACTTATATTCGACAACAGTCGATAGCTCAAGAAAGTGTTGCTTGAATAGTATTTTTAGTATTTTTTTCTTTGGTAGCCGGAGTACCGCTAGCCAAAATCCAAAACAAAATTGTCTACCAAAATTTTTGTGAAGTTTTTTGAGCAGTTTTGGACAAAGTTCTTTTGCCAAAGTTTCCTTTTAAGAAGTCACCATGGCTCTTAAAGACAAAAAAGCAGCTGCACTTCGCGAGATATTAAAAATAACAATAAACGTTGATTTTTGTCTGCTCTTAGTGCCAGGATTAAGCAAACATTTTGACTTTCTCTACACAAGATTGGAGGAAGGGTTACGGGCCGGAATAGCCTGCTGCTCGTAAATCAATCACTGACACTGAGAAACGGTCACCTTCGAACTCCGAACGACCCTTTGTTTTACCAGGAATTTATCAGGCAAACACACATTGCTGTCGGCTCCCGCAGAGTCATTGACTTAAATTAATTAAAAGCTCCGGCCGGGCAAATAGTTTGCGCCTAATTGCCAGGGGCGCTCTGACTTATGGCCATTGTTGTTTGGGCTTTGGTTCTGGTTCTGGTTCTGGTTCTAGCTATGGATATTGTTATTGCCATTGGCACTGCCAGGGCATTCATGTAGTTATTGTTACTTACGCCAATACTTACGGTACAGTTTGATCGCGCCGTCTGTGTCGCCAAGGGAGTTTTTGGCCACACATCGATAGGCCCCGAAGTCCTGGATGTCCACTTCGAATATGGTCAGGCGCATGGTTATTTTGTACCCCGATTCAAAGGTTTCCGGCACAAAGCGCTCGCCTGAAAGCAGAAACGTAGGGCATTGTAAGAGGGCTTTTCCTGAAACCGCAGTGCACTTTGGCCCCTTTCTAGTCGAACTTACTGCCTCCTGCCTTCTCCTCCTCGCAGCTTCTTGTCAAAGTAATTTAACTAGGAAAGAACTTTGCATTCGCCCTACTCAACGCAACTCAACTCAACTCAACTCAACTCAGCTCGACTTAGCTCAGCTCAAACGGATCCAACTGGGGCAGACCCAAGTTGGTCTTGGTCTTGGTTTTGGTCCTGCCGTGCCAAATGGTTCGTTTTAATTTATACAAAAACAAGTCTGCAATGGGTATTGTTGCTTGTCCCGTTTTGTTTGTCATGCAGGTTTTGATTTACGTTTGATGTCGGTTAGATTTAGTAGCACTAAGCCGAGCATTACATTCTGTCCAGGTTCGGTAATTGTTATGCATGCCGGCTGGGCGACTGATTACCCCAGCAAAATGCCATTGTGACGGCCCAAGCAGAGACGAAGATTCGGACCTCTTCTTGATTAGAAATAATTGGGTTTCGGGGGGCTAGAGCGGGCAGTTCATTAAAGTTGCTCTCCGCCAACTGGGCACTTTCGCCGCCTAATCAAGGGCCTCTTTAAATGGCTACACTTGAAGGTTTTGCTGCCACTCGCACTGTTTTTGCGGTTATGGAAAACCTTCTGACTATCTCACAACTAAAACAGAAAACTCCATTAAAATCCAACGGCGGTCGGACAGTTGCCGGCAACTGCTTCTGACTTGAGGTCATTTTCAATCACTTTTTCCCATTTTCTCCGCTGGCAAAAAACAACTTGAAAATAACTGGAAAAAAGAAGAGCGGACGAACTGCATGTCTGTGACTTTTTCCGCCGGCCTCTATGCCGATGACGATGCCTTTTCCCGGCCACGGGGCGCTAGAGGGTTAAGTGGCACGGGGGGCACTACCGCAGTTATTCTGCGACCGCGGATTCGAGTGTTCGGCTGAATGTTTATTTTTTCCATCGCTTTTTCACTCGTGCTCTGTAGCACTTTTTGTCATCGTGCTCGGTCCATTTCTCAGTGAAGATGAGTGGGGGAGTTGAAGAGGTTAAATGAAGAGATGGACCCATCCATCGTTAAAGGCCCTTAGAAAATTAAATTGAACGTACTGGTTGAGAGGTCGGGCAGAGCAAAGCCCTTGACTATTGGAATTGAACTGCGAATAATACACGGTTGATAGAGACAGTTATTAATTTAATAATATCGTTGCAAAGATTCCAAGCAAGCCCTTTCAGAATCTCATTTTGGCGGTATTGGATTTGCACCAATTTCTAGTATAACTTTATCTGAAGCTTTTTCTTAATTTGAAGGCCTCACTGAAAATATAAAAATTTATTTTGTTTTTGGCTAACAAAAATATCTCCAGAGTCAGGCTCAACAGACTACAAAACTGTAGGTATGTGCAAATTGAATTCAAGCAGAAGAATCTTAATTGAAATATGAAGCTTTTGAGGATTCGCCGATTGAGGTGCCACTGGGACCTCAAAACTATATATAAAAGTGCTTAAAAGTATGCAACAATTTATTTAAAGTTTATAAGTACTGTGGTTTTATTTTGAACGACGAATTTAATTTTTGTAGAGCATACTTTTGGAGTGGTTTTTATTTTGCATTGTAAATAATAGTAACTAAGTTTAGTTTTACCGATTCCTAAGCCTCCAATGGGTTAAAAGTTCATTGATATCCTGGCAAAGATTATGTTCACCATTTGCAGTGTGACTTACCCGGCACGATAATCGTATCGTTCTTCATCCAATAGTTTATGGACTTGGGATACGCCTCCGACTGGCATTCCAGGGTTATGTTCTGGGTGAGCGCAGCGCCGACTAATTGATTTTGTATCCAAATCATGGGGGGAACTGTAAAGAGCAGAGAAATACCAGAGCCAGGCGTCAGCAGAGGGGATAAACGCTGAGGGCAGATATGTGGGCCGAAGTTTTGCGTCAGGTGTGGAATGTGTGAGCGATTGGACGGAAGTGTGGGTGGGTACCCACCCACGAAGGAACAAAGAATTCCCATTTATAGAGAATTCCGTTCGTTATCGTTATTGTTTTTCTAGTGCTTTATGCTGCCGTTTGGCAGTCCGCTGCGGTTGCCATTTATTGTTTCCAACTAATTGCTTTTTAATTTTATAGCAAAGCCACAAAAAATGCTTTTGCAATCGGAACGGACCTGAAGCGATCCGAACCGAACACAAAACAATTGCGGTTGGCTAACCGAGGAGTACTCCTCCAGAGAAACTTCTCTGGCAGCCCGGCTTAAATATGTGCCGTGAACTTACCTAACAAATTGTTGGGCAATTTTAATTTTTATTTAATTAGCGAGAAGGAGCCAGGCAAAGTGCCCTGAAAATGCTAACTAGCTGCCAGAGGGCGGGGAGATGAGCACACACTTAATTATTTGCTTTATGCTTGGAACCTAAGAGTATACAGCATTTTCCGGAACCCCACCCCCATACCCCACTCACACTCGCAGTGGAAAATTAAAATGCAGGGCATATTTAGCATGGCAAGATTTCGAGTGGGGCTTTGTGTGAGTCGCAGTCTGTGACTGTGTCTGGTGTTTTCCGCTGCGGTCTCGTCTGGAGCACCCTGCTCCCTGCTCCTGCCCCAAAAGCAGCAGTAGCAGCATGCGGTGTCCTGGCGCAGAACTATAAATATTTAAATATGCTAAAATTGATGGCCCGCCCCGCCCCGAGTACTCACAGTGCACAATGAGCATCACACGCTTGCTGACTGTTGGCGGGATGCCATTGGAGGCGATGCAGAGGTAGGCGCCCATGTTCAGCCGGTTCACTTTGGCGATGGTCAGGAAGGATCCGTTGAAGGCGACGGCTGGGAATGGTAAAGAGGACAGACGACGGCTATTAATATCGGGTCCACCGCTAGACATATCTATTGCGGCAATCGTTTCTTGAAGCTAAAGGATTCCGTAGAAACTCCATAATCGCATTCACACAAGAAGGCCAAGCTAATTAAATCACAGAGTGGCTTTCAAACTGCCTCGACACAAGTATTATTGTTATATTAGTATTATTAAACAGTGTTTTTGTTTTCAAATTAGCTTGATACCACTAGATTCAATTTTGTATTATTTTCGCCAGTATGCTAATAAAAATTTCATAATAACACTGCCACTTGAAGATAGGATAATTTCACCGCATATGCAAGACATAAAATGTTTCTTTTTACATGTTTCTACAACCAGACTTAATTGCCTGAGCGTATACACAAAATCAAAATTTAGTTGCAACTTCGTAAATAAAAAATTTATCTCAAAGTTATTAAATTTTTAAAATAATTAAGTTAAAATATATGTTGTTTTTTACTTTATTATATTAAATATAAATAAACACTTGTCCAATTGTGTGCCTTTTACCTTACATAAGTACTTATATTCACAAGTACCTTGCGTTAACCTAGATCCAAAACACTATTAATAAATCGACTATATCATGACAAAAACCTATGAAAAAAAATGAAGTTACGACTTTTCTCATTTTTTCTTGGATGTGAACACATTTAAAATAATTGTATTAATTGCCAAAATATAACTGCCAAGTAATATGTTTTTGTCTACATTTTCTGCGTTTGCTGGACATGCTTCGAGTGCAAGATAAATTGAACCTTGTTTCTATTGGAGTATTTCATGCATAGCCAAAGTCACACCAAAAGTTTTCACACTATATCTTTCCTGAATGAATAACTGCTAGGATTGTGTTCACCAATAAAGATGGTTTAACTGAAGTTAAATTTTAATTTGATTCGGGCATAACAGGGTTAATTAAAATACAAATCTATTCGCCATTACTGAAGGTTAAAAAACCAACATGCAATGCTAACTTAAAAGTCTGTCGGTCAATGCATGGCTTCCCTTTGAAAGAACTAAATGGAGGCGAAATCCTTTTGGCTAATTCAGTGCAAGGCACATCTTCGGCATGTTTGATAGTTCCGCACCAGTGCCTTCTATTACCTCATTGCATCCATCTTGTTTGCTATAAATTCCTGATATTTGGCAATAAATATCTAAGTACAATTTCTCCTGGGCGAATAAAACCCCAAACCGGTTGCGATTTCGATCTACCTTTATTTTGTTTTAACTACAAGTCGCTGCGCATATAGCAGCGATTAAAGGGTGCCCGAAATTCACCCTAGTGCGGAACGTTCAAACCATTTTACTTCCATCAACCAAAATAAAGCAAATTATGGAGCTCAGATTTGTTATTATTCGAGCAGCACACACGAGTTAATTATCGAGGAGGGAAAGTAGCTTTAAAATGTTTTGAAATGAAATTTAATGCGGGGAAAACACGCTTGGGCTAAAACAATCCCAAACCAATTAGCATGTGACCAGTGATGCCAGTAGTTGAACTCCCGCATAAGCTAGATTCTGGATAAACAAAGGCTAAAAGGACGATATGATACCCATTACTCAGGTTATTAATTTTAAAATAATTATTCCCCAGAAAACAGTTGGGTGGCGCCACCTGTCGAACTGAAGATTCACTGCATCCAGCTAAGTGCATTTTCTAAAATCCACAATTTAACAGCTTTTCCTAAAACTTGTAAATAAACGGTTCAACCGTGTTTCAGATTTCAGATTTAATTTAAATATTAATTAACAATAATTAGTATTATTTAAATTAAAGTGAAAAACTAGTTCCTATTTGATTTAAATTAACTTTATTTGAGTTAAAACTATATGTTTTTAAATGGTAAAAGCAAAATAATGGAATAGTAAAAAAATATATGGTTATTGAATTCAACAATTTATATTTCATTTTTAAATTAAATATTTAATAATAATATTTAATATTAAAATATTTGAATAAACGTGGAAAATGTTAGATCAGTAATGGTTAATTTTTGTTTAATATGCAATATATTTATGTTTAATTTGGTTTAAATTTAAATGAATTTTCAGATATTAAAATAAAGAAATGTTCCTTTTCCATATTTCAATTAGAATATAAACTACATTTTCCTATATTAAAATCAATTCCCAAAATTTTGACTACAATAAAAATAAGCAATACAAGTAGGTAATTTTGTACTATATACTAATAAAACAGGTTTAAGTGCTGCTCATTAAATATGAAACATAAGAGCTGGACATGCTAGAATTCTCGATACTATCTTTGCTTTCTATAGTTTATATGTGGACTACATAGACTTAAATATATGCTTGCTGACGGAAAAAAGCTGTGTATAGTTTGTAAAACAATTCTACACTTAAATAAGCTAGATCTGGCCTGAAATAGGCTAAACTGGCCTCACTGCAAGCGACTCACCCTCTGCTCCGTTTGGGAGCGGTATCAGCTCGCCACCTTCGCGTCGCCAGGTTATCGTCGGAGTTGGAGATCCCGTCGCGGCGCACTTGAGGGTCACGTTGGAGCCCTCACGTATTACCATATCGGTGCTGGTCGGGTAGTCCAGTATGTCGGGCGGCACTGTGGGTGGACGCCAAAACACGTGCCCACATGTACGCGGAGATACGAAGTTTTAAAGCGGCGTATTATTCATGCGAGTTGTTTGCGTGAATTGTTCGCCAGGTGTCAGACAGTTGGCAGTAGGTTGAGTTGCAGTTTGTTAGCGGTGATGAAGTTGTTTGCAAGAAAGAGAGGAATTTAATAAAGGCATTGTCATTATGTTATGTTAGCTACTGTTGCACCTAAATATTATAAAAACAATACAATCTCAAATTAAAACGATTGCTATTATGTTACTAGTCTGCGGAAACATATCCATTGAGAGAAAGCCACAGTAAAAGCAACAGTTTCATTTTTATTTTGCGCATGGCAAGCCATAAGGTAGCTCTACAGTTTCTGGAAACTTGGCATTTATGTCTGTATGCACCCTTTGCCCAGCACTGCAATTAATTATAATTTTACGCTCGACTATTCTGCACTTGCCAAAAAAGAAAAAGTAAATAGCCCGAAAATAAATGATGGCCCAAACAGCATGCAAAGAATATTGATCAACTTATGGAAACCCCTTTTATATTACATACATTTAAGTGTCCTTCAGGAAAATTTCCTTAGCTTAAAGAATAAAGAACTCTTTGAAGTATTGCGTTAGCTTTTTACCTTTTCGTAACATAGAGTAAGTTTCTAAATTGATTTCCTTCTATTAACAGCACTTTATTTTTTTATTGCCTTTAACATCCCTCCAAAGCTCCCGAAAGCCAAATTATGACTCACACACAATGTAACTTTGAAGTCTTCATGCCAACAATGATGTGCATGTTTTACAAAATGTACTGTGACTTTTCACCCGGCCCACACACAGCTGTATCCGTCATGTCCTACAAATTGAATGTAGGCTCCGCTCCAGCTGCTTTTGCTTTCACCTGTGTTGACTTTTCCTTTAATAGCTCGACTCATGTCACAAAGGCAGCTATAGAGGGGGCGGCACAGGTGGGTGTGGCTGGCAATTTCTTTTCTTCGCCGCCATTATTGTGCGCGGCGTGAGCTGATAAGTTATGAAATCAGGTGAAATGATGTGTGATTAAGTTGACGGTACAGAAATTAATTTCAATTGGATTGAGATGACGGAAAATAACAGATATGAGTTTGACTGATTTAGGGATTTTCGATAAGAGCTACAACTTAAAGCGTTAAATGCCAACAAAACTTAAATATTTTGAGAAAAAAATCAGCAACAAAGCTGGAGATTAATACCTTTTCCTTGAATTCAGGAAAACCATAAAAATCGCATTTGAAAGTATCCGCAAAATTGATATTTGTTTTATCATTTATTCACATTTTTATACCCTTGCAGAGGGTATTATTATAACTTTGCTGTTTTTTAAATTTTTTAGTTATTCGACACATAGTAATGGTTAAATATTTCAGAATTACGGTTTAAATTTCATCAAAATCGGACGACTATAACATAAAGCTCCCATGCAAGCAATAAAAATATAAAAAAAAATTTTTTTTAATTTAACTTTTTTATTTTGTAATTTATTTAATTATTCTGCAGAATTACGCTTTTAATTTTATTAAAATCGGAAAACGATATCATATAGCTGCCATAGGAACTCAAATAATTGAGCTGCAAATCATCATAGCTTCAATGCTTTTAAACCTACACGCAAGTAAATCATTATTTTAATGTCTTCAAGCATATTTAATTTTTGCAATAGCTGCAAGGGTATATGAACTTCGGCTTGCCAAAGTTTGCTTCCTTTTATGTTTAAGCTGTTTTTAAATCAGCTCGTATATTTCTGTGGACCCAGTGCAGCTCTTCGGACAGTGGTTGACCCTTGCGCTTGGTTCAGCCCGAGCCCATTTAACCATAGCCAAAACGTCAGTGAGAGAACATATTGCTTTATATAAACTATTCAATGCCTGGCTGGCTTCTACACTCATCCCAGTACGTACGTTCGGCTCAACAAAAACAATCATCGCTAAAAACAACAAACTAGCCGTAAAACTAGGCAAAACAAGACCACAAAACTTCAGCGAGGAAAATGTGAGAAAAATACGGAAATTTGAATCAAAATTTGTTTTCTGGCAGTATTTGTCGGTTGTTCCATTCTATTTTTATGATGCATTTTAGTGACGTTTTTTAAGAGGATTTAACGATTAACTTAGTTTGTAGCTAGCCAAGGGATTTAAAATTGCAGTCTTGTTATTACACAAAATTTAAGATTGTTCTCAAAAAGACTTTAATATTCAAGTAACCTACTCATATCAACGTGTCTCGGAAAGGTCAAAAACTAAGTTTCAGTTCTGGATTATATAAATCATTTTAGTTTTGCTAGCTAGTGAAAAGTTATATTTGTATAGTTCCTACTCCCAATTATATCACTGTGGACAGTCGTGCACGTAGTGTCTATGAGCATAGGAAAGAGAGTCCGCAAGGAGACTACCATAAACAGCCGCAATATTGACATTCAGCCAAAAATATTTCGATCTTAAAAAAATCAAATTGCAATCAAAAGGTATCGTGGTGGTGGAAGTGCGACAACAAGAAAGAACACTAAGACGAGTTCATCGACTTTTAGATACCCGTTACTCAGCTAACAAATTTCAAACAAATATTGACCCACAAAACAATCGGAGTTTACGTGGCGCCGTCTGTCGATCTGCTCAGTCAATACTAGAAACTAAGAGCTTGCAGCACCCCACCCCCCGCTAACACATTTTTCGTTCTGCCTCTCTACTGAAGCGATTACCGGCAGAGCATCGGCCGAGCAGCGGCAGAACCGGCAGAGAGGCGCAGAGGGACGGAAAAGCGGCGGTAGAGGACATAATAACCCAAGAACTTAAAAAACAAAATGGCAATATACCCTTTACTCTACGAGTAACGGGTACACAAATAACGAAATCGTAAATAACATTCGAGCACAGAGAAAATTCTGACGTTAAGAAATTGAGAATTTAAATTCTTAAAATGGGGATGCATTCATTTTGAGTTCAGATTTTGCTTAAGAACTCACATTGAGAATATAACTACTCATTTTAAGAAAGAATACTTAAATTGAGGATATGTGTGCATGAATTTTGAATTTGACAACAAAAGTTAATTATTAAATTAAAAAAAAATTAATTAAATGAAAAAAAAGTTAGTTTTTCTTTTAAAAATTAATAATAATGGTTACATTATTTATTATCATTGATTGTTAAAAGGTCTCTTTTGTTTTTTTTAGAATTTGTAATTCGCGATTTTAATAAAATACTGGTACACACTTTACCCCATATTTCAAAATATTGGAACCTTGTGGCACACTTTTCGGGGGCTATTTTTATACCCTTGCAGAGGGTATTATAATTTCAGTCAGAAGTTTGCAACGCAGTGAAGGAAACATCTGCGACCCTATAAAGTATATATATTCTTGATCATTATCACTAGGAGAGTCGATCTAGCCATGTCCGTCTGTCCGTCCGTCTGTCCGTCCGTTTCTACGCAAACTAGTCCCTCAGTTTTAAAGCTATATGAATGAAAGTTTCCCAAAAGTTGTCTTTCTATTGCAGGTAGTATATATAGCATATAGCTCCCATAGGAACAATCGGAAAAATAAATTAAAAAAATTATAACTTTGCTGTTTTTTAATTTTTTTTTTAGTTCTTCGACGCATAGTAATGGTCAACAATTTTAGAATTACGGTTTAAATTTCATCAAAATCGGACTACTATAACTTAAAGCTCCCATAGGAACAATACAAATATTAAAAAAAATTTTTTTTTTTTAATTTAACTTTTTAATTTTGTAATTTTTTTTTACAAATTCTTTATGATTAATTAATAATTTGACAGTTCAGAATTACGCTTTTAATTTTATTTAAATCGGAAAACGATATCATATAGCTGCCATAGGAACTATCAAATAAGCTTCATATAGCTTCAATGTAAACATACACGCAAGTCAATCATAATTTTAATGTTTTCAAGAATATTTAATTTTTGCAATAGCTGCAATGGTATATGAACTTCAGCTTGCCGAAGTTTGCTTCCTTTCTTGTTTTTCATTTTACGTGTCTAAATTGTGGAAAATGAATAGCTTAGACAAATACATGTTTCAGGCTTACACAAATTAGAGTCAAAATCTTACTAAGAATAAGCTTAAGAACTTTATCATTTTGATATGTGCATTTTTAGCTCCAAATTACCTTAAAAGCGGTCTAACTGTTTTAGTACAAAAGTTTAGGTGGAAAAAATTTAAAACTGTGCTGCAAGCTTCTGACTTAAATTAAATACCCTTTGCAAAGGTATGCAAGGTATTGTCTTTGCGCCACACTGACTCTTAGATGTTTTGGTAACGTGTGGTTTATACTGCGTATGTTTTTGTATAAATGATTATAAAACTTTGTGTTATATCCAAAAGTTTTAGGTTTACCAATTAGAAAATAGAAACTATGTTAACAATCACAATTACAATTAGACAATTAGATAAGAAACATTTTAAACGTGGCGCTTGGATATTATAATAAAAAGACAAATAGTTCAATTAGAGTTACAGCAGAAGACTTTAAAAGCGGCGTTAACTATTCAAACGGCATTACTAAGGCAACAAACTGAAACGCTCTTGCGACGTTTAAAATAGCAAGTTTGTTGTGTTTTTAAGACCTGGTTTTACTTGAGTTCAGTAAACACGTTGCTGCTGTTCCAAATGAGGTCACAACAAATCCTCCTGCTCTCCATTTTCCAGACCTTGTCAATTTTGGTTTATCAGCTTGCCCTTTTCCATTTCCCAGCGACTGGCTTATAAGTGCTGATCACTTTCACGCCGCCGTTTATTTGCTTATTTCGCGGTGTGGAAAACTACAACAGCGACGACGACAATAATAGTTGGTTGCCATCGCGTGGCCTGAATGGCTGTGAGTGTGGGTTTTAGGGTCGGAGGGTCTGGATGGAGGTTGAGATGGAGGAGGAGATGGAAGTGGAGGTGGAGGTGGAGGTGGGTGGAGCAGTGAAAAGCATACACCACAAAATCGAGCACTTTGTCAGTGGCAGCTGGGAAATCCGCGCTGATTTAAGGCGGCTTGCCATTTTGCTTATGGACTTAGTGCGGTTGTGTGTGAATTATTCCCGTGGCAAGCCGCTGTTGTGCTCAGTGTACCGGGCGGAGGACTGGGTCCTTAATGAATTTCAACATCAATGAAAACACAATCAACCAGAGTGGTTACTTATGCGGATGGTGCGAGGCGACCGGAAACGAGACACAAAACCCCAGCTCCGAAACGGGGCGGCATATTCATTTTAAATTCGCCTACGGGGCGGTTCAGCCCGCTCCGGGTGCTCTGAGGTTTTTCGGTGCCGCTCCAACGTCTACGCCGCCTGAATAATTAACGCCCGGACATGGGCGACCTGGACATGGACGACCTGGACATGGACGACCTGGACATCGAAATGGACATGGACTTGGATGGGACTGGTGCAGGTGCACGTAGCATGTAAATTGTTTCGTTACCTATCGCTCTCCGCCGTTTGTGGCAACTAATGTGTTGGTTAAGTGAAAACTTTGCAGCCACAGCCCGTTGGCATGGAGCACGGCTTAAGTCGAACAGTTGCCTCTTCTTTTTGCAATTAGACCCAATCGGGAGTCGTTTAAAGTTGCACAACTGCGTTTCCCTAGCCCGAACTGTTCTGCCTTCAATCGCCACTTGGCTGAGCAATTAGTGCAATTTGAAAAACTATCAACAGCAACTTTGTTCCAGCGCCAAGCCACTCCAGGCAAATTACAACTCATTTGCGCTGCCCTCAGAGTTACATGCATCAATTTCATTTCCCAAGCTTTGCTCTATTTCACTAGCTGAAAAAAGGGTGTTTACGCCATCTTAAATCGAGTACTTACCGACGACGTCCAGGTAGCCCACTTGACTCTTCATGGGATCCGTGTTTATTTGGCACATGTACCTGCAAACGAAGCGAACGAGATTAATTTACTGGATATGGATGAGAAATTTGCAATTAAGGAACTAGTTCTGGACTTGTCATATTTTAAAAGATTGCCCACGGGCAGACATTCAAATATGCAGCCTGACAGTGGATACATTACCAGCCTTTGTCGGACTCCTTCACATCACGTATACGCAAAATCCAAGCACGTTTCTCGGCGTGAGTTATGCTCATGCGATGATTTTTGGTTATGACGTGATTTTGTATCGTTAAAATGGTCTGTGTATCGACACGTAGCCACGCAATCTAGAAGAAACAGAAAACGTATACTGTATACTGGAGTGAAGGAAGCCGTTTATGTTTGGTTAGATTTGAGTTGTAAAACTAAAACGTTCAGCGATTTTCTTGTCCCAACGCTAATGCCCCAGTAGCGTGGCTTGAGCTCATTTATTACGCCCAGGCTCACGGCGAGTGGGAAAGTGAGAAAGGCGGAAAAATGTCACCAAGGAGGTGAAAAGCTTTTCGGATAATGCGCCTAGCCGATGAAAAGTAGTGCAAACTGTGCCGGCCGGGAGGCCCGTGTTAAATTGATTTCAATTTTGTTCTATATTCTTAGTACTCGGGTTGACAAAGACCTTTCCTCGCGGCGGCTTTGTCATCGGGGGTATTATGAAATATAGCTCAAAGAAACTGGAAGGTGTGCTGTGCCAATCGCGAGCTTTGTGCTAGATTCTGAGTATTCCTGATTGCATAGCTTTGTGTTTGGATTGCTATACGGTCTGGGACACTTCTAACATGGTATCAAATCTAATTCAACAAAAGAAACATAAATCTCATAGTGATCATCTTTGGGCAGAGTTCTCTTTGATCACCGGTTACTGAGGTTGTTCTCGCTTCGGCTTCGTTTTCTGGAGATCAACTTAACTCGAACCCAACTACCTCGGGGCACCCAGGCTATAAGGTAGAGAAAATGTTGTCTTCCCACTACTCAGACATCAATTTCACTAGCTTTCAATTTGTCTGCCCCACGCAACAGTGATAATGATAGCATCGTTCGGCATTACAATCCAGCACAATGGGCTCTAATAACCTGGTTAGATATAATCAAAACGGACAAAAAATGGGGAACGAAGGATTTCCTATTTTCGTTTCGCCAATTCATTGAGATTTGTTTTTCGTTTTGTTTACCTTTTAGTGTGTCACGAAATCAAAGTACCGCCCACGGGCCCGGAACGTGCCTAACAAAAGGGTCAACTCAGCCCAAAAGGACGACACGCAAAGGGGGAAAACTAGGCAACAAACATTTCCCATATTAGCAGATTGAGTGAAAATCGTTTTAACTGACAGCGTACAGTGTTCCGAAAGCCCTTTTTTTATTTGGCATACGCAACAAAGTTAAAGTTACCCACGAAAATGAGCAATTCACTATTTATTCTACGGACAAATCAATAGTTTCTAAGAATCAGTGTAAAAATTTGGTGGGGCTCTATTCATTTACTCATTTTTGAAAGAGAATAGGCGAAAACATTAATTTACTGGTGCTATTTAAGTTCAGAAATCCGTCCATTCGCTATATTTACTTCAAGAGATGAAAAAACGTTAATAAATTTCTTAAATAATTATTATCTGAAATCAGCAGTTTAATATGATGGTTTTGGCGAATTGTGGAACAATAAATCCATTTATTATTTGCTTAAATGTACCCTTCTGTACTTTAAAATGCACCTTGCAGTGCGGACGAGAAAACGGCCATTAGACTCCTTACTTTCCAATATTTAAATATAGGGCCCATAAAATAAAAAATTCTGTTTGCACTGTTGATTGTAAATTACGTACGTAGGCAAAAACTCACCTTGTAGGTCTGCAAATTGTCGACTACGCACTGGAGTATAGCCTCCCGACTCACGGGCACCGTCACATTCTGCAAGAGCTCTCCGAACTTTGGAAGATCTGCAAGGGAGGAGTGGGAAAGAGTACTGAATGATTCTCCATCTAATCTAAAACAAGGTAGATATCAGGTTGTTTCCTATGATCGACGAATGAAACATCTGTGTCTACTTTTGTTTCGAATGGACAAAAGGCCAGCTCCAACAAAATAACTACCGTTTTGCCAAATTATTTAAACCAGAGGTCATACTTGCCTTAGAATAGGGGAGCTTGACTTATGTGCGTTATGTTTAAGTTAAGAGCCTTAATTCTAAGATAATTCGACTATCAAAACAGCATGCTAATTAGTATACTTCAAATTAAAATGATATTTTTACAGAGATGACGAGTTGATTTAAAATAAATAATATAATAAAAATGGAACTCAAAAACAAGAACGAAGAATTAAATATCGACCTTGGATAATTTGACCTTAGAATTATTTTCAAAAACGTTCGTTAAAACTTAAAACAAGTTTTGTTTTCGGCTACTTGTATAAGTTTCAGGCAGGCAGATATGACTGTCACTACTTATATTTTTGAAACAGCTAAACTAAACTACCCTAAACTATTCGTTTTCACAAAAGTTCATAAAATTCGGACGACTATATCATATAGCTACCATATGAATAATAAAAATATAAAAAAAATAAATTCAAAAACAATTTAAGTTCTCTATTTTTTAATATTTTTTAAAAATTATTTTCGAAATGGTAATCATTTTATGGTTCAGAATTACCATTTTAGTTTTATTAAAATCGGATAACGATAGCTGGCATAGGAACTATCGAATAATTAAATCGTTATAGTTTCAATGTGCAATAAATGCGCAAATAAATCAAAATTTAAATTTGCTAAAAATAATTTTATTTTTGTAATAGCTGCAAGGGTAGAAGAACTTCGGCTTGGCAAAATAGCTTCCTCTTTGTTTAAATATGGAACAAGATTACCACTTAAACACACCATTATAATGCAATGAAACCTACTCATTAAATGAAAATCGAATGACTTGTACGTAAATAAAACCAATTGTTTTGTGTTGAATCTAATCGAAGCGTCGAAGACCAAGTAGCAGTACTGCTAACTCTGCTCTTAACTTTTCAATTATATGGCAGCCACGACCTAATAAATCAAGGGAAAGTTAAGAATGCACCATTTAATTCAATTTAATTTGTGAGCCCTGGTGTAGATCAGATATTAGCGGCCGTAGACCACAACCATTCCGTTGTGCTTTACATAACCCACGTCAACATCAACAATCATGGCCTAGACTGGCCTGTCAGCCAGTTCTCAACCAGTCAATCAAAGTGCCTCCCCGCGCACCCACCACCCACTTTGGAGCCACCCACATCGCAGCCACCCACTCACGCGAATGTTCAGCGGAGCGTTGAAAAGGCGCGTTGACTTTAAAGGCGCGCCCGCAAGTATGCAACAGATTTGTGGTTTGCTTGTCGAGGGGGTGGGAAAATTTGAGGGCGGGGCTGGAAACTTAGCCGCCCCCGTCGCCGCTTTCTGTTTGTGTTTGCTCTTGTTTGTCGCTGACATGCTCAGAAACCTCAACGAAGTTTGCGCTCGGCACACGCTTCGGAATAAAATAAAATAAAAACATATATGGAGGAGAAACAAGTAAAGCTCTGCCAGACGGAGGCTTTTTCTCATATGCGGGGCACGCATCGGTTAAAGCAAATCAACACATAACAATCTTGTACTTAAAATGCGTAAACAAGGCGATAAGCAAGGGTGATGGCCAAGAAAGTGGCGGGCGAATTTTTTGATGTTTATTGATGCGGCCGTAAATCTCAATTGCGGCGGGGAAAGGCGCAACGTCGGGCGAAGGACAACTTTCTGCTTGTCGCTTTTGTGTGTCCCCATCCTGCCGTTTATTGTCGCCTAATCTCTTCCCAAACATCACGTTTCGAGTTGTCGACGATACCCTTACTTTGGTCGAGTAATGGACGGTTGGGAATCGTTGCAGTCGTGGTGAGCAATTTTATGGAAAATGACTCAGAAAATTATTTACAGCTCAGGTGACGCAGGGGATGAAATTTAAACCCAGAAGGAGTATACCATAAACTTAAAAAAAAATAAAAATGGGTCGTCGTTTTCAGAAAGTAGGTAGGTCTGCTTAGCCCCACCGGTCAGTTCTCCTTTGCTTAAACTACTACTGTGTAAGCATCCATTTAATTGAATAATAAAAAAGCCAGGAGCTTGAGCCAGTTTTTCCCTAACAAATTGTCCCGGAGCTGAGTTTAAAAGCCTTGTTAAGAGCTAACAATTATTTATATTAAGTCCTTGGTAAATATAAATATCTACTAATTCAAAGATTTGTAAAAATAGTTTAAAAACACTTGACTGACGGTGGGATGGAACCTACGTCCTTCCACCACCTAAATGTATATATCAGTGCTGCGGTGTACCTAGACCTTTGTACCTAGGTACGAACAAAGTTGCACTTTTTGGTACCTTTTTCCTTAGCTAGGTAACAAAAATACGATGCTTACGTTTACTTTTAAAATACCTTGGAAACGGTTTTAATGTATCTTTAAAACATGCTATGTAAAGTATATGGGTACTGAAACATTTTTATTTATTTTTCTTTTTAAATAAGCTCAATACCCAAAATCAAACTATTGACCTCAAAGTGAATTAAATATACAACATTTAAATTAAAATATGTTTCTTTCTAGCTCTTTTGTACTTTTTACCTTACCTAGATACTTAAAAATTGTATACCTAACTAATTATTTTCGTAAGTACCTTGTACCTAAAACAGATCCAAAAACTTGGTGCCTTTCTCAACACTGGTGCATTGCATGTAATTTGAGCGACAGGTCAAGTGCAAATTTTCTTGTTTCCAGGAAAGTTTTACATGGCTAGGCGATTATCAATATTTGTTTTGCCTTTACGACTATAAAATATCACTGCATATTAGAAAAATATGTCGATTTAAAAAAGCCGTCTGTTATATTTATTTTCTGATTTTCTTCTTCATTTATTCTATCGGCATGGCAAGCAAAAAAAGATGTGGCGACATCTGGCTTTAAGGTGATTTTATCTGCTAGCATTGACATCTTTGAAAATGCTCAATTAATTTTCTAATAACTTCTAAAATACTTTTTGCGTTTTTAAAAGGTTTGGTTAGTTAATAGATATTGACCGAAAAAATGTATACCGGCCAAATACATTTCTTTACCAGGTCTCTGCCGAATTTTACAAACTTTCGCAGCACACTCAATTAAATGGTTACATAACTATTATAATTTAAAACAATTTTTATGCCCGACATTGTTTGTAGCTAAATCAAATCTTTGTTATCGGTAATTTAATACACACCCAAAAGATCACCGTGCAAGAGCATTTCTTAGCTGCACGTTGTATCTCTTGTGCGCCTCACTTGATAATAATAACGCAGCCGAGTGCCAAGTAGCCTCCACCTCCACTTGGATGTTCGATTACACAGCCCTCGATTCGTCAAAGCCGAACCGAGCCGTCCTGTTCTGCGCCCCACAAGCTGTTTTGTCATCGTCTGCCGCCTTTTGCCAACTCATTTGATTTGCCTCCGCCTATTGATACATCCACACAATAAGGATATGAGCGCGTGTGGGGGCTTTTATGGCATACTTTCTTCGGGGCGGTCGTGTGTGAATATGTGGAAATTTGTTACATATTTTGCGCTTCGTCTTCGGGATTGAAAGTGTGATTGTTTAGTGGATTTATGGGTATATGAAATTAGGATTTAATGGGCCTTTGCTTTGTGTCTGAAGTGGATATATGCCGCAGAAACCTTGGGATCCATGGCGCTGGGTGCTTAGCATAATGTTTATGATGTAAGGAATGAAATTGCAAATCGCCGTTTAGCGTCTGTTCTTTGGAGGCTTAGGGGCTTGAAAAAGCCCAGCTATGTGGGTGCCCCTAACTCATCCAAAATGTTGTGTTCTATTCCGGTACAATCTGCTCACTGGGGACAACTTAAAGGGGTTGGAACAGATGCAATTCGATTACTCCCAGCGAAGCTCTCATTTGATATTATAAACTACTTTGGCTTAGTTGTCAGTGCCTAATGGACCACTTTCTCAAGCTCACTAGGCACAAGTTCCCACTTTCCTTGCCATGCTTTAAGCCAACTTTATTAAGTCAAGTCGGCTTGACTGGCATTTCAACTTAATAAGCGCAACAGCAACATCCAGAAGCAGCAACAACCAGTAAATGGCGCTATTTAAATGCTAAACAACTCTATTAAGTTGCACGACACACTAGCACACTCGCCCGAGATGTGTACGAGCTATACACACACACATCTGCACAAATCCGTGCAGGCAAGCCTTACTTTCTCGCATAGCCCATATCCTACATATCCTACAGCCCATATTCATGCCAAGGGCAAGCTTGACATTTGTCCGCCGTCTTCTCTGCAGAGAAAACTGAACCTCAGCACGTTTCAAATACAATTTACAATAAATAAAATTTAAAGCGGGTAAAAAGACTGCGACAACGCCAAAGGCAACTCGTATTCAGAGACAAGAAGAGCGAAAAAGCGCGGGGAAAGCACTGACTTAATGGCGCCGGTTGAAGGACGTGGAAGGGGCGGAAAATGCTGGCTGACAAGAACTGAGCACGTGACGACACTGGGGATAAGCTCAAGAGATATAAAAACACTACGACTGCAGACGCAGGTGGATGTGACCGTCGGGCTGACAATTAATTACTCTTAATATTCATAATCAGGATATCAATTGCCCGTGTTTAAGAACGAGCTTTTACTAATAAATGCTCCCGAGCTTATTATTTTGATGGCTATAGCGGTAGTGCAATAGAAATCAGGCAAAAATAGTAACGTTATAATCAAAGTGTTGCAGAATTGGGAGAAAACATGAGCTCCTAAATGGCTAAATCCCCTTTTGCCTCAAATGCTTTGAAATCCCGTGGAGGTTTCATTTTAAATGGATGGACAAATATTCTGTAAGTATCGGGAATTCATTTGTTTAAAAATATCGTTTTACCTGTGTTTGCATGCAAAAACCTTGTATAACTGTTGACAAAAAAACATTGTTTTTTTAAATTAACATATGTATGCACATTAATAAGCAAACAACGGGATATGCAGTTAAGTGACAATAAACAAATATGGTATTCCTTTAATTGAAAAATTTTTACACACGAACTTTTTTCACGGACTAAAATTGTGAAAACTAGGCGTACTTTTGCGTATCGTATTCGGTTTACAATTATAGAGGGGAGGAGACTTTGACATAAAAATCAAGAAAGTAAGCAAGCTTTGGCAAGCCCTTGCAGCCATTGCTAAAATAAAATATTCTTGAAAACATTTAAATTATGATTGACTTGCGTAATGTTTAAAAACATTAAAGCTATGATGATTTGCAGCTCAGTTATAGAAAGTTGATAATAAAATTAAAAGCGTAATTCTGAACTGTCAAATTAGTAATTAATCAAATTTAACTTCTAAAAAAAATTACAAACAAAGAAGTTAGTTTAAAAATATTTTTTTTTTTTTTTTATATTTCCTATGGGGCTCTATGTTATATGAAATATGAAATTTAAACCGTAATTCTGAAATATTTAACCATTCCTATATGTCGAATATTAAAAAAAAAATTAAGAAACAGCAAAGTTATATGGTATAGTCGTCAGATATCAAAAGCAAGCATCTGCTTACATTTATTAAGCATAATTCTTTAAGATATGGTATATAAAATTGGGCTGGTCTTAAGTAATTTTGGTTTTTGGGTGTTGTGTTTAATTTCAGTTTTGTGTTTTCAGTTTTATACATGTCAGTCCATCAAATAGCTACCAAATTTAAAAATATATTTATTTTTTAATATCCTAGTACCTCAATGACTTTTAACTTCTCGTGTACTAGTCATGCCACCTTACTTATTGCTGTTGGATATATTACTATATATAACTTTCTTAAGGTGCATGTTGTCGTAAATATCCCAAGGTGCAATCAAGAGAAATACAAATACTAAAAACTGTTTTGCAAGGCCAAAGTAAGATGTCCATATATTTACATGCTAACTGCTAACACAAATGTGTTCATATCGAAGGTCTATCGGGTAGATGTAAATCCTTAGCAATCTCTACGTCTTTTTGTGTCTTTGGGCTAGTTTATGAGTTTATGGTTAAGCCTTAAAAGCAAAAAAAAGGCGAGAGCAATGTAGTCTCATTGCCTTACCAACAAAAGGGACACTCTAATCCATTGCCAGTTCTGAAGTACGGATAAACCATTACTTCGGCGGCTTACTTAAAAATGGGGACTATATGTCAAGCCCTTGAGATTCCTCAACTTTTAATATATAGCTTACATGGGTAAAAGCGCTAGCTTAAAAGTTTTCGTTCAGAACAACTAAGATTATATGTTAGCCAAAAATGCCTGCACTTCTAATGTCATTTATATGGTAAATAAATAAATATCAAAATTAAGTTGGCACAAGCACAATGAACGAAACCATATCACAAAATCATGAATTAAATTATTAATTTCTACCATAAAATCAGCCACCGGAAACAATAAGGGAAAGTCTAACATTAAATGATGCTTAAAAGCATGCGACCTTAGCTAATGTGCATTCTTAATAAAAATGCACATTCTTAATAAAAATTTTTACATTAAATGATGCTTTAAAGCATGTGACCTAAGCTAATGTGCATGAGCCCTGCCGGAGCTATATAAAAACCTAGTGCAGATCCCTTTGGGGCCCGAGTATATGGAAATTCAAGTTGTGTGACAAGGGCAATCGGAGGATGGGTGGGTGACAGCAAGTGACTTACCTTTCTCGGGAATCGCATTGACGACCGTATCCTCGCGAATGTCTTCAAGTAGCTCATCCTTATTTTGCATTTCCGCTGCGAGATTTCATTCCGAGTGCCACCAAGGCATGAAAAGTGTTGGGAGTTCATCCAGGACCGGGGAGATGGAACGAGAGACGGATACATTTAGAGAGGTAGTTAATATTGGCTTGGTTGTCCTTAGTGCAAATTCAATTTGCGGTGAGGAGTGTGTAAGGAATACAAACAGATACCCGGCCCGTCCGCTCTGCTCCGAAATTGGCAAGCTTAAAACCCCGAAAACCGCACCCAACGCGCCCAGAATGCCAAGGGAGAAAAACTTCTCGTTTCGTGAACTTTTCCAATATTTTAGGGTCGTTGGTTTTTTCAGCGCCTTTCTGTACAGGCGCTCAGCTAGTAATTTTCGCAGCCACATAATGAAGTTGCAATTTGACTTTTGTGCAGCTGCATCGGTGGAGCGGCTGAAATCGATTTTGGGGGAAAGGGGCTCGATTCCCTTAGGTAAAGGTAAAATGCATTTCAGGCACGCGTCATAAAATATTTAGCGAATGCTAGCAAATGGGTAAACAGATTTACGTTTATGGGCTCGCGCTTAGAGCGTACAAATACAAACCGCAGGCCAGCCTTGGGAAACTCAGCTCCGTACAAATGCACACGTGAATAAATCGGATAATTTAATTAACACACAACTAGTAAGTAGCTACAACTAATGCATTCGGCCTTTTATTTTATTGGGGTTGAAAAGGGATTCAGTAATGCCATAGGTTTCACCGAAATGTTCAGTGTGCATGGTTCTGTATCCCAAGATTTCGGTCACCAAAAACACAGGTACTTTTCCCTATACCTAAAAAATAGCCTTTGTATACACATAGATAGGATAAACCTAAAAAATAGCCTTTGTATACACATAGATAGGATAACGGAATTTCTGATTTTAACTAGAAACTATCCTGACGGCTGAGAGGCAGAGAAAGAGAGAAAGTCTCTCTTAGAAACATTTGACTAGCTCAACTAGATACTAAATTATTTTATAACATGTATATTAATAATTTAAAGTCAGAGCGCCTTAAATTAAAAGACCGTAATTATATATTATATTTATTAATTATATATTTTAATTATATATTATAATAATATTATTCTTAAACAATTTAAACTGTCTAAATAAAAATTTAAAATATATATTATTCATAAAAATTAACTGACGATTTTAAATTTTTATCATATTCTTACATAGTTAAAATTATTAAGAAAAAATGTTGTTTGTTATTTATCATATTTTTAAATCAACTCCAGCGCTCAACCGGTACAAATACAGCGCCTGCGCTATCGGATTAAATGTTATGTAATGTAAAACAAAAATTCTAGGCTGTTACTTAACATATTTTAAAATCAGATCCTGATCTCAACAGAATCAAAAACAGTTTCAGCGGTTAACCTGTTCAAACGACTATTTTACATTCCAGAATTTTACATTAGTTCACTATTTCGCCGCCAGGGGGCGACAATGAGAGTAAGGATATATGCAACCCGCCAAACGGCCAAAGCGCCATCTATGTCTCAATATGCGCGGCTTAGCTCGTAAAGCGTCATCTAAGAGTCATTAATTTTGGGTTGTGTCTTGACTATATGAGGATCAATTTGACAGGATCCCTTTGAAAACTGTGATTACATATATCCTTACTCTCATTGTCGCCCCCTGGCGGCGAAATAGTGAACTAATGTAAAATTCTGGAATGTAAAATAGTCGTTTGAACAGGTTAACCGCTGAAACTGTTTTTGATTCTGTTGAGATCAGGATCTGATTTTAAAATATGTTAAGTAACAGCCTAGAATTTTTGTTTTACATTACATAACATTTAATCCGATAGCGCAGGCGCTGTATTTGTACCGGTTGAGCGCTGGAGTTGATTTAAAAATATGATAAATAACAAACAACATTTTTTCTTAATAATTTTAACTATGTAAGAATATGATAAAAATTTAAAATCGTCAGTTAATTTTTATGAATAATATATATTTTAAATTTTTATTTAGACAGTTTAAATTGTTTAAGAATAATATTATTATAATATATAATTAAAATATATAATTAATAAATATAATATATAATTACGGTCTTTTAATTTAAGGCGCTCTGACTTGAAATTATTAATATACATGTTATAAAATAATTTAGTATCTAGTTGAGCTAGTCAAATGTTTCTAAGAGAGACTTTCTCTCTTTCTCTGCCTCTCAGCCGTCAGGATAGTTTCTAGTTAAAATCAGAAATTCCGTTATCCTATCTATGTGTATACAAAGGCTATTTTTTAGGTTTATCCTATCTATGTGTATACAAAGGCTATTTTTTAGGTATAGGGAAAAGTACCTGTGTTTTTGGTGACCGAAATCTTGGGATACAGAACCATGCACACTGAACATTTCGGTGAAACCTATGGCATTACTGAATCCCTTTTCAACCCCAATAAAATAAAAGGCCGAATGCATTAGTTGTAGCTACTTAAAGCTGTAGTTGTATTAATTCATGGAACTACTGATTGTAAACCCATTTAATTAATAGTATGAGATCTCGACAAGATCTCCACCACCATATACTCTATGGTGCATCTACATACACACAACTATTCAGTCGCCATCACAGTTGTTTGAGAACCATGTACTTCTAGAAATTTTCCACCCTCACACACACAAGCAAACACGCACTATCGTTAACCAATCGAACTACATCTTTAAATAAGTCGATACTCTGGATTTTTGGATATAAAATGTGGTGCATCCATGGTTACAATATTCATTTCAATTTGTAAACACAATTTGTAAACATGGACACATCAGATACTTCCGTGATCTTCGTTGATGACATCACTGAGAAGTTAGTTCACGATGTTGATGCAGCTGCCGATCTTGATATGAATATTCAGCGCTCATTTTATCCAGCTATTACATCAACCCAAGAAATTCCTGAGGACCTGCAAAACTTAGAATTGGATGAAAATCCTATCGGTATGAGCTCCCAGGAGTATTTGGACTCCCAATTACGACGGAATGTGGAAGAAGAATCGTTCGCCTGGATGCTTACAGCCTTTGGACAACCAATAGAGGTGGAAACCATACCGGACTTCCCTGACGATGACAGCGTATTTGATGGAGTGGAAGATGCTGACCCAAATCCTTATTTAGATTTACTTAATGATAGTTGGAATCAAGAACTTTGTAAACAATAAAAATAAATAAATAAATCATTAAAAAGTCAATATTTAAAAAATCTTTTTATTTATTTTAAATATCTTGGAATACTTCGAATTTAACAGGAACCTTGCAACCAATAAGAAAAATAAACAGAATATTAAAAAATCAATATTTAAAAATTTTTTATTCATTTGGATAGCTGGAAATACATCGAACTTAACATTGTTTTGATGTTTTAATGTAGTTATGTTCGGTTCATTAAAATGTTCGTACATAAATTTGATGTTTTCTTTAAGATGGAAGTTATGCTTCAGTAGTGTATGCATATACAAATTGTGTCGCAGCCAGAATTTTTTTATTTCAGGACAAAAACCACATTGATAATAACACGATTTCGATTTTGGATAGCTGAAGTTGTGTATTTTCAAGGTATGGTGTTTTAAACCATTACGAGTAGAAAAGGTTTCGGATAAACACACAACTCACAAATAAACGCTTCCATTCCGATTCTATAATGAACTGAGGAATATCAGATGAACATGACCTTTAAATATGATTTTGAATTGAAATTTTGAATATATGTGTTTATATACTTTTGTCCATAATATATATTTGTATATTGTATATATTTATATACTATTGTACATAATATATATATATATATTTGTATATAGTATATATTTATATACTATTTTCGTTGTAAATAAGGGTTTCGAGAGTATAAAAGGCTATGTATTATTCTGTAAGTAAATTAGTACACATTCGGTATTTACCAGAAAATAATCAATTCCTACAATCCCACTTCAAAATGGTATGTGTGTTTAAATGTTTATATAATATAATATGATAATTAACTTGATTCTTCAGGACTTCATATCCACCCTAAATGAGTTAAAACCTCTGATTGGTTATACAAAAATTGAAAATCTATGTATTGGATTTGAATATAAAATCATTGGATGTAAACTAAAGAAAACACCATATGGAAATAAAATAGCTCTTTATTTAACAGACAAGGACAACGAGCATATATGGGTTTTTCTACCAAAAAATTATGTAAACAAGTTTTCTACTAAGACACCCTTTAAGAAATTAAAAGAGAATGGTATTTCTCATCTTGTATATAAGGGGAAAGATATGAACAAATACAGTCCTGCAAACATTGAATTTTTGTCTTTAAATAAATAAAGTATATAGTGAGAATTTCCTCATATAAACCCCAAAGATTCTCTTTTAAACATCAGTCTGGTTCTCAATCTAAAGGAGTGAAATCATATTAAAACCCAACAAAACAAAAATGCTGGCTAAACAAATTCAGTTGTTTTTGATTCAGTTCGAGGATATGATTTTCGAGGAGCACGTTACTAGACTGGATTATTTACGCATTACACTGGAGGATTTGGCTGAAAAAGAGTTAATTCACTCAAAATTTGGATTTCACTACAAGCTTTGTCCCTGGAGTGATGATGATGCAGAGGTTGGACCAGACACATGCCAATGTCATAGACTCCCTATATTACAAGACGAAGCCCTTAATATTATGTTAAAATATTATAAGTTGAATCAGAGACTGTATAGATCCGAAACAATAAATAATCTTAATTGATTTTAATTAAAAATTACTTGTCTTTTTATTTTTTAAAATATTTCTTAAACATTTGCAGAATTAACTTATCGTTATAAAAAAAGTCATTTCGCTTAAAATTTTTTAGGAAGCAGTTCAATGATTTTTTTTTACATTTAAACAGACCGTATAGTATACAATAATGACCACAAGTGTTTGAAAAATAGCCTTGAAGTTGCTGTTTATTAAACAAATATTTAACCGAATTTTTTCTTAAAAATGTAATGAACTCTTTTTTTTGAGGATATTGGCCATATGAATCAAAAAATTCTGCGGATCTATTACTTTTGAAATGGAATGCAATCCAATGAGTTCCTGGTTGGGTTGAAGTATCAGTGTTTGCAATAATTAGCGCTGGAAACTTTAAAATAGTTGATGGTAGTTGATCTGATGGGAAAACTCCTTTAAATATAGATTTTGTATATGCATTCTTAGACAGTAAATTATGTATTTGTAATGTATTCATATTTAAAGAAGAACTCGGATATTTCGATTCTTATCAATATCTATCATTGAATCGTATTCACAATAAACTAAACAAGTCACTGCTTCAGCAAGTGGTACTGAAAATCGACCTTCAATCCTAATAGTTCCTTGAGATATTAAATTCGAGCAAACCGTTGAGTTTGAATGATCAGCAGTTAAGTCAAAGGCTAATATAAAACTATTTTTATCAAACATTTCCTTTGTAATTTGCAGTCCTCGATCGTAATGTTTTATTCCAGTTCCTCTAAATAGCATATTATAACCTCTTGCACTTTGTGCGTTTTCAGCGCTCGAGTAATCAAACTCTAAGGCTTGAGAAGGAACTTGAACTCCATTTACCAAAAGATTAAATCGTTGAATTTTAAAATGTTCGAAATCGAATGGATCCAAACTACGATTTCCTGAGTATGAACGGTTTTTTACCATACAAAATGCTAAAAAATTTGGTAGCTGACCGATAACTGCGTTATCTATTGATAAAGTATTGTTTCCTGGGTATATTGTAAAAGACTTTACTTCGACTTTGTTAAATGGGTATATAGCATTTTTGGTTTGTAATACATGATGATGAGCTAATAGTATGCTGGGGTTGATAGTTATATGATTCATGAAAAGTTGAGCTTCTAATATCTTTAGATTTGATTCCGATTCATTTTCCATTAAATAAAATGCAGTTTTCTCAATATTGAAATTAATCCTTAAATCAACATTGTTTACGAGCAGTTTAGGTTGATTAAAAATATCTCCGTGAACTTTACCAAATAGTTCAACCTTATTACTATTTTTGAATATATTTTTTAGGGTATCATTTGTTGTGGGATAAACATATTGACCCGCAGTTATTCGTCCAAAATTTGGATAATAACCTTGAGCTGATAAGTGACTTTCAGAGGCATCACTACCGTAATTTAAAACTGTCTGCAAATATGCTCTATAATGGTAGTTATTATCACTCTGTGATACCAATATGTTATTTAAATAAACTGAAGAACTTCGAAAAATGGAATGTAGAATATTGTTTACTACACCCACGGTATTTCCTTCGATGGCACTGTTGTCATTTTTTCTTAATTGTACTACAAGACGTATATAAACACTTGATAAATCTCTATATGTTTCACCGTTACCCAAACAAACAAATTCGATTGAAGAAGCACTATCTAATGATGCAATTGGATTGTATGATACTTCTTCAGTTTTTAGAATAGAGCTTTGTGTAGGGTGCGGAGCAAACAAATCCAATTCACTTTTCATACATTCAATATGGTTACTCATTGTGTCTTAGAGAATATATCGCTTATATTTAATTTTCTTGATAACTTTTTTCTTTTTTGCGGCGTTTTGGTACGTTTACTATGTGTTTTGGACGTTGAATGAAGTCTTTTTTTCCTTGCACTACGCTTTTTATTCCGTTTTCCATTACCATTTTGGAAGCGAGTCATTTTATCAATTGCTTTATTTGACAGATTTTGTAAAGCAATTTTACTTTGTTCTTGAACAATATTTCGTAATGGTTTTCTCCCGAGATCATTAATTACAGCTTTTCCAGTTTCAGTGGCTTGATCTTTTATAGCATTTAAGCCCGAAAGAAAAAGTGGTTTTATGTAGTTAAAAAGACCACTAAAAAAGTTCCCGATTCCTCGCCCTTGTTGAACTATTCGAGGTGATATATAAAGACTTCCTATATTACTTAATCCTCCACCAGACTGATTTAAATAATATTGATGATAAGATTTCACCATGGTGACTATTTTTATTCTGAGTTACTTATAATCGAACAAGTATTATTTATAGTATAAATCTTTTCCTTCTTCTAAAGTGAAGAGTAGTAAATATTGGGACTACCGATGTTTCAAACGGTACCTTATATCCATTTGAATCTGTAATTAAAATTGAGATCTCGTTTGGTGACCAGATGTCTAACGGGTAATATTCAATATTTTTGAACTGAATATTTTTTTCTTTTCCATTATAATGTAAAACACGAAGACAACGGGGTCTTTTACTCCCAACAATTCTCGGTTTGATTATATCGGTGTAAATAAAAATTAATCCAAGTTCAGGTGTTTTTGATTCAATGGGTACATTAGTATATCTAAATGTTTCAGCATTTACTAAACTTATAAATTCTGCTTCGGGGTTTTCTATATCTTTAGAAGTATTTATTTCTTTATCTGATACATGTTTGATATAATTATTTAGATAAATGTCTGTAATTCCAACTTCCCAATCATCATTCATATCTTCAGGAATATTTACAATATTAGTAAATGCACATTTAACATTATCAGGAAATACATTTAGTGAATCATTACTGAGTAAGGTGATATAAAACTCATGTAAATAACCCATTTTTAGAATTAAATATGGCAATTATTGGTATGATGTCCAATTAAGTTTGTTTTTTCCTATTTGTACTGGATTTCTAGTTCTAACCGATCTACTTAATTTTTCACGTCCTGTTACATATCTTAGATTTTGAAATGGAGATGTTCCCGCTTTAATTTTTTTTAAATTTACTCTTAATTTGCGTTGTTTATCATTAAGCTTCACTTTTGTCACTGCCATCTTCTTAACATTTTCATTAGTATCTAAAAAGGAAGTTTCACTTATTTTTCGTTTGTTATCCAATAAAGTATTTTTTCTATTCGACTTAAAATCTTCATCTTCGCTTTCAGATGGTAAGTCAGGAAGTTCAACCTTTTTTGGAAGTGATTCATCAAATTTAAATTTAGTCCCCGAAGAACTAGGTTTTTCATCAATCCAATCAATTGTTTGGGACTCATTAGGTCTAGTTAATGTAAGAGGTGTCTTTTGATCATTTTGTCCATGCCATGATTTATTTCGTTTTTTATTTTGGTAATAAGACAATTCTTGGCGAATTTTTATCCATTTATCGAAATCACTTATTCGCTGATCGTTTAAAATTGGTAAAAATTTTAAACTTATTAATTCATTACCTCTATTTTCGTTAACCAATTTCTGATAAGTGATGGGGTTCATTAAAATTACTTTGTTTAAATTATGTTTATTTTTAAACATGATTCAAAATTTTTCCAAAAATTCCAGAAAGCAATGAATTTATTAGAATTGGCAAGAAACCACCTTTTTGAATTAGAACTTTTCTCTTAGAATTTAAAGAACGCTTTGGACAGGATAAATATCGTAATACTTTTTTATACTTTTTGAGTGCAGTTAAATGGTTTTTCGTAAGCTTATGATTTCCGTGTAATGTGTTTAATACGATCTCTACTAATGTTTTTACCAACTCACTATCACTATTACTTATAATTGCCTTACGTAGTTTGTTGTTAGCCTTTTTGAGTACATACAATAAATGTTTGTTCGCTTTCAAGCGATTTAGGTTCTTTTTGTAAACCATTTTCATCTGAATAACACACTGTAAATTTTAAATTAAAAATGTCAGTTCTAAATCTTAAGAGATCGTTGATTCCTTGGGTGAGATCAATTAGTAAATATCCATGAGGTTGCTCTGTTACTTCTTTATATATTCTGAAAAGTTCTGACGGGTTTTCAGGATAAATTTGTCTGGCTAAACATTGAAATTGAAGTTTATCACGAGGATTTTTAAAAACAACTATGTATTTGTGTTTAGTGAGATATCTCTGGTATGCGATGATTTATGAAATATATTTTGAGTTACGACTACTACTGATAAATTTCTATGATGTGATCCTTTCGTAAACAGTTCACATACACTTTTATTAAATGCCCCCATCATTAAGTCATCCAATATTAAAAGAATAGGTTCCTTATTCTCATTTTCAATTATTTCGGGAACTCCTTTATGATATTCTACGTTATTAAAATTAGGTTTAGCACTCTCCTCTCCATAAATAATATATATTTTAAATACATTTTGATTAATCTTAATTCTCATCTAAAATATTTCTAATTTTAAAATGACCGTAAGCTAGCGTATGTATATTATCGGATAATATAAATCTTTTATCATCCTTATAATTAAGACTTATTTTGTTAACAATCTCAGTATAAAGGTTATGAGATCGACTTCTAATAACTCGTTGTTCACCATAAAAAGTTTTCTTTTGTTTAATACATTCTATATAATTAGTATGTGATAATTTATTTACAACCGATTTTTGAACTCCCTTTATCTTTTTAATACAATCATAAGGACTTTGATCTGAATTTTGATTAGGTTCCTTTACAACTAAGAGCGAGTAGGCTTTAGCCTTTAACCCTGCGAAAGACTTCATTATTTGACCTGCATTTTCATCCTTCATTAAACCCAATTCTTTATTATTAACTTGAGGTATATTATAGATGTTATTTTGTTTAAAGTTTGAAGTATCAAACCGATTTAGATTTTCTTTGATTAATTTATAAAAATCTTCTTGCGTTGACAATATAAAGGAATCAGTATCCATATAAATAACTTTTGATGAAGGACACTTAATCGATAGAAAATTGTAGAAATAATCATACATTAACCATTTAGAAAGTTCTAAAACACTTGAACCAATATATATGGGTTTATCATAACGTATGCGAGATTTTGTGGCTTCTATTGCAGCTAAATTGGGTCCAAAAAGTGCTACACTGTGAAAATTGTGACTAGCTATTCGTTGTCTAAATCCAGGAGAGTTCTGTTTTGAATGGTAATGGGAAACTAGAGCTATATCTCGTCTCTTTTCAACGTTTTCCATAGTTTTTTCCGTATATAGCATTATTCATTAATTTATAGAAATTTTTTTCAAATTCATTTTTAGCTAATTTTCTATGTTTTGTATTTAAATCTATATAGGGTTTTAACCAACAAGATTGTCTAAATTTTAGTATTCTGTGAATTTTTTTTATTTTAAGTCCATGTTGAATACAAAGTTGCAGATATTTTAAATGAATAATATAATTTTCTTTATTACATAAGTCTGCAATTAATTTTGATATTTTGGAGTCTGGAGGTATTTTACTTTCAGGACAAAAAGGCAGCGAATTATGAGCATCATGAATTTCAGTAGGGTATTCAAGGTCTACTTCTAACATAAATCCGTAATCCCCTTCTGTTGATATATTTTTAATATCGAATTGATTAATTTCCAGATTATTCAAAAATTTAAATTCTGATATAGGAAGAGGTTGACTCATAGCCCAGCCATATAAATTATTAGCATCTATGTAAGCTAAAAAGTTAACAGGTTTGTTACTATCAAAATCTTTCATGTACTTATTATTAGCACACGAAATTCTTTGGGTGCATTGAGTCAATCCCCCTCGTATAGATCTTTTAATAAAATTGTACATATCAGGATTGCTTATTAAAGTTAATTCGGTTCGCGTGAACTTTAACATAGCATCCCAGGAAATTGATGGAGCTGTTACATAATTAACTGGGTCAAGCTTATATATTTGTAGGCATATTATCCTAAAATTCTCAAAAACATCTGCTAAAATCATAACATCACTTTCTAAATACAATTTTAAATAATCCCTAATACTCTTACAATTAAAGGTTGACCAAACCTTTTGAGCAAATTGGTAAGCCTCAAAAGAACAAGGTTGGTCTGTTAGGGAATTATAGAAATATTCAATTGACGGGAGATTTTTTTCTTCCATTTTTTCAAAACTATCTAAAAAGTCATATGGGAATACCCCTTTTTGTCTCATTTGATTAAATTTCTCACCTTGAAATTTAGTTTTTAAAAGTTTAAAATTAGATTCATCCATGTAGCTAGCTAGTTTTTCTAGACTAGAATTTAAAAACCTGTTGGAATCTATGAATTGAATTTTGTAATAATCTTTTCATCAAATCTAATAGTTTGGGTCAAAGCAATATATAATTCCTTATTACAAGGAATCG
Source organism: Drosophila gunungcola (assembly GCF_025200985.1). Taxonomy (NCBI): domain Eukaryota; kingdom Metazoa; phylum Arthropoda; class Insecta; order Diptera; family Drosophilidae; genus Drosophila; species Drosophila gunungcola. The sequence continues at coordinate 3,328,045 of NW_026453163.1, forward strand.
GTTTTAAATTATTTCCTAATTCCTTAATAAATAAATGAATGTCATACCTAGAAAGGTTATGAAAAACTACTGGGAAAAACGCTTCAGTTAACTTATAATCTACTTTACAATTTTTATGGATATAGCCTATATGGCTACCAGAGAATTGATCATAAAACATTTCTGCGTTATCCCGTATCGGTAACTCACAGGCACAGCAATTATCGTTGTCAACGGAGATCGGTTCGCATTCATCTTGGAGCCTTGTTTGGGTGGTCCAATATTTGTGGTATAAGCCCTTGGTAGTATCCTTGAGTGCTTGACAAAACTTTTTAATGCAATCATCTCCTTTAAAAGAAAATATATTTATTAATATTAAATCACTTTAGATTGTAATATTGTTTTTACCTTCATAGGTCCATTGTCTATTAAGACTTGGGTTATATTTATGTACCACAAAAAATGATACAGCGCAAGCAATATGCTCTTGAGATGTCGTTGTAGATGAAATTGATGGATCGTTTTGGGTTGTGTGAACTTTTTTTAATACCGCTTCAATGTCTGCATATATAACTACCGGTGGTGATAGTTTTTATAAAAATTTTTAAATTTTGTTATGGTATTCGGCTTTGGATATTCCGCAGCCACTTTACCGCATTCCTTGGTATCATGTGTAGAATTTGTTGACGTTATAAACTGTAAACAGTTTTCACAAAAATAGGCAGGGGTTCTAGATTTTGAATGCTGTGAGTAGCATAGTGTTCTCATACAGGTTATATAAGCATAATGCATCAAATTGTTGTTTGAAATTGCCAGCAAATTGATATGGGATGGTCTCCCCTTAAAATCAGTTCTTACTACTGGTCCAACAATTTGTATTCCTTTAGAATCGTGTTCGTATACGTTAACACTAAAGTTGGGGTTCAATTTCTCAAATTTTTTTATCCCCTTTTCCGTAATAGGAAACTCTATTCCTGAAAAATTAAGTTCCACTTGTTTGTACTTTATTTTTTCTTGTGAAATGTTAACATTTATATATTTTATGGGGAGTTGTAATTGTTCTCTAGCAAACCTCCGTTGTCTGGGGTTAGAAAATGTTTCCAAAGAATGACTTTTATAAGCTATAGAAGCTAGTATACTCCACTTAAAACAATAATTATCATTGTTTTTAACATTAATTAAAGCGTTCTTAGCCTTAATAGTAGGAGGTGCTGAAATATATCCTCTTACAGGAATGTGCTCCAGTTTTATTATTGTAATATCAAAATATTTAAATGCTTTTATTGCCCATCCAGAATCTCTTTCCTGGAACTCACTACTAGCATTTGATAAATAATCGATACCTTCATCAATTCTAGTAGGTAAGTTATCAACATCATACACAGATATGTAGGCCGTTCCAAAATGTTTAAAGGTTTCAATACACTCTCCCTCCTCTGTGTATTTTACATATAGTCCATATACTTGTAAACTGAATTTTATTGATATGTATTCCTCTAGCCATCTAGTAAGAATTTGTTTAATATTATTTTGACATTGATTATAGAATTCTTTATATCAATAAAATTGGATGTGCTGGTTGATTGAACCCTATAGGATTTGATTGGGAATTCTGTATCTGAAGCCAGATGAATTATTTCAACATCTGTTACTCTTCTAGCAATTGCATTCTTATGCTTTTCCGATTTTAAATGTTTGATTTTTCCGGTTTGGGGATATCTTTCTCCACATAGATCGCAGATAATTTCGATTTGAGATTTAATCCTTTTTGGATTACTCTCAAGAGCGGAATTTTCATCATTTCTACTTCGCTTAATTCCAGCACTCGAAGTAGATGGTAGCTGGTCAATAATATCATATTCGTTGATATCTATCTTTTTTGTATTTTTGGCCCGGGCTTGCATTAGCGCATTGAAAGCATTTTTTGGTCCTAGACACATTTTATAATGATCACTAAATTTTTCACAATCTACATCAATTGAACATAAATCACAACTAATCTTATTTTTTGGTGCAATAGCATTTCGAGGTTTTGAGCACTCCTCGTAATGAACTTCGAACTCCGACAGATTAATTTTGTTATTACAAATATCGCACTGCACTGAAGCCATTGCTTAATATTTTTTGTTTATACTTTTTTATTAAGCACACAAAAATTAAAATCGAAAATAGAGTTTTAAACAGAACGCAGTAGACCGACGATGTCTATTCGTTCCTTAGATCCAAAGAACTAACTTTTACCTGGTTGATATAATTGAACGAAGACTCTTTTTTAACTATCTCTGTTTGGAGAATAGGGTAGGGGAGACTCGTATATATTCGATAAACATATGGGATTGTGGGTGCGTGTTTGCTTGTGTGTGTGAGGGTGGAAAATTTCTAGAAGTACATGGTTCTCAAACAACTGTGATGGCGACTGAATAGTTGTGTGTATGTAGATGCACCATAGAGTATATGGTGGTGGAGATCTTGTCGAGATCTCATACTATTAATTAAATGGGTTTACAATCAGTAGTTCCATGAATTAATACAACTACAGCTTTAAGTAGCTACAACTAATGCATTCGGCCTTTTATTTTATTGGGGTTGAAAAGGGATTCAGTAATGCCATAGGTTTCACCGAAATGTTCAGTGTGCATGGTTCTGTATCCCAAGATTTCGGTCACCAAAAACACAGGTACTTTTCCCTATACCTAAAAAATAGCCTTTGTATACACATAGATAGGATAAACCTAAAAAATAGCCTTTGTATACACATAGATAGGATAACGGAATTTCTGATTTTAACTAGAAACTATCCTGACGGCTGAGAGGCAGAGAAAGAGAGAAAGTCTCTCTTAGAAACATTTGACTAGCTCAACTAGATACTAAATTATTTTATAACATGTATATTAATAATTTCAAGTCAGAGCGCCTTAAATTAAAAGACCGTAATTATATATTATATTTATTAATTATATATTTTAATTATATATTATAATAATATTATTCTTAAACAATTTAAACTGTCTAAATAAAAATTTAAAATATATATTATTCATAAAAATTAACTGACGATTTTAAATTTTTATCATATTCTTACATAGTTAAAATTATTAAGAAAAAATGTTGTTTGTTATTTATCATATTTTTAAATCAACTCCAGCGCTCAACCGGTACAAATACAGCGCCTGCGCTATCGGATTAAATGTTATGTAATGTAAACAAAAATTCTAGGCTGTTACTTAACATATTTTAAAATCAGATCCTGATCTCAACAGAATCAAAAACAGTTTCAGCGGTTAACCTGTTCAAACGACTATTTACATTCCAGAATTTTACATTAGTTCACTATTTCGCCGCCAGGGGGCGACAATGAGAGTAAGGATATATGTAATCACAGTTTTCAAAGGGATCCTGTCAAATTGATCCTCATATAGTCAAGACACAACCCAAAATTAATGACTCTTAGATGACGCTTTACGAGCTAAGCCGCGCATATTGAGACATAGATGGCGCTTTGGCCGTTTGGCGGGTTGCATATATCCTTACTCTCATTGTCGCCCCCTGGCGGCGAAATAGTGAACTAATGTAAATTCTGGAATGTAAAATAGTCGTTTGAACAGGTTAACCGCTGAAACTGTTTTTGATTCTGTTGAGATCAGGATCTGATTTTAAAATATGTTAAGTAACAGCCTAGAATTTTTGTTTTACATTACATAACATTTAATCCGATAGCGCAGGCGCTGTATTTGTACCGGTTGAGCGCTGGAGTTGATTTAAAAATATGATAAATAACAAACAACATTTTTTCTTAATAATTTTAACTATGTAAGAATATGATAAAAATTTAAAATCGTCAGTTAATTTTTATGAATAATATATATTTTAAATTTTTATTTAGACAGTTTAAATTGTTTAAGAATAATATTATTATAATATATAATTAAAATATATAATTAATAAATATAATATATAATTACGGTCTTTTAATTTAAGGCGCTCTGACTTGAAATTATTAATATACATGTTATAAAATAATTTAGTATCTAGTTGAGCTAGTCAAATGTTTCTAAGAGAGACTTTCTCTCTTTCTCTGCCTCTCAGCCGTCAGGATAGTTTCTAGTTAAAATCAGAAATTCCGTTATCCTATCTATGTGTATACAAAGGCTATTTTTTAGGTTTATCCTATCTATGTGTATACAAAGGCTATTTTTTAGGTATAGGGAAAAGTACCTGTGTTTTTGGTGACCGAAATCTTGGGATACAGAACCATGCACACTGAACATTCGGTGAAACCTATGGCATTACTGAATCCCTTTTCAACCCCAATAAAATAAAAGGCCGAATGCATTAGTTGTAGCTACTCGCGTTCGTATAATTGTTAAGTTTTACTGTCGCGTTCGTCATGGCAACTGTTAGTGTAAGTAGTAAAAAGTGTTTCTTAAGCCTAAAAATATAAAAATGAAAGGGTAATTTTAGAATTTAATGATAGTCATTATCGTATATTGTCCTTATGGAACACCCTCCCTCAGGTCTGCTTCAATGGTTTCTTCTGAGCACAAAGGTGAGAGTTTATTTCCCAAGCGTTTATTTGCCTTTAGGAACACCTTGTCTCCCACCTGATACTTCTTATGGGTTCTGTCCTTGTTAACATAGTCAAGAGACTTATCCTGTGCCTGTTGGATTTTTTTCTTGGATTTCTTTCACTTTCTTCTGTGGGTGTGGAATGTTTTAATTCTATTGGTTTCCTGTTTGTTACTGTGTGAATAGTTTTATTGTATCTGTTGTTTACGTTTAATATTGGAGCTTTTACATCTACGATGGCCCTTGAGGCTATTTTTTGTACTATAGCGAATTTGGAAAATTTGTCGATGCATGTGAGAAAAAGGTTTCCGTCCGTTGAAAATATGTCGATATGAAGGATTCCCCTGCGCAAGAGGGTATTGGTGTTTGGCCGACCGTCTGCTTGGTGGGGTGGCGGTTATACTTGGCCATGGAACAGATTCTACAATTTAATAGCCTTAGCATTTTCGGAAAAAAATAGTCCCGTAAAATTTGTTTTAAATTTTCCTGAGCAGCACGGTGGGCTCTATTATGCTTAGTAATTATGATTTCCTTTTGTTCGGTTTTATCTGTTATGTCCTGCACAAAGCTTTTTGAGTATTTAAATGTTGTGCCTGGGAATAACTCGATTATCCTATGCTGAATAAAAGCTAGGACGGGGAGAGAGCAATGTATCGCATTTACTACCTCTGGGTTATTACATCTTGAATTGTATCAATCAGGCTATTGCGGTCCGAGAACTTTATTATGTGTCTCATTTTGTTTTTGAATAAAATAAAGTTGTCTACAGATGAACTGTCTCCTTCCTCAATTATAATTTGATTTCGGCGAGTTGCTCGCGTTCGTTTGTTGCGAAGTTTTTTTCGTTATCACGTAACGTGCGAGATATCATGGTAATAGGGCGTCCCCCTTGGGATAATACCGCCCCTAGACCGAGACCTGAAGCGTCCGTTGTTAATTCAAACGGCTTCGTAAAGTCAGGGTATGACAGTAGGACATCTTCTGATGCTAAGATTTCTCTTAACTTATGAAATGCTTCCTTCTGTTGTTTATTCATTTCGATATCAATTTTCCTCGATTGATACATGCTTACGTTTCCATTTTCTCCTTTTAGTATTCCTGTAAGGGGTCCTGCTATTGATGCAAAACCTTTAATAAAGCATCTATAATAACTCGCTAACCCCAAAAAAGAGCGGAGATTGAAGAGGGTTTTCGGTAAAGGAAATTATTTGATAGCCTTGACCTTTTTCAGGGGAGGTTCGCAAGCTCCCTTCTGATACTATGAATCCCAAATATTCAACGTTTTTTTTTTAAAAACTTTGATTTTTCTTGGGACACACTCATACCTGCCTCTAAGAGTTTCTCGAGAACCCAGTGAATATCATTAACATGGTCCTCCTTTGTCTGAAAAAATTATTACATCATCAACATACACATAGCATGTTTTTGAAATTTTTCCCGTAATACATCATCAAGAGCCCTTTGAAAAATGCTCGGAGCATTTTTTAGTTATTTATTATATTTATTGAAAAAGCCGTTTTTTTCCCCATCCCTTTCCGCCAGTTCTATCTGGTGGAAGCCTGATTTAAGATCAAGTGTTGTAAAAAATTTAGATTTGCCCATATTTGACAATATGGTAGAAATCGCCGGTATAGGATACCTAACGTCAACTGCTTTTTGGTTTAATTTTCAGTAATCAATAACTAATCGCTTCTTTTTCAACCCATTTTGGTCGGCGCCCTTTTTGTCCACGACCCAAGTTGGATTGTTGTAGGGTGATCTAGATGGCCTTATGATGCCGTCCGCTAGAAGTTGTTTAACCTCTGCGTTCCCAAATTCTGTCACGCCCATGGGATGCGGGTACGACTTGGAGTACACCGGTTCCCCATCTGTTTTTATTGTGGCAATAGTGTTTATGTTAAAAGGTAGATCTTCGTCTGGGTCAGCGAAGGCTCTAGCATTTTTTTTAATCATATTGTCAAAATCGGGTTTTATTGCATGTGGGACACTTTCATCATCAATGTCAATGAAATTAACGTTTTCTGATTTGGTGAATTGAAGCTTTTCTGCTGTATTGCCAGCTTGCAATTTTTTTTTTGTGAAATCGAGTTTCGCATTTACCTGTTTAAGTTAAATTGAAAAATTGAAATTAAGCACTTTTTTGTAATTTGTGTGTGGCCGTGAATTGACTTAACACTAAACGGGGTTTCTACATTCACGACGCCTTTCAGCATCGGGAGGGGTGCAATATAATTTTTTGAAGTTCCGGTATCAATTAACAGTTTAACTTCCCGCCCTGCTAGCCTTCGTGTAATGTACGGGAGCAGGGATTTTATTCTAAAAAATTGCAAGTATCATCTGTATCCAAATCATCTTCAATCTCCGTAGCGTACGCTTGGGCGACGGAATCGTATTCTTCCCCCGTGAGTTTTTCCTCTGTAAGGTAGTTAATTTTCTGATGGCTCCTTGTTGACTGCCCTTTTCGCCAATTTGTGGATTGTTTGAATTGCGAGAGAGTATCAACCTCCATCGGCTCCGGTGGGGGCCTGACCTGACTATTTCCTAAAAAGGGGCTTGGCTTTTGCTTAAAAGAGGGAGTTTTATTAATACTCCAGCTCTGATTTTTTGTGAAGTGAGGGTTTTTTTTATTGCCCCAGTATTTTGATTTTGTTCATGATGAGAGGAATAAGACTGGTGTGAGGAATTTTTTCACGAAGGTGGCCGATAATTATTTGTTTTTTCCTCAGCATGTGGGGCGAAACTGGCCACAAATTTGCTTCTATCGTTACTTGATTCCGCCTCTTGGGCTAGAGCTAATGCTGTTGGTAAATCCCGCGGTTGCGCTGGGAAAACAGCTACTTTAATGATTTTTTCAAGCTGGAAATGAACGCATGAAGCGCGTCTTCCCTAAATTTCTCATTTAATACTGACGCTGAGGATGCATCATGTGTCATTACTATTTTATTTGTTAGGAGTGTTAATTTTTTCTCCACCTCATTGTAGTATTTAAGAAGTGGTAGATCTCCTTGCCTTGACAGGCTCAGTTTCTTGCTGAATCACATGCGTTGGAGTTTTGTCCGCGTACGTGAAATCGAGGCGTGCCAAGATGGCGTGAAAGTTTAGCACTGTATTAAACGAAGCTAATACAGCTGCAGCCGGGCCTCTAACTTTATTTTTTAGAATAGCCACTGCCTGATAATGCCGACTGCTGCCATTATATGGCTCAAATACCTTATAAGCCGCAATGGCTGCCTGTCTCCAGGATATGTACGACTCTTGTTTCCCATCAAACTCGGGAACCGACTTAATAATGTCTAGGGGCTCATTACACTCTACCCCTGGTGTGATACGATTTCCTTAAATGTCTCGACTTTAGGGGCTCTTACTTTTAGCCTATCCAATTCTCCTATGATGGTGCCTAATTTTTCATCGAACAGCCTTTGCTGTCTTTCTAAGGCCGCGTTTATTGCCGCCTCCATGTTCGCAATTTGTTCAGCCTGCATGTCTTGCGAATGGGTCTCTATCCGTTCAGGACTTTCAAGAACACTTTTTTTTAATATAATTTGACTTCTACTGGTCGATGGGGTGCAGGCCTCTTCCTGGTTTCTTTTCTCCTTATTTACTTTGCTGTTAATAACCGCTTATATTCTTCTATTATTTCATCCTCCGACATTAAACATTAAATTGTTTTTTTTTGTATTGTTACGTTGGTTTAGCACGCAATACTAGTTTTAAACACGTAAAAAAAGTTTTTTTTTGTTTTATAATAACAAATTGTTATGCTTTTAAGGTAAGAAATGTATTTGGATCGTTTAATTATTTAAAGGAATCTTGAGTAATATTAATTTCAAGAAATTTTAGGAGTAAAAATATTCCCAGTTTAGCTCTTACAAATGCTTTATTTATTTTACTATATTTTTAAATAAATATTTTTAATTAGGGAAAAAATAATTTCTCTCAGTGTAGACAGACAACAGAAAATTCTAAAGATTTTTCTTTAAACCTTAATTATTTCTACCTGCAGAATAGTACTCACAGACATTTATTCATATTTTATATTTATTTAAGTTTTCTACTGAAAATTTTGCGAATGATAGAACTGCCTACTTACATTTTTGTTAGTGCAGCTTTTTGTATTCCGATCCCTCGAGCGGGGCGAGGGAGCTGGTTGCTGGCGGCGGCTGCTGCTGACGATTGCTATCCCTCGAGCGGGGCGAGGGGGCTGGTTGCAGGCGGGGACTGCTGCTCACGATCGCTATCCCTCGTGCGGGGCGAGGGGTCAAAAGGTGCGCCGGCAACGACTATTGACGTCAACTGTGACTGCGACTGCTGACGGCGACTGCGGCTGCGACTGCTGACGGAGGACTGCGGCTGCGACTGCTGATGGCGACGACTGCTGACTTCTCGTGCAAACGAGGGGTAATTTTTTGAAAATTTGTTGGCTTAATTTTTTGGCTAGAATTTTTTCAGACTTTTTTTTTATTATCTGCCTACTTTGGTAGGGGTCAGATTTTCCGGATTTGTATAATAAACTTCGCGAGATTTTTTCGATTAAACTTCCGTTTTCTCTTCTTTTTTCTTATTTTATTAACTTTTTTATTATTTTTAATGGACTGTTTTCTATTTTTGTTTAAGGTTATTTATTACTCCTAAGCCTGTTTAGGCAAGGGTTAGATAAATTTATAAATGTTTTCCCTAACACAGCTATGGCTACGGAGTACCAAACTTAGACTAACTTAAGGTTCTGATCCGGCTACAGCTTGAGGCCTTTGCCTGCTAGCAGCGCTGTCACCAAAAAGCAAGCTCAGCACTTGGTATCCGGCGATCATTAGCTGAGCGCATGTTCAATATTTGTATAGAAACAGGGTTTCGGGAAGTACTGGTATAAATTGGAACAACTTTTTTATTAAAAAATCATGATTTTGAATTTTAAGCAGCTGCATGATATCGACATTTTGTTGATGTAGTTTGATTAATTTTATATATAAAAATTTACTGATGATGAGTTTAAATTATTATTATTATTTCATATTATACTGCTAACATCTTTTATTTTAAGAGGGAATGTCAATCCACTAAAATCCAATATTATTTCAGACACAAATACAAATCTCTTTTTAGGAATATCAACTACCTAGGTTGAACATCTGCTAAGGTTATTTGAAAAGTTTGTTGATGCAGAAATGTCTATTTCAAAAAGTATTTTGAACATTTATTATTGCGATCTTCCAATTAAGCTTGGGTATTGTAGGAGCCAGAAAGCGGCTTATATTGATTGAAGTTCATTTCTAATCATATTATGTGAACTAGGGTCATTCCCTTTCCTGAAACTCATTCATTTAAATTTTTAATTGGACTGAGTCTTTGGTAAATATATGATGTAAGTCTGAGTATTTGTATCAACCATTTTGCTTTGGAACTGTTTGATGTCCGCTTTTAAAATTATCCTATTTCACAAGCATACATTCCGCAAATATCTCCAAATTAAGTTTTACCGGTAATATAACTTTATAGTACAGTAGATAGGTAAGTTTTAAAGCCTCTCTTGCTTCAAAAAGGAACTCTTAGGATATCTTAATTCTTGTCCTTCATTTACATACGTTTACTAAAGGATTCGTTCCTTGAAACCATTCGGAATCTCTTTAATTCTTCTAGCCAGCGGTTCAATAGCATTCAGTATTGTACTCCTACCGGGGGTACTTTACAATCTGAAAATATGTGTTAATGAAAAACACTTTACAAGTAAAAGCGGTAGTTAACTTCAAAACAATGTAAGTAGACTTAACTCATTAATCCGAAATTCTACTTTAAATATAACTTTGAGGCTCATTATTGAACTTGATAAGTATAATTATTAACACACAAACTTTTAACAAGTTTTTGTAATATACAAATTTAAGTTGCAACGTTTAAATTGGTTGATGAAAACATCCTCTTAAAATTAAGATTACAAGTTCGAGTTGCGAGGTTTACATTGGTTGATTCCATCAAAGACTTGATGGGCTAGGGAGGGCTGGTGGGTAAAGAGAAAGCAAGCTCCTTAATACAAATAGGGGTGGAAGTGATAAGTATCTAGCTACAAATAGTTTACTACTATTAGGGTTCTAACAAACTATAACTGAATTAACTTAAACCTGAAAAATGGGGTTGATTGCGTTGGAAGGGATACATGATACAGAAAGTTTGATCCTCAATATAAATGGGAATAAAAGTGAGTGATAAAAGTGTATCTAGAAAAGCCTTCAGTTCGATTCGAAAGTCCATTGCGTTCATTAATATCAGCAGCAGCAAGACAACCGCAGAGGCAAAAATATCTCCTAAATACAAAAAAAAAACAACAGCTAAATAGCCATAAACAACACAACAGTTAAAAATATTAAATAAGAACAACAGCCAAACAATAATGAATAAGAAAAAACAATATGGTTTGTGAAGAAATTAAAGAATTCCTCAAATAATTTGGAGAGCTCGTGTTTGAGGAATGGATATGATGAGAAAATATTACAACTTAAGCTTAAAATTGATAAATAAAATACTAAGCTAAAAACTTAAGTTTTTTTAATTAAATATTTGTAATCAAATTTATTCTTCATATATATTGTAAGCAAAATTGTATATTAAATTTTTAATCAAAACAATACAACATTTATTTTTAAACTGAAGTTTGTGTGAAGGTATTATTGTTGGGTTGGCTGCTTGTTTTTAGGGTTTTTGTTTTTCAGATAAAAAATATCCCAATAAAACATGATCAAATTCAAATTTGTGTGTTCTTACTGTTTGCTTTCAGAGTTTTTGCTTGGGGGTTGGTGTTTGTTTTCAGCGTTTTTGATTTTCTGATCAAAAAAATTACAAATAAAATATGATCCAAGTTTAAATTTGTGTATTTTTATTGTTATTGGTGGGTCTTTGTTTCAGCAAAAGGATCCTATTCAATGGTGTGGGTCATTGTTTTCAGCGTTTTTTGTGTTTCAGATCAACATTTCTGTGTCAAGCAAAGGGTCCCCTTTTCAAAGCGTGGGTGTTTTGTTGTGTTAAGGTAAATTAGTGATTACGTCCACATGTGAAACAGCCCGTGACATTTTCTGCGGTGAGCTGACTGACGTGTGAAACCCCTAATAGTTATTAAGTGAACCGCGCACGTGTGAAACAACCCGTGGCATTTCACGTATGATCCACTAAAAGGGTAATTCACACAGACCTTCTCACCCTACACTAATTCAATTAACGATCACCTGTTAGACTAGCATAGTCTTAAACTAGTTAGACCACTAACTTTAATTACCCCCCACATGTCCAATTTGATCATTTATTATCCCCCACCCCCTGTTGACCCAGAACTCTTATTTTTATACTAGTAGAAAAACTTAACAGCTTTATAAGCTTTCAGCATATAATATCGCGGCTCACAGTATTATACTCTTTGCCTAAATTTAGTAGAGTCATTAATTTACATTCCATGCTTTCTCGTGTTTCCTCGACTATGTTCAATATAGCTTTTACGTAGCTACTGTTCCTGAATCCTGACTGTGCCTTTTTCAACAGACCATATCTGCAAATTTGCTTGATCGTTAGTTTTTTTTGGTAACTTTGGGCCAGATAGGTAATATTCATTTTGTCCTATAGTCACCATTTGCCTAACCAACTGAAAGTGTTCTGGCGTCCTTCCGACTCTGAGGGAGAGCGGAAGTAGTCAGAACCCCATTTTTATAAATGTGACAAAGCAAAATCTATAGCAAAATAATGTTAATAAATTTTTCTTAAGTCCGACCGCTTTTAATCGTATATAGCTCGTAGATATCCGAATCAATTTCCACAAATGGTTTACTTATCCAACACCTAGTTCCATGACTTGTTTGACGCGTATTGACTGCATTATTGATTTTTTATTAATATTTTTACATTTACTTGAGTAAGACTTAAATTCTTCATATAAATAGTTTGATATATACCTCTTCCATTTTTTTGTAAACCCATTTACGTTGTTTTAGAGACATTCCAGTCACACTGATTACATAAAAATACTTACAGATAGTTGTCAACATTTTAAAAGTTCCTAAAAGTAATTGGTTGGCCATCAAATCGATAATCAAGTGCTAGTGGGATGGCTTGAGGACGCTGAGCTGAAGACAACCGAACGGGTCGCAGGTTGTGTATAGCGAAAGCCCTGCCTACACGCAGAGATGCTGTGAATAAGCGTGAAAGTCCGAAGAAATTGGCATCCGCTAATGACTGAAAGATCGCAGCGCAAATTAGTAGCCCCAGAAAATCAGCGGATATCTGCGCGACTGACAAATATCTCATACATCCCCTCCTACACACTTACCTATCACCATCCTCTTCCCCCGACAAACATATCACCTCGGACCGAACTAAGATATCACTCGGACCGTGCTGAGAGTCAGTCTGACTGGGGGCCAGAATTAACAAATTACCTAGTCTTGAAGGGTGGGCTCGGAAAAGTGGAGATCGTCTGTTCTAATCTAGCTTTACCCGGGTACAGAGGATCTCTGCCCGGGCGGACCTGTCCCTCCTCCGCAGCTCGTGGTATTTAGCATGGTGAAAATAATCAATACAAACAAAGATCAACATCCGGCACTACTACAAATCTGGGAGGCGCCACCAACGCCGCACCTGCCAGCACTACATCCTAAATCAAGGACCATAATGATTATAAAATTTATTAAAAGATACTTTTCAATGACTATTTTTCAAGCTTTACGTTTTACTCAAAAATAACAGCAGCATTAGGAGAGTCGACCTAGTCATGTCCGTCTGTCCGTCAGTCCGTTTCTACGCAAACTAGTATCTCAGTTTTAATTTATTTAATTAATTCCTGTAATACTCTTTTTTAAATATTTGTATCAGTTATATTAGAAAGCTTTTATTGTATGACCAGGATACCGCACCAGTATTTTCTAAACCTTATATAATTTTTTTGACATATGACATAAGAACTATGTGTTCAGCTTAAAAGAAAAAAAATTAAGTGCCTTATATACAAAAGCGATCAAGCCTTTGTAAAGTGGAATTGCTTTAAAACAAAATCTCATAAGATACAGTTCAAATAAGCCAGAGCCAAAGTTTCCAAAATTGAGAATTTTCACATCTTGATGTACCTGAGGCTGGATGCAATAATTACCTGAAGTATTAACCCTACTATGATAACAGTTTTCGCTTTGTGTGCGTCAATAAGTGTGATGTCTTAGAGTATACCCTTAAAATAAATCGAATGCTGAAGTTTTAAGCAATATAATCAATTTTTTTAACACAGCCACTACAACGTCAGCTTTATCTTCAATTTTTAAGTTATCAAACCTAATAAAGATTACAGGCCTCCAAACTACCCTTCCTAGTCAAAGTTCTCGAAATGTAATGTCCTCACAAATTCAGACTTTTCTTGAACGGAATTCGTTGCTTTCGCCGAAGCAGTCTGGCTGGTTATAGAAAATAAAACTATATAAGTGCAATAACAAACATCGTTGAAGACGTTCGCTACCAACTGGACAACATTCTAAACTCTCCTTGACCATAGCAAAGCATTTGACTCGGTGAACCACTACATCTTAGTAGTAAGCTAAAAAATCTGTAAAACTTTACAGATACTGTGTATTTTATTTCATCATACAACATAAAACAAGCAGTGGTATCTGGGAGTTCCATGTCCAGCTTTAGAGAATGTCTGTGTTAGTTATAGTAATAATGTTCTGTGTGTGATTGACAATTGGGCGAAAGACAACAGCTTAATCATAAATCCATCCAAAATGCATAGTACTTAGTAAGAAATCATTGGATAGCAGATAGCAACAAATCTAGGTATCACTTTTAGCAATACCTCGAGCTGAAGTAAACACATTTCCAAAGCAACTGGACGTACATATGACTTGTTGCGTTTGCTCTCTGCATCAAAAGACTATCTGCCACAGCACATTAGGATGCTAGTATCCAAAGTAATCCTAATTTCCACATTTTTTTATGGGGTTGAGATTTTTGTCACTGTGATACTAGAGATTTGCACAAGTTAATAGTAGCGTCAAATTTATAGTCAGATGTGTAAAACCTGAAACGATTTGACCATGTTTCGCAATTGACCATTAAACTTTTAGACCTAAACTTGACCACATGGATTGATTATAGGACTCTTATTTATTTCCATAATATTATAACTTCCCTTTAAAACGCTCATCCCCGCATTGTAAATAAATAAATAAACATAAATCGGAACGGGCCGGATTAGACGACTAAAGCAAATGGCTCCCATAAGATCAATCGGAAAAATAAATGAAAAAAATATAACTTTACTGTTTCTTAATTCGTTTTTTTTTTGTGTTTTTGTTTACAATTCAAACCGGACGACTATACAAATGGCTCTCATTAGAAAAAATCAAATTATTAAAAACAATCAAACGATTTTTTTTAAATGTAACTTTTCTATTTTTATAGTTTAGTATAACGCTTTAAGTTTTATTCAGATCGGAAAACGATATTTTATAGATGCCATAGAAACGATCGAATAATTGAGCTAAAAACTATTATAGCTTCAATGTTTTTAAACATGTAAGAAATTAAATCAAAATTTAAATGTTTTCAAGAATATTTTAATTTTGTAATAGCTAGATATGAACTTTGGCTTGCCTTTCTTATTTAGTTTTTTATACTGAGTTTTATTTTCATCTTGACAAATAAAAAGCACATGATTGCCTAACTGCGGGTCCTAACTGCGGGTCTTTATTTTATTTGTTTTTTGTTGCATAGCTTATGAAGCTAACCTCAATTATACCATACTTCAATAAATTCCAACTAGTTATATAAAATAATGCATGGAATTATAATTAAAATAAACATTTTTCTGTCACAGCTTAAAACTTTTTCATTTGCGATTCAGTGTACTTTCGGAATTACCATTCGATGAAATACCACCGGGGCCGATTCATCAATGAGCAAAATTGTATTTAAAAAGTACAATCTTGCTCATTAATTGGAGTTGACGACGAAACGAAATTAAAAAGCGAGGCTTAATGTATACCATTAAAAGGTACCAACTGAAAACCTTTAAGAGTTAAAATAAGCAGGATAAAAAAATCTCAAGCAGTATCCATAAAATTGTCTCTGTTTCCGAGCTTCAATGAATTCGTCAATGTATGAGGCGAGCAATGTAATGTCATACCCGTATTAGAATAAGTAAAGGGGAAGTTACAGAAGCTTGCATAAACTGAGAAGCTACTGAACAGATGCCGTTTTCTTATTGGACTTTGAATCCTTTAAAGTTTTTACCGGCCAATTTTTAATGGTCTTGGTATGGGTCTTATTAATTCACGAAATGAAATGTCGGCAATCGGGCAAAAAGAGACAAATTAAATTAAAATTCGAACGTCACTTAGGTCAAAAGTTTGAGTCTTAAAATCGATACAGCTACCAGTTGCAATCGTGGCTTATTAGGTATTAATGTTCAATGTCGTATTATCAATTTAATGTGAAGCGCACAAATTGCAACTAGGTGTAAAAGATTTTTTTTTTAAAGAGTGTCACGAAGTGATTAAAAAAGCTCTAAAAGTTGTAAAACATTGAGTACACCTATCTACAGGTACGTTTTTAGGGTAAAATACTTGTTTTGTTATTGCAGATTTTTTAGGCTTATGACTTTCGCAAAGGGCTTACCATAATTAGAAATTGATGTAAAAACTCGAAAAAAGCTATAAGTTTTGCAAAAAATTTTGCGATCAGCTGAAAAAAATTACCACTTAACATCGATTCTCAGGACTGGAAAACAATAAAAGGCATTGTTTCTATATTAGTATACGTTGCAACGAAAAAGATTCAAAGTGAACAACTATATATGGGCGATATCCATAAAATGTGGTTGGAGCTCAGATTTTCCATAAAAGCAATGTCCACTTCAGAAAGCTTATTGCTAGAAGACTGCCTTCAGAAAAGATTTTATTAAAGAACAATGTCGTTTCAGCAGCTGTTTACCTAGATCTTCGAATACGTCGATCACTAAAGCTGTTAATGTTATGCAGCGCGAAACAGTCTATAGTAACTGTTTTCAAAAATTCAAATTGTTAGCCGCAACATAAGCTAATACATACAAAAAATTATTTATTTTATTTAAAAAATCATAATTTTGTTCATGACATCCAGCACTTCTTACAACTCAGAGTCTCTACTTAATGAGTTGATCAACTCTACTTAATGAGTTAATCAACTCTATTGAAGTTGACTCAAATGTCAAATAGACAATTTCAACCCAAAGCCAAACGATTTGTGTTGATGTAAAGGGAGGAGAAAAAGTTCTTGTATCCAAAGTTATATCAAATACCAGAATTGTCTGCTACTCAATAAAGCGTGGAGGTGTCCTTTTCGGCTCTTAAGCTAGTGCTTACGGATATGAGATGTAATCTTTTCACTGACTTCTTGCAAAAATGTTGTTTTCTTAAATTGAACAGCATACTTGCCCTATTGAAAGTATATCACCTTGTCACCCTCGGATACATTGGGTGACTCTTATTCCAATTGCTTGCGAACTTGAAGATCTTCCAGCGCTCTTCTCTATCTTAGTGTTCGTCTCCAAGGGATCCAGCGCTCCAGACTCTCCATCTTAATGTCCGTCTCCAGGGTAACGCGCGAGTTAAGGTTCGATTAAAACACGTATTCTTTTCAGTTGCAATTTCAGAATAATTTTATGTTTTCAAATTGTCTTAAAAGAAACCTGAGCTCTGTCGCAGCAGAGCAACTAAAATTATTTGGAAATTTTCAAGTTGTCGAATCAATCGGCCAGTTGCCATTCTTGCCGACGCAGTGGCTGGCTTGTATCCGCCACGAGCATCCGCCCGATGCATGTGTAGCGGTGTCAGCTAGTAGTTGGTGTTGACGCTGCTGGTCAATGCTCCTGTAGCGGTGTCAGCTTGTTTTTGGTGTTGGCGTTGCTGGTCGATGTTCCCGGAAGCTCAGCACGAAATGGAGCTACCCAGGGGCGGATCCATGACCATGGGTCCGGAAGGGTCATAATTCGCGTAGGGCATAAAAGTGATTACCGGGGAAAGAGCTGACAGTTCAGTATCGCCTACACTTCCGCGATCGCAGTGCTGAGCTCTTCGTAAGAAAGTCGAGAGCCCCAAAGTGTTCGATTAAGGAGTCCGAAACGCTTTTAACGGCAGATTCCCAAATTTCCCATAATTTATAGATTCCCTCTCAAACAAGAACTCCTTTGGCGCTTCCAACTTGTAGCTTACACCTGTAAATTAAGAGGCGCTGTCGCAAAAAACATCTGACGGGCGGCCACGCCGAGCTATAAATCAATGAACGCGTCAGTCAAGTGACTTGATTTAAGAGCACCGGGCGTTGCACAATGTACACACAAACGTTCGACTCGGCGAGCAACATTCCGTGCCAATCCATAATTGAAGTCGACTAAGGGCGACCAGTGTCTTCGGACCCGCATGGAAATTTTTTAGATGTATTGGTGCTTTTAAGCAGCTTAAAGCCGTTGGAATACTGTAAGAAGAGGCCATGAGTCGTCAAACACTAATCGAAGTTTTGTTGAGTTGCTGTTTGATATTATTTTTTTCGCACTAGCGCTGTTCTGGGGTAGGTATTTCACAGGAATCCTAAACCTCTTCAATTTGCCACAATATGGTGATAATATGATAGATTTCAACATCTGAAGTCATTGAAAACTGATGAGCTATGGCATCGGCTAGATACTACCCAACCTAGCAGCGTCTTCTGAAGCACAGACAAATTTGGGCTAAGTCTAATTTGCCTAACTGACAAGATCTCAAAAAAACGATTCTGTTCCAAGAAGAAAATCGATTCGCCGAGAATTATTAAAGGTTAATTTGCAAGTAATGTGTTTTGGTGGAGATTCCATGTTGAAATATCGCTTTTGACACAAAAATTTTACACAAAAATCAAGCATAAGTTCAAAGACAATAAAGCGAGAGCCGAATATCAGTCTTCCACGAAATATACAAAGTATTTTTTGCAAACTCATCGGTAATAAATTTTATCTGAGAACAGAAGTTTATTACTTGACTGTAACTAACGCAGTAGCCAGAATGACGTGATCAAGAATGCTATGCGGATAGGTAAATGCGAGCATCGAAAGGTTTTATGATCACCGCAAGAGCATATATTACAAGTTGAGGATAAATTGGATTGCTGCCGCTGAGGGCGTGGAATGTTTTTGCACTATTGAGACAGCTGGGTATCGGATGAAGCCTGCATCTGGATTCTAGTTACTCACAATGGCGGTCAATTACAAGGACGAGAAGGCAAGTTAGGTTGGCAGATGGCAGGTGCAGCGGGATAAACACACAGCTCGAAGTAGATATCGAGTTCTGCAATAAGCGATTGCCCATGAGCCTGCTGATCCTACCAGGAGTGGTAGACACGCTGGTGCTAGGATGGAATTGTCTCACAGAATTTGGCGCCGAAATAAAGTATGCTGGACAAACTTGGTGATCCGGGAAAGGGACAATTCACTACACGCGTTTGCATACCAAGACGACATCATTGTGATCGGACGCACAATGGAAGAGCACAGAAGAAACCTGAGAGAAGTTTTCCGACGCCTAAAACAGGCAAACCTCAGGATAAATCCCGAAAAATGTAATTTCTTCAGAAGCGAACTGCTTTACCTGGGTAACGGCACTGATCTTGGTACAAGCAATTCGTGCCCGACTTTGCTCGAATAGTGAAACCATTAAATGATCTATTGCGGAAAGGCACGAAATGGACATGGACTACGGATCACCAGCAGGGATTCGATGAGGTAAAGGCAAAGCTTGTGGCCGATCCTGTGCTGGCATGCCCCGATTTCGATAAACCATTCGTTCTACAGGCGATCCGGAAACTTAAACCATACTTGGAAGTATGACCATATGGCGCTTAAATGGTTGAACAGCATCGAAAGTCCCTCAGGAAGGATAGCGAGGTGGGCCTTGGAGCTGCAGCAGTATGATTTGGAAATATCGTACAGGAAGGGGCAGCTTAACGTTGTCGCTGATGCACTGTCGAGACAGCCCCTGCCAGAAGCTAGCCAAGGAAACAGGGACCATGCAGCTGGGTCAAAGATATGTGTGAGAAAATCAACACACAGTCACAGAAGTTTCCGGACTACCTCTTGGAGGGAGGCGCGTTATATAGGCATATCCCGCACAGAGCAGGCAGCGATGTCATGGCAGCATAAAAGCTCTGTGTCCCACGGGTTCTGAGAGAAACCATACTGAAGGAGAATCACGACTCACCAGCCGCTGGACAAGTCGGAAAAACGATTGCAAGGCTGGCGGCTCGATATTACTGGCCAGGAATGCATAGAGACGTCCGAGCACACGTACAAAAATGCGAGAAATGCCTTAAATACAAACCTAACCCGATGGCAGCTGGAAAGATGCTGACGCAGATACCCGAAGAACCATGGGCAACAGTAGGCGCAGACTTTGTTGGACCATTGCCAAGTTCAAAGATACCAGATGCTGCTAGTGCTGATAGATAGATCTTTAAAGTGGACAGAATTGGTGCCACTGCGAACAGCAACGGCAGAAACACTTCAAAAGGCGTTCCGAGAAAGAATCATCGTTAAGTTCGGAGCCCCAAAGGTGGTAATAACGGACAATGGAGTACAGTTTGCCAGCCGAGCATTCAAGAAGTTCCTCAGCGAAATGAGCATTAAGCAACAATTCACAGCGCCATATACACCGCAGGAAAGAGCAAACCGAGCCGTTAATATGCAGGACAGAACCAGGGGAATTGGGACGAAAAGTGGCCGGCGATTATGCTAGCGGTAAACTCAAGTACGTCGGAATTCCCATGTTTCCTCACGCTGGCTCGGGAGCCTTGGCTGCCCAGCGCCCTGTACGACAAGGAAACGATCGGCACAGGAAAGTCAATAAGGGGAGAATGTGAGGAGTTGAATAACTCCCCACAAGTTAGAAAGCAAGCAGAGTAAGCGCATGTAAGCAGTGGCCTACCAGTTACCAGTTACGCGGCGAATTCGCCCGTAGTAACGTAGTGTGGCGAGAGAGAGTGATGCCCTGTGCACCAGACAAGGATAGGGAGAGTCCTAGAGGGACAGCAATACAAGAGCGCAGCGAAGGGCCGTGGGCAGAAGGAAGTAACGGGACGGCACCGGACTTCGGACCCTGATATTGGTTCCGTGCGCAGAAGCGCAGAAGGCTGGGTCACTAAGTCAACAAGTAACAGTCATTAAGTGAACCAGTAACCAGTGAAACAACGTGACGAACCAAGAAGAGCCGTGCGGAGTCATCAAGGAAACAATATCGCTATGTCGAGACGGTCGGGACTTAGAGCTAAAGTCTCCGAATTGAGACACAGGTAGCTGAGGTCCTTACGGCATCACACGATTAAGTCCAGGCGCTTGTCACAACTTCTGTCGCGATTTGAGGTTGGCATCCCACCCGGCGTGTCCGACAGAGTTGAACAAATAGAGTTCTTCGACGAGGAACCGTGGGCTCAGAAGGAAAGTAATCTAGACCTAGCTGCCTGCCTACAAGGACTGCATTGGCGAACTCCGGCGTATGCCTGATCGTCCTGCAGGAATTGTACAAGGTCCTGGTGCGACTAGCTCAGAAGGACGCGCGTTTGTTCAGCTAGTGTCTCGAAAGGCGTATGCGTTGAGAGCAAAGCAGTTCACCGTTAGAGTCCCAGAACGGCAGCTTACCGAATCGTGAGCGCTACGCCAACAAGGAGCGGAGCCAGTCGAAGCATCCGGAGGCACCCAGGTCGACGAAGGGACGGGAGGCTGTGGCTGCGAAAGGCGTACGCCTTGGGAGCACAGTGCCTGTTTACCCTAGTTTGGGAACGGTGACGCATCCCTAAGCCTTGTAATCCCGCCGAGCCAAAGGCAACAGAAGGCATCGCGAGCGAAACCGGCGAGGGAGACACCACTTCACAGCAATCACAACCCACATTCACAGCATATTTCCACATTGTCAATACAAAACCCCGGCCGAGGGTCAAGTCGGCGAATATAAGATCCTTGTATATTCCCAATATTTCTGTGCGTTTTCACTGATCAATACGGCGGTCACGTTTATATAAATTTGGTGGAACGAACACTTACATCTTCTGAGCTAGCCGCACGACATTGGTAGCGAGTGGATAAACCAAGAAAATCAGATCGTTACAGCTGGTTTATTTGTGTAACGAGCCATTAATTTGACTGAATAATTTTTCAATTTACTTCAATGTTATGTTGTACCCTTGTACACCGACTTGCGAATTTAAGTAGATGCAATGTAAATGTAGTTTGGTGTTTCATTTCCTTAGCCACAATTTAAGCGATACAGGCGGCTTGCGACAAAGGCGGCTTGCGCACAGCCACGATTCCGCAGCCTGGAAGCCGGCGATGGGCTAACGACGACAAGCGATGGCGCTTGGCCAACGACGACAGGGTGATGGGCTTAGCTGAAAAGCCTACGACGGAAATGTGATTGCTTAACTCGCCTTAGCCCAAGTTGCGCGCTCCGACAATTGTTGTAAATGCGATGAATATAGCGATAGCAGCCATGTTTCCAATGGTCATGGGGCGAGTGAGCAAAGAGTGCACACTGTAAGGATGCTCTCTGGCTGGGGTACAGATCTCAGTCAGATCCAAGAGTCCTTTACAAGAAATTTGTAAGTCACCGAAACACCGGACTAGAGAGTTTCATTCAACGAGTGAATGAGTCGTTTGGGGGGGTCACGCCGAAGGTTCTCATGGCCGCCGGGAGAGAGAGAGAGTAATGTCGGAGTTGGTCGCGCCGTATCTTACTCCTGGGTTAAAAATTCCACGGGCTGGACCTTGGGGCGATGCCAAGCCAGACGAAAGGTTTTACGAGGGTGGGAACGCCGGGTGATCCCACTGGTCACTTCCGCGATTGGGACACGTAAGTCGTTTTCCGCGTGCCGTAGGCCAAAAATCCACCGGGCTGGACCTTCGGACGAGGCCAAGCCAGGATACTATTTCGCGAGAGTAGGATCGGGGGGTGGCGTCACGCGCAAGTCGTTTTCGACGTATCGGATGCCAAAAATCCACCGGGCTGGACCTTCGGGCGAGGCCAAGCCGGGTAGAATTTGTCGGACGCGGGGGGGATTGGAGGGAAAAGGATGGCGTTATGATCGACCAGTCGGGAATGATGTCCACGCGCAGATCACATGCACTACGAGGAGAAAAGCTAGGGTACTAGACCAGACGGGCCGAGTGTCCGCGTGCCGGTCGCATTCGCTACAAGGAGGAAAGCTAGGGTACTAGACCAGACGGGACGGATGTCCGCGTACAGACCACATGCACTACGAGGAGGGGAATCTAAGATACTAGACCGGACGGGACGGGTGTCCGCGTACAGATCTCAAATACTACGGGGAGGGAGGGAAGGGTACTAGACCAGACGGGACGGATGTCCGCGTACAGGCCACATTCACTACGAGGAAGGAAGCTAGGATACTACGAATAAAAAGAATCACGAACGGGGAATTTAATCTTTTACTTCTTCTCTTTATTTTTTCTTCTAGGTTATTTTTATTTATCTACTATCCTCCTACGAGTCCGCTACACCGTCTCTACTCAGCGGAAAGGAATTTTATGTACACTAACTTCTAAACGCTGATCAGCCCACTTATTCACTGGTCGCGGATTATCCGGAAAATCGCTGCGGGAGACACGTCCGCTCCGTTTTACTATTCCGACACAAGAGAGCGCTCGCTCGATCGGTGTATGACCACCTTCCCTTTTTCTCGCTGTCGGGATTTCTAGTATATTCCTTAATTTCTAGTATTTTGTATTACTCACTAAATATCGGCTAGCGTTGCCACTCGGGTTTGGAACTTAACTACGGCTTAATATTCGGTTTCAAATTAATATTTATTATCCACTATGCCACTATCCACTTTACTACTAACTTAATATTCATTATTCATGATGAGTCGCTTACACCTATAACCTTACATACTACCAAAAATTGTATCGTACACCGTCTAGGTGTGTACGTTACACCCCCCCCCCCCCCCCCCCCCCCTTTCTTCCCGTGGCGCGATAAAGAGGCACCCGTCACCGCCTCCTATGGCTATGCGGACTCGGCGTCCGCGGCCGGCCTGGGCCGCTACCTTCCTTCCTGACGGTGTAGCTAACAAAGGACTCGGTCTTGATCTATTACAATGGTTATACAATGGTTACTCGACTGGTTATACAATGGTTATTAGACTAGTTGTTAGACTATCCTGCGGCTGTATGCTGCTAACTGTATCGGGTTGCTCGGTCCGGTAATACTATCGTCGATCCTATCTGGAGTGGCTCCTGCGTTGGCGATCCGTCGCCGTCGATCTCCGGGACGTTGCAGGCGTACCAAGTTCGCAGATGTGAACTTCGTAACGGTGTAAGGGCCGTCATACTTGGCAGCAAGTTTGGCGGCGAATCCCTCGGCTGCTTTTGATAAGGGATGCTGTCGCAGCCAGACTTAACCGCCGAGCGTGGGTCTCCATTCTCGCCTTCGTAGGTTATAATGTCTCGCCTGGTCTTGAGACGCTCGCTGGAGGTTTGCTCGTACGATTTCGAAGATTCCTTTGAGGTGAGACGCCTTGTCTTCAGGACCTGTATGCACGACCGCCGATCCGGGGGTTAGTTCATCATACAGCATCGCAGGCAAGCGGGGTTCCCGTCCTTGGGTTAGGATCGCGGGGCTATACCCCGTCGAATCCGATATGCTGCTATTGATTGCGAGGGATATCTGGCAACATATTATCCCACGAACTCTGGTCGCCTTCCGACAGCTGGGATATCAGCGTCTTCACAGTGCGGTTGGTCCTTTCGGTAAGATTCTCCTGTGGACAATATGGAGCCGTGTACTGGATTTCTATGCCGAGCTTGGTGAAGTAGTCCTTTAGGGCCCGGCTTGTGGATTGGGTTCCATTGTCGCATACGAACTTCCGGGGAATGCCCACTCGTGCAAGTATGCGTTCCCGAAACGCTTTCTGTACTTGAGCTGCGGTGGCTTTCCGGAGTGGTATCAGCTCTACCCATTTCGAGAATACGTCGTGGAACACCAGAAGCATAGTATTTCCTTGTTTCGACCGGGGTAGTGGGCCTACAAAGTCCGCACAGAGAATGTCGAAAGGTTCACTGACGACCCGGGTTAGCATCTTACGTGCCGCTTTGGTTTGTTCAGTCTTAAACTTTTGACAAGATTCACAATGGCGAACATGGCGTTTCGCGTCGCGATACATACCGGGCCAGAAATATCTCTGGGTCAGACGAGTGATTGTTTTTCGGACTCCCAAGTGTCCTGCGGTCGGGGAATCTTGGCACTCACGTAAGACGCGGCCCCTACGGGAAGTGGACACACAAAGCTTCCACGGGAAGTAGTCCTCATCGTCAGCTCGGTAGCCCATATTCCTGTAGAGCTGGTCGTTTTCGATCATGTAGTCGGCGAACTTCTCGGGTTCCTCCTGTATTTGGTCTTTCATCCTTTTGATCCAGTCGCAGTGGTCCTCGAGTTCGACTGCGCCTTGCAGTACCTCACAAGGCTGTCGAGAAAGTGTGTCGGCCACGACGTTCAATTTACCTCGTCGATAGCGTACGTCGAATTGGAATTTCTGCAATTCTAGCGCCCAACGCGCTATTCGGCCGGAAGGGCTCTCAATAGAATTTAGCCACTTGAGAGCTAGATGGTCAGTGACGACCTCGAATCGGTACCCTTCCAGGTAGCACCGCATTTTCCGGATTGCCCAGATTATGGCGAGACAATCTTTCTCCGTGGTAGTGTAGTTCTGTTCCGCGGGGGTTAGTCGGCGGCTAGCGTATGCGATGACCTTCTCTTGACTTTCGGAGCCCTGTGATAAAACTACGCCCAAGCCGACGTCACTCGCGTCTGTTTGCAAAATGAACTTCTGGTCGAAATCCGGACAGCCTAATACGGGAGCAGTAGTCAGGCATCTTTTAATTTTTTCCAAGGCGGCTTGCTGTTCTGGTCCCCAGGTCCACTTCCGTCCTTTCTTTAGTAGCGCAGTCATCGGTTGCACGATAGTCGCGAAGCTAGGGACAAATCGCCGATACCACGAGGCCATCCCGATCTATTGACGGAGTTCCTTTAAGTTAGAGGGGGCCTTTAACCTGTTGATCGCAGACACCTTCTCGGGATCAGTCTGAATTCCGTCACTGCTGATGACGTGGCCGAGGTAAACGAGTTTCTGTTTGGAGAAGCAACACTTCTTTGGATTTATCCTTAAATTCGCCGCCCGCAATCTGCGGAAAACTTCCGAGAGATGAGTAAAGTGCTGTTCTTCTGTCGCGCTTATGATAATAATATCGTCTAGGTAAGCGAAGGCGACCGGTTCCATTTCCACGCCGATTACACTATCCAGGGCGCGTTGAAACGTGGCACTGGCAGAATGCAACCCGAAGGGCATGACCTTCCATTGATACAGTCCTCTCCCAGGGACCGTGAACGCTGTATACGGGCGACTATCACTAGCCATGGGAATTTGCCAATAGCCGTGCTTCAAGTCCAACGTGGAGATATATCGGGCGTGGCGTAATTTCTCCAGAATGTGATTGATTCTCGGGACTGGGTAGGCGTCGGGCACTGAGTGTGCGTTTAACTGACGGTAGTCTTCACACATGCGCCAATCGCCAGCCTTCTTCTTGACCAATACGATGGGAGCGCTGTGCGGGCTTTTGGAGGGTTCGATGGCCCCGTCACGGAGCAGTTCATCTACTTGGGCATCGATGACATGTTGCATCGCGGGGTTCCGGGGATAATACCTTTGTTTTACGCTCTTGTCGTCTCGCATGACGATAGTGTGCTCGGCGACGTGAGACACCCCATGCAGCTTCTCGAATTAGACCAGTTTCCGATTGATGAAGCTTTGTTGCGCCGGACTCAATAGTGTGTTCTGTCGCTGTTCGTCGTTTTCTACCGTCCCCATCCTAATGGGCGCGCCGGCATTGATGTTCGGGGTCGTAACTCGCATAGGAATAGGACTGGGTGTCTCTGCTTCTTCAGGCCTGGCAGTTCCCAAATGGGCCCCAACCGCAACAGGGCGTAGCGTTTCCTCCTGGCTGCCTCGCGTCTTTATAAGTACTGGCTGTAAGAGAGGGTCTCCTGCCGCTTGGGCTTCATTTTGCAAGTCGAAGGTAGCTCGACCACATCGCACCTGAGTTCCCGCTACTTTGAGGAAGTCCATTCCAAGTATTACTCGATCTAACATGGTGGGCATTACTAACATAGGTAAGAGCACCGTAGTGCCGGCCAACGTAACCGAGGTTCGCCAGAGCTTCGTCACATCCAGACATGACCGGTCGGCCAACGCTATTCTAGTTACAACATCCTGTAACTCGTCTGCTTTCGCGGCCAGGCGAGTAAAACTTTCGCTGACGAAACTCCTCGATGCCCCTGTATCAATGGTGGCGTCCACCAGTTGTCCTCCGACTTCTATCGCTGCTATGATGAGCCCGCCGTGTAATCTGAACGGGGGTTTTACTGGGGTCGGGTTGCTGCTCCGTTCGTCTCTGCCGCACCCGGGTTCCGGCGGAGGCGTTCTCCGTTTCCCGACACATTTCGACGGCAACATTCTATAGTTAAAACTCCTGGTCGCCCACAGTCCCAACAGAAATCCCGACGTGGGTTGGGGCAGATCCTTTGGAGATCCCCATGAGGCCGACTGTAGGTGGCTCGTGCGAAACCACCGTGCCGCTGGTCCCTCCAAGATCTCGGACATAGCGCGGAGTACCTCCTCTGGATTTATCCTGTACGTCGTCATCTTTTGCTCAAGCGCGGCGATGAGAGTCAACGGATCCGAACTCCCATCGAACCGTAAATTCCATTTGTGCATCTTCTCGGGGAGCAGATGTTGAGTTGGAGCCGTGCTGCTCCGTGTGTCGCGCCCTTGTAGATCGGCGGGAAAGCGGGCGTCTACCGGTGGAATCCAGGTGCCGTGCGTCGGTCCTGGGTGAATCCCTCGATGGCGGGCTGGAGTCCCGATCGATGTAGCTCCGGAAGTCATGGGAATGGTGAGGGATTCTGTGAATTGTCCCGTCTCACCGTTCCTGCCTGGAGGGTTCGGACTTGGGGCCCGGCTGCTATATTGCTGCTGAAACTGAGCCAGTCGGTCCCACACACTCTGTGGGAACGACTCTGTGCTGACCTGGTCTCCTCGACGGTACCGTCGGCTTTAAAACCAAACTCCAGGGCGAGAGAGCTAGGTTCGTCTTTTCGGCGAGCGTATATCCAGCGGACTCCTATACCTGGATTCTTAATAAAATCGGCTTCTTGGTACTCACCGTCAGATTCCTTGGGGTTACTTATTGTTGGTTGGCCTCTTAAATTTAGTTTGGTGTTAACTTCCCTCTCAAGTCTCCTAGATCCTTCCGGAGATCGGACGTGAACGGTTCGGGTGACTCTACCCTTCTTTTCTTCAGTGGGTCTTTAGGCCACTTGGGTGATTCTCTAGCTAGTCTCGGTGACCCTGCTCGGGCGCCACTTGTAAGGATGCTCTCTGGCCGGGGTACAGATCTCAGTCAGATCCAAGAGTCCTTTACAAGAAATTTGTAAGTCACCGAAACACCGGACTAGAGAGTTTCATTCAACGAGTGAATGAGTAGTTTGGGGGGGTCACGCCGAAGGTTCTCATGGCCGCCGGGAGAGAGAGAGAGTAATGTCGGAGTTGGTCGCGCCGTATCTTACTCCTGGGTTAAAAATTCCACGGGCTGGACCTTGGGGCGATGCCAAGCCAGACGAAAGGTTTTACGAGGGTGGGAACGCCGGGTGATCCCACTGGTCACTTCCGCGATTGGGACACGTAAGTCGTTTTCCGCGTGCCGTAGGCCAAAAATCCACCGGGCTGGACCTTCGGACGAGGCCAAGCCAGGATACTATTTCGCGAGAGTAGGATCGGGGGGGGCGTCACGCGCAAGTCGTTTTCGACGTATCGGATGCCAAAAATCCACCGGGCTGGACCTTCGGGCGAGGCCAAGCCGGGTAGAATTTGTCGGACGCGGGGGGGATTGGAGGGAAAAGGATGGCGTTATGATCGACCAGTCGGGAATGATGTCCACGCGCAGATCACATGCACTACGAGGAGAAAAGCTAGGGTACTAGACCAGACGGGCCGGGTGTCCGCGTGCCGGTCGCATTCGCTACAAGGAGGAAAGCTAGGGTACTAGACCAGACGGGACGGATGTCCGCGTACAGACCACATGCACTACGAGGAGGGGAATCTAAGATACTAGACCGGACGGGACGGGTGTCCGCGTACAGATCTCAAATACTACGGGGAGGGAGGTAAGGGTACTAGACCAGACGGGACGGATGTCCACGTACAGGCCACATTCACTACGAGGAAGGAAGCTAGGATACTACGAATAAAAAGAATCACGAACGGGGAATTTAATCTTTTACTTCTTCTCTTTATTTTTTCTTCTAGGTTATTTTTATTTATCTACTATCCTCCTACGAGTCCGCTACACCTTCTCTTCTCAGCGGAAAGGAATTTTATGTACACTAACTTCTAAACGCTGATCAGCCCACTTATTCACTGGTCGCGGATTATCCGGAAAATCGCTGCGGGAGACACGTCCGCTCCGTTTTACTATTCCGGCACGAGAGACCCTTCTTCATTCGTCACGTGCCGTCGCGCGGTCGAGGCGTTACTCGGATTACACGGAAAATTACTGCGGGAGACACGTCCGCCCCGTCTTACCATTCCGACACAAGAGAGCGCTCGCTCGATCGGTGTATGACGACCTTCCCTTTTTCTCGCTGTCGGGATTTCTAGTATATTCCTTAATTTCTAGTATTTTGTATTACTCACTAAATATCGGCTAGCGTTGCCACTCGGGTTTGGAACTTAACTACGGCTTAATATTCGGTTTCAAATTAATATTTATTATCCACTATGCGTCGCTTACACCTATAACCTTACATACTACTAACTTAATATTTATTATTCATGATGAGTCGCTTACACCTATAACCTTACATACTACCAAAAATTGTATCGTACACCGTCTAGGTGTGTACGTTACAACACTCCAGTTACGTATGTGTATATATGTAATGAAGCACACTTAAATTTGCGAATAAATGATTTGCTCATATATCAATTAACAAGTCAACAAAATTAATCGTCAGAAACTTTTTCCTGACTTATTTTTGTTGATGTGGCGCGATCTTTACAAGACCCATCAGATCGGCTAGCTATGGAGAGTTTTTAAAATTAATAAAAAAAAATCTAAAAAATCTGTAGTCCACATTTTCTATTTCCATTTCCCTCTTTCGAGAATTGGTTATGTATTCAAAAAAATTGGAGTTCGAGTTTAATTTGCAATAAAAAAAAAAAAACTCAAGGAATAAAATTGAATTTTTGATCAAAAACTGAAGTATTATTTGTCAATATGAAAATAAAATTCTTAGTATAATCGTTATTTATGGAGCTGAAAATAAAACTCACCAAATAATCGTTTTTTTAGATTTATATACAACTCAAATAACAACTATTATACCGGATTTTGAAACTTTAATGCATAAGTATTTTACTTATATAGTTGGATTACTTCTAGGAGCTTTCCGTGACCATTTTTTTGTTTAAAAAATAATAAATCCCTGCCCAAAAGGAACTTAAATTCGTACACACCAGACAAGGCCAGCTCAGCAAGCAGCCTGTTGACCAAGACAGTGCACCTCGGCCAGTTGGCTAACCAGCCGTCCTTGTCCGCCAAAGGCAGATCTTGTGGTGAGCACAAGATCGAGAGAGTTCAAGAGGTCGAGAAAGAGTCGGCAAGGCGTTTATTCCCGATTTTGATCCCAACCAGACCCCTGTTGACAACAAACGGGAGGGGTCTATGGAGGTGGTACAATTAGCCTGGTCTGGTCAGGAAGACTCTCACACTGGTCTCCCTTAAAGTGCTGGAAAACAATCCGACTGCACTGACGCAGGCTGTTACCAAAGCAACGTCAAACTCATTGCCTGTGAGAACAACCGGTCGGCAGCCCATTACAAGGCGGCGATCGCGATGGTTGGTGAAGCCAACCTGGATGTCTGCGAAGCCGCTTGTATCACCTCTAGACCTAGGGCCAGAGCATGTGTTCCAGCAGAACCTTCAGACCCAGAAGAGGTTCTAAAGATTTTTACCAGGTTGTACTCCAAGATACCAATAGACGAGAAAAAGGAAAAGAGCCTATGAACATGGTACACTGTCAACAGGAGTGGATGCAAATGCTCACCACACACAATGGGGTAGTACAGACACAAACGAAAGGAGTGAGTTGATTTTTGATTACATTCTACAGAACAATTTATTTATATGCAACAAAGGTAATGATTGACTTGATTGACTAAATGGGACTCTGTAGGTTCGGGGATGACCACTCCTTCTCTGACCATCGTTACATCGAGATCACCACAAATGCCCTTACCTAGAAACCTTTCCTCCTTTTTTTTAGAACACCCAGGAAAAACTATAGAAAATACTAATCATGCTCTCAGACACCTGTAGCGAAACTTTCAAAAGACCCTACACTAGGAAAAAAGTAAAGTCGAACCATAAACGTCCATGGTGATCTACCATCCTATAATTCAACAAGGTCAATCATAACAACACTGACAATAGCTGAAGTGAGTACTATACGATACTTAGAGTATACAAAAAAGAAATAGGTCAGGCCAAGGAAGTAAGTAATCACATACCTCTCGTCTATCCTCGTTCCTAATAAAAACGCTAGAAGCGCTAATAGATACCCATATTAGAATAACAGTAAGCCCAAACCTCTTTTCGATAGGTCAGTTGTAAAGTGAAGTGTCTTTGTAGAATAAGTCTTTCAGGCTTTGTGAAAAGAAAGCTCTAATTTTGGTTGATGTTGCCCGTACGGCCAGGCAACTGGAATGAATCCTTATTCAAATGAGTTTCAAACTTAGACCTAAGTACATATGTGTTTTGGTTATTATGTATAAGGTCGGCCTTCTACAAATGACCAGCGGCCGAGCTGTCGCTGAGGGAATTTATGCTCACACGACATAACTAAGCCTTCTGCTCGCAGAGGTTGGCTGAGGAGACACTTGTGTGAATCCGTCTAAATGTATATGCCGGTCATGTTATTATATGGGCGCCCTTAAGTATTCGTATTGGAGTATAATTACAGTGTGCTCACGATAACAAAGATTCAGAGAACACACGCCATAGTGAACATATTTGTGGTTATACTACACAGCACGCCTACCGGAAAGGCAAATCAACCGAAACTGCACTTCACACATTAGAATCCCAGATAAAAAACGGATTCCACCATAAGGAAAACTATATGGCGTCTTTTCTAGAATCAGAAGAAGCCTTCAATAACTTCACTTCGTGGGCAGAATTAGGCATAACATTGACAAGCGGACTGGGCGCAAGTGGTCATGTCAGTCTTGCAGGGAAATGGAACTTGACATGACTGGCTTTATGAGGCAAATTCGTGACGGTTTTAAGAATCTTTTTGGAGTATTAAAACAACTCACTGAATCTTTCAACGTCGTAAGTGAACAACTTAGTATTAAAAAACAGCTAAGTGAGTCACCCAAGCGTAAAAACCGGGCGAATTAGAACGGGCGCTTCTTTAATTCATCTGCCACAATTCCTAATTTAAATATTTTTATTAGCTCTTTACCATCACACGAGCTCTAACGAGTCTAGAAGTTGAACCATCCCTGGTGCGCTTTAGACACCACTCTGAACCTTGATCCCCGAGACTAATATATAAAATTCTCGTGTCGCGGTGTTTGTGGTTAAGCTCCTCCGCAACGGCTTTAAAATGTCTAATCCCTGTGCATTGTTATTGTAATGTCATTATCTTTTGCGTGCCTTGCCAGCTCCCCAAGTGTTTGTAACTCTCTGTAACATTTTAATCTTTTTCTTCCGCTTTATTCTAACTGTGTACGTACAAAGTTGTTTGTGCTTCACAAGCAACGCTCAGTCGATAGAAAAGTTTTTCTCCCGCGCCTTTGCATTTACACGAGTTTCTTTTACTTTTGTGTTTTCATTTGATCCCTATGTTTTTATTTATTATTTTTTTTTTTTGCGCAAAAATTTACATTTCTGCTTCTAAATCTTACTATAAATAAAACAAAAAATAATGATTATGTCTGTTTCCTGTTTCAAGAAAGGTTGCCAGCTTCCATCTACATAAAAAGATACAATCATGCTTGATAAATTTACAGGATTCGTGGGCAGAATTAGACATAACATTGACAAGCGGACTGGGCGCAAGTGGTCATGTCAGTCCTGCAGGGAAATGGAACTTGACATGACTGGCTTTATGAGGCAAATTCGTGACGGTTTTAAGAATCTTTTTGGAGTATTAAAACAACTCACTGAATGTTTCAACGTCGTAAGTGAACAACTTAGTATTAAAAAACAGCTAAGTGAGTCACCCAAGCGTAAAAAACCGAGCGCATTAGAACGGTCGCTTCTTTAATTCATCGGCCACAATTCCTAATTTAAATATTTTTATTAGGTCTTTACCGGCACCTAGCTCATCAGACCCCGTAACTGGAGAAGTTGTAGGTGGATTAAAAGCTGAACAGCCAGCTGTTCCTAATGTTACTGCGTGCTCTGAATGACGCTGTGTTTGAGAATGTCGGAGCAAGAATGTTCAAAAATATCAAAACGTAAATATAACAGTTAAAAAACTTAAATCTCGCAAGATATCTTTTAAAATATTTGTTCCTCCAGAAGCTTTTAATGTTCTAAAATTTAGAAGTTTTTAACCTTATGATGAACTAAATATAAAAGAATTTGTTCCTAAAAGACAAAGAAATAATAATCGGCCTCCGATTTTAGAATCTGTTCCAAAAAATTGAACTTTTCAATATTTCCAGCCTATCACAATGTAAGGGGACTTAATCAGGCCTATTCCGGTTTTTACTCGGAAGTGAATTGGATAATCGGATTACCTTTTAACATAGGCACATTTACCTTCTTTTGGTCCCTTTTGTTCCCAAGCAAAATCATCTGACTGGCAGCTGTACCCTATTAATAGAGGCGTTTAATTTGGACGGCGGAATTGCTTTAATGCCGAAGTCTAGAATCCAATCGATTCTGAGACGCTATCACAAAATTAATTGTAATAGGTCAATTAAGTTTTTATAAACCAGATTTATAAAGCAATAATGTTCTTAAACCATTAAAGAATAAGGTAAAAATATCAATTGCACTTTAACTTATCGCAAAGTATGTTAATTCAATTAATTGCTGTGCTTGCGGAGTTTAAAACGCCAGCCAATTGCTTGGCGGAAAGTTTCCGTAAGATTTCAACGGAAGTAAACAGATAATTAACAGAGGGAATTTAGATTCCGTGTAAATCTTTCGGAAGGGAAAACTAGAACATGTCTGGGAAATTCGAATCCATGTGAACATTTCGGAAGTGAAAACTAGAACAAGGCTGAATACGAAGCTACCTAGGTTGTGCGTTTACTACTCTGCCTTTAATGAACATATTTTAGACTTCACAGAAGTTTGGCTGAAACTACAGATTTCCAACTTCGAAGTTTTTCCAAACAACTTTAACACTTATAAAATTGATCGCATTTCTCGTAGGGGAGGTGGTGTGCTTATTGCTGTAAATTCCAGTCTTACATCGGAGATAACTCAGCCTGATTACCACAATGAAAAATAATTTTTAATTGTAAAAGTTATCTTACATGCCTTGTGTATTTTTGTAAACTGTTCTTATATCCACCGTGGATCTCTGAACATCATTTGTGTGCTAAGCTACTTGATTTCCGAATACAACTGGAAAACTTATACAACTGCATGGATAGGGAAAGTGCCACTAAATTACTCTATTGCGTTTTAAACACGTTTTTTAATGAAAGCGTTCCTGACAGTCTTCTTCACGACATAACAACCTTCGTGGTTTTTACAAGAGCTTCAAGAGCTTCAATGACTTAAAAGCCCAAGGCAAACTACCACGAACCTACTTGTATTGTCATATATTGCAGTTAAAGGATTCAATAATAAAATGCAGACTGATCTTATATATACAGATTTTAGTAAGGGTTTTGATTCGATTAACAGATTAACATTAATGATATTTTTTCTGTCATAACACATTCTCGAGTATTAATGTATGCTAATAATGTTAGACTTTGTACGCAATCGGGTTTCGGTTTACAGTTTGATATTGATCGTTTTCAGAGATGGAGTCCATCTAACCTCTTAAATCTGTATTGCATTATATTCTACAACTAAATTAATAGTTACTTCCCTTGTCCGTCCTCACTTAGAATATTGAGCTCCCGTGTGGAGTTCCACATACGTAGTACACATCGAGCGTATTGAGTCGGTACAAAAAAAAATTTGATTCGCCCTTCGTGGTTTGAACTGGGATTAAAATATAAGGTTGCCCTCATACTCTAGTAGATTCGTATTGCTTAATTTACCTACTTAGTAAATCGTGGAATCTTGCTCGGATCATTTTTATACACAATACTGTCAGAGGTAATAAATGTAGTAAATAAATTTTGGCCTGCATAAAGTCTTTCGTGTTCTTTGTAATAATTATATTTAAATCTATATAATCAAAATTTTTATTTCAACCTCTTTGTCTGTCTAAAAAACTAAAATTGTAAAATATTTGACTATATCAAAATGGGCAGTCACTATTAAGGTAGCCTTGGTAACTTTTGTAGATCAATTACAACAACAACTACATAAACGTCGTCGTGAACACACCACCCAATTCCGTCATCGCAAGCTAATATGCTTTGCTGCTTCTCTCCCAAAAACTGCACTCGTACAGACCGGGATCGATCCCTCCCTGGCTGGAGACCTCTCCCTCGGGATAGACTTTTGGACAGTTTTGATTTACACTTTATGACTTCAAGCTTGATTATATCATCTCTTGAAGACCAAACAAACTACATTAAATTCCCATGTTATTGATGTAGCCGATGCTAAGGCTATTAAACAGCGTCACTATGCCGTGTCACCTGCGGTGGAGAAGCAAATGTATGAGGAGTTGGATCGGATGATTGCACTGGAAGTGATTCAAGAGTCATGGTCGTCTCCTGTCGTTTTAGTGAAAAAACCTGGACAGCTTTACTTTCAAAGATGCCTATCCTATGCTTTTAATCGATGGTATACATCACAAGTCAGATACAATTTGATAAAAGCCCTGACGATAAAACTGCCTTTGCGGTCCCTGGTTGTCCTCTTTATGAGTTTGATGGACAAGTCAGTGCCAGCACAATTGCGTAACGAGCTATTTTCACATCTGGATGATTAATTAATTCTATATGACTCATTTGAACGCCATCTTGAAGTCCAATCAATAGTCGCTTCCCAATTAACTCGCCAAAACCTATCAACGTCGAAAAAAGCTAGTCACCGTCGAGAAGGTAAATATCGGTGACATGTTATTGGAAATGGTACAATTAGCACTGATCCTGAGAAAATATTGGCGGTAAGACATTTTTCAATACCCCGATCATGATAGGGGTATGATTATGGTACAATTAGCACTGGTCCTGACAAAATATTGGCGGTATCCTATATCAGATACCCTTAAGTCTAAGAGGAAGTTTGAATGGTCCGAATCAGCTCAGCAGGCTTTCGAATCTTTAAAGGCTCAAATGTGTTCAGCACCCATGCTACATAGAACGAATTTTGTTTTGACATTCTCATTGCACTGCGACGCCAGTCATATAGGCGTTAAAACGGTGTTAATGCAGATTAATAGTAAGGGAGATGAAGAGCCAATTGCTTTTATGTTAAGAAAAGTTAACCAGTATCAGAGAGAATATACAAGCAATTAAGGGCATACTTAGAAGGACAAAACTTCACAATCATTACCGATCATGCGTCATTAAGACGGATCATGACTCAAACTGATCTTAGTTCTCGTCTGGCTCTTTGGTTTTTAGAGCTACAATGTTTTCTGTTTAACATACGACACCGAAAGGGCATCCAAAATATAATACCCGACTCATTATCGCGTTCCAATACCGAAGACTTGCCCTTCTGTTTCCTCGACAGTCTGATAGTCGATATAACATCTTCCGAATTTAAACCGGTAGATAACGAGGCTCTCAAGAACAAAATAGGAAAACATCGTTCTAATTTGCCAGACCTGAAGGTTGAAGACGAGTATATGTTATGTTATGTGTCAGACGACTCCTGCTGGAAGCTTTGGATGCCACGATGTCAAGTGTTGTCTGCCCTGAAATAAATAAAACATTAGAAATGCTCAGACGGCAATAATAATGGCCTAACATGGTTACTGATGTTAAAAATTCATCAATTCATGTGATACATGCCGTGGCTCTAAGCATTCCAATCAGACAATGAAATCACCAATGTGTCTCACAGGTCACCTATTCAAAAGTTGTTTGTTGATTTTTGGGACAAATCCACGCGGTAAATCTGGGAATGTAGGCATCCTTGTTGTATTAAATCAGTTTTCCAAATTTCCATTTTTAAAGGGTGTGCGTAATTTTACTGCTGAGTCTATATTACTTGGAAGAATACCTATTTCATTGTTTCGGAACTCCAAAACCATAGTATCCGACAACGGAGTTCAGTTTAAGTCCAAAACATTTAATTCCTTGTTAAATAAATATAACAATGGGCGCAGCTATACAGCTTTCAACTCTCCTCAGACGAATGCTTCGGAAAGAATAAAAAGATCAGTGCTCTCAGCTTTCAAAGCATACGTTGATCCAAACCAGTGAATTTGGGATGAAAAATTAAGTAGCATTTGTTATGCACTTTGCTCTAGTTTCTACTAGCCATAAATACAAGCATTTATAGGCTTGCATTTGGCCAACGCGTGGTCATGAACGGAAGCAGCTATAAGCTATTGCGAACTTAAGATTTGCTGGACGATGGCAGCGTACAATTTAACAGAGAAGATTCGTTTAATATTTTAATATTTTAGGCGCAACTTTCAGCAATGCAAATTTACAAAGGGATTTAGCGCGAAATTAGCCCCAAGCTTCGTCAAAGCGAGAATTAAAAGAAGTTCGGAAATTATTATTATGAGTTGGAAGACGTTCAAGGGCGTATTATAGGAAAGTTTTACGCAAAATATACGTGAATCTCGCTCGTGATGCGTGCACCACCAGCGTAATTTTAGTTTAATCTAATAGTATTACCTGTTTAAGGATAAGCTTTAAGATACCTAAATAAAGAAAAATAAAATACCTAAATAAAGAAAAGACCAGCTCATTACATTCCGCGAAGCAATGTTTATCTTACTCTTCACAAGGTCTATTACCTCGTGGCTGCCCAGTTATAAAGATATATAAAATAAAAATGTAAAAATACATCACAAAATTTTCCACTGCCAGCACGTGCAGTTTTAAATTAAAAATAACAGAGTTATTCGTGGGAAATATTATCCTGCGCGTACCTAAATGTGTTTTCATAGAATATTATCAAGATTAGGTGCCGTCTTAAGGTATTTAATTCCCTAACCACATGTTTTAGGCACCCAGTTCCACGCCATGATCAAATCGATCTATTGTCTCATAGTGGTTGCTCTATAGAAAGAAACTTATATATATAAATATTTTTTTAAATACATTGGTGTAATAAAATTTTTTTTGGTATTTTTTATTGAGGCTTCTCTGTGGCCTAGTGAGCTGAATAAATGAAACATGTAGCAGTGAAATCAAAAACAAAATATATTTTGCAAAAGTAAACCCAAAATGGCATACAGAAAAAGTGAAGTAAAGAAAAAGTAAAAGTAAACAAAACCAATTTAATACAAAAGCAAACACAATTCATTGCGATTAAATACCTCTTTCTTATCACCAAACTCTAAAAATACGTCATAACATTTACATAAACAGAGCCCCCTCACACCAGCAAGTGGTGTGAGGATAATGAAGATAATACGTGATATGTGGATAAATGATAAATAATTGAGAAAATAAAACAACATGATTAAATACAAAATAAAAACATCTGTCATAACAGCAAACACAGTTTGACAATCATTGTTCAGTGCTTTTAACACCGCTCAGACAATTTTGTCACACTTAGAAATAAAATTTAAACATTTATTAAAAATTACAAATAAACAAAAAGGACTAATTTTTCAAATAATTTGAACATTAAAATGAGAAGAAGAATTTAACAATTAAATTAACATTTACTAGCAATAAAATAATGTTTTGGTTGCAATAATTTAAATCATGATTATTATTTGAATTTTGAATTGATTTCATTTCATTTTCCTTTCGATAAATTTATTGTTCACAATACCTAATGCATTTAAAAAACAAACAAGATAAACATCTCAATAAAAACGAATGCATATTGTTGTTCAATAAAACACAGTTAAGGCCTAATTATACATTATAATATAATAATAATAATATCTAATTCTCCTTATACCTTTTTTATTAGTAAATTAAATTTCCCTGCGCAACATTTAGCCTTGGAATTTCATAAAACGAATTAAAATTATTTAATGTCTTGTTTATAATTTAGAAATTCTAGGCTGTTTATATTTGGGAGTCATGCATCATGCTGTGAAGAGAGAATGAGTTAGCGACTTACTTGGCAGCTAAAAAACACTTCCTTCGGAAAAACGAGTTTAAAGGCAAATTGCGGTGTATAAACACATTAGTCTTCTAAGAAATGTTAGGATCACTCAGCTCCGAGAAAATATCACAATTAAATGCTACACGGAAACATTGTTGTGTTTGTGGAGAAATAATTGTTTATGACGCACAACTATTAGGAACCTCTTGCGGCCATAATTTTCACCGAGCGTGCTTTAACATTAGAGCTAGCACTAACAAGCAGTGTCCACTTGTCACGCAAATCTTAATCAAAGCATATCAGCCTCATCTGAAAATCTTAGGCTTACCATCTCAAACGCACGAAAGCTTTGCAAACCAAGTCTCAGAAGAAATGTGCGATTACATTGAGCCAGCTCAATATGTTTAACTCTGATGAACAAAATATATCCCAAGCCTCTCTAAACTCTCAGCCAGAAACTGTAGTTGTCACAAAAGCAGAATCTATTTAGCAGTCGATAGCCGAGTAGTAGCTATGGTAGAACAAACACGTATTCTTGCAGATAGCATGGCCGATCAAACTCAACTCAAGCTATTTATGATGGCCTTCGTATAAATTCCGACTCGAAACAAATGCAGGCAGAAAACCACCTGTAGCTGAAGTAGAGCAACAAACCCTGCATCAATTTCTTAATTTGTCTAGTAACGGGCAGACTCCTGACAATGGACTTAATTACAATCTTAGTACATCAGCTTTAGATATTCACCCGGATGGTGTTAGTCAGATAATGGTTAACTGGCAGCTCAACTGGCAGAACTATAGAAGATTTCATTTATCGCGACCAAGCCCTAACGAAGCAAACCTTAGGTGGTTAAGTTGAAATATCTGCCCAATACGCTAGAAACCTTTTTGAACAAATTGCCAGTGAGTGGTTTTGGCGCTACCATAAAAGTGTTCTAGACGTACAATGGAAAGATCTGGTTCAGGCACTGCGCGATCAGTTCAAGGACGACAGAACAGATAGGAATATCCGAACTGAAATGGAGCTCAGAAAACAGCGACCAAATGAATCATTTGATGACTTTTGTTTATGGGGAAAACTTTTGGTTGAAATTTAGTTTAGAAATTTAAATTAAACGCACGATAGGTTCAATTGAAATTATTTCTTGATTATATTAGCTGTGCTCGGAGTTGCAGCGATTTTGTGTAACTGACTTGCCGAAAGCTTGACTTTAAATTTTTGTACATGTTTTCGCTGTAGCTCAGCTGAATAAATAAACATACTCCCCCCGTTGGAAGAGGCACGGTTCCAACCAAATGGGATTCGATGGGCAGAGCGGCTAGTTTGGTGACGGTCCTTTTGGTAAGACCTGTAGCTGTCCGGACCACAGCTACTCTGACTACGCCGTCCTTTCCGGGTTTGACTTCACGGATGCACCCAAGCTGACATTTCATCGGTGGAAGGTTGTTCTCCTGAAGCAATACAACACGACCGATTTGGATGTTGGATGTTTTGATCCGCCATTTGCTTCGTTTTTGCAACAGGGACAAATACTCACTGCTCTATCATTTCCAGAAGTGCTGCTGCATTTGTGTTATTCTTTGCTAACTGCTTAGCCGGCCTTCGTAAAGATGAGTAACGTCAGGCTCAGGAAACCTTGTGTAGCTGGAACCTTTGAGGAAATGCGCTGGCGTTAGCATCTCAAAATTGTCAGCGTTTTCTGAAATTGGACAAAGCGGACGGGAGTTAAGAATGGCAGAAATTTCATATGCAAGAGTTCTTAATTCATCAAGGGCTAAGATGGCTGCACCGACAACTCGGTAGAAGTGAAATTTTGCCGATTTTACATGGGAGGCCCATAGACCACCGAAATGTGGGGCACGCGGGGGCTTGAACTTCCAATCAATCCCATTCGCTAAGCAGGAAGAAGTTATCGAAGCCGTGTGCGGTTCGCTCAAAAATAACTCCTTCAGTTCCGCTAGCTCTCGTTTAGCGCCAACAAAGTTTGTCGCATTATCACTCCAAATAGTACGTGGACGGCCTCTGAGGCTAATGAATCTTCTCAAAGCTGCAATGAAAGAATCCGTTGTGAGATCCTGGACGACTTCCAAGTGCGCAGCCTTCGTCGAAAAGCCGACAAAGACGGCGATGTAGCACTTGTGGGGTGCTTTGTTCCGGGCCTCTGACTTGTGATAGAACGGTCCACAATAGTCCACTCCTGTGGTGTGAAAAGCTGGGTTAGGCTGAACTCGATCTACTGGCAGGCTACCCATCATGTGTTCCGAAGCCCCAGGCTTCATCCGAAAGCATCTGAAGCATTTGTTGATGACGCTAGCCACGAACTTTCGGCCTCCAAGTGGCCAATACCTTTGCCGTAAAGCAGCGAGCAACGCCTGTGGCCCTGCGTGGAAGTATTTCTCATGATAATAGACGATAATCGCTCCGGTGACCGGATGATCCTTGGGTAACAATATCGGATGCTTAACCTCGTAGTCCAAGCTCGCATTTTGAAGCCTTTCAAAAACACGAAGTAAACCCTCAGAGCTAAGTATTGGCTTCAGAGAAATCAACTTGCTCTTCGGAGGACAAGGCTTGCCTTGGCTAAGAACCTCATACTCCACCGCTATGTGAACCTGTTGAATGCTCCTTAGAAGCAGAACGGTTCCGAAGCTGATCTCGTCAACGGTAAGATAGATGGTTGAAGGTAATGATTTGGCTCTGCAGTTTGAAATGAATCGATAAATGTACGCGAAAACACGCTGCAACTTGTCGAATGAGTTGAGAAACTTGCAGTTGATAGATATGTCAGTGCCAACGGTTCCAATAAGCGCCGTAGAACGCCGTTCCGGAAGGTTCTTTATTGCATCTACGTTCGACGCTCCTTTCAGTAGAAATGGAGGTCCATTTGCCCAAAGGGAGTGCTCCAGCAATTCTTTGGGGGTACATCCGCGCGATACCACATCCGCCGGATTCAAGTCTGTTGGAACATGATGCCAAGCCATTCCTTTCGTCATTTCCTGGATTTTCGCGATTCTATTAGACACAAATACGTTGAACTCCCTCGACTCCGGCCAGCAGTGAAAGCTGCAATCAAAACCTATGGTTTCCTTAACGTTTACGATAAGCTCAGCCAATAAACACGCTGCTGAAAGTTATAATCTTGGTATTGTTAAAGCTTTTAAGGGAGCTACTCTAGACTTGGCGCAGAGTAGATGTGATTCAGCGTTGCCATTGAACTCCGACCGCAAATATAAGCACGCGCCGTAACAGAATTCGTGCATCTCGACGGAAGCCTGCGATTTCATTACGAATCGTGGAAATTTTAGGTTCTGGACGATCGACAACTGAGAGGTCAACTCCCCCCATGACGAAAGAAGGGGCTCTGGCAGTGTGTCGTCCCAATCTATGTAAGTGCTCCATAGCTTTTGCAAAAAATTTTTGGATTTTGTAACAATGGGTGCTATTAAACCAAGCGGATCATAAAATAAAATAAAATAAAATAATCCGTTTTGTTGCTCGTTGACTTGATAAAATTTGTGCAAAGTTCAAGAGAAGATTATCCGAAGATGGATCCCAGACCAACCCCAAAGCTTTGGCGATAGCTGATCCGTCGTGGAATTTAATCAATTGCTCTTTATCGCGATCAGACTCTCCTTCGAGAGCGCTTGCTTCATTCGAACACCATTTTCGGATCGGAAAGTGGCCGCGCGCCAGTAGCTCCTTTACCTGATGACGAATTTCTTTCACCTCTTCAACTGAATCGCCACCAGAGATTAGATCGTCCACATAAAAATCTCTACGAACGATTTTAGCTCCAACTGGAAATGATTCCTCTTCATCATAAGAGAGCTGATGCATGGCTCTTATAGCCAAGAAGGCAACCGACTTGGTTCCATAAGTTATTTTGCTTAGTTTATAAACACTTAATTTATCTGTGGAGTTCTCTCGCCAAATGATACATTGCAAAAAGTCATCAGTGTACGAAACACGAACGCAACGGAACATCTTGCAGATGTCTCCACAAAGTGCTACTTTAAAAAATCTA
The DNA here is from genome assembly GCF_025200985.1 of Drosophila gunungcola. NCBI lineage: Eukaryota > Metazoa > Arthropoda > Insecta > Diptera > Drosophilidae > Drosophila > Drosophila gunungcola. Next base: position 3,371,107 of record NW_026453163.1, read on the forward strand.
AACCGAAGCAAAATATTAAAGATTTTTTGCTGATTGTTGGTCCTGCTAGAAGCAAGTCGTTTAGAGCTATCCCAGATGTAGTTTTTGCAGAACCATCAAAGACGACACGAAGTTTAGTGGTAGTACTTTCAAGCTTCTGAACAGAATGGTGAGGCAAGAAAAATTGTGGCAACGCAGGATCCCTTAATGCAAGAAACATGTGGCCTAAGTTGAGGTATTCCTGTAAAAATGCCGAATACTGCGCTTTTAAAAAGACGACGGGCCAGACAGTCACCTAAAGATTCGAATCCTAAAGTGGATAAAAGCGAACCGAATCTTGACCATTCTCCAGCCTAATGCAATTTTCTTTGAAATGCTGCTCGCATCGTAAGTCCTCGGCCAGCATCGATGGTTTTTCTGAACTAATGTCTTCAATCTCCCAAAACCGCTTTACTACGGCAGCAAGTGTGTCATCATCTGAATGATCAGCAGGATCCTTGACAATGGCAGCCAAGACAGATTTGCGATTAAGCATACTTGACATCCCTTCAGAAACTATCCAACCAAGCTTGGTGTTTTGAAGCGTGGCAAGGTGCTATCCAAATTAATTTTCCCTTTAAAAAGATCAATTCGTTGTGACTGGTTGAAATGAGGGCCAGCTAGCGAAAGGTTTCTTTCATCCTCCATCCTGTAGTATTTATATTGAAATTTGGCTGGTAATCAGTGATACTATGGGTTACAAAGGCTGCGAATGACGCACGATAGCTTGCATCCCGTGATTGCGCCAGAATATCGACTACCTTATCCCCAGAAATTAGTGTGTGCGATTGTCCAAGTTTCAAATTAAGTTGGCTAGCTAGGCGCGTAGTAATAAAGTTTAACTGAGAAGCTGAATCTAATATTGCTCTGCAGCACGTAATTCATTGGCATTGTATTTAAGGTTTATGGTGGAGAGTGCGTTAAATGGTGATTAGGTTGGGATAATGGAGATGAGCATGACACTAGTGATGATGAAGTCGATGGTAATGGCTGAGAGCTTATAGATGGGTCGGATGATGGAGATGAAACTGAGGTTGATGGTATGGATGACTCTGGGATAATGTGCAGTAATGAATGGTGCTTCATGCGACAATGTTTACAATGAGTTGACTTACATTGCTGCAAGCTATGGCCTTTGCGTAAACAGTTGAGGCAAAGGTGCATTTTCTTTGATTCCCTATATCGAAGATTGGGACTCAAGCTTAAAAATCGGGATCATTTTGGCAAATAATGATCTCTAGCATCGCAAAATAGGCAAATTGGATGGTTTGAGTTAGTAGCAGACGTAATCAGTACACTAGGGTTATATCTATGCATGCTTTTTCACACCTGATGGTGTGGTGTTTGAATTACCACAGCTTGGTCCAAGTTATCTATCATACGGCACCTCTTCTCCAAAAACGACTCCATAGCATCCCAGGTAGACAGCTCAGAGATTGACAAATCATCTTACCATTTTTCACGGGTCCTTTGATCCAGCTTGTGTGTCACGATATGAATGAGAAATCCATCCAGAATTTGTTGTGTAGTGGCCAGGGTATGGATTGCTCGAAGATGCGAATTCATCCAATCGCTGAGCTCCCGAAGACCCTTAGCTGATCCCTTCTCGACACCTTTTAAACCAAATATTGCCTGAACGTGTGCCTGAAAGTGTATAACTTTATTATCAAATCGATTAATAAGTAAATTTAAAGCCTTTTTATAATTTTCATTTGAGGGCTCGAGCGATCGTATGGTTTCCAAAGCCACGCCGCCTGAAGAGGACCTCAAATATTGTAATTTTTCAATATAACTTAGCTCGTCATCATTTCCAATGACCGTGGTAAAAGTTGCAATAAAGTCCGGCCATTCTGAGTACTATCCTTGAAAACGAGCAATCTCTAGATTTGGCAATCGAGGTTTCCTAAATCTGAAAGAAAGATCCGCATTGTTTATAATATCAGAGGATGTAGAATTGGCAGCTGTGGAACCAAGCAAATGCAGTTTGCGCAGAGCTGCTAGGGCCCGATTTAGTTTCGCCTTTAAATCCATTAAGATTGCTGAAAATTCAAACCGCGTATCTTTACTATTCTCCGAAAAGTCCAGTTTTTCCAGCGAAGTCTGTGCAGAATCGAATTCCAAGTTCATAGAGTTCACCCATTCCAGCCGCGCGAGGGCATCAGATTCATCAAACTGCTCAGTAGCTCCAGCAGTTAAGTAATCTTTCATTGCGTTTAGCTGCCGCAAAACGGAACGCACTTTCGCTCGGTAAAACTCGATGTCACTGGGAGCATCATTTTGAGGCTGAATCGCGTCTCCTGGGTTAACCATTTTTTTGTTAATTGTCTGACTGGATTCAGAGGGCAGGAAACACCCTATGCCTATTGCCGCGCAAATGTTAATGCACCGAGCTTCGCCAACAAAGAAACGGAAACTTTGACTTTGTTTTTGATCTTGGCAAAGTAATGTATGTGACCATACACATACACGGCTATTTACACATATATGTATGCAATATACGCGTTTAACAACAATTAATTGCGTTTCCATTTATGTTTAATGTTTGCAGCACAACACGGTTTTGCTTTTTTCACAGCGCGAAAATGCTCAAAAAAAACAAACGGCCGGCCGGCAGCGCGCACATAAAGTGTTCGTGTTATAATAATAATAATATAATAAGTTATTGCTTAAAGGATATTAAACAATGTTAAAAACCGACATGCAGACTCTGATTAAACGAATATCACGTCGGGGTCACCAAAATGTTTATGGGGAAAACAACCAAAATGCCACCCTTTAGTTTAGAAATATAAGTTAAACGCACGATAGGTTTAATTGAAATTAGTTCTTGATTTTATTAGCTGTGCTCGGAGATGCAGCGATTTTGTATAACTGACTTGCCGAAAGCTTGACTTCAAATTTGTGTACATGTTTTCGCTGTAGCTTAGCTGAATAGATAACGCGACAAATGTAGCGAGATAAAACGAAGAAAAAAGCTGCATAACAGACCTGCGTTTGCAGCGCACACCTATAAGCAATTGACTATGTGCTGGCGGTCTGACCTAAACAACTTTTATGGGGCCATAGATGCTGAAGACGATAGACTTTCAGAGCCGAGACAAGAACCAGCTTCTATTGTCAAATCTATACGTCATTTAATTTGAACGCGAGAAATCTTTATGAAGACCGTTTTAAAAGAAAACCCTATTTCGATGCACCTCGAGCTTTGCCACGAAGACAGGTTCATCGGAAATAAAGTTACTCCTAGCATCAATATTAGGCATAAGGCACGATGTGCGCCCTTATGGCCAAGTAGTCCTCTTTAATAAAAGAGTTAATGGGTTAATGGATTTTGGGGCTTCCGTCAGCTGCATATGAGGTAGTTTGGCATCTGAAAAAAAAAAACCAATAAACTCCAAAGTAAGTACTGCTGACTACTACCAAAATATCTTAAGTAGAGTAGTTACGAAACTAAAACCATTTCTTTCTATTTGGCTCCCTCCCTGGCTGGAGACCTCTCCATCGGGATAGACTTTTGGACAGTTTTGATTTACACCTTATGACTCCAAGCTTGATTAGATCATCTATTGAAGACCAAACAATGAGATCACTGTCTCCTAATCAACAAAAACAGAAAGAGGTCAATTTATTCCCTTCATTTTCAAAACAAGGACTAGGTAGAACTACATTAAATTCCCATGTTATTGATGTAGCCGATGCTAAGGCTATTAAACAGCGTCACTATGCCGTGTCACCTGCGGTGGAGAAGCAAATGTATGAGGAGTTGGATCGGATGATTGCACTGGAAGTGATTCAAGAGTCATGGTCGTCTCCTGTCGTTTTAGTGAAAAAACCTAGACAGGTTTACTTTCAAAGATGCCTATCCTATAACATTAATCGATGGAATACATCACAAGTCTTGATCTGAAAGACGCCTTTTGGCAGATACCACTTGATAAAAGCCCTGACGATAAAACTGCCTTTGCGGTCCCTGGTTGTCCTCTTTATGAGTTTGATGGACAAGTAGTGCTAGCACAATTGCATAACGTGGTATTTTCACATCTGGATGATTTATTGATTCTATCTGACTCATTTGAACGCCATCTTGAAGTCCAATCAATAGTCGCTTCCCAATTAACTCGCCAAAATCTATCAACGTCAAAAAAAGCTAGTCACCGTCGAGAAGGTAAATATCGGTTACATGTTATTGGAAATGGTACAATTAGCACTGATCCTGAGAAAATATTGGCGGTAAGACATTTTTCAATACCCCGATCATGATAGGCGTATGATTATAGTACAATTAGCACTGATCCTGACAAAATATTGGCGGTAAGAGATTTTCTCAAGTTTATTAGGAATTATGCTGCTATTTCTTCTCCTATATCAGGTACCCTTAAGTCTAAGAGGAAGTTTGAATGGTCCGAATTAGCTCAGCAGGCTTTCGAATCTTTAAAGGGTCAAATGTGTTCAGCACCCATGCTACATAGAACGAATTTTGTTTTGACATTCTCATTGTACTGCGACGCCAGTCATAAAGGAGTTAAAACGGTGTTAATGCAGATTAATAGTAAGGGAGATGAAGTGCCAATTGCTTTTATGTTAAGAAAAGTTAACCAGTGTCAGAGAAAATATACAATAACTGAAAAATAATGTCACGCTGCTGTTTTAGCAGTAAAGCAATTTAGGGCATACTTAGAAGGACAAAACTTCACAATCATTACCGATCATGCGTCATTAAGGCGGATCATGACTCAAACTGATCTTAGTTCTCGTCTGGCTCTTTGGTTTTTAAAGCTACAATGTTTTCTGTTTAACATACGACACCGAAAGGGATTCCAAAATATAGTACCCGACTCATTATCGCGTTCCATTACCGAAGACTTGCCCTCCTGTTTCCTCGACAGTCTGATAGTCGATATAACATCTTCCGAATTTAAATCGGTAGATAACGAGGCACTCAAGAACAATATAGGAAAAAATCATTCTAATTTGCCAGACCTGAAGATTGAAGACGAGTATATGTTTCGGAGAGCGCAGCATGCCGCTGGAACTTATGTGTCAGACGACTCCTGCTGGAAGCTTTGGGTGCCACGATGTCAAGTTACACTCCCACGTTATAATAAATAAAACATTAGAAATGCTCAGACGGCAATAATTCTGGACTAACATGGTTACTGATGTTCAAAATTCATCAATTCATGCGATACCTGCCGTGGCTCTAAGCATTCCAATCAGACAATGAAATCTCCAATGGGTAAATCTGGGAATATAGGCATCCTTGTTGTATTAAATCAGCTTTCCAAATGTCCATTTTTAAAGGCTGATCGTAATTTTACTGCTGAGTTTATACTACTTGGAAGAAGACCTATTTCATTGTTTCGGTACTACAAAAACTATTGTATCCGACAACGGTTCAGTTTAAGTCCAAAACATTTAGTTCCTTGTTAAATAAATATAACAATGGGCGCAGCTATACAGCTTTCAACTCTCCTCAGACGAATGCTTCGAAAAGAATAAATAGATCAGTGCTACTTTTGGCCAGCACGTGGTCAATAAGCTATTGCGAACTTAAAATTTGCTGGACGATGGCAGCGTACAATTTAACAGAGAAGATTCGTTTAATATTTTGCGGACAAAAACTAAAGACTCTATGCAATCTCATCGCACTCGTAACGAAAGGGCTTACAGCTTGCGAGCAAGGGAAGTATTGTTTCAAGTTGGCCAAGAGGTATATAGGCGCAACTTTCAGCAATGCTAATTTACAAAGGGATTTAGCGCGAAATTAGCCCCAAGCTTCGTCAAAGCGAGAATTCAAAAGAAGTTCGGAAATTATTATTATGAGTTGGAAGACGTTCAAGGGCGCATTATAGGAAAGTTTCACGCAAAATATACGTGAATCTCGCTCGTGATGCATGCACCACCAGCGTGATTTTAGTTTAATCTAATAGTACAACCTGTTTAAGGATAAGCTTTAAGTTACCTTAAAAAAGATAAAGTAAGACCAGCTCATCACATTCCGCGAAGCATTAATTATATTTCTCTTCACAAGGTCTATTAAAAAAAATGTAAAAATTCATAAACAAATTTTTCACTGACAGCACGTGCAGTTTTAAATTATAAATAACAGAGTTATTCGTGGGAAATATTATCCTGCGCGTACCTAAATGTGTTTTCATTGAACATTATTAAGATTGGGTGCCGTCTTAAGGTATTTAATTCCCTAATCACATGTTTTAGGCACCCAGTTCCACACCATGTTCAAATTGATCTATTGTCTCATAGTGGTTGCTCTATAGAAAGAAGCTTATATATATAAATATTTTTTTAAATACATAGGTGTGGTAAAATTTTTTTTGGTATTTTTTATTGAGGCTTCTCTGTGGCCTAGTGAGGTGAATAAATAAAACATGTAAAAGTGAAATCAAAAACAAAATTATATCTTACAAAAGTAAACGCAAAATGGCAAACAGAAAAAGTGAAGTAAAGAACAAGTAAAAGTAAAACGTAAACAAAACCAATTTAATACAAAAACAAACTCAATTCATTGCAATTAAATACCTCTTTCATACCACCAAACTCTAAAAAATACGTCATAACATTTACATAAACAGAGCCCCCTCACACCAGCAAAAAATCTTTTTTACGTGAAGAAATAAAACTATTTACTTTAAATTGTATTTAAATTTAGTGATTTTATGATTATAACGTTTAAATAAAAGACAATACGTGATATGTGGATAAATGATAAATAATTGAGAAAATAAAACAACATGATTAAATACAAAATAAAAACATCTGTCATAACAGCAAACACAGTTTGACAATAATTTTCTGTGCTTTTAACACCGCTCAGACAACTTTGACTACACTTAGAAATAAAATTTTATCTTTTATTAAAAATTACAAATAAACTAGAAAGACTAATTTTTCAAATATTTTGAACACTTTTGGTACCAAAATGAGAAGAAAAATTTAACAATTAAATGTTAATTACTAGCAATAAAATAATTTTTTAGTTGCAATAATTATTAGTACCGCGACCTATAAGATCTATTGTACCCGCATTCGGAGCCTACAGCTCAGATATCAACTCACTTCCTCGAATAAAGTCGAGGAATTTTAATGGGTTGATTCTTCCTAAGAGCTCAGGTGTAAGAGTTCTGGTTCCTATGATTTTATGTCATATACTTGCTAATGCCGGACAGTCTGCGATGATGTGTTTAGAGGTTTCGTCCTCTTTGTCGCAGAATCTGCAAGTTCTACTGCTGGTTATTCCCATCTTACCTAGGTGTCTTTTCAGTCTACAGTGCCCGGTTAGTAATCCGGTAACGATCCTAAGTGAATTATTCCCTAGTTGAATAAGTTCCTTGAACCTCTTCTTGTTGTAGTTATTTATTAAAATTTTGGCTTGCCTTAGGCCTGGGGTATTTCTCCAGTGTTCTTGCCTCATGGCGCCTTCCTCTTTCCTAAGGTATTCCTTTATAGTGTGCCTCCCTATGCCACAGTAGGGCGCTGGTCCTATCAGGGGCTGTTCGGCTCCTGGTTTTGCAAGCTAATTTCCGGATATATCCTTATGTCCCGGAGTCCATCTGAGGGCCAGCCTATTTCGGCTGCCCAATATATTTAGCTTACTCTTCACCTCTAGGACTAGTTCCGAGGTGATTTTGTTACTATGTAAAGCAGTAATTGCTGCTCGGCTGTCCGAAAGGATCGATATGTCCCTTTCCTTGTATCCACGCTGTATGTTGAGCTCTGCACAACGTCCAATGGCACATACCTCAGCTCCTCAGCCTGGAATATGCTGGTATATTGGCCAAGGGATTCGTGGTATTTTATGCGAGGCCCTACCACTCCAAGGCCCGAGCCTTGTTGTGTCAGGGATCCATCTGTGTACCATGCTATGGGTGCACTTCAGACAATGTTGTCCAGTCTTTCTTATTGCCTAGGTGTACTGTGAAGTTCTGCTCGAAGATTAATTCGGCTGTCATTTCATCCCTAGGGTGGAGTATTAGGGGCACCTCACCTAACAGATTAGTCGCATCCCTGTTATTTAGAATGCCACCACTACCTGTGCCCTCAGTGCTTATTCTCAGGAGTGTAGCTTTGCGTTGAATTTCAATTACACAGTGGAGTGGTGTTAGCTCCATCAGAATTTCTAAGGCAGTTGTAGGACAGGTCCTCATTGCCTCTGTCATGCATACGCAGGCAAGTTTTTGCAACTTCCCTAGCTGGTTTTGCATGCTGGTGAGCTTAGCTCGTTTACCCCATGCAAGTGCTCCGTAAGTGAGGATTGGTCTTACAATCATTAAGTATAGCCATCGTATTATCTGAGGCCTGGTTCCCCTAGGATTTCCCAGCAATTTTCCGACAGGTATAGAGTGCTCTGTAACACTTTTCCAATGTCTTTTGGACAAGGTAAGCGAAGTTCAGCTTACTATCCAAGGTGGTTCCAAGATATTTAACCTCTCGGCTAGTTTCTATAGGAGTTCCTAGCAGTGAGATTTGTCTTATTCTCTGTAGTTTGTATTTCCTTGTGAAGGGAACGATGACTGTCTTAGCAGGATTTAAGTTGAGTCCAACCTCCCTGCACCAGTCTAGTGTTGTCTTTAAACTGAGTTGGACGATGTCGCAGAGTGTCGCTTCAAATTTGCCCCTGGCGATTATCACGATGTCATCGACGTATCCCTGACATTGGATTCCTTATTCAGCAAGTTTGCTGAGCAGTTCATCTACTAGCAGACTCCATAGCAAAGGGGAGAGTACTCCTCCTTGCGGGCAGCCACTGCTGGTTGCAATTGTCACGCTATCCGAGCCCAGTGTACATGTTGCTTGCCTGGATTCAAGTAGTTTGCCAATCCATTTGCTCGTGGTAACGTCTATGTTCTTTCTGGATAGGGCAGCTCGAACCGCATCATGTGATGTGTTGTCGAAGGCTCCCTCTATGTCTAGAAAAGCACAGATAACTATTTCTTTGCTGTCAATTGCCCCTTCTAGGGTGCGACATAGTTGATACAGTGCAGTGTCTGTTGAACGGCCTGCTCTGTATGCATGCTGTGTGATTTGCAGCGGACAGTCTCTGAGAGCTGCTCTTCTGATATTGTAGTCTACCAGTTTTTCCAACGTCTTAAGACAAAACGAAGTTAAGCTGATAGGTCTGAAGGACTTTGGGTGATATCTGGTGATATCTTTCTTCCCGATCTGGGGATGAAGACCACCCTAGCGCTGCACCATGCACTTGGGATGTATCCAAGGGCTAGGCTGCTCACCATTAGTCTTCTTAGGCGGGTTAGAAGTAGTTCCTGCCCCTGCTGTAAGAAAGATGGAGAGATCATGTCTAATCCCGGTGATTTAAATGGTTAGAAGGTTCCAATAGCCCATTTGAGTTTCTCGGGCGTAACTATAGACTTGGCTGTTGCCCAGTCACTAGCTACTGTCCTAGGGGTTCTATGTTGATCACGCATTATGTTTCCCGTAATAGGAGTATTTCACGGGAAATGCGTGTCAAATAGCAATTCTAATTTCTCCCGATCCGTGGAGGTGAAGGTGTTATTCCCTTTCCTCAGGGCTAAATTACTATCCGTTGCACTTTTAGCTATTGCCTCGTGCAGTCTCGCGCCCTCGTTGATGTAACTTATTGCCTCACAGAAGTTCCTTTCCTGATCTCTTTGTTGAAGAGCGTCAGGCTTTGCCCGTACAGTTCTCAGTTTCTACCAGTTTTTGGTTTGTTGAAGAGCTTCCGAGTGGTTACTAGTTGTCGTTGAAGACTAGCATTCCACCATGGTGCGTCTGTTTCCCGCTTCTGTCTGCCTAGAGGACAACTGTCTTCAAAGGCATTCACTATTTCGTGACCTAGGTTGTCTACCGCTCTATTTAATTCCAAGGGATGTCTAGGGTTTCCTGACGGTTCGTTGGAAAGATTGAGCTCTAGAGTTGACCTGAGTTTGTCCCATTTTGTTTTCCTGGGGTTTCTTTTAGGGTTACATCTTTTTGTATTGAAGGCTTCCTCAAAAAAAATTGTCCTGTGGACGGATCTGGGGCAGCACGGATGTCAGCATCAGAGGTGAGCAATTACTAGAATTTATTTTAAACAATAACCTAGAGATCTGTAATGTCGGCGCCAGGCCATTTGTTACTAGGGAACGGGAAGAGGTGCTAGACATAACTCTGGCAACCAATTCATTAACAACCCACATAAGGAACTGGCGTTGGCATCACATCCTATGATGAGGGGGTTCTTGTTCGTCCGGCAGTGGTCCACGAGCCCGGGTATTACTGGCGGTGGACAGGCAAAGTAGGCGGAGGCCACTGCTAGCTTCGGTGGCTACGGCGACGCAGTCTCTGCTCATGAACGCTGAAAAGAACTCGCATATTACCTTAGTGTCTTTCGTGTACAGGCCTTTTATGCCATGGTGCCACAAGGGTTAGCCCTAGGTGTTGGGAAATGAACATCCTCGCCAAGACAGCAGATGCTGCTTTGGCCCGATGGATGTTTACCTGGGCTAGCCGAGTGCTGCTTGTTGCAGCCATCACTCCGAGGTTAGGTGCTCCGTGATGTCTGGTGAAGAGAGAGAGCAAGTCTCTCCACCACCGTCTATCACGGTAACCTCGGCCTCCTCGCAGCTGTCATCCAAGAGGAGCTCCTGGGCCAGCTCCCCAATGTCCATGCTAGTGATGGATTGTCCATCCTGCTCCCCACTCTGCGACTTCGGCTCCACATTCAGTGGTTCGAGGGTATCCTCAACAGCCTCGCAGATGTCGTCACTGGGCGTCCTTCCGGAGCTTTCTTAGCCTTTTTCAGACCGCTCACGGTGACGTGGCCAAACCGGAAGTTGAGCTTGTGCTCACGCTCCACTATCTTATCCCTTCCGGTCTGGTCTATCCCTACGACCAGGAGTGCACCAGCTCCGTCGTTCTTCCTGGAGATGACTTTCCAGGCGTCCGTCTCGACACGGTTATGGAAACCAATGAAGGCTAGTATCTCATCATTGGTCCGGTCTGAGCTCCTCGGGCAGAACAACGTGGCGTTGTAAGCTGCCGGGATGTCTGCTCCCGAGCGGGTTTCTAGGGATACTCCCTTCCACGTCCGCAGCTGAGGTACGGCAGACTTAAGCCACTCAGCTGAGCCTTCATCCAGGCAGTCGATAATCAGGTAACCCACACTGAAGTGGATTCCCCTGAAAACGACCGACCGCTCCACGCTGACGTGAGCATCTCGTCCATGACCGATTTCTGGAGCCCGGATAGTTCCTCTGCGGCCAGGCTGGCCGCCGGGAAACCCTCCGGGAGTATGACCACCCTTATAAGCGTGGCTTTCTTGGCAGCCTCCGCGTATGTCGGACAGGGTCCGATGACCGGTGGTGCCGAGCTAGAGGGTCGTCCTCCGGCGGTTGTCGGCTGCTGGTTTTGGCGGGGCTGAGAATGTATCTTCCTGGCCTGCACCTTTGCCCTTTCTGCCGCTGCTGCTGCTGATGTGCTAGGCCCCTCTTGCCCAGGGACCCGTGAGGACGTCTCACTAGCCCCTGTGCCGTGCCTAGACCTCTTGGGGTTATCTGTTGGTGGTGTGCGGCTGGCCTTCTTCAAGGCCTCCTCCGGTGTTGCTAGCGCTTTTTCACAACTAACCTTCCCAGAAGGCCGTTCGCTATCCGCAACCGCCTGGTGGCCTCAGCTAATTCTTGAGGACCAAGTTGCAATAATTTAAATCATGAATATTATTTGAATTTTGAATTGATTTCATTTCTTTTTCCTTTCGATTAATTTATTATTCACAATATCTAAATCATTAAAAAAAAAAACAAGATAAGCATCTCAATAAAAACGAATGCATATTATTGTTCAATAAAACACAGTTAAGGCCTTATTATACATTATATTATAAACCTATCTAATTCTCCTTATACCTTTTTTATTAGTAAATTAAATTTCCCGGCGCAACCTTTAGCCTTGGAATTTTATAAAACGAATTAAAATGATTTAATGTATTGTTTATAATTTAGAAATGATATTTTAGGCTGTTTATATTTGGGAGTCATGCATCATGCTGTGAAGAGAGGATGAGTTAGCGACTTACTTGGCAGCTAAAAAACACTTTCTTCGGAAAAACGAGTTTAAAGGTAAATTGCGGTGTATAACTTGATTGCAATATGTACCTTACAGTTAGAAGGAAAAATAATATTTAGACAGATTAAAATAAAAAATTAAAAAAAAATTGGATGGATTTTTTTTTTTAATTATCTTTCCTAATAATGTACGTTAATTAATTACTGCCTTCGTATTAAACTTTACAATTTTGAACTCTTCAGTAACCTTAAATATTACCACTTTCACTATAAACACATTAGTCTACTAAGAAATGTTAGGATCAAAAAGCTCCGAGAAAATATCACAATTAAATGACACACGGAAACATTGTTGTGTTTGTGGAGAAATAATTACGATCCTCTTGCGGCCATAATTTTCACCGAGCGTGCTTTAACAATAGAGCTAGCACTAACAAGCAATGTGCACTTGTCACGCAAATCTTAATCAAAGCATATCAGCCTCATCTGAAAATCTTAGGCTTACCATTTCAAACGCACGAAAGCTCTGCAAGCCAGGTCTCAGAAAAAATGTGCGATTACATTGAGCCAGCTCAATATGTTTAACTCTGATGAACAAAATATATCCCAAGCCTCTCTAAACTCTCAGCCAGAAACTGTAGTTGTCACAAAGGCAGAATCTATTTAGCAGTCGATAGCCGAGTAGTAGCTATGGTAGAACAAACACGTATTCTTGCAGATAGCATGGCCGATCAAACTCAACTCAAGCTATTTATGATGGCATCCGACTCGAAACAAATGCAGGCAGAAAACCACCTGTAGCTGAAGTAGAGCACCAAACCCTGCATCAATTTATTAATTTGTCTAGTAACGGACAGACTCCTGACAATGGACTTAATTACAATCTTAGTACAGCAGCTTTAGATATTCATCCGGATGGTGTTAGTCAGATAATGGTTAACTGGCAGCTCAACTGGCAGGTATGTCTATAGAAGATTTCATTTGTCGCGACAAAGCTTTAACTAAGCAAACCTTGGTGGAAAAGTTGAAATATCTGCCCAATACGCTAGAAACCTTTTTGAGGAAATTGCCAGTGAGTGGTTTTGGCGCTACCATAAAAGTGTTCTGGTTCAGGCACTGCGCGGTCAGTTCAAGGACGACAGAACAGATAGGAATATCCGAACTGAAATGGAGCTCAGAAAACAGCGACCAAATGAATCATTTGATGACTTTTATGGGGCCATAGATGCTTAAGACGATAGACTTTCAGAACCGAGACAACAACCAGCTTCTATTGTCAAATCTATACGTCATTTGACGTATGCCACGAAAACAGGTTCATGCCGTTTCTCGTCCAGGTCCCGAGGTCACTTCTGAAGTGAAATCAGAGCCTGGTGAAGACATTGAGCTCTCTTCTTGTTGGAATTGCGCTAAAAAAGGGAACCGATACCAACAGTGTATGGCGGAGCGTAGAATATTCTGTTATGGTTGCGGCCAGACAGATACATAAAAGCCCAGCTGTACAAAGTGTAGTTCCAGTTTTTCAAAAAACTTCCAAGCTTGCGCACCACAAACACAAACAATTCCGATTCATCGAACATTCAGATCGTATAAATCAAACAGCCGAACCCATTTTCCCTGACTTATCTTCTAATCACCCGTCTGCGTTACTGATAGTACATAAAACCGTTCCAAATTTCTTCGAATAGCTTTTAAAAACAATGAAAGTCGGAAATAATTAATGTTACTCCTAGCATCAACAGTAGGCATAAGGCACGATGTGCGCCCTTATGGCCAAGTAGTCCTCTTTAATAAAAGAGTTATGGGTTAAAGGATTCTGGGGCATCTGAATAAAAAAAAAGCCAATAACCTCTAAAGTAAGTACTGCTGACTACTACCAAAATATCTTTAGTAGAGTAGTTTTGAAACTAAAACCATTTCTTTCTATTTGGCTCCCTCCCTGGCTGGAGACCTCTCCCTCGGGATAGACTTTTGGACAGTTTTGATTTACACCTTATGACTCCAAGCTTGATTAGATCATCTCTTGAAGACCAAACAATGAGATCACTGTCTCCTAATCAACAAAAACAGAAAGCGGTCAATTTATTCCCTTTATTTTCCAAACAAGGACTTGATAGAACTACATTAAATTCCCATGTTATTGATGTAGCCGATGCTAAGGCTATTAAACAGCGTCACTATGCCGTGTCACCTGCGGTGGAGAAGCAAATGTATGAGGAGTTGGATCGGATGATTGCACTGGAAGTGATTCAAGAGTCATGGTCGTCTCCTGTCGTTTTAGTGAAAAAACCTGGACAGGTTTACTTTCAAAGATGCCTATCCTATAACATTAATCGATGGAATACATCACAAGTCTTGATCTGAAAGACGCCTTTTGGCATATACCACTTGAAAAAAGCCCTGACGATAAAACTGCCTTTGCGGTCCCTGGTTGTCCTCTTTATGAGTTTGATGGACAAGATGGTGCCAGCACAATTGTGTAACAAGGTATTTTTACATCTGGATGATTTATTGATTCTATCTGACTCATTTGAACGCTATCTTGAAGTACAATCAATAGTCGCTTCCCAATTAACTGCCAAAATCTATCAACGTCGAAAAAAAGCTAGTCACCGTCGAGAAGATAAATATCGGTGACGTGTTATTGGAAATGGTACAATTAGCACTGGTCCTGACAAAATATTGGAGGTAAGACATATTTCAATACCACGATCATGATAGGGGTATGATTATGGTACAATTAGCACTGGTCCTGACAAAATATTGGCGGTAAGAGATTTTTTCAAGTTTATTAGGAATTATGCCGCTATTTCTTCTCCTATATCAGATATCCTTAAGTCTTTGCTTTGACATTCTCATTGCACTGCGACGCCAGTCATAAAGGCGTTGAAACGGTGTTAATGCAGATTAATAGTAAGGGAGATGAAGTGCTAATTTCTTTTATGTCAAGAAAACTTAACCAGTGTCAGAGAAAATATACAAGCAATTAAGGGCATACTTAGAAGGACAAAACTTTACAATCATTACCGATCATGCGTCATTAAGGCGGATCATGTCTCAAACTGATCTTAGTTCTCGTCTGGCTCTTTGGTTTTTAAAGCTACAATGTTTTCTGTTTAACATACGACACCGAAAGGGATTCCAAAATATAGTACCCGACTCATTATCGCGTTCCATTACCAAAGACTTGCCCTCCTGTTTCCTCGACAGTCTGATAGTCGATATAACATCTTCCGAATTTAAATCGGTAGATAACGAGGCTCTCAAGAACAAAATAGGAAAAAATCATTATAATTTGTCAGACCTGAAGATTGAAGGCGAGTATACATTTCGGAGAGCGCAGCATGCCGCCGGAGCTTATGTGTCAGACGACTCCTGCTGGAAGCTTTGGATGCCACGATGTCAAGTGTTGTCTGCCCTGAAAATGGCCCATGACGATCCGTTACACTCACACGTTGGAATAAATAAAACATTAGAAATGCTCAGACGGCAATAATAATGGCCTTACATGGTTACTGATGTTTAAAATTCATCAATTCATGTGATACCTGCCGTGGCTCTAAGCATTCCAATCAGACAATGAAATCTCCAATGGGTCACACAGGTCACCTATTCAAAAGTTGTTTCTTGATTTTTGGGACAAATCCACGCGGTAAATCTGGGAATGTAGGCATCCTTGTCGTATTAAATCAGTTTTCCAAGTTTCCATTTTTGAAGGCTGTGCGTAATTTTACTGCTGAGTCTATACTACTTGGAAGAAGACCTATTTCATTGTTTCGGAACTCCAAAACCATAGTATCCGACAACGGAGTTCAGTTTAAGTCCAAAACAATTAATTCCTTGTTAAATAAATATAACAATGGGCGCAGCTATACAGCTTTCAACTCTCCTCAGACGAATGCTTCGGAAAGAATAAAAAGATCAGTGCTCTCAGCTTTCAAAGCATACGTTGATCCAAACCAGTGAATTTGGGATGAAAAATTAAGTAGCATTTGTTATGCACTTTGCTCTTGTTTCTACTTAGCCATAAATACAAGCATTTATAGGCTTGCATTTGGCCAACGCGTGGTCATGAACGGAAGCAGCTATAAGCTATTGCGAACTTAAGATTTGCTGGACGATGGCAGCGTACAATTTAACAGAGAAGATTCGTTTAATATTTTTTAATATTTTTTACAAAGGGATTTAGCGCGAAATTAGCCCCAAGCTTCGTCAAAGCGAGAATTCAAAAGAAGTTCGGAAATTATTATTATGAGTTGGAAGACGTTCAAGGGCGCATTATAGGAAAGTTTCACGCAAAATATACGTGAATCTCGCTCGTGATGCGTGCACCACCAGCGTGATTTTAGATTAATCTAATAGTATTACCTGTTTAAGGATAAGCTTTAAGTTACCTAAATAAAGATAAAGTAAGACCAGCTCATCACATTCTGCGAAGCATTGATTATATTTCTCTTCACAAGGTCTATTACCTCGTGGCTGCCAAGTTGTAAAGATATATAAAAAAAAATGTAAAAATACATAAAAAAATTTTTCACTGCCAGCACGTGCAGTTTTAAATTATAAATAACAGAGTTATTCGTGGGAAATATTATCCTTCGCGTACCTAAATGTGTTTTCATAGAATATTTTCTAGATTGGGTGCCGTCTTAAGGTATTTAATTCCCTAACCACATGATTTAGGCACCCAGTTCCACACCAAGATCAAATCGATCTATTGTTTCATAGTGGTTGCTCTATAGAAAGAAACTTATATATATATATATATATTTATATATATATATATATATATATATTATATATATATATATATATATATATATATATATATATATATATATATATATATAAGTTTCTTTCTATATATATATATATATATATATATATATATATATATATATATATATATATTTGAATACATTGGTGTGGTAAAATTTTTTTTTGGTATTTTTTATTGAGGCTTCTCTGTGGCCTAGTGAGGTGAATAAATAAAACATGTAAAAGTGAAATCAAAAACAAAATATATTTTACAAAAGTAAACCCAAAATGGCATACAGAAAAAGTGAAGTAAAGAAAAAGTAAAAGTAAAATGTAAACAAAACCAATTTAATACAAAAACAAACTCAATTCATTGCGATTAAATACCTCTTTCTTATCACCAAACTCTAAAACTACGTCATAACATAACATAACATAAACAGAGCCCCCTCACACCAGCAAAAAATCTTTTGGACGTGAAGAAATAAAACTATTTACTTTAAATTTTATTTAAATTAAGTGATTTGATGATTATGTGATATGTAAATAATTGATAAATAATTGAGAAATTAAAACAACATGATTAAATACAAAATAAAAACATCTGTCATAACAGAAAACACAACTTTGACTACACTTCAAAAAAAAATTTAAACATTTATTAAAAATTACAAATAAACGAAAAAGACTAATTTTTCAAATATTTTGAACACTTTTGGTACTAAAATGAGAAGAAGAATTTTACAATTAAATGTTAATTATTAGCAATAAATTAATTTTTTGGTTGCAAAGATTTAAATCATGAATATTATTTGAATTTTGAATTGATTTCATTTCTTTTTCCATTCGATAAATTTATTATTCACAATATCTAATGCATTTAAAAAACAAAAAAATAAACATCTCAATAAAAACAAATGCATATTGTTGTTCAATAAAACACAGTTAAGGCCTAATTATACATTATATTATAAACCTATCTAATTCTCCTTATATTTTTTTTATTAGTAAATTAAATTTTCATGCGCAACCTTTAGCCTTGGAATTTTACAAAATGATTTAATGTCTTGTTTATAATTTATAAATGATGTTCTAGGCTGTTTATATTTGGGAGTCATGCATCATGCTGTGAAGAGAGGATGAGTTAGCAAATTACTTGGCAGCTAAAAAATACTTCCTTCGGAAAAACGAGTTTAAAGGTAAATTGCGGTGTATAACTTGGTACCTTACAGTTAGAAGGAAAAATAATATTTCGACAGATTTAAATAAAAAATTTTAAAAAATCGATTTTTTTAAAAAAAGGCTGTTTTAAATAGGATTGAAGAAACCTTCGGCAATGAGAGATTTATTTATATCTTATATATTACGGAAAAGTTACAACCTAAGGCCAAGCTCGTCAAATTGGAATATTATTGAATATGGTGATAAAACATTAACAAAGCGACCAATGTCAACTTCCTTAAAATATGATATTTTAAATCTAAGAACAAATATATGTTCCAGACTTATTTAACATACTTAAGACTTTATTGCCGAAATTACATGAGTAAGACAGGGATTTTAAGTAGGAATTTAGGCAGGATAATGAAGAACTCTTTAAAAAGTTTTCCCAGGAAAAAATAATTTATATTTTAGAGAGAGTAATCACCAGTAATCACCAATTTTGTTCCAATTTGAAAATTTAGCTGCCTCGTTAGTGGTCTACAGGCTTAAAAACAAATAATTATACCACTTAATATAAAACAATTCACTCGCACAGTTTAGACAAATGAAAAAATTTTGTTTTTTTAGGACATTAGTGTAAAGTTTTTATTGTTTTTTTTCCAGATGAAAATACTTTTTAATTTTTTTATAAAAAATAAAAAAATTTATAAAATATCAAGTCAGAAACAATTAAAAAAAACACGATTTTTGCGCGTTTCTATTATTTTTTCCGCCATCGTAACTAGCGGCCCGCTCGCAATATTGTATTTTGTCACCCACTTTTCAATATAGCAGAAAAACAGTATATGGAGTAATATAACTCTCTGTAACAGCTTTATGGCAGCAGGTGACTATAATGCAAATTATCGATACTCTCGTCTTGCTAACACTAAAAGTCGTCAATTATACACAGCTATCACCACCCCAGCGAATAAGGTAGAGTTTCGTAAGCCTGAAAAACTCGCAGTTCTGTCATCTGAACGTTCACCTGTTCTGCTGTGCGTTTTTAACCAGCCATAGCTTCTGAATCAACGAACAAACTGGCTGAAGTACAGAAGAATGAGAGACAAAAATTTAAGAAATATGTAAGCTCCCATAATGTGCCGGAATTTTGGCAATTCTATTAGCCACAAGAGTGTGCTTGATGCCGCTACATTTATCCATGATTACACCACCCTGGAATGCTAGGATCCCAGGACAGATCCGTTCTGAACGTGCAGCACAAAGTTCCGATCGGGGCAGCGCCTTTGGGGCTACCCGGACCTTTGAGCAGAGTGGTCGAGCTGAAACCTGATTGTTTTTAAAAGTCTGATGATTGTTAATTGTCGCTCCATATGTTCGTTCCGATGCATCAACAAAAATGTAGAGTTTTTCCTTTAAAAACGTGTCTGGAATTCTTTACCTTGTCTAGATGTTGCAGATCCTCACGATATTTTGTACATTCGACTTGCAGATCTTCTGGCAGCTCGTCATCCCATTCCAGTTTCGTCTGCTAAAGTTGTTGCAAACCATTTTTTGCCTTTACCAAAACCGATGTAACCTGTTCCTACTGATCAGAGCAGTCAATTCTTTTTGTGAGCCTTGTAGAAGTGGCTCTTTAAATTTTTTCACATAGTTGATCGCTTTTGTGCATCCAAATTAGACCAGGAGTTTTTACGATGTGATGATCAACGGCTTAAGTCGTTTACGATGTCCTCTTTGGAAATTCCTTCTAATATTTTTGTGTGGCTTGTTGTAAACTGTCAAAAACTTTATTAAAAAAAAACAGAGCTCAACGTACTTACATAGAACAGCTTTCTCCCATCTGCAACAAATTTCCTTTCTGGAGAGCACACCCAGACATACCGCCACCGATGGAACCCGACTTGCGATTAAGATCCCAAGTACATGTATGAGTGCGCAGCGACAAAAAAAAGCCTACAATCTTTGTCTCATTTACTAAATGTCTTTAAGCACCATCCGCCACCCAATTACTCTTCAGGCATGCAAAATTTCTAAAACCCATAAGGAACAGGTGAACCCAAAATAAGCTCCTGACTCTGACCTAATTGCGCCTAAGATGATAATCGAGTTATCTAAATGTACAGCTTACTAAAATTTTTAACTCTATACTTAAATACTGACCAATGCAAAAAATCGGCTATAACAATGATCCTTTAAGTGCAGGGAATATTGCATCGGCCTATTTCTAAATGTTTCCCAAGCGTTCTATGGCGTTTGGATCGAAGGCTTGATTTATAAAATTAAGATCCTTCTGCCACAAAACACTCACAGTTTTGTTTTTGGAGAAAACATATAGAAGACCTCATTGGCTAATTAGCTCACGCTCTCCCCTTCAACTTAAATTCAAAGTATTACTTTATTACTCCTGTTTATAGCCAATCTAGACATGTGACTCTAAACTATGGAGCAATAGAAGCAGCAGCAACATAGAGATCATCCAACGAGCGCAATCTAAAATTCTGAGAACAATCACTTGGACCCCATGATATATTGGCAACGTCAAATTTTACAGAGACTTTGATATAAAACCCGTAAAAGAAGAAATAGAGTGCAGAAAAGTTATCTATAACACCAGACTTTCAAAACATCCAAATCAACAAGGCAGACAGCCATGCCTTCCCAGCAGCCATGCCCCATTACAGCGAAACGAGCCCTATCCCAGTTAAGGACATTAAAGTGAATTAAATATCATTGTTAAGTTAAGATTTGAATACTTATTTTTAGTCTCTTAAGCAACAAGAGAACCGGTGGACCTTAGACCCTGGAGGCAGGAACAACGGGTAACGGGATGCCTATATAAGACAGTGGCTGGCTTGAATTAGGACAGTAAGAAAGTGCAAGAATCCGAACGAGTGCGTGTATGCGAAACAGTCGGCAAGTGAGATCAGGAGTCAGGGAGCCCGAGGCGCCAGGACACGGTCATTGCTGTGGAGTTGTGCGCAAGTAAACTAGCAGGTGTGAGCAAGGGGTTGGACCAGGCTGTAAAACAGGTGCCGAACGAGGGGTTGAGCAAAGCGTGTGAAGCCAGGTGTGGAGCCAGGTGTGGAACCAGGCGTGAAACTATGCGTGGAACCAGGCGTGAAACCATACGTGGAACCAGTCGTTAAAGCAGGTATCCTAACCAGGTCATAATACAGAGCTAGAGTCATCCAAGCAAAATACCCGTTTAGTATCAGTTAGGCTGATCCGCGAGTCCTATTAGGGGCTATTAGAGGAAGGAAAATGAGCAACAAAGTGTTAAAATGTACAATAAAGCGGAAGATGTCACCGTTTAAGTGTGTCAGTGTGGGTGTGTATCGTACTTAAGGTTGAGGCAGATTTCGTTTCAAATGTTGGTAAATTTCACTCCTTGAACGAGAAGTCTGGGTGCAACCCAAAATGAATTCTGCAGAGGCGAGGAAAAAAAATGAGTGAATACTTGTTCTGTTCCAGTCCGGCTCTACGCAGGTTAAGTTAAATTCCCCTAGGCAGTCCCATCATGATTAATCTCCCAGAACTTGCTAACACAAACCTTACAAGACAAGAACTGTTCTTCAATGCAACGAGATATGAGCTATGTTAAATCAGCTGATAGTGCCTCAGACCACGTCTGGCAGCCGCACCAACCGAACCTAACCTGAACGTCTATGAAGCAAGATCTATACACTTTGCTTCGAGGAAATATAACACAAGACACAATTAAAATACACCATAGACAGGGCGGTGGTATTAACATGCTTGGGGGTGCATTAAAGGTAAAAGCAGGGACTCCCGATTTTGAAGAATGGGAACAAATAAAATGCAAACAATTGCAATTAATAGAATTATCAAATAGACATCAATACCAAATTGCAGACATAATTGAATATTTTGTCCCAGCAAGTAAACTCATTTAGCAAGTCAGATAATATAGATTCATATCATTTATATGAAACAGTCTTTCCAAAAAAAAATATCAATAATAACTTAATTGGAAAAGAAAAGTAAATTTGTCGAGCCCGGTTGTTATCTAGGCTGCCAATTCCAAATTTTCACATAAAACCTGGTTGTTTTTAAAGTCCAGCTGCGGGAAATATTAGCAAATTGCGGAAAGCGGGAAATCGGATTTTTTTAAAAATTGTTTCCTTTTTTTTCAGCCTTTTCCGAAATGCTGAAGGAGTGTATATAAAAGTGCCGCGATGCATGGCTAAAAAACATTAAATCCAAATTAAGGAATTCGTTGCACCTGAGCACGACCAACAGCATTCTGTGAATAAGGTAAAGTTTTAATGTCAGTACTTATATGTAAATAAATGTACAAATACGGCTTGAGAAGACTTGGGAAATGCTGCTTCAATTTTGAAGTTTCTGAAAATTATATCCGTATGTTCAGGCCGCGGATCGGGCCTTAATGTTCTTCCCTTCCGCACTCTCCCTTTCTCGACGTATGCACTCTCCCGCTCTCGCGGCGCCCGGCCGGTCCGCGCAAACGTTGGATAATGTTATTCCGTGTTCATCCCCATATTCATCGCGATCGTGTTTTCCCTCACAGCTTACCACCACTAGCCCACAACTGGAACGTGAAGCTGCTCCTGTAGAAGCTGGCAACCCCCATGATCATTTCGGTACATCGACCCGGTTTTTCAAGTTATTAATTGCCAACATTGGTTGGCTAAACTTTCTGTACGATCCGAAGACGGCAATTAATGAAATATCTTCGCCTTTTACCATTTTTCGTTTTTTTTTTTTTTAATCGTGCGGACATCTTCATTAAATTTCCTTTTGTGCATCTTGAGACACAAAAAATACATAAGTACATTTCGCCGTACATTAAAATTAATTACATACATCGGAGAGTATACATACATCCGAAAATATACATACATTTTCAAGTTATTTAAAAGTAAAAAGTTAAATCCGATTTCAACGAAAAGTTTAATGTGTGCAATATATATTTCAAGCGCACAGTGACAAATAATTCTGATATTTCAAGTGTTCCGCCATAATTGGTCCCATACATATTTAAGTGCTTTTACACTGAAAATATATTGAAAATATTTGAATAGATTAAAGTTTTCGATCGGTCATGCAATAAAAAATTAAATAAAAATTCCCAAAACCGACGGGGAAAACTTCCAGTGTGTTTCATTTATTTCCAATATTTCTTGTGAGAGCGCAAGCTCCAAGAACGCACATATATACATCCAAATTCTTTTACATTAAACTAACGTAGCCCACATAAGGGGCTTATGCACGAAAAAAGGACCGTTTATTGCACATTTTCCGCATCAATCCAAATTTCTACCGAGCAATTATAATTCTATCCATTTCCATGCGTCGCGCTTTTATTTATTGCTCGAAAGTTAAATATTTCTTTGGAAGTTATTGTAAACTTCCTATGGGAGCTATATGATATTGTCGTTCGATTTTGATGAAATTTAAACCGTAATACTAAAATATTTAACCACTACTATATGTCGAATAACTAAAAAAAATTAAAAAACAGCAGTTATAATTTTATTATTCTTCCGATTGTTCCTATGGGAGCTATATGCTATAGTCGTCCGATCCGGCTCAATCCGACTTATATACTACCTGCAATAGAAAGAAATCTTTTGGGAAACTTTCATGCAGATAGCTTTAAAACTGAGAGACTAGTTTGCGTAGAAACGGACGGACAGACGGACATGGCTAGATCGACTCCCCTTGTGACGCTGATCAAGAATATATATACTTTATATGGTCGGAGATGTGTCCTTCACTGCGTTGCAAACTTCTGACTGAAATTATAATACCCTCTGCAAGGGTATAAAATTAAGTTCCATCTATACAACGCAACTTACTTATGTGGTACTTTTTTATTAATTGGTATTTTTCGCGGAAGCTTACTGTTTGCGCACTCAGCGCTTGTACTTAAATCACTAGTTGTAGGGCGAGAGCGGGAGCCAATAAATCTTTCGTCTGTTCGCTCTTGCGAATTCGACCCGTCTCTCGCCACCGTAGCATAAGTTAGGTTCTAAGAGAAATTATTGAAATATAATTGTTAGTGATCAATCGAACGTCATCGTAGATACTCCTTTTCGTCGCGCTTTCGACATAGTTTTCACAAAGTTTCGCAAACTAAAATAGTCTCGAACTACTGCGTTCACAAAGTTTTCGCGTTATTAATACAAAATAGTATTAAAATTTTCATGGTGACCCCGACGTGATTAGCAGTAAAGTTCGCGAGTTTTAATTTTTTTTCGGTGAAAAACTATAAACAATACCAACAAAAACCAATTTATTCGTGTCGGTTCGGCCAATAAATTAAATTCAATAATTTCGTCGCTGGAAATTTTCTGCCGTTCTTGAAGTTGCGCCTGACGTTTCGGCAATTTTAATTGCTCAATTTGCTGCTGCCGCCAAATGGAAGTCAAAAAGGAAGTTGCAGTTATCAAGTCGGCCGTCCAGGTATAGAGTGCCAAAAGTTGAAAGTTAATCTGTGGCGTTTTGTCAATTGTGTTTTGGCCCATCTTTCAACTTTTTGCATTCGTGTAAAAATCGGTAGATAGTGAGCATTCTAACCAAGAAATAAAAATTTGCATGTACTAACAACCAAAATTCTGCAATAAACATAATATATTTCGAACTATATGTGAACCGCTTTGGCCAAAAAAAAAACAATAAAATAATCGTCGTCGACCCAATTAGTGCGAACTTAATTCCCCCAACTTTCGTCGTAGTGAGCACCAATTTAGGGTATAAATAAAAATAGCTGGAAAAAAGTGCAAATTGTGAAAAGTGTAGCTCTCAGAAAATTAGTGGCAATAACTTTCGCCGCAGTTTGTCCGAACATTTCCCGCGCTTTTCAGAATTTTTCCGCGCTTTTACAATTTTTCCGCGCTTTTCATAATTTTGCGCGCATTTTGGCGTCAGGCTTTTATATTCGTTGCCCTTAGTTATCGGTCAGTGTATCATTCTCTGTTAGCATTTGCATAGGAAGAGCCGCTAGCCGCGTACACATACACACGCACACCGACACCGCTGCCGCTATTTCGAGTTATCTTTTGTCGTTTTCGTTCTCGATCGCTGCAGCAGTGCAATTTTCGGTCTGCCTAAACGTTTGTTCGTTTTTTTCGGTACGCTTGAGCAGTAGCTTCCCTACAGTGCGTGCGTGCGGCATATACTGTCGCAGGGTTTATATAAAAAATATAAAAAACCTATTTAGATTTTTCGCTGTAATTCTCTCGGCACTTAGCTCCCTTACTCAGTGTGCGATCGGTATATTACTCGTTGATTTTTTATTTTATTATTTAACAAACAAATAATTTAATAAAAATAAATATTTAACACCTCTTCAATACCAACCAAATAAATACAAATAAACGCAATGGCAACTAAGGATATCGAAGAGCTTAAACACCAACGAGATGTTTGCATGAAAAGTATTAACCGAACTTATCGCCACTTAAAAGAAGCTAAATTATGTATAAATCCGGTCGAGCTTGAGTGTCGATTAGAGATTCTAAATACGCACATTGAAAATGCTTCACTTTTGCAAAACCAAATAGAAGTGACAGATACAAAAGATGTATACCGCGAAGAGTTGGAAGAGAGGGCCGTAATGACAAAGTCATTGCTGATTTCAATTTTAAATAAGTCCAAACAAAATAATATCGAGAAATCCGCTCTGCCAGCAAATCGCCCGCCTCAATGCCGTCTGCCGAGCGTTGCTCTCCCAACTTTTAGCGGAAAACACTCAGAATTTAAAAATTTTATAAGCCTTTTCGAAACTTTCGTTGACAAAGACGACACTTTACACGATATTGAAAAATTCAATCATTTAATTTCGTGTTTAGCTGGAGACGCTTTAGGAACAGTAAGGGCCTTTCAAGTCACTGCGGAAAATTATCTCAAAGCCCTTGCTAGCCTGAAGCGGGTGTACGATAATGATTGTCTTATTTTTTTTGACAACATATCGACACTTTTTAATTTACAAAAAAATTTCCCTTGAGAACCCTCATCGACACGGTCACAGCCTTGTATGACTCCTTGCTGTCTATTGGGGATGATAGACGCATTACTAATGCCATTTTAATACATCTGGTAATGAGCAAGGTCGATGCAGGAACTAAAAGAAAATGGGAAGAACAGTTAGATTACACTTCGCTTCCACTTTGGAGCGAATGTGAGGCGGCCCTCAACAGGCGATACCAACACATGGTAGCAGAAGAGGCTTCCAAGCCCAAAACTGTTCAGCAGACCCAATCTAACCCTAAGAAGAATGGAAATAGGAGTTTTTCGTTTGTCGCTGCCAGGAACGACTCTGTTCAATGCATGTATTGCAATTCCGCTGAACATCAGATTGGAAACTGCGCTTCCTTCGCAGCCCTAACAGTTCAGCAAAGATTCGATTTCGCTAAAAGAGCACCCTTATGCATTAACTGCTTAAGAAAGGGTCACACTGTCAAAAAAAGCAAATCGAACAGATGTAGAGTGTGCAATTCCTCATATCACACTTTGCTACACATATATGCCCCAAACACAAATCTCGCGTTGCCACCTCCTTCTCAGCCCACGCTCATGCAGGAGTCTCCATCCACTTCACATGTTTTGCATGCGAATGCATCGGATCGAGTCATTCTTGCAACTGCTGTTGTGAGCGTCCAAACAAAAAGCGGCGAGTTTGTATTAGCTCGAGCGTTGCTCGACTCTGGTTCACAAATAAACTTTGTAACCGATGAGCTCGCTCAGAGGCTCAAAATTACAAGAGAGGACGTGTGCATGAGCTTGCGAAGCATTGGTGGAACTAATGCCAAGCCACAACAAAAATACACACGATTGTGAAGTCGCGAGTAGGGAACAGCCAATTGTCGTCCGATTTTCGGATTATGAAAAATATTTCTGGTTATCATCCGGATCAAGCGGTCAACACCAGCGGGTGGAGGGTGCCTGAAAATATTCAGTTGGCAGATCCATTCTTCTTCAAGCCCCAAAAAATAGATATGCTCATCGGCGCTGAAACATTCTTTGAACTTTTATCTATTGGCCAGATAAAGCAAGGGCCTGAATTCCCCATCCTACAAAAGACAGTTCTCGGCTGGATAGTGTCAGGCAGATGTGCCTCTAAAAATAATAAAAACGCTGAAAAAATGGTACATCTCAGCTGCCAGGAGGAAGCGTTGGAGTCAATTGACACAACCCTGCAGAAATTTTGGTATGTGGAGGACTTGCCGCCCAAGGCTAAAGTCCATACTCCTGAGCAACAACTCTGTCAACAACACTTTGAGAAAAATACTCAAAGATTGTCGTCCGGTAGATTTTCGGTTCGTTTGCCGTTTAAATCTGACCCAAATACTCTTGGTTCGTCATAGGAAGTTGCGAAACGTAGATTTTTGTCGCTAGAAAGGAAATTGTCAAAGGACCCTTCGCTGAAGAAGATGTATATTGAATTCATGGAGGAATATGTTTCACTGGGCCATATGTCCTCCACCAATGACAAAATTCCGAATACTCCGCACTATTTCATTCCGCACCAACGCGTTCTACGGCCACAAAGTACTTCAACTAAGTTGAGAGTAGTTTTCGATGCATCGAGCCGTACTTCTACGCAGGTAGCGTTAAATGACATCTTGATGGTAGGCCCAACTATTCAAGAGGAGCTGTACTCGACTCTGCTTCGGTTTAGATTGCATAAGTTTGCCCTTGCGGCCGACGTCAACAAGATGTATCGCCAAGTGATGGTGGACGAAGCTGATCGTAACTTGCAGCTCATAGTATGGAGACGAGATCCTTCTGAGTCCCTGAAAATCTTTAAGTTGAACACCGTTACATATGAACTTCGCCAGCACCCTTTTTGGCGATTCGGTGTTTAATGCGGCTAGGAGAGATGGCGCAAGCAACTCATCCAAAAGCCGCAAAGGTTATTCAGAATGATTTTTATGTTGACGATTTGTTGACTGGCGCCGGATGCGTTGAGGACCTGCAAAGCCTTCGAGACGAAGTTTCTCAGGTCTTGCAAGAGGCAGGCTTTGAATTGGCAAAGTGGTTTTCAAACTGCCCAGAGTTATCCGCATCTGATAGCGCTGTAATGCCACTTATGGCAGACTCAGACGTAAACAAGACCCTTGGCGTGGTTTGGTTACCGGTTATAGATTACTTTCAATTTCAGTTGGATGACTCTTTCCTGGATCTTCGCGCGACAAAACGAAATATTTTGTCGGTGACTGCTCGACTTTTCGACCCACTTGGCCTCTTGTGTCCTTTGGTCACAAAGGCAAAGATGTTGTTGCAGGAACTGTGGCTTCGAAAATTAGATTGGGACGAGTCGCTACCGATGCAGTTGCTCACGTCGTGGGAGACGTTTAAAGCGACGCTTCTGCAGCTGCCTAAAATTAAGGTATCGCGATTCGTCAACACAGATCCACAAGTCCCGATTCAAATACATGGTTTCGCTGACGCTTCCATGCGAGCGTATGGAGCGTGCATCTACGTTCGGATTCAAACTGCTAGAGGTTTAAAAGTGTCTTTTTTGACCGCCAAATCGAAAGTAGAACCTCTCAAGACGAAAACTTTGCCTCGCCTTGAGCTGTGTGCAGCTCACCTTTTAGCAGATCTCTATAATCGTGTCAGGCCATTGCTAAATTCTCCCATTGAGAATGTTTTCCTGTGGACAGACTCCGAGATCACTTTACACTGGATTAAAACCCATCGCTCGTCGTTGTCGGTTTTTGTTTCGAACCGGGTTGCAGAAATTCAGGAGTGGTCGGAGAAAGCAATTTGGAGACACGTTCCCACGAAAGTCAACCCAGCAGATATAGTGTCCCGAGGATGTGACGTAGAGGAGCTTACAACGTCCATTTGGTTCGGTGGGCCTTCGTTCTTGCTAGACTCAGAAAATAAATGGCCTGTAAATAAACATTTCGAACTGCCGGCTGATGTAATGTCGATGGAGCTACGCAAATCGGCAATAGCTCTCGTAGTCAGCCCAGAGCCAAATTATGTGCTTCAGAAAATAGAGTCCTTTTCGTCGCACCTGAAGCTTCTGAGAGTTTTCGTGTGGGTTTTTCGTTTTATTCAAAAGTGCAGAAAGGTGTCGAAGCCCTTTGAAAAAAGTACTTCGCCAAGAGAACTGGATTTCGCTTTTGATAAAATTGTCGAAGTTGTCCAATTTCACGAGTTCAGGGACGACATAAGTAAAATTCGGAAGAATAAACCGGTAGCAACGAGTATTCAAAAGTTAAACCCTTTTCTTCAGGAAAATAAATTAGATTGGTGCTCCTCGATATTGCTACGAGTTGGGGGTCGGTTATTGAATGCTCCTATCCCGTACGAAGCCAAATTCCCGTTGTTGCTGTCTAAAAGTTCACAGTTCGTCAGATCCTATGTGTCATACCTGCACGTTACGAACTGCCACACTGGCCCACGAGCTCTCGTAAGTCGTCTGCGCGAGAAAATCTGGCTAGTTAATGCTCAATAAGACTGCCGACGAACAATTCGGTCGTGCATGCGCTGCTTTCGCTGTAAGCCGCAACTTTTGACGCAAATTATGGGAAACTTGCCAGCAGATAGACTTCGAGCTCTCCGCCCGTTCAATATTTGTGGCGTTGATTTTTGTGGTCCCTTCAGCACAACGTATCGTATCCGTGGTAAGCCACCGTACAAGTCGTACTTGGCCTTGTTCGTCTGTTTTGCGTCCAAAGCGGTCCACTTAGAATTAGTGTCTGACCTAACCACTGATGCGTTCTTGTTGGCATTTCAAAGGTTCGTGAGTCGTCGCGGGATTCCGGAGAAGGTGTGGTGCGACAACGCCACCAATTTCGTCGGCGCAGATCGCCACATGAGAGAGTTCCGAGCCCGTCTGGAGGAGCAGGGGTGCGGTATCGAAACATTCGCATCAAAAAAAGGATGCGAGTTTGCGTTCATACCGCCCAGAGCATCGCACTTCGGCGGACTATAGGAGGCAGGTGTGAAGTCTGCAAAGCACCTGTTCCTTCGGACGGTAGGCCAAGACCTCTTGACCGCGGAGGAGCTCGGAATCCTGCTCACCAGCGTGGAGGCCGTGCTCAACTCCAGGCCCCTCGGCGCTCTAAGCAGCGACCCGAACGACGGCGAGGCCCTGACCCCCGGGCATCTGCTCATCGGCGGCCCTCTTCTGGCCCCACCATCAGCGGCGCTCCCGGACCAGATCAGCCTGACCTGCTTGCGACGATGGCGAGGGGTCTCGTCTCTCAGGCACAGGTTTTGGCAGCGATGGTCCCGGGAGTACATCTCCAGCCTCAAGCAGCGGTCCAAGTGGCACCAGGGGGAGCCCAACCTCGTCGTGGGAGCGCTCGTCGTCGTGGCAGAAGACAATCTTCCGCCCCAGCAGTGGAGATTTGGATGAGTGGTAGCGAGTGGCGAGCTGTACACCGACTGGCCCTGTTGCCCGTTCTGGGCTGAAGGACGTCGTCCCTTCAGAGGGGGCGGTGTTTGCGCTTGTATTTAAATCACTAGTTGTAGGGCGAGAGCGGGAGCCAATAAAGCTTTCGTCTGTTCGCTCTTGCGAATTCGCCCCGTCTCTCGCCACCGTAGCATAAGTTAGGTTCTAAGAGAAATTATTGAAATATAATTGTTAGTGATCAATCGAACGTCATCGTAGCCACTCCTTTTCGACGCGCTTTCGACATAGTTTTCACAAAGTTTCGCAAATTAAAATAGTCTCGAACTACTGCGTTCACAAAGTTTTCACGTTATTAATACAAAATAGTTTTAAATTTTTCACCTACTTTTCGATAAATAAATACCAGGATCCCATCGGAACAAATAAATTACTTTTATATGCAAAAATAGGGTCCCGTCCGAAAATCAATACGTACCGTTTTCACTGGATGTATTTTTTGCATCACTTTTTCATTGTTCCAACACACAACCAAGCCCCTGAGAAAGTGTTTCCTAAGAAAGCCAACGAAATATTTTTAATTTTCTCATGTTGATATCGGATTTCAACGCTCAACGTTTCAGAAATGCTTTTTTCGACTGAAATACAATGCGATGTGGGATTAAAACAAAGAGCTCCCCAATTTTTTGGCATATCCAGTGGAAGTTCTAACAAAACATCGCCTATTCCAGCACCGAAAATCCCAAGAAATTCCGTAAAACTGCCCACACCTAAAAATGTCTGTAGATCTCCCTCGCCCCAAGAAATGGGCTTGCCGAGCTAAGTACAACTGTTGATACTAAGTTAACGAAAAGTGAGGTGCATAGGATAGCAGGCAAGCTAATACCAATCTAGTCAGTCTCAGCTTAAGGCATCCACACCCAATTCCGCGTCTTGAAGAATAAATTCCCACGAGACAGGAGTGGCACCCAAACCTAAAGAGTGCGATCTATGTAAGATGGAAAACTATCATGTATAAATGGGAAAACGCTGAGATTGAAATGTTTCGCACGTGGACATCAGCTGCGTGTTATCGAAATAACTCATAATTGATTCACGTGCACGGGTTGCGCTAGTTAAGACTACTACTGCTATCCAAGATGGCCGAAGTCATCCTTCCTAGTAAGCCTATGCTGACCTCGAAACTCCACTGCTGGGCCGATTGCGCTGGCAGGACTAGCCAAACCAGCGTGTCATTGGGCAAATTTTGTTTGCCAGCAGGCGACCACTCAGTCGCTTTGTTTAACGCCTTCAGAGGTCCGTCTAGAGGTCAGTAACTTGACGCCGCTGAGCGGCTCATGATTATTTGCACTCAGCGCAGACATTTTGATAATGAATATCGCTTAAATGCGCCACGTCAAGTTAAATTCTCTCTAAATAAAGGCGTGCGACCGTGTAACGGCCTCCGAAAGTTTGCGTAATGATGAACACAATCCGCAATCCGCCCGTACGAATTTTCACTCTCTCGGATACTGGTAAGGTTTACGCGTCTCATTACGTTACATGGTGGTAACCAGTCTCACCCGGTTAAGATACTGGGTTCCGAAACTAAAAAACTCGAAACTAAAAAACTGTGATGGCCGTTATCAACTACTGCAAGGTCTGTGATGTTCAAAAGAAAATGATTGGAAATTTGCCAAAAGAGCGAATGTCTTTTTTCCGCCCAGTCACGTACACATGGATGGACTACGCCGGCATTAAAAATTTTACCGGAAGATCTTATCTTATCAAAAAGAAGTATGTGTTAGTATTCGTTTGTTTTTGAACGAAAGCCGTCCATCTAAAACCTAACTCCGAATTAATGAAATTTCTTTCCGCCTTCGCCCGTTTCGTATTCAGAAGAGGGTGTTTTCGTTAAGTTCAGTCCGACAACTGCAAGACCTTCGTTGGCGCTGCAACCTAGCTTTCCCGAGACTTTATGCAAGCCGTTAAAGAGTTTGTGACTTATGCGTATAGTCATCAGCAGTTCAACTGGCAATTTATTCCTCCTGGGAAAGCCCATATGGGAAGCCTTTAGGAAGCTGGTGTCAAGTGCTTCCAGACTTTGTTTCACAAATCCACGAGCCGCGTGCGCCCTCACACGCCTTCAAATCCTACACCGACACCCAGATCAAAACCTAAAACACCAGTTCCCTACTGGCAAAGCCTCGGATTCCACAGTGCAAAACTACTTTGCGACGGGGTGTAGATCCGCCTTGCTGGGTACCGCCATAGTTGGGTTCGAATTTTAAAGCTCGTGCCCTGATATATTCAGGATCTGTGCCAACTTTTAGCGGCTATTCAACCTTACTAAGTTGCCTCACCGAGTTATCCGACCCCAAGTATCAGGCTTAACAAAGGGGAGGTACACAATACATATTATTGGCCAAACTGTTTTAAAAAATTTAAAAAATATATTAAAAATTGTGTAATTTGTAATGAAAATAAATATAACAGGCACCCAATAAAAATTCCAATCGGGGAAGCCCCTATTCCTAATAAAGAAGGAGAGAATTTAAATATAGTTATGTACTACTCCCAAAATTTAACATTTTTTAGCCTGATTTCATTGGCGCATTAAAACGCATTTAGCCTAATGCGCATTTATTTACACAGGGAATCCCATAAGGCTAAATGCCGCATTTAAAATAAATGTGATAATTAAATGCGATTAAAAACCATTCCCCCCGAACGTTTTTAGAAAAAATACCGGAAAATACCGATGTTGAACGACATTTTGTTCGTGCCACCACTACAACAGCTGTTTTCTATATGCAAGGTTGGCGCAATTTTTAATGTCTATTGATATAATAACTATTTTGTATAAAAATGACTTTAAACTAGAGCGCAAGCTGCAAATTCTGCTCGCAGTACCACAATGCATTACTGCTGGATCTCTGGCATAAAATAACTCCCACATGTACGGGGATCCTGCCCTTATTAGAAACTATGGTGGTCTCCATTGCAAACCCGTCAAACAACGCAATCAGCTTCTCTTCCTTGTCGTCCAAATTGGCAAATGCCTCGGTCGCATTATGGATGTCCTGCTGAGCATTAAAGATTTGAGTAAACTCACACATAATCATTATTTTTAATATACGATATTCTTTTGGATTTTTCAGAATTCAAAAGTAAACAAACCAAGATCAGCTGTTCGTGCCACTCACATGTCGGAGTAGCATTAGCTAAATGCTAATGCGTCAATGGAATTAGACACATTTAAAAAGTCCACTAATGCGGCAATGGAATCAGGCTGTTAACTTGTATAGACGCGTATTCAAAATACCACGTATAAACAAAAGTTCAAACTAAGTTAAACATTGAAAACAAAATTATGAAACTACTTCAACAACTTCCCTTAACAAAAGTAATTATTATAGATTACGAACGGAGTCTTACCTCCGCCCAATTTAAATCATTTGCATCATTTGGAATAACTTTACATTACGCAGACCCAAGACATAGTACAGGGTTGCCCATATTCGACGGACCCACGTTTTTTTTTTAAATCAAAGAACAAAATAAAAATTTGGCGGTTGGCAATCTTAATCATTTAATTTGTTCCAAGTAGATTTGTTTACATCAATTTTTGAATATGATATCTTTCAAATGGCCGCCTCTGGCGTTGATGGCGTATTGTGCCCTTTTTGCAGCATTTTCCATCGTTTTCGCCAACATTTCGGCCGGAATAGCTGCTATTTTTTCACGAATGTTGTCCTTGAGCTCTTCTAGGGTCCTTGGCTTGTTAACGTAAACCTTTGACTTCAAATATCCCCACAAGAAGAAGTCAGGCGGCGTCAAATCGGTCGAACGCGGTGGCCAGTCCAAATCACCACTTTTCGACATCAAACGGCCCGGAAACAATTTCTTCAGAAAATCGATTGTTATGCGACTTGTGTGCGGTGGAACGCCGTCTTGTTGAAACCAGAATTGCCTCATACGCTTTTGTACGGGAACAAATGCAAATCAACGCGAATAATCCGTTGTAGAGTGGACCGAGCCATGCCCAACTGCTGAGAACGGCGTTTTTGGGATGTTCTTGGGGACCTCTCAACACTGGCTCGTACGGCAGCGATATTCTTGTCCGATCGCCTTGGTCGACTTTTAATTGGCCTCTTCGGACTAGAAAGAGCCTCACCAGTCGTAAATTTTTCGTATAAACGCTTAATGGTGTTCTTAGAAGGCGCACTTTTCACATTTTTTAATTTTTTAAAAGCACGTTGAGTATTCACAATTGATTTATTCTGTTGAATGTAAATTTCAACTATTTCAGAGCGCTCGCGTGGCGTGTATTGTTTCATGGTAAAAATCTGCTTGGACTGACGCTTCAAACGCGGTATGTCATTAAGCGATCTGGCATCTCTGTCAAAAGTTATGGCGTCGTCAGATGGGTCCGTCGAATATGGGCAACCCTGTACTTCAAACGGACAAGTTGAAAGAGCTCATTAACGGAAATTGTTCGCTGTTTAAAAGAAGAGTTCAATTTAACTCACTATTCCGAAATAGTGATGAGAGCCGCTCAAAATATAATCAGACCCACTCACTCCACAAAAAAACCACAAACTTTGTGAAATCTTAAATAGTAAAATTGAGCGTGTTGGGAATGTTGGAAACACATAACGAGAACAGAAAAGAAAAAGAGTATCATGTAGCACAAGTTGTTGATGAAAAGAAACATGACGAACGAAATAATCTTAAATCCATATTTAAAAAACCGGTAGTGAAGGAAAATATGCCTAATAAAATTATAAAGATAATATATAATCAACAAATAGATATATATATATATATATATATATATATATATATATATCTATTTGTTGATTATATATTATCTTATAATATATATATATATATATATATATATATATACATGAGTAATAAAATTTTTAAATACAATTTATTTTTTTCAGAAAAATGTTTTCCTGGGTACTTTATTGAACTTAATACATTAAACAAGTTCCGAAATAATTGACTACACAAGTCACGGGTATTTATTATTATTTCACGTAACTAATTTAAGTTTTTATAAATTAAAAGAAATAATTAACACGGAAACGAGAATTTTAAATAAATCTTAATAAACAGATATAGAATGGGACATTTCAATAGATTTAGAGCCCATCGAAAATAGACGACTTAATACAAAACAATAGTAAACAATTCACAATAAATTCCAAATTATTTAATGAGGTAAAGACTCTTACTGAAAATTAAAAAAAAAATAATCTTCAATGAGGAAGCAATTTTACGAAAACACCATTTGTGGTTGCTCACATTTGACTTACAAAAATTATTAGATACTATTATCTTGGCAAAACCAACATTTTTCATACAAAAATACTTTATTAAAAAGAAATTAAGGAAAAATACAATCACGAAATGCAATTTGTAGTATTAACTGACTTATTGGATATATCAACCTTTAAAATGTTATTTAATAACGATTTTCTAGAAATCTATAAAAAATACCCCATCATTAAGGAAAATTTGACCTGTATAAAACAAGAGCTATTGCTAAGCCTGATGGAAAATTATTGATAAAC
This sequence comes from Drosophila gunungcola, assembly GCF_025200985.1. NCBI lineage: Eukaryota > Metazoa > Arthropoda > Insecta > Diptera > Drosophilidae > Drosophila > Drosophila gunungcola. Next base: position 3,407,007 of record NW_026453163.1, read on the forward strand.
AATCAAGTTGCCTTTTGCAAGGACAAATATTACTTGTTGACCAATTTTTAAAAATCAATTTTTAATAACTACTGTAAATTAAGTTCTGAAACAAGTTGTTTTATAAAACTATTAAATGACGAGAAAGCCAAAAAAACAAAAGAAATTAACAAAACAAAATTGATATCTCCATGATGGTGCGATTTTAATTACGGGTACAAACATAGTAGACATAAAATACTTAATGGTTCAGATTTAATTTTCTTCAATGACTCAGTAATTATGAATAATATTACGTATGTAAACACTGCACACTGGTCCCAAAGTCCAAAATTTGTGCAGTAATTAGAAAAATGGAGATATACGCTTGAAACTTGGTACAGTTAATGGTTGTTGGATATAAAAAGCCTGTGCAAAAATTGTTTGCGATCGGGCCACGCCTTCCTTACCTCCCCTTATACACAACAAAATTACTCATACGTCCGTTTGTCAATTGATATTGCTTTCAGTTTTACATGGCTTAGATTTTAGTTTCTTATCAGAAAATAAATATTTTAAATGAAAAAATAACTAAAATAGAAAATGAGGAAAGTTTTCGGCTAATTTTATTTATTTTTTTTATCACATATATTTATTAAATTAATCATTTTCTACATCTAAATCAAAAGAATAGTCATTAGTAAATTCAGTTGTGTCCAAGTCATCTCCATCATCATGTGCATCATCTGTATTAATATTATTATTTAAGAAATTGACATTTGGTCGTCTTAACAGGTGAATAACCTCTATTGGATAACTATTGTATTTTTTGTTGGCAAGTAGTCTATCGTTGATGTAAATGCTGGAAACAAATGGATCCGACGAATCGAGTGCTCTACAAAAAACATCTGTCATGGTATTCAGTCGACTATTTTGCCTTGCATGCGAACGTCGATCATTTTTATAAATCTTGTTTCGAGCCTCAGATGCGTTCTCACCTAGACAGCCAAGAGGTAGGGGGGATGCGGCTACGATCTGAGACCTATGTACTAATATTTTATGTACCGTAGCTGACATTGGGTACCAGGGATATTTTTTCATGTATAAAAAAGCAGCATTTTCACAGAAACTTTTAAATTTTAAAACATTAATTTCAAATTGGCTTGAAATAGTTATTAAAATGTAATAAAAGTTTCTCAAAACTTCCAGGTCAAAGCCAAGTATTTTCGCAAATTTGTCTGTATTGCAAAAAGCTCTCCTAGCGGTATTCCCGTCATTAGTTCTGCCGCTTCCATTTGCCTTAGGTTTATCGACATGAAGTCCAAGTTCCTCCCATAATTTTCGTTGAATTTCGCTTTTTCGAATAGTCATTTGTCAATAGTCATCTTGTGGGCCGCGTACTTGCCATTTATTAAGACCAATTCTATAGGAAACTTTTAAAGCAAATTCAAAAAAACGAATCCACGCGTGTAGAGGACTTACTCCATGTTCTAGTGCTTCGGAGCTTTTCGGCATGAATTCTTCCGATTGAAGATCGGTGATTGTCAAAAATTGTGTGGGAGTCGCTCCACAAATTGGACAAGACTGCGTTGAATTTGTGTTTGTTAAAATATTTAGGACTTTTCCATCAATTAATGTCATTTTTGGCACAAAGTGTATGATATATTTTTTGTCTCTTTCATTTTCAAAAACAAATGGCAGCAAGTTTTGAATTTCCAAGTCCAAATTTGCCTTTTCTTTTTTGATATGGTCCTTGGTTTCTTTAATAAATTCAATTTTGAGGGGCCTACAAAATCGAACAGACTGCGGACTTCGGTTCATCCAAATAACTTGACCTGTCGAATCAATCAATTTTTGTGGGTTTATTGTTGTTACAAACAAAGACTGATCAAATGTATCTGGTATATTGTTTGTACAAACTTTGGCCAGTTGAACCGTCAAATCCATAACTGGCAATTAATTTCATATTACAAATATTTGGATAAACGTCAAATATGTCTTTTTGTAATTGTAATATACGTTCGACAGTGTGTTTAAGCATGCTTTGTAGTGAAACAGAAGCGACAGACTCCGTAATATTTATTCCTTTAGGCCTGCACTTATCTTTTGCAGCGATAATTTTTTGTAGCTCGGATAAATGTCGCAATTCCTGCATTTACTTTGCAGCCTTATGCTCATATACTGTTTTTTTGTAAAGCCGTTTTCAATTAAAAAGTCTAAGGCTTCTTCTGGAGTGAAAGGTACAGGCTCTGCTTTGGAAGATACTTCCTCAACGGTCAATCGCGCCTTTTTTGCAGCAAAGTTTGCTGCATGAGCAAGAAGATTAACGTCGTTATTATTTTTAGATGAAAGATCGGCAGCTAATCTTTGCTTTAATCGGCAACTTCCTGCATCATAATTTAGTCGTGGGCGTCCTGCATTTTTGGGGGCCTCTTCCATAAAATCAGATGGTAATAATTTGATTTTGAAACGTAATGCGAGCCAATTTTCATGCTTCTTCTTAAGTCTTGAAACATCCCGGTTACAATTGTTTAACCGTGTTTTTAATGCAGCAACAAAGTTTGCTATTTTCTTGTCTATTGAGTTCTTTATATGTTCCTTTAATGTTTTAATAATATGCTGCAGCACAAAATCATAAATACTTTTATTTTCACGACCATTTGCCAGCCAAACCTCTACCATTTCAGCATAGCTCAAATCGATGTTGTCTGTCAAAAAACAATATTTCATGGAATCGGGCAAAAACGGGCAAAAAAAAATAGTGTAATTTCTTAAATACGATTAAATACTATATACCTTTATTCCACGGAACACAACAAAAGTTAGGTTAGAATTGCTAAAACACATAACATCACAAAAGCACATATTAATAAAGAAATTACACAAATAACAAATATTGCAATATTACATAATATTTCACATACCTGCACAATTATCATCCATTTTGAATTATTGCAATCGAGATATTAGATTGTACACAATTTGTTTTCAAACTTTGCATTAATTTCACGAGAAAGCAATGCCAAAGTTTGCGGTAAACGATCAGCTGATTTCCAGGGCTGCCAGCGATCGCAGGGATGCAATTTCAATTGAAACTCTATTATTTTCAATTGCCCTGAATATTACTCTATCGCAATAAAATATTGTTTTTGCCCAACTCATAAAAAAAAAAATTGGATTCTTGCACAAATTTTGGACTTTGGGACCAGTGTGCACTGAAAGGAAAATATTAAACTACATAGCACAGCATAAATTTATTAATTATGACATTGACGAATATATTATTTATAATAATTTGGAACTTACTATTGATAATAAAAATATTCTCAATCAGTATTTCCAAATTAATAAAATATAAAAACTTTATGTTTGTAAACAGAAAACATCGGCCAAAAGTAAAAGAAAGTATAATCCTTAAAATTTCAAAATTCAAAACATAAAATTTTAATACGTGAAAGTACAAATCATGAAGAAATTGTTACAAAAATAGAGTATATACTAACCAAAACTAAGAGACCGATTAAAAGAAATTAATAATGAAACATTCGTTTCTACATACATAGTTTAAGTGAACTTATATTTTCAATTCATAGATGTTTTTGATTTAAAAAGTTCCGTTTGCTGGCAAATTTTATAATCATATACCAGTACAAATGTACTCTTTTCGTGAGTTGGCCCTCCTACTTTTGTATAACGGCTTTCTTTTGAAAAATATACAACTTTCTTATATCTGTGTGTATAACTTATAAAGTCATCATTTTGAAACAGTGGCTTCTGATTTTAATAATGATAATTTCCGTACCTATAAATTTATCTCTACATCTATGTGTGATTTGAAAAAATAAAACAAATTTATAAATTACCATTATTACATATATACACATATACATATTTTCCAATTTCAGTGGTTCCCAAACTCCACAATCTTTGTGTTAAGTAATGCTATCGAAAAATGTTTCATATATATTCACGTGTCTCAACGACAATTATTGGAAATCGAAATTTTAAACGAATAAATAGTTTATATCCTGTTATATTTATTGCTTACAGCCAACCATTTTACGATATTTTAATTAATAAAAAAATGAGGTCAGATTAACAGCGAATTGACGTCGGCAAACGGCGGCTTCTCTTGTCTTCTCGGGTGGTCCCTCGCATTTGAAGATAACTCGATATGGGTGGACGGCAGGTCCACTGCTGGCTGGCTGGCCGAAGAGTTCTCAAAGATTAGCTAGGAAGTTTATGTTGGAAGGGTGACTGTCCTTCTTTACCTGCCGGCCTAGGGATTTTCGCACTCGGATGGGACTCCGATACTGCGAAGGTCAATGGCTGGTATTCAGTATAGATATCTTTTACAGCATATAAATAATGACGTAACTTGGCTAGTGCCCAAACTATGGCTAACAGCTCCCGCTCGTTAGTAGCGTAATTAACCTCTCGGTCCTTTAGGGTTCTCGAGATCATGGTAATGGGTCTTCCCTCTTGGGATAGTACCGCGCCAATGCCAAATGCTGAGGCATCCGTCGTCAGATCGAATGCCTTTTTGTAATCGGGGTATCTGAGGATGATATCCTCTGATGTCAGAATATTACGCAACTTTTGGAAAGCAAGTCGTTGCTGCTCACTAAATTGCACCTGGATATTTTTGGATCTGACACTTCCATGCTCCCCTTTTATAATGTCGAAGACGGGCCTAGCTATTGACGCAAAAACTTTAATACAGCATCGGTAATAGCTGGCCAGGCCAAGGAACGATCTAACCTCGAATATAGTTTTTGGTTCGGGGAATTCCTGAATGACCTTGATTTTTTCTGGTTCGGTAGTGGCACCGTTGTAGGTGACAATAAAGCCAAAAAAGTTAAGCTATTTATTAAAATACCGCTATTTTTGTAGGCTATTAAGAACCCAATCTACGTGCCGTATGTGGGCGTTTTCGTCTTCTGAGAAAACGATGACATCATCTGCTCCCGCAGTATGTCGTCGATGGTTTTTTTGAAGATGCTGGCAGCATTCTTTAATCCGAATGGCAGTCGGAGAAACTCGTACTTTCCTCCATTAATGGAAAAGGAAGTTTTTTCATGGTCACGCTCTGCCAATGTGATCTGGTGGTAGCCAGACTTCAAATTGAGCATTGTGAAGTACTTCCCTATTATCATAGATATATTTGGCATGTGATAGCGATCAGTTATTGTCCTCTCGTTCAATTTGCGAAAGTCCAATACCAGCCGCACTTTCCGGTTGCCCGCTTCGTCAGTGCCCTTTTGAATTATCCAATTTTAAGCCACTTTTGGATTTCGTTGCTGAAAAAAACCTGCTGCTCCCGTTGGGTTTGGGTAAAGCTTGGCATAAATGGGCTCCTAACTTCTGATAGTAGCTACCACCGACGTGTTGTAATGCAGGGCTTCATTAGGGTTTGCGAAGGTTTTTTTCCTTTCTCCAAGAATTTTTATAAACGCTTCCCCAGGTAGAGGCCGTGCGTCCGAGCAATCAATTTTGGTAAAATTGACATCGAGGCACGATTGAAATTCTAACTTTTCTACTTCGGAGCCCCATTTAAGGTGGCCGGAAGCAAGACAAAGTGATGCCCCTGCCTGTTTTAACAGGTCAAGACCGATGATGGACAAGGAAGGAAATATCTGGTAAAAAGAAGTACGTGGCCTTCAAGTTGAATAAAGAAATAATGCATTTCTTAGTGATGGTGGTGACGATTCTACAGGGCAAACGCCTTTCAATCTTTCGTATGGACGGATGAAATTTTTTGACGAACCTGTATCTACCAAAAGCTTCATATCTACCCCCGCTACTCTTCGTCTGATGAAGAAAAACTTAATAACGTCCGAATCATATTCATGAATGGCGTCGTCAATGGTTTCGCCTGCGCTCTGCTCGACGTGGCTAACCCTCTGCCTCTGCCGGCTGATAATAGCGCGATCTATTAACATGATCCCTAAATATGTGGTATGCCGCTTTCCGCCAGGAAACATATGTTTCCTGTGCTCCGTGAATTCGGGCAGACACTTGACCGCTTATAGCGGCTCGTTGCGGTCTACGTTGGCTACAATATCTACGGGCTCGTAGATCTGTCTTTGAGAGGCTTCGGCAGCGGTGGCCGCAATCTGTGCCGCCGCCAACAGGCCGGCCAGATTTTTTATAGTTTTGCGCAATTCGTTTTCCCTGCGCAGGTCTTCGCCAGACTTTTCTCTTAAAGCATTGTAAATGGCAGCCTGAATGACAGCATTGAGCTGTTCTGCGCTTATGGCCATATTTGTATTTGTAGGGTCACTAGTGGCTGATTGTATTGGTGGGGAACCTATATGAAGCCCTTCACTGTCCGACTCTGAGTCGCTATTTTGTATATTATCCCTATAAATTAGGAATGGGGAGTTCATGGATAGCTATTCTAATTTCCGCCAACAAAGAAAGGCTTGCCTAAGCAGCCTTATATATACAAAATTGTCAAACATAGTATACAGAGAAGCGATGCTAAACAGAATCGGAATCGGGTGCGAGTAGCGGCGGCAAGTGTGGAAGCAATAAAAAAAATCCAAAAATTGTTGCGAGGCTAATAAAAAAAATTTTAGGTTTAAGCAAAAAATACAACCACACAAAAGGGCTGAATTAAATTCCCATTATTTAATGAGACAGTTCCGTCGCCAATAAAATTATTTAAACAAATTCACAATTAACTAATTTCCCAGCGGCGCCCTTGCTCTTAAGCCGAGATATTTAATATTTGTATTTTATTTATGGTTAGGTTGATATATTTTTATTTTGAGCAATTTAAAATGCAAACAACACATAGAAACAAATATAATAATAGCACATAAAAATCCACAATTTAAATCGTCAAACAAATAATGAGTATGATTAATATTTATATATATATTTTTTAACTAACACGATATTATGGAAGCGGGTCTGCCGAAAATATTCTGGCAGCGATTTATTTGGTTTATTTATTCGAAGTTAAACACAGACAGATGCCAGGGAGTATAAGGACTGAGGTGCTCACATACATATTTCCACGATTTTATTTAAGCGGGTATTTTAGGTCTGGGCGCCAATTTATAAAATAATTATGTCAGATTAACAGCGAATTGCCGTCGGCAAACGGCGGCTTCTCTTGTCCCTCGCAGTTAAAGATATCTCGATGGGGGTGGACGAGAGGTCCACTGTTGGCTGCTGGCTGGCTGACCGAAGAGTTCCCAAAGATGAATTAGGATGTTTATGTTGAAAGGGTGACTGCCCTTCCCTACCTGCTGGCCCAGGGACAGTTATTCAGTAATAAGATTTTTACGACCGATTATCGGAGTTAAGTTTATATAAGCAGTGGCTCTTTATTCTTTAAGTGTCAAATCAGAACTGAACTTAAAGCTAACACAAATGAAACTCATAGCGGCCACAACTTCCGGCCAGACGCTGTGTCAGCAATTTGGGTGGAGCGAGTTTTCGGACGATCGGTCATTGCCGTAGTCCGGTTAACTTAGTTAACTTATATATTCTTCGTCTACCAAATAGTGCGTTTCGACTACCACTTCTGGGGTTTCTTCTATGAATTTCCTGCACCTACTACTATTTATTTTTGATAAACGTCAGAATCCCTTTTTGCTTTGTGTCAAAAATATTAACAAACCATGCCAATTGGTGCCGAAAAACCAATAGTTTCAGCGTAAAGAGCGCACTAGACATAGCGATGATCGAATTTATTGCCACCAGCGTGGAATAAGCTCTCATATCTGCTCAAATTTGTACATCCGTCTCGATTATATTCAATCCCTATGGGAAGGGGTAGAGAAAGATCAAAGCAAACATGGTAATTGTAACACAGTTTACATGAAATGTGCTTCGAAATTGAGCGAGCAAATCGCTCGAAAATCTTCTGCTGCAGCGCGGTCACAGCCAAATCCGGGATTAATTCCAAGGGCTGTAATCTTCCTCCATGTGACCAACATTTCGTGACTTCACCTAAATGCTAAAAACAGCGGTGAAGCGAAAGGAATTGTTACCAAACCTCTACATACAAATGAAGGAATCCACACGGGGGGCGCTCAACAGCCAATAAAAATCCCTTTGAATCTGTCACCAATAGGTGTTGGTCAGGTACAGTTTTGAAGGAAATCCAAAGCACTATTTAAGGGTGCTCAATAGCGCATGAAAACTCTGAAGTTTCCATTACTAACTGGGACTGCCTTTTGGTCTTTCTTTGCTCACCCAAGCTACCAAAAGTCATACTTTCACTGTGGGAGCAATCGTTAGCCATGAAATATGAAATTCCCACTTGGAAAGAGAATAACACCTTTTTGGGAGAAAGATATCGAACATTAGAGGCCATTGAGGACGTCACCCCGAATTCATTTGTTCCTCTTTTTCCAAGGACCACAAAACCGGTGCCGCAACAAAAAGTGTGAAGTCTTTCGAGACCCAAGTTGCTCCAAATCTGCGTAGCTGTGATCTCTGCTCCAAGGAGGCACATCCAGTTCGAATTTGTCCTCGTTTTCTGTAGATGTTTCACCCAAAACGAGAAACGTACATTAAACAAAAGTGTTTGTGCTTTAATTGTTTCAATAGAAGACATAATTTTCGTGAGTACAAAAGTAAGCATAAGTGTTTCTCTTGCAAGGGACGCCACAATATTATCCTACATAAAGATAATCTTAATAGCCATAGCAGCTCTGCACAGGATCAAATACCTATGCAAGACGCAGCCCCTATACAGTCCACTTCTGACCACTTTGTTGCCTATCAGTAGTCATTTTAGGTCCAGCTACTGTTTATGCTTGTCCTTTAGGAGAAAACTTCCCAGCCCAAACTTCCAATCCAAGGCGTTCGGACCAAAGTTACTGGGCTTAATCAAGACAGTTTTGAAATCTCTCAAAAGCTGTGCCATTGCCAGATGGACAACCCTGCGAAGCCCATGTATAAGATTTATACTACTGCACTAGTCTTGTCAAAGTTTTTTTTTTTTTTTTTTCATATGTATTTTATTTATTGAATCTTCTCTGAATTGAGACTAACAATAAGTATATAAAATCTTAAATTAAAAAGCTATATCTGACAGTCAAGCTGACAGACGCGGGATGTAAGGGCTCTTATAACTATTGCTGAGCTGGAAGGTCATTTCGTTGCAATCGGGTCCGGTTGGAAACCCTGGCTAGGCCCCTGGCGAGCTGGTTTGAATGAGAAGTTAGCTTGGTGTGGTAGGACGCCTTTTGTTTTGAAATTTCATCTTTTACGGGTAACGAACACACATCCACAGATGTTGTCGTTCCGAACATACCAAGGTGCCCCAGTGATAGTTCTCAGGATTTTTGATTGTGCTCGCTGGATAATGCCGATGTTACTGCTGCTCGCGTTTCCCCACAATTGGGAGCCGTAAGTCCAGACTGGCTTAAGCGTTGAATTGTAGAGCAGAACCTTGAAGTCCAGGCAGAGGGGGGAGCGAGCGTTTATGAGCCAATGGAGGTTATTGGATTTTAGTTTTAGATGAATTTTCTTAGCTTCGATATGTCTCCGCCATGTAAGTCTTCTGTCAAGGTGGACGCCAAGGTACGTTACATCGTCAGCTTGTGGAAGTGGCGTGTTATTCAGAGTTAGCGGGGGACACGTTTGTCTGTTAAGAGTAAACGTTATGTGCTTACACTTTTTCGCATTTATTTTTATACGACAGTCTGATAACCACCTCTCCACTACCACGAGATAATCAGCTAGTTGTGCTGTTGCCTGAATTGGACAGTTGGACCGACTTAAGATCGCGGTATCGTCTGCGAATGTAGAAGTAGTTAGCCGCTCGTTCGTGGGAATATCTGCGGTGTAAAGGAGAAATAAAGTTGGACCAAGACCGCTACCTTGAGGAACTCCAGCCTCTATCGTGTAATCGTCGGATATTGTAGTGTTGCATCTCACGGAGAAGGCTCTGTTGTAAAGGTACGATTCAAGTATCCTGTGAGTGTCTTCCGGTAGTAACGTTCTGATTTTATGCATAAGGCCATCGAGCCAGACTCGGTCGAAAGCCTGCGCAACGTCAAGGAATACCGCACTGCAGTATTCCCGAGACTCGAATGCAGTTCGTATTTCTATTGTTGCTCTATTGGTCCATGGCTTTCTCGAAAGCCAAATTGATGCGCCGGAATAATGTTGTGCTCTTTCAGATATGGGACTATGCGTTTCAAAAGGCATTTTTCGAGCAGTTTTAACAGACACGAGAGTAAACTTATCGGTCTATATGAGGCTGGTATTGATCATTATGATAACCGACTTTTTCCATTTTGGGAAGTAGCCAAGTCGTGTAATCCCGTTAAATAGTTTACAAATTACCTCAACTGCACAGTTTGGGAGTAAAATTAACATCTTAGGAGTTATTAGATCACCGCCTGGGGCCTTTTTTGTTTTTAATTGCTCGCTGATAACTTTTGCAACTTCGTTTGTTTGGAACAGAATTGGCGCCGTCTCAGTTCCACCTGGAATTGACGGCGACGGTAGTGTGAATGAATTATTTGCAGGGTTTGGCTGAAAAACATTTCGAAGGTGTAAAGCAAATGTACAGGCTCTGTCTTTGTCGCTTCTGGCCCAGCTGCCTGAAGAGTCTCGTACGGGAATTACTGTTTCGGCCGGCGCACTTAGATTTGGGTGGGCCCTTGCTTGGTGCTGGTGGGTGAAAGTGTTTCAATGTACTGGCGTTGTGCTTTTTCTTCTTCGTGCCTTAGAGCCCTGGTAAGTCTGCGACCAGCTTCCTTAAGACTATGTTTTGAGGATGGCGATCTGCTGGTTTGCCAAGCACGCCTCAAACGTCTTTTCTCCAAAACAAGCTGTTCGATTTCAAGGTTAGTTTTGTGTTGGTGTGTGTGCCCATCCCTCCCTTGCGGTGTAGAGACTTTGGCTGCTGCGACGAGAACAGACTCCAGTGCATTGGCATAGCAGTCGATGTCCTCCTTGAAGTTGAGCTGTGGAGTTAGTTCGATGTGGGAACTTACGTACTTTTTGAACTTCAGCCAGTTGGTTCGATGCGACGTCAGCCTGCAAGGGTGCTCGATTAATTCCGGGCTTTGAAGAAGAGTTATTAGCACTGGTGAGTGGTCCGATGATAGATCCAAAAGCGATTTTGCAGATATTAGATTGCGAGAAATATTTTTTGTCACAGCAAAATCAATTAAATCAGGTAGTTTTCTCGGATCTGTTGGCCAGTATGTAGGACTGCCTGGTGAAACGTAGTCCAGTTTGTTGCATGTTTTGATGAGTGCATTATATAGTTGCCTTCCTTTGGGGGTAACAAGGCGGGATCCCCAGTGTGTGTGCTTGGCGTTGTAATCACCTGCTGCTATGAATCGCTCTCCAAGTGAATTCTGAGACTGTAAAGCGGGGTGGGCAGTAGACAGCGGCAATGGCAAGGTTGCTGGTGCCCAACTGTAATTTTATCGATGTAGCTTGCAGATAATTTTTTGCAAACCGTTGGTGAAAGTGGTGTTTGATACGGTTTCTTATTAAGATGCCGGCTCCGCCATGTGCTTTACCATCTGGATGTTCGGTGCCGTAGAACGTGTATCCTCGTATTTGAAAGTTATATTTGCTGGTGAGATGCGTTCCTGCCAGCAACATAACGTCGATGTGATTTTCGTTCAGAAATTGAGTTATTTCAGGTATATGCCGTGAAACACCGTTGGCGTTCCACAGAGTTATTCGGAGGCTAGGCATAATTTATTTGAACTGCTGAGCTGCAAGCATTTGTAACAAGATATTTTGGTTTTGCATTAGAGTTTGCATGGTGGTTTTCATGAAGGACATAAATTCCATCATATTTTGTTGCAAAGTTATCATCATAGTTTCCATGTTACTTTGTGGCTGTCCCATGGCCTGCTGTATGTTATCAGTTTTCGGCTCTATGTGAGCTGTGCCTGATCTTAGAGCACTGGCGTAGGAAATGCTGTTGGTGGTAATTGAAGGGCCAAATGATGACCTGGCTGCTTTTGCGAAGAAAACTTCGGGTGTCGTTTGTGATTTCATGTAAATGTTCTGGCGTGCCGTTGTCGCTCTTTGCATCCGACTTTTCATCTCCTTGTAGACTGGACAGCCTCTGTAGTTTGCTGTGTGGTTTCCTTGGCAGTTTGCACACTTTTTAGTGAGAGAGTCTCCCTTGTTGGCAGGGCAGGGTTCGGAGCCGTGGCAGTTTCCACAAGCTACACAAATTGACCTGCGGGTGCAGTAAGCCCTGGTGTGTCCGTATTCCTGGCAGTTTGTACATTGCACTGGCCCGTTCCGTTTGTGCGGCTCTTCTACTGTGATCCTACGGTGCAGAACGTACTGCAACTTGTAGATCGGGTGCACTGCGTTTTTCTTCAAAGTTCTGCTGTCTGGCTCCAGCTCGACCTTGAAGAGTAGTTGCGGCTTCTTGTTTTTGTTCATAATGTTTATAACATTTTTGGCGCAAAAACCGTTTTCTTTTAAAGCCTCTATAATTTCAGAGGGGGTCACATCGGGTTCTATTCCCTTGAGGACAACTTGTAAGCCCTTGCAACTTTTCAGCTGGTACGTGTAGTAATTCTTTTTGTCATCGTATAGGTACTTCGACACTGCTCGGAAATCATCTTCGGTTTTGGTTTGAAGTTTGGTTTCGCTTATATTCCCTTTCATAAGCGGAATAACATGAAAGTTATCCTTCCCGACAAGCTCAACTATTTTATTGACTAGGACGTTGGAGATCTTCTCCCAAATAAAGATAGGTGGGGGCTTAAGTTTCTTTGGGGCTAATTCTTCGTACTCTGTTTCAGGCTCCGCCAGAATGGAAAATCTATTTTCATTTAATGGCCCGAGATTTTCAGGGCCTTTGTTGGTACGGTTTATTTTGGGCATATTGCCGTCAGATTTTTTCGGGGAGGTTAGCTTGCGCTTGGAAATATTTATATAGCGATCCATGCCTGTCTGCATGGCCGAACCCGCTTGTGGACTTGTAATTTTTTCTACCGTAGCTTTGTTTTTGCCGTTTGAACCGATTTTTGCACTTGGTTGTGTTGTTGCTTTACCCGCTGCAGAAGAAAAGAGTGGAGTCGTTATTGCATTGTTGGCGACAGAGACCGTTGTAGTTGACGTAGTAGTTGCTGTTGTTGTTGCACTAGGTGGCAGAAGCTCGGTTGGAGTTTTGCATTGCTCACTCCAAGGTGTTTGTGCGGTGAAAAGCAGGGCGGGAGAGCAAGAACTAGCTCTCTGGTTTTCGGCGGTCAGTAAACTTGCACTTTCTTGCACTTTCGGTTCTAGAGTATTACTCGTGAACGAGAAATAAGCATTGTTTCGGGCCAAAGAGAGACGACGTTTGTCTTGCTCTCTCTGAATTTTTTCACGGGCTTTGTCTTGTTGTTTTTGGCGTTGAGTGCGCTGATCCACGTTCTTACTCATTTATTGATAGAGCGTAATATTAATTAATTAATTAACTAAAACTTTAGTTTACGATATGCGAATTAGCATCGCGAATTGCAAAACCTCGCGTTTATAAATTTTTTCGAACGTTTTCGACTTAGTGGCTTATTGTTTTTCCGGAGCGTTAAGAAAACACGTCTACACGCGACCGAAGTTGTCTTGCCATAGTTGGCAGGGAACCTTCCAACAAGTACAATTGTTCGCAGTATATTAAGGGACTTACAAATATCCACTTAGCTGACACTCTCTTTTTCGAACCTTTGCAAATGAATCTGTTAATAGGTGCAGATATTCTTCCATCAGTTATTCTTTCAAGCTCAAAATCTAGCCTGTGTGGCTCGTTACTAGGCCTCTTGGCCCCGTACTCGGTTTTCGGGTGAATTTTGACTGGCCCGATTTCTTTAGCTACTAATATAAATGTTTATTCCTTGACAACACAAATATTGATCGAGTCTGAGCCCACCATAGAAATACTTCTCACAAAGTTTTGGGAGGGTGAGGATCTCCCAGGTCAGATTGTGAAGGAATCCCCAGATATGCAGAGGGGAAGTATGCAAAATCTCTACCCTTCAAAAATGCCGAGCGTATTAACATGGGGCACTCAAGGTCTTTCGCCCTTCTTACGAAACGAAAACCGTTTAAAAAGGAATGCTAGTATTAAAATTAATTATGACTCGGTTATTAAAGAATAATTATAGCTTGCCCATATCAAGCAGGTCTCCTCAAACACGGACAGTACCAATTTCTACTTACCACACCACGCGGTGTTTAAACCAGATAGTGCCAATACAAAAGTACGTATAGTTTTTAATGCTTTTAGTCCGTCATCAAATGGGAACAGTTTAAACGACAATCTTAATCCAGACCAAATACTTCAATCTGACCTTACCCTTCTAATCTTTAAGTGGTGTAGATTTCAATTCGTACTCAATTCCGATATCACAAAAATGTACCGCCAGATCGAGGTAGACCCCCTCACACACACCATTTCGAAGAATCTTCTTTCGAAGTGATAAATGGGATATTGCCTATTACGAACTTCTAATCTTTAAGTGGTGTAGATTTCAATTCGTACTCAATTCCGATATCACAAAAATGTACCGCCAGATCGAGGTAGACCCCCTCACACACACCATTTCGAAGAATCTTCTTTCGAAGTGATAAATGGGATATTGCCTATTACGAACTTCAGACCGTCATGTTTGGAGTAAATTGTGCTCCTTTCTTGGCCTTATGCATATACTGGGTGCACCCAACAGCAGTTGAATCCTTTTCCAATAATATGTATGTCGATGATGTACTTGCAGATGCACATACAAAGTCCGAGGCCATTTTAGGTATTTCAGAGCTGTGATCCGCGCTAGGTTCAGCTGGTTTTTCACTGCGTAAATGACGATCTAATGAGAGAGACCCTCTGGAGTCTCTTCCACAAGAGCATTTGCTTGCGGTCCACTTCCTTCTCAAAACGAAAAGTCCTGTCCCATATTGCTAAACTTTTCGATCCCGCATTGACTTTCCTTATTTAAAATTCAATCATAAATCCTAATTCAGGACATTTGGCTAGCAAAAATTGGTTGGGATGATATTCTTTTCGCAGAACTGCTTCAAAGGTGGCACGATTTCCTATGCAGCCAAAACTTTCTGCATAAAGTTCGGGTTCCACGCTGAATACAATTTCGGCCTGGCGCAAGACTCCAAGTTCATGGGTTTTGCGATGCTTCTCAAAAGGCATATGGGGCGGCGATATACGTTCGTGTTTGGCGCGACGATATAGTTTTCTTTGAGCTTCTTACCGCTAAAACTAAGGTTGCTCAACGTTCGTGGCCTATCGGTTGACGAAGATCAAGCAGTTTCTAAGACTGACCTTGAGAAGAAAGATGTAAAATGTCACTTTGCATGTCCAAATTGGGACATTCTGGAAAGTTTTCCGATTTCAATCATATGTTAAGGGCACCGTATGGCTTTTGTGCAGCGGTTCATAAATCGATGCCAGCGTGTTCGCTAGTCCTTTCAACCGGACAGCTGAAATAACCAATATTGTTGAATATCCAGAGGAATACAAACTTCTTTAATCTTTTTTTATCGTTTGTATCCTCAAAAATAATCGATTTCTTTATTCTGACGGCGTCATCCAATCAAGTGGTCGTTAGACGGCATCTGACTAGCTGTTGTACGATGATCTGAGCTTCTGGTCCGTTTTACACATCATATTTCTCTTCGCAGTGGTCTGCAGAATCTTATTAAAAAATGTGACAACCACTTGCATAGTTTGCATAATCCATCGAAAGAATGTGCAATCACAATATGGGAAGCCTGCCAAAGCACACTGGCCTTGATTCGAAGTGAAGAGTAACACTGACCGCACCAGCCACCCTACCATGTTTGTGTCTCAATACATTTAGCTTCGTCAGATTTGACATTAGAGAAGTTCCTTGGTGCATTCTCCATGTTCTCGTAAAGGCGAGGCTGCCCCCTTCACCTTTACTTCAATAATGGAAAGACCTTTGTCGGGGCTGAGAAGGTTGTGAGCAAAAATTTCCTTAAAACCCTGAACGCAAAGGTAAACTTGACCCTTAGCCTCCAAAGCCTGTCCTGGCATTTCAATCCCACAGAAGCTCCTCATATGGGCGGCCTGTGGGAAGCAGGAGTAACGAGTTTCGAAAGACACTTTTACAAGACGACGGTCAATTTCAAGTATACGCTTGAAGAGTTGTTCACTCTCTCGTGTCGCATCGAAGACTCAATTGACATATATCACCAATGTCTGATGATCCTTCTGATCTCTTAGCGCTCACTCCTGGGCATTTCTTTACAGGTGGATCAATACTAGCGGTCGCCAAACCAACCATAACTGGCGGAGCCAGTTATATTTTGAACAGATGGCAACGAATTAAGGCCCTAATCAAACTGTTTTGTACGAGATCAAAGACAGAATATCTTAAGGAGTTCCACAAATGAAGCAAGTGACAGAGTCTTAACAAGAACCTAGCAGAAGGTGATTTGGGCATCGCCATCAATTGACTAGTGACTTGGTCGCATTCAAAAGGTCTATCCTGGCTCTGACAAAATCGTTCGCACTACAGTCCTCAAGAGACTTATTTATAAAGTCTATTACAGAGTCTATGTGTTCAATGTCAATAGTTGCTTTATTTCGCATATGCTAATTCAATTCAAATATTTTGTTTGTTTTTATTTATTTCAATTTTTCATTTATCCGGAAATGGCGTCTCACCAAAGCGCAAAATTCACGGAGGACAGACGTTCCCGAGAAACTAAATCGTTCCGATGCAGAGTCTGTTCAGGAGCACATCCCCTACATACTTTTCAGAGCTCTGGCATTGCTTGGCACACCAGCAATCAGAGGGGTGGTGTATTTGAATCCTAATTATTTCGAACCAGGATTCCTACCGAGTCAGACTGGGTTTCTAGTGGCACCGAACACTGTGCTGGAATGGATGCTGTCCGGAACCTGTACACAACAATACACAACTTCATCCAGTCATTGAATACTTTCTCTTTTTTTTCCATTCCTTGCTTTAAACAAAAAAACGACAAACTATAAAGACTATAAGAAATGGATACATGGTAAAATTAAAGTAACTGATATGTAAGGGTGGTCAAATTTGTTGTTCCGTATATTTATTTTCCGCGCAAAAAAATCGTTTTAGATTTTGCTAGATGTCAGCATTTTGTCAGAAATACATGTCAATACACATACACCTGCGGTCAAAATAATAGTAGCTGAAAAATGTAAAGTGCTTAAAAACAAGTGAATAAGTGGGTATTCTAGTCTAAAAATTTGAGAAAATTGATTTTTTTTTGCATATTTTTAAAGTATAGAATATGATCCTAAATAGATTACAAAATTCGAATTATTTTCGGAGACACAGCCAATGCTGGAACTTGACGTCCGAGCCATTACATTGTTTCCGAATCGTTTCTTTCGAAACTATTTTTTTTGAGGTGGCCGACATGATGTTTTAAGTTCTACTGAGCCGATTCCTTTGAAATTTCTTATATATCTTGTTTATAGTACTCTCTATCGCGACTGCCTCGGGCTCAGATAAATTTTGATCATAAATATTTTTAAAAAATTCGAATATGTCGAAAAAATTGGTTAAAAAACATTTTTTGTTTTAAAGTCGACGACGTTTTTGTATTTTTATTTTTTTTTTTATTGGTGGTCAACCCGATAACGGCGTCGTTACTAATGAAGAATTTGTTTGATTTTTTTTTCCGATCTCTACAAATTTTGCCAAACAGGACGCACCGTTTTTTTTAAGTCCCAACTCCACCGGCCTTTATCTCAGCAAACATTGGGTTAATTTATTTTTTTTACTCTTAAAATGTCAACAAAAAAATTAAATTTGTATACTAAAAATGTTTTTTTTTTCATTTCTCTTTTATCTTACTTGAAATAGAACGGAAAACCTCTTTAAGGCATAGAACAATTTTTTTTTAGTTTATTATTTTGTTTACTAAACAATGAACAAATGAGACCTAAAAACCGTTTCATATTGTTTAAGGTTTTCAAGGAATTTTTACCCTCGTTATAATTCCTAAAAATTCGTTTTTCAAAATACTGTAGGAAATGATTTTTTAAAAACTTAAGAAAATATCCACAAATTTTCGTTTATCTGCTCTTTGAATTGGAATGAGCATGTTTTTATTACCTGGCGTGTTTTTTTTTGTATATATATACATATATTCTTGATCACTAGGAGAGTCGATCCAGCCATGGAACAAAAAAATATTGTAGTCATATCTACATCAAATAAGTTTTGCAGCATAATGCAAAGATTTCCTCTCCGAACATCACTAAACTGAAGCTGGAGTACTTTCTTTTTTCCGATTGCCAGCTCAAAATGTTATAAGACCAGGCACAGTCATTTTGGAAAAGTATTTGAAAGTTAAGAGCTTTGTGTCACTCAAAAAGCAAATAAGAGTGGCCTATATCAAAATGACAAGTTTAAGCACTGTAACTATGAAACCTGGAGCTTACAGATGCGATAAGTGTTGGTTCATTCTGGATTGTGGAGCGTTACATCCGCAGAATGGACTGCAACATATGCTCCTTAATCCGACGTAAATACATCTCAATTGGCGTTGGCAAAGTTGAGAGAAGTCCACCAGCCTGTACGAAACGAACAACTAGATAAGAAATTGCTTTGAAAGGGAATGGGACAAGGTCAAAGTATATCGAATTATATTCAGCAATTCTAGGAACTTCTGGATGTCTAGTTGCAGTTGGAATAGATCTCAACGCGGAATTGCGCATAATTATTTGTTGTCATGTGTTCAAAAAAAATTTTAAAACTATCGAGACTAGAGATGACTAGCCATCGTTTGAGACACTTTGCATCAAACTCAAAGAAGAGGCGAAAGAAAAGCGAACGCAGAAGAGCATAATGACAGTACTAAAGCGTTTGTCGCATCACAAAAGCCTTATTTTCAAACTGTAAATGGGGAAAAGAAACATAATACAATAATTTTTTTTCAAGAAATCAATGGGGTGTTTGGACAATGGTGCTTCGGGCCCTATGAGTTGTGAAAGGGAACACAGAGTTGATCGGTCTTGACGTTACCGGATTCCTTGAAGCAAAAGGAAAATGTGAAATTCGTTGTTCGTTCCAAAAATGGATGATTTATTTTGCTTAGTAGTGCGGTGAAAACAGGTGCTTGCTGAATTTCGGGCTGGAGAATATGAATGACACTAGAATTGGCTATTTTTAAATTTTTTTTAATTTTTGTTTTAAAGCCCAAAAAGCAAGTGTTTTTTCCGCTACTGCAGGTTATGTATTGTATTGGATATGTGATACGGTCACCTCGATTTAAGTGAACTCAAGCATAAAATTAAAATACTCAAGATCTCACTTAAGAGAGAAGCCAGAAATGCGAGGCCGCTTGGGAACTATTAACCAAGCGGTGTGAAAATAAAAGGAAATTTTTTCCAAACAATTAAATTGCCTTCTTGAGCTTCAAGTTTTACAAGTTGACTCAGTTAAGCAATTAAAAATGTTCACTGACTTTGTTTAGGTCGCAGTTAAATCCGAAGGCGCTACACGGTAGTGCTCCCATTCTCCCGCTCTCCGCCGTTCTCAATGTTCTATGTTTTATGCTGCGCTCAGCGCTTAAGTCGCTCTAGTTTTTAAGTTTTAGTTTAAAATTTTCAACGCAACTGAATATACGCCCGGCCGGTCCGCGTCTTTTACGAAAACTCCACAGTTCTTTTTCTTTCCGCGATCGTCGAGTGTTTTATTCTATCTTTCACAGGTGCCACCAGATCAGCCTACTGCTGCAACGTGAAACTGCATTCAACCGGAGTTGACGATCCCAGCACCACATCACCAACAAAGCATTTTGATCCATTCGTTCCGGAAATTTTCCACCCCTTTCTACTAAGAAAAGTCCGAAGTTTTCCTAAATTTACAGTCCGCAAATCAAAAAAAAATCTACCACACATACCACCCGGAAACATCAAAAATTTTCCGCCACTCCTGGGTGGAACAAATTATGCATACATATACACATATATACATATTTTCTACGTCCAACAACAAAAATATTCTAACACATTAAAAGTTTCCCATCTGGAACACGATAAATAAATAAAATTCCTAAAACCAATGCGGAAAACGCGATTCCAAGGCGGCCTTTGCATGAAATCAATTCCGCGTCTTTGCATTTGTTTCGCATCCACGTTCATTTAATTCCAACAAATATAAAAAGGAAAAAAAAACTTTAATACCATTTCAAAGGAAAATACTAAAATACCCAAAAAAAAACTTAGAAATCCATTTTATTTTTCGGATATGGTTGCAATACAGCCGCGGCGGCGAAATCCCATCAACATATAAATGAATTCAATTCAAACCAATAAAATGTTATTTAAATAAATAAATAAAGTTATATAAACGAATTAAATAAATTTCCAGACTTTTAAGTTTTATTTTCCAACAAATCGCATGATTATTTATTGCTCGGAAATTACATATTTCCTGGAAAATTGTAGCCCTCTTTTGCGTGATTTGTTTTTTTTTTCTCGCTGAATGTATATATTTAACATTGAACTCCAGTTTCATTTACAATTTGTATTTTTTTTTTGGCGCGCTTAGCTGCAAAAATCGACTAAAGACAAATTGTATGTGTTACAAGCGATCTAAAGACGGGGAAGCTGCCAAAAATATCCAACGCAATATACCGCTGTTTTTCTTCTTTCGGAGTCTAAAAACAAATAGTTCCGCTTTGTGGCATGTCCAGTAAAGGTGCTAACAAACCATCGCCTATTCTATAACCAAAAATTTAAAGAGTTTTCGCAAAGCCTAACCTAAAAGCAGCAGTAGGTCTCCTTCGCCCCAAGAAGGCCCCATCAAAAAAGAGTACGACGAATGTACCGCGTGCTTGGTGGCAGCCGGAGATAGTGCAGCCTATAGCTTGCCAGTTCTTTTAGCTAAATATAACTATTGCTATTCCGTTTACGAAAGCTGTGGGGCTCAGATAGCGGATATGATAGCGCAAACTCCGCAAACACAAGCCGATCTTACCCAGGCGTATATTCCTTCAGGCCGTCGGCTTTCTCCGTGCGATACCGGCGATTATCTTCGCTGGCCGACGTTAAGGGACCGTTTTATGGCAACTAACATAACAATCCCAGGCTAACGCAAGTCTAAAAATTTTTCCACCTAAATGCCAAAACGAGTGGCGATGCACACACTATAGTTTCCAATGCGCCTATGTCTAACGACGGCTTTCGCTCAGCTTGGGCTAACCCAACTGAGCGTTTCGAAAACTAACGATTGTTGGTTATCAGTCAACTTTCGATACTGTTTAATGTGCAACGCATCAATCAGGACTCTGGGTCAGCTTTAAGAGAGTTACAAAGCACCATACAGGGCTGCCTCACGGCACTAGGTATGTGCGGAATAAACATCGAATATTGGGATTGTCTCTTGATGTACATGTGCTCCTCCGTGGCCGTCATCACACACTACTACACCGAGGCAACACATCCCCAGCGCTTTCAACTTCAACTCCAACACTCAGAACAAGACCAAATACACCAGGTCCCGCGGCTGCCGTGGATATTGATTCCGCAGTTTAAAATTACTTTGCATCATGGTACAGATCCGTCTGGCTGGGCACCGCCATAATTGACATTTGTTTCGAATTTCATTGAGCGGCTTTTCAACCTTGTTAAGTTGCCTTACCAAAATACCCAAGCGTAATTGTTAGCAACATATTCTACGGGACCGTACACGGCCCTGAACAAATTTCTCACCAATTCAGGGAGGTGAAGGATCTGCCAGTAAAAGTAGAGAAAGCATCCGGCGTGACTTCTGAGGAAAATTTCCTCCGGACTACTACGAAAGACGATAGCGGCAGGTATATTGTATGCCTTCCATTTCGTGATCTTGAAAACGTAAAGTTCGCCCTAGGACACTCCAGATCCTGTGCGTTAGCTCAATTTCTAAGAAACGAGCAACGCCTAAAAAGGGACAGTCAACAGAAGACCAAATATGATGCCATGATTCATGAATATCTCGATCTCAACTGTATGAGAAAGGTTCTTCCTACCCATGACTCGGCCAGGTACTATCCTCCGCATCACGCCGTGCTCAAGCCGAAAAGTACAACTACCAATCTTCGTGTGGTATTTAATGCTTCTAGCCCTTCAGAGAATGGGGACAGTTTAAATGACATCCTTCACGCTGGCCCAGTCTTTCAGTCCGACCTAACCATCCAAATCCTGAAGTGGCGATATTTACGATACAGATCTGGGTAGATCCGAAGCATACCCCGTTCCAACGCATCTGATTCCGAAACAGCGAAGGGAACTTTCAATTCAGTCAATTGAGCGCTCTTCCTGGCGATTTGAGTTCTGCCACGTGCAGCTCAGCCATCCAAGAGCGAGCAACTTCATTCGCAACTATATGTATGTAGACGATGTTCTATCGGGGGATGACTCCGCAGAAAACGCGCAGCTCATTGTTCGAGAGCTACAAAGTGCCTTAGATTCCGCGGGTTTTCAATTTAGAAAGTGGAACTCAAGCCACAAATAAATCCTAACTCATATCCAAAGCGATCATCTTCTGAATACAAACTTCCTCGAGATCGACATCGAAGGTACAGCCAAAACTCTCGGAGTACTCTGGAAAGCGCCGTCCAATGAATTTTTCTTCGTCCCACCAGAACTATCAACTGAGAACTCCCCACTCAAAACGCCAGATCCTTACCCAAATTGCCAAAGTGTTTAACCCAGTGGGCTGGCTCGCTCCATTTCTTTTGTGTCTCAAGATCATCATGCAAGATATTTGGTTTCAGGAGTTAGGGAGGGACAATGAACTTTCGGCTGAGTTATGCAAAAAGTGGAGCAGCTTTCTCCGTAGCTATTTGGTCCTAGATCAGGTTCGAATTCCAAGACGGGTTTCCTTCCTCCCAGAGTTCCGCGTAGAGCATCATGGATACTGTGATGCCTCGCAGAAAGACAACGTGTAGAGATCAATCAATCGCCGTACTTTGGGGGTCGGCTAGAGGTCCCGGAAC
This sequence comes from Drosophila gunungcola, assembly GCF_025200985.1. Classification (NCBI taxonomy): domain Eukaryota; kingdom Metazoa; phylum Arthropoda; class Insecta; order Diptera; family Drosophilidae; genus Drosophila; species Drosophila gunungcola. The sequence goes on from NW_026453163.1 coordinate 3,429,912, forward strand.
TTGCAACCGCTGAAAGGCTCAATGTTGTTTGCACGTAGCGCAGATATTTTTCTAATGAACGTACCGTGTTCACGTCAAGTTCAATTCTCTCCTTGAACCTCTTTCTGGATCAAGAAGGCCTCCGAAAGTTTGCGTCATGATGGAGTTACCCCGGAAGAGCTTGTCCCATTACAAAGTGATATGTGTTGGCTTTCGTCCTTAAGAGCCTACATCCGACTTAACGACCGAGAAGTTTCTTGCCGCTTTCGCTCATTTCCTGTTCAGAAGAGGGTGTCCGCGCCAAGTTCAGTCCGACAACGGGCAGACCTTCGTGGGCGCTGCCACTTTGCTCTCCCGAGACTTTCTGCATGCCTTTAAAGAATCTGTGACTGATGCGTGTAGTTATCAGTAGCTTATTTGTCAATTTATTTCTCCTGGAGCACCCTATATGGGAGGCCTGTTGGAAGCTGGTGTCAAGAGCTTCAAGACACTGTCCTATAAATCTTCCTCCGCCTCCAAGCCAAAATCGAAGCTTGTCTAATTTCCAGACCGCTATCTCCTATGTCAGACGATCCAACCGGTTTGCCAGCGTTGACACCATGGCACTTTCTTGACGGCGGACCTCTTCTGGCCATCGTGGAACCCGAAGTAAAGGGGGAATCCAAATCCAGTTTGAACAGAACCTAAAGGTCTCTCCATCAGCAATTCCGTGCACGATGGAAGGATGAGTATCTTAAAGAACTTTTCAAACGCAATAAGTGGCAATTTCACATCGAAAATCTTCGCGTCGGCGACATGGTTGTCATCAAGGACGAGAATCTTCCCTCGAATGAGTGGAGACTCGGTAGAATCAGCTCCGTCTTTCCAGGAGCCATTGGCAACGTTCGTGTAGTTGACATTCGTACGGCGCGTGGTGTTATCCGGCGTCCAGTAACCAAAGTGGTTCTCCTACCGGGCGCGCTCGAGGTATTCAATCCTACCGATGCCGAGTCTGCCTGGGGTATCCACTGCAGTGCTCCCTTTCTCCCGCTCTCAACTTTCCAATGAGCTTTCCACCGCTCTAAAACTCCAATGAACTCTTCCTATCTTAAGAAGTTCTATGCTGCGCTTAGCGCTTAAGGCGCTCTAATTTTTAAGTTTTAGTTTCAAATTGTCAACGCACGGCTGGTCCGCGCCTTTTACGAAAACTCCACAGTTCTTTTTCTTTCCACGATCGTCGAGTGTTTTATTCTATTTTTCACAGCTGCCACCAGATCAGCCTACTGCTGCAACGTGAAGCTGCCTTCAACCGGAGTTGACGATCCCAGCACCACATCACCAACAAAACAGACATAATAAATTAGCCAATCAATTAAAAGAATGACCAAATAACAAGACGTCTTCATTTGCTGAGTTTCAATCTGTCTTATTTCATGAAGTTTCTTAGCAAGTAGCATTGGTGAGATTCGTATTTTAGTCTTATCTAGGGCCTACCCAAAGACCGCATGTGTTTTTCCTAAGCGGAAGAGCCATATTTTAACCCCCGCACAAGTACTTTGTGCAGTGTGGGAAAGATTTTAAATACATATGATTATAAGGCTCAAGTGGCCTACACTGCCAATTTACAAGTTTGACCAACTGTTCCCTTGCATAGCTCACCAATTAAATGAGAGCCATGTTAAAATAATTAAAGAAATTCTAAGAGCAGCGATTAAGTTGGATAAGTTCAGTTCCCATGTGTAAATGTACTGGACATTTTACTTTCCAGTATTTAAAAATTACAATTTTGCTCATTCATTGGAGTTAACGACAAAACGGAATAAAAACGAGGCTTGAATGTATACGAAATATTTTTTACCATTTAAAGGTAACAAGTGAAAACTTTAAAACGTGAAAATTAGCGGGATAAACTCAATTAAATAAACAAAACAATAAAGTTTGAAAAAAACGTTTTAAAGGCAGTGTGACCGTGAACTTAATCCCAAAAAACAAGCAGTATCCATATTGTTGTCTCTGTCTCTGAGCTTCAATAAATCCGTATATGAATGAGCCGAACAATGTAATGTCATACCTGTATTAGTGGATTGATCAAAAGATTTAATAAGTCCATAAATAATACTGTACAAATCAACGCTTGGAGTGATTCCACTATCTTTTTGGCATGGATATAATTTGGTAGACGAAGAACTGATGATATTCGGAAACCAGCGAATATCGAATAGAATCATGCTTTGTCAGAAGAAAATAATGCAGATCGAGCATCTAGGGTAACTAGTTCTAATCAAATAACTAACTGTGATTTTTGGTGGGAAAGTCCGAAATGGCTATCTGAACCAGGGGAGCATTAGCCTCGTCAGCGGTTCACGGGAATTCAATTTTAAATAATGAAACTTATGATCCTATTTACAATTTATTGGAAAATTTTTCTGGTGTTAAACAAGTTATATTATTGTTATACATAAACAGATTCATTCAAGTTAAAATAAAATAGGAATCTAATTATTCCTTTCAATCCGTAAAGGATTAAAAAACAAAAGAATCTCAATTCAGCCTAGAGATAAAGGTCCTAAAACCAAATAAGAAAATTAAGACAAATAATAGGATATTGTCGTCAAAACCATTTTTTATTGAGGTGCACAGTGTAAAGTAAAGCATCCAATAATTTTCGACTAAAGCCACTTAACAAATTTGCTAATAAAAAAATTCTCACATAAAAACTCTGCATGGAGGAATATTCCTTATGCGAAATTGTATTCGAAGCAAGTGGGAAGTATTGGATTTTTGGGTTAAAAATGCATTAAAAAAGTGCCAAGTGTGCGATATACAAACAAAATACAGATCAACAAATAATGGGCAATTTTCCTACATACAGAGTTACGATGTCGTACTCAATCTTTAATACTGGAATAGATTAAGCAGGTCCTTTTTTTCGTTAAATGTTTCAAGAATCGTTGACTAACAACCTATAAAAGATAAATTGTCACCAAGGCCATACATTTAGAAATGGTAAGTTTTAGCGGTAAATGTGCCAATACCTATTCGGATAACGGAACTAAATTCGTAGGAGCTTCAAGAAACTTTGATCTAGATTTAGTTAAAGCAATCAAAAGAAAACACAATGATTGCCGCGCAGCTTGAAAAAGATAGTATTGATTAGCATATTATCCCCCCGGGAGGACCTCACTTCGGATGTATTTGTGAAGCTGGAATTAAGTCCATGAAATACCATCTGAAAAGGGTATTTGGGGAAAATAATCTGACATACGCAAAGATGGCAGCACTTAAATTCAAGACTGCTGTTTACCTCAAAAACTGAAATGAAACAAGATGAAGTTTTAACACCAGGTCTTTTCCTAATTGGTAGACCACCGTTATAGAACCAATTGAAAATTAAAGAATTGGGAATTTAGATAGGTGGAAACTAATCCAAAATCTTAAAACAGATTTCTAGGTTAAGTGGAAAGAGAAGTATTTGCATACTCTACAACAGAGGCACAAATGGAAGAGGTGATAAATATGAAAATACACATCCAGCCAGATGGCCAATAAAGAAAGGGAAAAGGTTAAACAAGTCCAAGATAAAAAGGTCACAGTGGTAGAAGTTAAAATAAGATGGATTTATAACTAGACACCTTAGCAAAATATGTCCTTTAGACGGAATTAAGTCTTTCGAAAAAATTTAATCTGACCCTGAAGAAACAAAAACTAAGAAGCAAACAAGAAGTACAAGAAGTACGACAATTTCCAAACTTGCTTCTAAATTGGCTATGATTTTATATTGTGTCAATTTTCTATAGCATCAGCTTAAGTTGATCAGCCAAAGAAGAGAAAATAAATTAGATTTTGGCTATATATCTAGACCCAATGGGTGACGCAGAGACTGTAACTTCCTCTTGAAATTGAACAATATTTTCTAATATGGACGCTTATTTCGCAATGCTTAAAAAAGGTAATGATTTAATGCAAATTTACGATACGATTTAGTTCTTGATAACACAGAAAGGGAGACTTAAAAGAAAATAATAAACTTTTTATAGCACAGTGTAAATCAAGAAATAAACAAGCTCCGTTTGGATTTATGGGATCGCTTTATCACATTTCATTTGAAATAATGGATAAAGACGACAGGATACAAATGGAGGACAACATGAAGAACTAATTAAGCAGAAAGCATAGTATTAACGAGTTAAGAAGGAAACAAACCTTCTCAGTCGATTCTACAACTCATATTTTGAAAAGAACGACTGACTGGAATGAATAAAAGATTTGAGAACATGACGGCTGTTTTGCAAAAATCTTATTATTTGTGGAAGAAGTCTATCAACTTCTTTATGATAACAAATTAACTAAGTAACAATATAGATGAATGCGAAAAAATTAAATCCGGAGTCATAACCCTATCAATGGACATCAATCATGGTCGACTTAATACTAACATACTAAAACCTAGTCAGATGAAAAGTGAAATTTAAAAAATATAAGACAGTTTGTCTGAGAGTTTAGTTTTGCAAAGTAAAATAACATATTTGTGGATAAAAAATTAATAATCAATGCGAAAAAACCTTTGTTTGGTGGACATGATTAAGTGCTTTATAGAATTATCCCAGTACCAGTTAATTTAGATGAACGCTTTAGTACAGTACAAGTAGATTCTCAGTATTTAGTCTACGACTTTCAAATAGATGCTTATCATCTCTAAATAAGTGTCAAGTGTGGCAATAAAACAAAAGTGTTTTTAAACGAAGTAGGCCTTGGATGGCGATAACAGCTGTGAGCTTACCCCTCTTAAACCAAGTAGAGCTTCAAACTGTAGATTTGATCGATAGCCGTGAGAGAGAAATAGACGCACTTTTGTGTAGCACCGCTTTAAACACCGAAAAACACCTTAAACTCGGCTTAAAAAAATTAAAAACTGCTTACGGCAGCTGCATAAATAAGAGTATAACACATTAAAGTTCTTGTTGCCAGGAATAAATCGGTTTTAAGCAGTAAATCGCTTCTTAATAAATCAACAATTTTGAGTGCAACAACAAACCAATAAAGAAACAGTGCATAGCAAAACAAAGCACAAAGACAAAACACTCAACACATCAAAACACTCAACCCTCTCGTCACCAACACAATAATGTCTTCAGCAGCAAAGCGACTTAGGAAGGAAACTTACTCCGATCTGGAGGGAGCCCGTGACTGATGTTCAACTGCTTCATACGATCGACCTCCGATTTTCCGAGCTAAAGGAAAGTCTTGCAGGGGAGATCCGTGATGGCGAGGCACGTATAATCGGCACTCTGGAAGAAAAATTTAAGTTAATAGCAGCTGACTGCAACAAACTTTCACTGAGAGTCACTCAATTGGAGAGCGAGGTGAGAGAGATGAGGATGCGGGTCCAGGAGCTGGAGGCGAAACTGTCCAAAAACTGCCAGGATCAGCGCGTTGACGAGTTGGAGGCAAAGTGGGTGGCCTCCTGCAACGCACAGGTTGCGTCTGAAGTCGCCTGTGACTTGCGTTGGCATGGGGTCCCACAAGTCCAGGGGGAAAATGTGAAAGCACTTTTTCACGCACTGTGATTCTCTCTCAAACTGACCCCGCCGCCTAAAGTACGTACGATTTTTCGAATGCGACCGCGAAAATCGACCCGTACAGTGGATCCAATTATAATTATTAAAATGGAACGCGTGCACGATAAGGCGACACTGCTGCGTGCGATTGGGGCATACCGAAAAGAAAACAAAACGCAACTGAGCTTAAAGCTCATCGGCCTAGACTCGCCAGCGTTTATATAAGTTAACACGCGCAGTTCCCATGAGCAGAATTTGCCGAGTTGCAAGCCATATCCGGTGGCCAACACGCGCAGCAGAAAACTGCCGAATCCACGATTCAGGTGCCATCACCCCATCGCCTGATACCAGGTGCTGACCCGGCGCATTAGCGGCAGCGCAGGGAACATGCGCTCAGCGAATGATCGCTGGATACCAAGTGCTGACCTTGCATTTTGGTGACAGCGCTGCTAGCAGGCAAAGGCCTCAAGCTGTAGTCGGATCAGAACCTTAAGTCTAAGTTTGGTACTCCGCAGCCATAGCTGTGTTAAGGAAAACATTTATAATTTATCTAACCCTTTTCCTAAACGGGCTTAGGAGTAATACAAAAAGCTGCACTAACAAAAATGTAAGTAGGCTGTTTCTGTCATTCGCAAAATTTTCAGTAGAAAACTTAAATAAATATAAAATATGAATAAATGTCTGTGAGTACAATTCTGCAGGTAGAAAAAAAAAAAAAACTTAAAGTTTAAAGACAAATCTTTAGAAATTTCTGTTGTCTGTCTACACTGAGAGAAATTATTTTTTCCCTAACTAAAAATATTTATTTAAAAATATAGTAAAATAAATAAAGCATTTGTAAGAGCTGCACTGAGAATATTTTTACTCCTCTTGAAATTAATATTACTCAAGATTCCTTTAAATAATTAAACGATCCAAATTCATTTCTTACCTTAAAAGGCATAACAATTTGTTTATTATAAAAAAAAAAAACTTTTTTTACGTGTTTAAACTAGTATTGCGTGCTAAACCAACGTAACAATACAAAAAAAAAAAAAACAATTTAATGTTTAATGTCGGAGGATGAAATAATAGAATAATATAAGCGGTTATTAACAAGCAAAGTAAATAAGGAGAAAAGAAACCAGGAAGAGGCCTGCACCCCATCGACCAGTAGAAGTCAAATTATATTAAAAAAAAGTGTTCTTGAAAGTCCTGAACGGATAGAGACCCATTCGCAAGACATGCAGGCTGAACAAATTGCGAACATGGAGGCGGCAATAAACGCGGCCTTAGAAAGACAGCAAAGGCTGTTCGATGAAAAATTAGGCACCATCATAGGAGAATTGGATAGGCTAAAAGTAAGAGCCCCTAAAGTCGAGACATTTAAGGAAATCGTTATCACACCAGGGGTAGAGTGTAATGAGCCCCTAGACATTATTAAGTCGGTTCCCGAGTTTGATTGGAAACAAGAGTCGTACATATCCTGGAGACAGGCAGCCATTGCGGCTTATAAGGTATTTAAGCCATATAATGGCAGCAGTCGGCATTATCAGGCAGTGGCTATTCTAAAAAATAAAGTTAGAGGCCCGGCTGCAGCTGTATTAGCTCCAACGCATGTGATTCAGCAAGAACTGAGCCTGTCAAGGCAAGGAGATCTACCACTTCTTAAATACTACAATGAGGTGGAGAAAAAATTAACACTCCTAACAAATAAAATAGTAATGACACATGATGCATCCTCAGCGTCAGTATTAAATGAGAAATTTAGGGAAGATGCGCTTCATGCGTTCATTTCCGGCTTGAAAAAATCATTAAAAGTAGCTGTTTTCCCAGCGCAACCGCGGGATTTTCCAACAGCATTAGCTGTTGTGGCCAGTTTCGCCCGACATGCTGAAAAAAACAACTAATTATCGACCACCTTCCTCACACCAGTCTAATTCCTCTAATCATGAACAAACTCAAAATACTGGGGCAATAAAAAAAACTTCACAAAAAATCAAAACTAGAGTAATAATAAAACTCCCTCTTTCAAGCAAAAGCCAAGCCCCTTTTTAGGAAATAGTCAGGCCAGGCCCCCACCGGAGCCGATGGAGGTTGATACTCTCTCGCAATTCAAACAATCCACAAATTGGCGAAAAGGGCAGTCAACAAGGAGCCATCAGAAAATTAACTTTATTCCAGAGGAAAAACTCACGGGGGAAGAATACGATTCCGTCGCCCAAGCGTAAGCTACGGAGATTGATAGATACAGATGATACTTGCAATTTTGTAGAATAAAATCCCTGCTCCCGTACATTACACGAAGGTTAGCAGGGCGGGAAGTTATACTGTTAATTAATAACGGAACTTCAAAAAATTATATTGCACCCCTCCCGATGTTGAAAGGCGTCGTGAATGTAGAAACCCCGTTTAGTGTTAAGTCAAATCACGGCCACACACAAATTACAAAAAAGTTTTTAATTTCAATTTTTCAAGTTAAGTCTCAATTCTTTCTCTTAAATGCTCTTAAAGGATTCGACGGGATAATCGGGCTCGATTTACTTAAACAGGTAAATGCGAATCTCGATTTCACAAAATATATATTGCAAGCTGGCAATGCAACAGAAAAGCTTCAATTCACCAAATCAGAAAACGTTAATTTCATTGACATTGATGATGAAAGTGTCCCACATGCAATAAAACCCGATTTTGACAATATGATTAAAAAAAATGCTAGAGCCTTCGCTGACCCAGACGAAGATCTACCTTTTAACATAAACACTATTGCCACAATAAAAACAGATGGGGAACCGGTGTACTCCAAGTCGTACCCGCATCCCATGGGCGTGACAGAATTTGGGAACGCAGAGGTTAAACAACTTCTAGCGGACGGCATCATAAGGCCATCTAGATCACCCTACAACAATCCAACTTGGGTCGTGGACAAAAAGGGCGCCGACCAAAATGGGTTGAAAAAGAAGCGATTAGTTATTGATTTCTGAAAATTAAACCAAAAAGCAGTTGACGTTAGGTATCCTATACCGGCGATTTCTACCATATTGTCAAATATGGGCAAATCTAATTTTTTTACAACACTTGATCTTAAATCAGGCTTCCACCAGATAGAACTGGCGGAAAGGGATGGGGAAAAAAACGGCTTTTTCAATAAATATAATAAATAACTAAAAAATGCTCCGAGCATTTTTCAAAGGGCTCTTGATGATGTATTACGGGAAAAAATTTCAAAAACATGCTATGTGTATGTTGATGATGTAATAATTTTTTCAGACAAAGGAGGACCATGTTAATGATATTCACTGGGTTCTCGAGAAACTCTTAGAGGCAGGTATGAGGGTGTCCCAAGAAAAATCAAAGTTTTTAAAAAAAAAACGTTGAATATTTGGGATTCATAGTATCAGAAGGGAGCTTGCGAACCTCCCCTGAAAAAGGTCAAGGCTATCAAATAATTTCCTTTACCGAAAACCCTCTTCAATCTCCGCTCTTTTTTGGGGCTAGCGAGTTATAATAGATGCTTTATTAAAGGTTTTGCATCAATAGCAGGACCCCTTACAGGAATACTAAAAGGAGAAAATGGAAAAGTAAGAAAGTATCAATCGAGGAAAATTGATATCGAAATGAATAAACAACAAAGGGAATCATTTCATAAGTTAAGAGAAATCTTAGCATCAGAAGATGTCTTACTGTCATACCCTGACTTTACGAAGCCGTTTGAATTAACAACGGACGCTTCAGGTCTCGGTCTAGGGGCGGTATTATCCCAAGGGGGACGCCCTATTACCATGATATCTCGCACGTTACGTGATAACGAAAAAAACTTCGCAACAAACGAACGCGAGCTACTTGCCATAGTCTGGTCCCTTAAAAACCTCCGCAACTACTTATACGGAGTAAAAGACTTATGCGTTTATACTGATCACCAGCCGTTAACATTCGCTGTGTCGGATAAAAACCCCAATGCGAAACTAAAACGCTGGAAAGGAATTATCGACGATCACGGAGCTAAGGCAATTTACAAACCAGGCAAGGAAAACCTTGTAGCAGACGCATTGTCTCGCCAAAATATAAACGTCTTACAAGACACACCGGAATCGGACGCGGCTACGATACATAGCGAGGAATCGCTTTCTTACACTATTGACACGACCGACAACCCGGTCCATTGCATCCGAAATCAAATTATAATTGAGGAAGGAGACAGTTCATCTGTAGACAACTTTATTTTATTCAAAAACAAAATGAGACACATAATAAAGTTCTCGGACCGCAATAGCCTGATTGATACAATTCAAGATGTAATAAACCCAGAGGTAGTAAATGCGATACATTGCTCTCTCCCCGTCCTAGCTTTTATTCAGCATAGGATAATCGAGTTATTCCCAGGCACAACATTTAAATACTCAAAAAGCTTTGTGCAGGACATAACAGATAAAACCGAACAAAAGGAAATCATAATTACTGAGCATAATAGAGCCCACCGTGCCGCTCAGGAAAATGTAAAACAAATTTTACGGGACTATTTTTTTCCAAAAATGCTAAGGCTATCATTGAATTGTAGAATCTGTTCCATGGCCAAGTATAACCGCCACCCCACCAAACAGACGGTCGGCCAAACACCAGTACCCTCTTGCGCAGGGGAAATCCTTCATATCGACATATTTTCAACGGACGGAAACCTTTTTCTCACATGCATCGACAAATTTTCCAAATTCGCTATAGTACAAAAAATAGCCTCAAGGGCCATCGTAGATGTAAAAGCTCCAATATTAAACAACAACAGATACAATAAAACTATTCACACAGTAACAAACAGGAAACCAATAGAATTAAAACATTCCACACCCACAGAAGAAAGTGAAAGAAATCCAAGAAAAAATCCAACAGGCACAGGATAAGTCTCTTGACTATGTTAACAAGGACAGAACCCATAAGAAGTATCAGGTGGGAGACAAGGTGTTCCTAAAGGCAAATAAACGCTTGGGAAATAAACTCTCACCTTTGTGCTCCGAAGAAACCATTGAAGCAGACCTGAGGGAGGGTGTTCCATAAGGACAATATACGATAATGACTATCATTAAATTCTAAAATTACCCTTTCATTTTTATATTTTTAGGCTTAAGAAACACTTTTTACTACTTACACTAACAGTTGCCATGACGAACGCGACAGTAAAACTTAACAATTATACGAACGCGGACTACATCCCCATAGTAGACGGTGACATTGTAATTTGGGATAGTTACGGATACCAACGACATTCAACGAACTTGACATCGTACGAGGACTATGCGGACCAGACAGAAGTAATGACAAGGACCTTCACGAACGATCACAGGACGCAGGTAATAACCACTGACTTAAGTCACATTCGCAAATTAGTTGCTACCCTTAAAGACCACCACAGGGATACTAGGAGCATCAACTTAATCGGAACAGCACTTAAAGTCATTGCAGGAACTCCCGACATTAATGATTGGGAGCAAATAAAGTTTAATCAGGAACAATTATTTAACCCTGAAGAAGGACAATCTGAGTTAAATATTAAATTTCAAGAACGTTTAAATGCACTTACTTATTCTATGAATCAAATTCAGAAAGTAGACAGAGATGAAGAAACCCACCTTTTGGAAATCATTTTAGCAAAAAACAGAATTGTTATCACAGACTTAGAAAATATTTTGAAGGGGGTAACCCTAGCGAAACTTAACATCGTCAGCCCGGCTATCCTGGATAGCTGCGACATAAGCGAATTCAAAGACAAACAGCCTACTAACATAAGCTTAGTAGAAATATTAGAAGTACCTAGCATAAGCGTTTTTCAAAATTCAGAAATAATCCACTTTCTCATTAAATTCCCCTACTCTAAGCTAGTTTGTAAAAAGATAACAGTCTACCCGGTTCAGCACCACAACAAGATCCTAGACTTCGAGAATGGAGACCTAGTCGCCGATTGCGCAGCACGAATTGTCAACATCGGGGGCTGCAAAGCTACAGTAGGCGCTACCTTCTGTAAGGAACATCAAGCTGACACATGCGCACAACAAATGGTGGCCGGGGTGACTGCACAATGCTCCACTCTACCAGGTCACTTGAGTCCAGTTACTGTAGTGGACTACGGTACCCTCATCATCAACGACGCCCAAGCGACCATCATCGACGATCTCGGTCTAAAACAAGAGATATCTGGCTCATACCTTGCAACCTACTCTAGCAAGGTATCACTAAACTACTCCTGGTACATAAACCAACTTGGAAAGCCTGCAGTCTCGGCCATGACCCTGGTAAACATAACCGCTCATCAGGACCGACTCAGCCTCCCGTTCCTTCACGAGCTGAGTCTGAGAAACCTCCACCACATTGGGACCCTTAGAGAAAAATTAACAGCGGGTACCTTCTTCAGCTACTTCTTTGCCCTACTTGCCTCCTTTCTATTGTGCTCTACTGTTTGGCTAGGATACCACGCCTTAAGGACCAGAGAACAAGGCAACCCAAGAACCAATGGCGACGTAGAATCAGCAGGTCACCGGGACGGCGACCACTTAAAAGAGGGAGGAGTTAACACGCGCAGTTCCCATGAGCAGAATTTGCCGAGTTGCAAGCCATATCCGGTGGCCAGCACGCGCAGCAAGGAAATCTGCCGAATCCACGATTCAGGTGCCATCACCCCATCGTCCTGATACCAGGTGCTGACCCGGCGCATTAGCGGCAGCGCAGGGAACATGGACATTTAATGATAATTCATTTCGCACCTAAGAGGCGCTTATATTTATATTCCATTGTTGTGAACTTATCAGTAGTTTTATTATATAAGTTAAAAGATTGATTATGATTTTGATAAAAAAATCAAACCTTTCTTTATTGAGTTGGATTAAGAACTAACTTACTTAGGTTAGACAATTGTTTTTATAGCTACGCGTCGCTCCATCGCTGCCGCCGTCTCTGCCGCTGTTGATGTTTCTGCTGACGTTCTTTCATATTATTGGTTGCTGTTCTTGGTCGCCGTCGCCGTTGGCCAAACTTAATTGTAATTGGCCAGTGCATTTTAATTATAGTTTTTGTTGTATGCACTAAGTTGAGTTCGATCAACTTTGGAAATTGGCTGTTCTGCATTCCCACGATCGCTGACCAAAAGGTGCAAGCTAAGTTCGTTAGAACTTTATTGAGAGCATTGCTTTGCTGTTAGTTGTGCAATTAATGCTCTCTTCTTCGGTTTGGGAAATTCTATTATTGAGGGCATTGCTTTGCTGTTTGTTGTGCAATTAATGCTTACTCATTTCCTCTGTCTGAGAAATTGTATTATTTTGGGTGTTAACTCTTCCCTCCTTAAACGCGACTGTCCTCGGTCGCAACGTAGTAGAGTACAGGTCCGGAATGCGTGGGCTTTTCTTGCGTTTCTGGCACGGAAACTGGTGTACTTTCCGTTGACCTACGTCTTCGTAGGAGTTCCGTGATTGATCCTATTATAAGTAGTAGTAGGATGATGGCGGATCCGTAGCTAACGGAAGATTCTATGGTTGCCTTGCTTCTTAATTTTTCCAGCGCTTTTGTGTTGTTAATGTTGAGTTCCTTGACCATTTGTAGTGAGAGAACTTCCTCTAACTTAGTCTTTTCGCCCAATAGTTGGAATAACGGAGGTTCTGGTTCGACTACGTTGATTTCCTTTGACTTGAAGATGGTTTCACCAATTGTTACCGTCAAATTACGATACTGTATTATGAAAGAGCCTTGCAGTTGTAGAAGTTTTTCATCTAGTGAGACTGGTCCATTGAAGTTGTTTAGCAGGATGGTGCCTGGTAGTATTTCTTCGAAATCCGGTATTGTTGATTGTTGATCATCTTACATTCTGGTTCTCGAAGGTTTAATAGAGCGTTTACGCAAGTATCATTGCTTAAATCTAACAAATTTTCTGAATTACAAATTGTCTTATCATTATAGGATTCACAAGGTTTAATTATTGCCAATAATTATCTCTTACATTCTAAAAAATTTTCATATTTTATATCATTGATTATTTGGGCTTTTTTTATTGCTATAATTTTTAAAGTTCTACAATTATCTGATTCAATGTTTGGTAGGCTAATAATGTAAATAAGGTCGTTGCCATTTGTGGCTAACTTGATTCGAGCAAATTCCAATAATTCTTCTATGTTAAAAAATTTCCTTTTTTAAAATTTCTTCCACTATTTTGGTTTCTGTGTTTGTAAGTACAAATGAATTTATTGTGTTAGATTTGGCCCATGTAATTGCGTATATTATGTTAATTATTTCTTCTTTTATTAATTGAATTTTATACTTTAAAATATTTGCTTTCTGATTTATTATTTCTTCCGAGCTCTGGGTAATTTTCAACATTGCATTAGTAGCGTTAGTAAGTTGGTTTATTTTTTGATTAATTAATCTGTTAATTACTACTTGTCTATTGTTGTTTTCTAGCTGCTCATTTATCTTGTCTTCTAAGATCTGATAGTCGTGGTGATCTGGCGATCCCGCCAGCCATTTCCATGCAGTACCTATTGCTTCTATTGCCCTTTTTTGTCTTTTTTGAGTTTGGAGTATGCGTAAATCCGTTTTTTCATAGGAAAGATATGGGTGTAATGGATGAGATGGGGTGAGTGAATGAAATGATTCTTCTAACTTCGCCAGAGTTTCTTCATAGCTTTGTAGGTTAAAGATGTGGATGATTTTAAATGTTCCGTCTTGTTTAGCCGCTAATCCGGTTTCGAGTGACATGATTTGTGAATTGGAATAGTCGAGGACTGTAGTTATTCCCAAGCATGTTGGTAAAAATAATCTGAAAAATTATGTTCTTATATTATTTTTATGTATGATTTTTCCGGTTTGTGTTTTAATGGTGGTCGTTCTATTTTCCGCTACTTTCTCGGTTTTGTATCTAGGTGTAAGTTTAGTTCCTAATCTTTTATCTATTTTTACATGTACAGTTTCGCCTGGCTTAAAAAGTTTTGGTAATATTTTTCCTTGATTGTGGTATTTGAGGTCGGCTGTTTGTTTATTTTTAATTTTCTTTTTTATTTCTTCTCGTTTCTTTTCTATGTCTTCTGTTGAACTAGAGATTGTGCTTCTGAAAAATATGTCTATGGGTCTTTCTTTTGTTACAGAATGTATCGATTTATTATATTCTTGAACTGCTTTAAAGATTAAATCTTCAAATGATATGCTCCCGTTGTCTTTTTTGAGACACCGCATGATTTCAGATAGGGTTGAATGAAACCTTTCTATTTGTCCGTTACTTGTCGATGCGTACGGTGCGGTGGTGTGTAATGATATTTTGAGTTCATCTTCTAACATAAACTTTATTGCTGCTGAGCCAAATGATCGTTCGTTGTCCATTATTATCCATTTCGGCATACCGAAAGCAATTAACATTTCCCTCAACGGATTTTTAATATCTTCAGATGCTCTTGACTCTAAAATTTTTACTTGAACATATTTTGAAAACTTGTCAATTCCCGTTAAGACTCTATGTTTTTCGGTAATATAAATATCTATGTGAACTATTTCTCCTGGGTAATTAGGAATAGGGGTCGGTTGGATTTCTCCTTTTGGGGGGTGTCTATCGTATTTTGATTCTTTACAAGTTTGACAGGCTTGAACTATTGCTTGGATTTTCTTGGTAAGTTGTGGAAAGAAATAATTCTTCAAAATTTGTAATTTGTTCTCTTTTGCATCTCTATGGGCTCGTTTATGTTCGAGGATAATTATTTCGTTTTGTTGGGACTCCGAAGTTACGTCGTCTATTTCGTTTTGAGTAAACCTTACCTTGTATGATTTAAAATAGGTAGGGTAAATGTTTTGAATTTTTCCCATTACCTCTTCGGATGTAATGATTCCGTTTATAAGCTTCGGATCAAGTTTACTAGTTAAGATTGCAATAAGTTTTTCTTCCGTGTAAGATTTTTGTTTAATTATGTGTCTGTGGTATGTTGGGAATGGCATTTCGAAGCTATAGGATTCTGTATCGGCAGTCAGTAATAATAATTGGTTTTTAAATACGTTAATTGGAGCTTCTACTGAAAATATGAGGTTGTGTGACGAGCTTTCGTTGCTATTGGCTGATGCTGAGGAGCTGATTGAATTAATTTCTGCGGGGGCCCGGGACAACGCGTCCGCTACCACATTAGCTACTCCGGGCTTGTACCTGATCTCGTGGTTATACTCGCCAATGAGGTCTCTCCATCGTTTAAGCTTAGCGTTATGGTTATTTACGCTATTCGAAAAACTCAAGGGTTGGTGATCCGTGTATATTACCACTTTTGAATATCCGTAAAGATAATGTCTTAAACTTTGGAGCGCCCAAACGATCGCGAGCATCTCTCTTTCGTTAGTTGCGTAGTTCTCTTCAGTCTTTGACAGGGTGCGTGAAATGAACGTTATTGGCCTATGATTTTGTTCCAATACTGCGCCTATTGCGTAACTTGAAGCGTCAGTAGTCAATTGAAATTCTTTTCCGAAATCTGGATAGGCAAGGGTAACCTCCCTGGAGACGAGAGTATTTTTAAGTTTCTCGAATGCTGTAATCGCATCTTTGCTCAAGTTGATAGCAGTTCTTCTTGACTTGGTCTTAGATATCCGGCCTTCTTCGCCTCTTAGAAGAATGGTTAGGGGTTTTGCTATTTTGGCGTAATCTTTTATGAACCGCCTATAATAACCTGTCATGCCCAAAAAGGAACGGAGATCTTTTAATGTTTTTGGGACTGGAAATTTTGTAATCGCTTTTATTTTATCTATGTTGGTTTTTACTCCATTTTCTGATATTGTGTACCCCTAGAAGTCTACTTCGTTTTTAAAAAATGGCATTTCTCTATTTGAACCCTCATATTTGCGTTTTGTAGCGTTGAAAATACTCTTTCCAAGTTTTTGCCGTGCTCCACTTCGTTTTTGCTAAAGACTATAATATCATCAACGTATACATAGCAAATTTTCCCTATGTATTTTCTCAATATGTCGTCTAACGCTCTTTGAAAAATGGAAGGGGAATTTTTCAAACCGAATGGGAGTCTCGTAAATTCATATTTTCCGCCATTTACCGCGAATGCTGTTTTTTCTATGTCTGTATCTTTCAGTGGTATTTGATGAAAACCGCTCTTAAGATCTAATACCGAAAAATATTTGTTGTCCCCGAGCTGCGCAATAATATCTCCAATTTCGGGTATGGGATACCGATCTGAGATAGTAACTTCATTAAGTTTCCTATAATCAATTACTAATCTGTACTTTTTTTCTTCGGACTGGCCGGACTTTTTCGGAACTACCCAGACTGGTGCATTATATGGTGATCTTGAAGGTCTTATAATACCATCTCTTAGCATCTCAGTTATTTGTTTTTCTACCTCCTGTTTGAGTGATATTGGGTATGTTTTCCGTAAACTGGAGAATCTGATGAAGTTCTGATCTCACCTACTACTTTAGTTGTGTATGCTAACTTTGAATCGGGATCTGCGAAGAGGATTTTGTGGCTTTGTACGAGGAGTTCTATTATTGATTTTTGTGACTCGGTCATATGGCTGACTTGCGGTCCAATTGTATTTACTGCTTGTGTCGCTAGTTGATGAATTTTAATTTTGCATTTATTTCCGAGAATTAATATATCATTTTTTACATCTATTATTGCTCCTAGTCTTTTCATTGTGTCATTGCCCAAGATACCATGAAAGGTTTTCAGGGTGTCTAGTAAAAAGAATTTCATGGGTGTATCCGAAATATTAGCGAGCTTAAGTATTGCGTGTTGTGTTATTTTATTGTTACCACCGACTGAACTAACTGAAAAAGTGTTCTCATTTGGCTTTGGATTTGGTACTAATTGATTTTGAATATAATTTTGATTAGAGCCCGTGTCGATTAAGAATTT
The DNA here is from genome assembly GCF_025200985.1 of Drosophila gunungcola. Classification (NCBI taxonomy): domain Eukaryota; kingdom Metazoa; phylum Arthropoda; class Insecta; order Diptera; family Drosophilidae; genus Drosophila; species Drosophila gunungcola. Next base: position 3,447,273 of record NW_026453163.1, read on the forward strand.
TAGAATTTTTCCGTTCCCCGTGGTTACTTTAAAGTAAGGTAGTGAGGAACGATTTATTCTAAAAAATAAAGTTCTGACATATCTATGTATTCTTGTTGTTCGTTATCGCTTTGCCATACATATTCCTCCTGAAGTTCGTTAACGTTATTTTCTTCTGCCAACTGATAATACTCTTGTTCTGAACTTGATGAAGCTTCATCTGAATTTTGCTGCGCGTTACTTCCTGTCTCTGGTTGAATATGGAACTGTCTTGGCATCTTATTATTATTTGGGGCATTAGCGGTGCTGAGAGGTCTTTTCCCTGCATAATCATTATTTGCTGGTTTGTTCATATAATTTATATGACGTGATCGAACTGACTGATCTACGTCCATAGGTACCGGTTTCGGTTGTGGTCGTGGCGGAGGTTTTGGTATGCTATAGGGCGCTACTACACCGGATTGGTTTGTATAAGGTTGACTATAAGATTTGAATTGGTTAGTTTGAGTAATTAGGGGATTTCCGGATTGGTTTGGGTTATGGTAGAGATGCGGATGGAAATTTTGTTTGACGGCTACCATCCGATATGGTTGTTGGGGTTTAGGTGGTAGCATGGGTGCCCTCCCTGATAATATTCATCTATAGTATTGTTACCTTGGTTAAGAGCATATAGTTGATATTCTAAGGTCTTTAAGTCGCGCTTGTCGGCGAAATGCGCTGTTAGGCATTTTGAAATAGCTGTCCAATCTAAGGGGGTATTATATGATTCTAATACTGCGTCCGCTTGACCAGTAATTTTGTTACGGATTGCTAAAAGAATTCCATAATATTTTGGTGAACCAATTCTGTTTTCATAGATTTTTAACACCCTCTCGACACTTTTCCTCCATGATGAATATTCACTTTTGTTTCCTGAAAAGTCTCTAAGTGTCCGAACAATGTCTGGTAATTTATCTAACTCACTAAGATTGTGCGTTAATTCTCTTTTAATTGTTTGGTCTGTATATTTGGAAAAATCTTTATTTGGATTAAGTATTTCCTTTACTAGGCTACTGAGATTTGTCTCTAAGATTGTTTTTATTTTTTCCTCAATGTCCCTCTCGGTCATGATTCGTGTGTCTATTTGTGTGGAACTGGCTGATGAGTGTCCGGTAAGATTCGCGAGTCTGTCTGCCAAATCTTGTTCGGTCATTTTGGGTATGGATATATGAGCAGCGAAAAGTTTAATTTAATTTTTTAATTTTAGTTATTCAGAATTCGGAAGTTGTCTTCTAAGAATTAGGGTGTGCGATTTTTTATTACCTTTGTAATTATTGTGTGGGAATTTTTATTTTCCCTATATTTTGGATTTTTTTCTTTTTATTTTACTAAAATACGTCTTCTACATTTTATATTTGGGTAAAACTTTTTCTTCTTTGAATATTTTTCGATTAAATATTTTTTATGTTTTTGTTAATAAATTGCTTAAAACTATTCTTACAGTAGTAACATATCTCGGCGTGCTCTCGTGATGACAGGCTCGGCAGATTCCGTTTTATCCCACTCTGCAACGATCTCTCCTGAGTGTGAGTTTACTAAGGGGCCTTCTCTGTACCTTAGTTCACGTTCCCTTCGAACGGATACTAAAGGGATCACGGCGATAAAATTTGGCCTGATTATTCCACCGGGTACAAGTCCTGTTTTTTTTTCAGGAGTGACAATTTGCGGCGTTTTTTAAACGGCACTTTTGCACTTCCGAATCTCGGTATTTTTGATTTTTTACTTCTCACTGATTAGGCGGAGGTTTGAAACGAAACGTCAGAATTTTTTACTTTCTGAACTTCGCGAGACGCGGAACTTGTTATACTTTCGCGGTTTTAATCAGGTCCCTGCTCGGGCGCCAGTTAAAAGATTGATTATGATTTTGATAAAAAAATCAAACCTTTCTTATTGAGTTGGATTAAGAACTAACTTACTTAGGTTAGACAATTGTTTTTATAGCTACGCGTCGCTCCATCGCTGCCGCCGTCTCTGCCGCTGTTGATGTTTCTGCTGACGTTCTTTCATATTATTGGTTGCTGCTCTTGGTCGCCGTCGCCGTTGGCCAAACTTAATTGTAATTGGCCAGTGCATTTTAATTATAGTTTTTGTTGTATGCACTAAGTTGAGTTCGATCAACTTTGGATTGGCTGTTCTGCATTCCCACGACCGCTGACCAAAAGGTGCAAGCTAAGTTCGTTAGAACTTTATTGAGAGCATTGCTTTGCTGTTAGTTGTGCAATTAATGCTCTCTTCTTCGGTTTGGGAAATTCTATTATTGAGGGCATTGCTTTGCTGTTTGTTGTGCAATCAATGCTTACTCATTTCCTCTGTCTGAGAAATTGTATTATTTTGGGTGTTAACTTATATATATAGGATTAGTATCAGTCGCATTAATTTTAATTTTATTTTGTTTCTTGGTGTGGTGTGTCTTTATGTCATAAATATTTAAAGACTGCGAGCGCTGCTAATATTTCAATTAAATAATTTAAAATGGGTGACAGCAACAACAATAACATAAACATAAATCCAAATCGATCAAATAGCCATGTGATGTTAAGGATTCTCGTAAAGAAGAGAGCTGGTCTTAATGTGTGTCATATAAATGCTCAAAGCCTCACACGAAAAATTGAAGAATTTAGATACCTCTTTATAAATTCGAGCGTAGATGTTATATGTGTTTCTGAAACTTGGTTTGTTCGTAATTTATGTGATGTTTTAGTTGAATGTGATAGCTATAATTTGCATCGCTCTGATCGTGATAGTCATGGGGGTGGGGTTGCAATATATGTTAGTAAAAAGTTATGTTCCACGTTTATATGTAAACACTCAACCAGTAGTGCAATTGAATACTTATTTATAGAAATTAGATGCCAAAGATATGCTGATAAGCTACTAATTGGGTGTATATACCGTCCTAACTGCCGAATTGACTATAAACAATTTTTAAACATCAATCCTGACGTGTCAATTAATTATTCAGACGTCATTATAACAGGCGATTTTAATAGCGATATTTTAAGGGAATCCCACCTTGCAGAGGACATGAAATCGCTGGGGATGAAGTTGGTTAACTTTGTGTCCCCTACGCATTTTACCAAAACCCGCAACTCGCTTTTAGACTTATTTTTTGTGTCTAATACAGACAAAGTAAATACATATGACCAACTTATTGCCCCATCGTTTTCAAAACACGACCTCATATACTTGACTTACGCACTTGACCTACAATACCTTGACCATCCAATAGTTTTTAGGGACTTTAGAAAAATCAACTATGACCTTTTGGACTCCACCTTTAATTTGTGCAATTGGAATGACATATATTCCCTTTCCGAAGTAGACGAACAAGATAACCTTTTACAAAACAATATTTGTTATTTATATAACTGTCTTGTACCTGTTCGTAGCAAAGTTATTCGTGTTTCTGAAATACCATGGTTCCAAAGAAACATCAAAGACGCAATATTGCAGTGTGACGGGGCGTACAATAAGTGGAGAAGGTACAGGACACCTCAAGCTTACGCAGTGTTCAAGTCAATGAGAAAAAAAGTGACCAAACTTACTGACCCCGCAAAGACAAATTTCTATTCCCATAAATTCAACAACGCATCTTCCACTGATCAGACATGGAAAATAATTAAAAAGCTGGGAATATGCAAAGTTAAACCAAGACTTGAACAAGACATGAATGTAAATGAACTTAACAAAAAGTTCTTAAGCTGCACAGTACCTGAAATCACCGATAATAACTATCTGAACCCACGATTTGTTCCTGAAACTGTCTGTGATATTAGATTTAGATTTTTGTGTGTTAATCAGTGTGATGTCCTTCAAAGCATACTAATAATTAAGAGCGACGCCACTGGGTCTGACAACATAAACCCTAAATTCTTAAAAATTCGGCTGCCAAAAATCCTGCCATACATAACCTATACCTTTAATACTGTACTGACAAAATCTACTTATCCGGACTGTTGGAAAACGGAAAAAATTACTCAGATTCCTAAATCAAATAATGAGTACAGACCCATCTCCATTTTACCATACCTGTCAAAGGTATTTGAAAATCGCACGGCTGATCAAATTAATAAATTTATGTACGACAATGCAATGCTTACTAATAATCAGTCTGGTTTTAGGAAAAACAGAAGCTGTACCTCAGCTATTTTAAAAATTGCAGACGACATAAGGGAACAAATAGACGAAAACAATGTTACACTCTTAGTTTTACTGGACTATAGTAAGGCCTTCGATACAGTAAACCATAATGTCCTTTGTGCAAAGCTACGTAATATGTTTAAGTTTTCTAAAACTTCTGTCAAACTTGTGTCTTCGTACCTCAAAATCGTCGTCAATCTGTTGTACTGTCTAGCGTTTCGTCTTCATATGAAAAGGTTAATCGTGGTGTACCCCGAGGGTCTGTGCTTGGTCCCTTATTGTTTACCTTATATGTTAATGACCTTCCCAATGCGTTATCTGAATGCAATGTTCACTTGTATGCTGATGATGTCCAAATCTATGTGAGTCGTCCTTTAAACAGAATAAATGCATCAACTTAATCGGAACAGCACTTAAAGTCATTGCAGGAACTCCCGACTTTAATGATTGGGAGCAAATAGAGTTTAATCAGGAACAATTATTTAACCCTGAAGAAGGACAATCTGAGTTAAATATTAAATTTCAAGAACGTTTAAATGCACTTACTTATTCTATGAATCAAATTCAGAAAGTAGACAGAAATGAAGAAACCCACCATTTGGAAATCATTTTAGCAAAAAACAGAATTGTTATCACAGACTTAGAAAATATTTTGATTGGCCTAACCCTAGCGAAACTTAACATCGTCAGCCCGGCTATCCTGCATAGCTGCGACATAAGCGAATTCAAAGACAAACAGCCTACTAACATAAGCTTAGTAGAAATATTAGAAGTATCTAGCATAAGCGTTTTTCAAAATTCAGAAATAATCCACTTTCTCATTAAATTCCCCTACTCTAAGCTAGTTTGTAAAAAGATAACAGTTTACCCGGTTCAGCACCACAACAAGATCCTAGACTTCGAGAATGGAGACCTAGTCGCCGATTGCGCAGCACGAATTGTCAAAATCGGGGGCTGCAAAGCTACAGTAGGCGCTACCTTCTGTAAGAAACTTCAAGCTGACACATGCGCACAACAAATGGTGGCCGGGGTGACTGCACAATGCTCCACTCTACCAGGTCACTTGAGTCCAGTTACTGTAGTGGACTACGGTACCCTCATCATCAACGACGCCCAAGTGACCATCATCGACGATCTCGGTCTAAAACAAGAGATATCTGGCTCATACCTTGCAACCTACTCTAGCAAGGTATCACTAAACGGCTCCTGGTACATAAACCAACTTGGAACCTCAAGGAAAAAGCCTGCAGTCTCGGCCATGACCCTGGTAAACATAACCGCTCATCAGGACCGACTCAGCCTCCCGTTCCTTCACGAGCTGAGTCTGAGAAACCTCCACCACATTGGGACCCTTAGAGAAAAATTAACAGCGGGTACCTTCTTCAGCTACTTCTTTGCCCTACTTGCCTCCTTTCTATTGTGCTCTACTGTTTGGCTAGGATACCACGCCTTAAGGACCAGAGAACAAGGCAACCCAAGAACCAATGGCGACGTAGAATCAGCAGGTCACCGGGACGGCGACCACTTAAAAGAGGGAGGAGTTAACACGCGCAGTTCCCATGAGCAGAATTTGCCGAGTTGCAAGCCATATCCGGTGGCCAGCACGCGCAGCAAGGAAACTGCCGAATCCACGATTCAGGTGCCATTACCCCATCGCCTGATACCAGGTGCTGACCCGGCGCATTAGCGGCAGCGCAGGGAATATGGACATTAAATGATAATTCATTTCGCACCTAAGAGGCGCTTATATTTATATTCCATTGTTGTGAAATTATCAGTAGTTTTATTATATATATATAGGATTAGTATCAGTCGCATTAATTTTAATTTTATTTTGTTTCTTGGTGTGGTGTGTCTTTATGTCATAAATATTTAAAGACTGCGAGCGCTGCTAATATTTCAATTAAATAATTTAAAATGGGTGACAGCAACAACAATAACATAAACATAAATCCAAATCGATCAAATATTCATGCGATGTTAAGGATTCTCGTAAAGAAGAGAGCTGGTCTTAATGTGTGTCATATAAATGCTCAAAGCCTCACACGAAGAATTTAGATGCCTCCTTATCAATTCGAGCGTAGATGTTATATGTGTTTCTGAAACTTGGTTTGTTCGTAATTTATGTGATGTTTTAGTTGAATGTGATGGCTATAATTTGCATCGCTCTGATCGTGATAGTCATGGGGGTGGGGTTGCAATATATGTTAGTAAAAAGTTATGTTCCACGTTTATATGTAAACACTCAACCAGTAGTGCAATTGAATACTTATTTATAGAAATTAGATGCCAAAGATATGCTGATAAGCTACTAATTGGGTGTATATACCGTCCTAACTGCCGAATTGACTATGAACAATTTTTAAACATCATTCCTGACGTGTCAATTAATTATTCAGACGTCATTATAACAGGCGATTTTAATAGCGATATTTTAAGGGAATCCCACCTTGCAGAGGACATGAAATCGCTGGGGATGAAGTTGGTTAACTTTGTGTCCCCTACGCATTTTACCAAAACCCGCAACTCGCTTTTAGACTTATTTTTTGTGTCTAATACAGACAAAGTAAATACATATGACCAACTTATTGCCCCATCGTTTTCAAAACACGACCTCATATACTTGACTTACGCACTTGACCTACAATACCTTGACCATCCAATAGTTTTTAGGGACTTTAGAAAAATCAACTATGACCTTTTGGACTCCACCTTTAATTTGTGCAATTGGAATGACATATATTCCCTTTCCGAAGTAGACGAACAAGTTAACCTTTTACAAAACAATATTTGTTATTTATATAACTGTCTTGTACCTGTTCGTAGCAAAGTTATTCGTGTTTCTGAAATACCATGGTTCCAAAGAAACATCAAAGACGCAATATTGCAGCGTGACGGGGCGTACAATAAGTGGAGAAGGTACAGGACACCTCAAGCTTACGCAGTGTTCAAGTCAATGAGAAAAAAAGTGACCAAACTAACTGACACCGCAAAGACAAATTTCTATTCCCATAAATTCAACAACGCATCTTCCACTGATCAGACATGGAAAATAATTAAAAACCTGGGAATATGCAAAGTTAAACCAAGACTTGAACAAGACATGAATGTAAATGAACTTAACAAAAAGTTCTTAAGCTGCACAGTACCTGAAATCACCGATAATAACTATCTGAACCCACGATTTGTACCTGAAACTGTCTGTGATATTAGATTTAGATTTTTGTGTGTTAATCAGTGTGATGTCCTTCAAAGCATACTAATAATTAAGAGCGACGCCACTGGGTCTGACAACATAAACCCTAAATTCTTAAAAATTCGGCTGCCAAAAATCCTGCCATACATAACCTATAACCTATTGCAGACGACATAAGGGAACAAATAGACGAAAACAATGTTACACTCTTAGTTTTACTGGACTATAGTAAGGCCTTCGATACAGTAAACCATAATGTCCTTTGTGCAAAGCTACGTAATATGTTTATGTTTTCTAAAACTTCTGTCAAACTTGTGTCTTCGAACCTCAAAATCATCGTCAATCTGTTGTACTGTCTAGCGTTTCGTCTTCATGTGAAAAGGTTAATCGTGGTGTACCCCGAGGGTCTGTGCTTGGTCCCTTATTGTTTACCTTATATGTTAATGACCTTCCCAATGCGTTATCTGAATGTAATGTTCACTTGTATGCTGATGATGTCCAAATGTATGTGAGTCGTCCTTTAAACAGAATAAATGAATGTATAGATGTTTGTAACAGAGAACTTGAACGTGTAAATGAGTGGGCCGGCAACAATGAACTTGGGATCAACCCATCAAAATCAAAATGTCTTGTCATAAGTAAAAGAAAGATAATTTTTATCAATTTGCAGCCACTGAGTATGAATAGCACGCCACTTGAGTACGTTGATACAGCTGTAAACTTAGGTTTTACATTCAACAGAACTCTTACCTGGAATGATCATATTACAAAGTCTGTAGGGAAACATATGGCATAAAAAGGACATTATCCTTAACTAAAAATTGCCTGCCCACCCATATACGTTTACTAATAGCTAAAACCTGCATTGTTCCAGCGCTATTTAATTGCATAGCCAGGTATATATTCAACAAACCACATAGAGATCACGTATCCGATTTTTTGATGAAAATATTCGATATCTCGCTAAATGAATTGATAAAGATGCGAAACTTAATTTTTCTGCAAAAAATTATTTTCCAAAAAGAACCTTCGTATCTTTTCGAAAAACTTAAATTTACATCCTCTAGAAGAGCAAATAATCTTACTTGCATAAGACCTAGATCATTGACATCCGAAAGACAATTTTTAATTAATGCTATTCGATCATGGAATCAGCTCCCAAACCATCTTAAAGATATTAGCAGTGTCACGCAATTCAAGATAAAAATATTCACACAGCTTAAAAACACTATTACGTAAATTAAAGTAAAAATAGAAGGCGTCTTAAGTTAGTTTTTATGAAAATTAGTTTTAAGTTTAATGTAACAATTCAATATTTGCAAACTCTTAGTGAATAGCGCATTAATTTATAAGTTCCAAACTTGTAGCGTTAGGATGAAAATTTATAATAAATACAAACACAAATACAAATAGATCAATTATTGAAAATGAGTCGTTTTGTATTGGGTTACAACAACCATTCTTCCAAGAAATGCAGCACATGTCTATAAAAAGTTAAAAACTCGCCTAAGCCAACAAATATCTGCATCTCGAAACCCAGTTGCCCGACAAAAAATTATGTATATGCCATCAACCAAGACCGCGGCAGATTATTTTGCTCAGTCGTTAAGTTACAACAACGGGTAATACGCCTTAGCCTCTAAGCCGACACTTCATCAAACCACTGCAGGAATAATGCCGCAATAGACTTCGAACCAGGATCCAGAAATTACTGCCCATTTGCCTAGTGGATTAGAATCAATGCTGGTAACTATATCAAACACAATGGTAGTAATACGGTGAACTCTGCAGGAGCTTATGCGCACTCAAATTTTGCTTCTGGAGCTCATAAAAAAAAAAAAATTGTTTAGATGGTTTCTCTAAAATTATCATTCTGGAATTCAAATGACATTTCACAGCACAAACATAAGCTCTTGGAGTTCCTAAATCAAAACGACATTGACGCCATGCTCAGATCAGAGACTCATCTAACGAACAAAAGCAGTTGGTGACTATAATGCAAAACACACCCACTGGGGATCACGACTCATCAACCCCAAGGGAAGACAACTTTACAGCAAATCACCACGAAACAAGCTAGACTTTATCTTTTCAGTCAAGCCAACATACTGTTACAAAAAGAGTGAAGCAGGCTTACATTTGCGCGGAACACTTATCGGATCTATCATCGGATCATTCGCCGATCTTACTTCACCTCTATGACGCACACACTTTTTATCTGATATGTCAAATATAACTGCTATAAGCTTTCCAACAGCAGTCGTGATTCTAGGCATATTGAAGAAATGCTTAGCAATAAAAGAAGGCTTCGGCAAAATTGGCAAGCCCATAGATAACCTGCGTCGAAGGAGCGGTTAAATAAAGCCAGCAACCTACTACACAAAGCCCCAGAAGATGAGAGAAATCGAGGTAAAGTATCATATATGGAGCAACTCTCTCAAAATAGCAAACGATTTCCACTGTGGAAAGCTTAATCAGGAATATGTCCACCAATCGAAAGTGAATCACCAAAAAGAGTCATAAAGTCTTAAGAAATCAGGGGTTAAAAAAAGTGCCGGGTCACGATTTCATCACAACGATCATCGAATTGCCGAGCTGTGCAGTATATTCGCTCACAATAATATTTAATAGCGTGACGAAATGGGGCTATTAACCTTACAGCCGGAAAGGACAAGTCCCAACCATTGTCATATAGGCCAATCAGCCTCCTGCCATGTATAACGAAGTTATTTGAATAGCTGCTCCAGAATCGCATCAAGCAACGCTTTCAGTCTCATAATGCCAGCCCAATGCAACGATGTACTTTTCGCGAAAACAAAGAAAAATTAATCCGGATAACCTCTGAGATACGAAATGCATTTGAAAGATGCAGGCTTTCGGCAGCGTTTGCTTAGACGGCCTAATTCATAAAATTAATATTATAATTCCACAAATTACCCATAAAAGATAAATATACCAGCAGGTAAGAAGTTTTGCAGTACGCTGCAAAAATTTTCTATCTGAATATCGTGCACTTGATGCTGGAGTACCCAAGAAAGAGTGCTTGGACTGACACTATATTTTATTTACACAGCAGATCTACCGACAACCAGTCTTACAACAGCATCAACATTTGCTGATGGTACTGCCATTCTAAGTCGACCTAAATGCCGTGCAGCAGCAACGCAAAACTCATCAGCTCATCTTGTGTTTTTGGAAAATTGGGTTGCCGATTGACGCATACATGGAAACATGACACTTTTACCCTCAACAGACAAACTAACCCTTCACTAACATGAAATATCATCAACATTCCACAAGCAACTGAATTATCATACCTTGTGTCCACCTGGATAGACGGCTTAATTGGTGTAAGCATATTGAAGCTAAACGAAATTTACTGAAATTTAAAGCTGGAAGTCTACACTGGCTAACAAGCGTCCGTTCATCAGTTAAACTGGAGTATAAAGTAATTTTGTTAAATGCAGTCCTTAAACCAATTTGGACATATGGTTACCAACTATGGGGAATCGCATGCGTTAGTAACTTAGAAATAAGTCAAATAGCTCAATCAAAGATTTTGAGAACTATAACTGGGGCACGGTGATACATACGGAATGATAATTTTTCCAATATTACAAATAGTAGTGCCGTTTTTCTAATAATTAAATGTAACTAACTTTATAAATATATAAGATTAAGATTTGCCTACTTGTCGTTAGTCTCTAAAAGAGAAGATTCGAAAAATAAAACACCGAACCAACAAAAAAAGTTTAAATTTACGCTAGCTTAGTTATCAACCGTGCACTGCTTTGCAGGCAAATTGCCTTATCGACAATAGCAAATAGCTGCCTTATGAAAGGTAGCGTAACTGATGGGGCAGACTTGAACTCTCTTAGACTCCGAAGATGCTTTCGCACAGATTGACTCTCACTGAGGATGCCCGCACAACCACACTTGTTGGTAATTTTAACAAATTTTTAATTTCAGATTACGGCGTCTATTTCTGGTTTTACTTATAGCGGTTTCAGTCTTTCTTGAAATTAATAAATGTTGTTTTCCGCTGAAGTTCGGTCGATAAACGTCTGCACCCCATGTTTTTGCGCTTTTTATTTCTACGTTGGTTTCTATTGTTGTTTCATATTCTTGCTGTGGTGCCTCCGCATTCTAATGTGGAGTTACACCGTTCCATGAAATCTACTCCCAGTAAAAGTTCTCTGATCATCTGGTCGAAGACTAGCAGATTAGTTTTCCTTGTCTGGATCTCGAGCTGTATTGGTACTTCTTTGTGCCTTCTGCTAGTTAATGGATTCGGTTACTTGCTTTCTACTCCCATGTCTGGCTATTCTGTTGGTTAGTTCTCTGCAGATGAAACTCCACGTGGCTCCAGTGTCAATAGCGCCATGAAATCCTGTCTTTTCCCACCATTTCATTCCGGCGACAACAATGAATCGTGCATGTTTTATCCTGTCCAAATACCTATCAGAACAGTCTTGGCTGCTTTGCACCTTGAGCATTTATTATTCATGTCGAATGTCCTTGCAATGCCTCTGTTTATTGCTTGTGGTGGCTCTGGTAGTTTCCACTGGTTTTTTAGTCTCCACAGCAAGTTTTCGGCGATTGTTGTGCTGGATCGGAGGTATTCCGCTAGTGGACACTCCAACTGTGGCCACTTTAATTATGTCGGCCTTTGTGAGTTTGGGTACTTGTTTTCCCTCGTGCCTAGATGATATGTTTGGTACATGCAGGAATTTTGCGTTTTCCTTCCGATCTGTTGCTATGTGTCCGTTGAACCGCTAGTGCCTTTCGGTTTATATCTTATTCCGTCGGTTATTGGTGATGTGCTTATTGTGTGTTTCTGTGCCAGTTCTAGAAGGCGTTTGATGGTGTGATGTTTTTTTGGTGTTGCTTATCCAGCCTCGAGTAAGCTTGTCCGCCATGGTGTTATGATCTTAAATGATCTTTGGTGATTCTATTTGAGGTTACTGTCGACAGTGTTTGGGAAGCGGGTTAACTTGTCGTGGCCAGGGCTCGAGACAGAAATTTCTCTATAGATCGTTTACCTTCCATTCCCCTATGATGACACAGAGAAAGAGAGCTATGGAGTTTGCTTATATTTTCTCAGGTTCGTAATAGCTTAGTTATAAATAAGTGCGTCTCGTCGATGGAGTACGTCGGGTATGAAGTGTTCTGGGTCGTTGGAATGAACGATCTACTTGGTTTTCTGGTGGGATTTGGGAGTGTAGGCATTATTAGTTCGACCTGCCGGGCAACGTTAGTTTTCGACCTGCCTGGCGTCGATAATTTTCGACCTAACGTTACTCCGTGTCGTTTCTGGTTCGGGAGCTCAATGGTCATAATAGGGCTGGGTGTGGGCTCGTAAGCCACACTGGGAATCGGTGATCCTCAACAGGTCGTAGATCCGATCTAAACCGAACTCTTAAGGATCTACTACCACTACCAAGACTATCTACCAAAACACTTACCCAAATAATGGTGATAATTACGTTTCTTATAGCTTGTTATCGGGCTTTCGTGATGGCTTTGTCGATTATTGTGGCTGTCGATATCTTCGCCGGATTGGTGTGACCACGTGTTGGTTCCGTTGGGGCATGCGTTTGAATAGTTTCGCGGGTTCGTTCTATTTTGTGGCTGCGGGGCCATTATACAAGGTGTAATAGTCTCAGGTGATAGTCAGAAACTTTTTGTCCGTCGTTCACTGGCTGCGGTCCCAGCAAGCCTCGCTTGCAGGCGTTGATCGCAGCCGACGTCGACGTCGGCGTCATCGTTGTGGTCGTCACTGGCTTGTGCAGTTCATCAAAAACGATCGTTTCTACTTTAAATCAATAACAACATATTTTTGTTTACAAAAGTAGTAATTGTAAAATAAAATCAAGAAAGGAAGCAAACTTCGTTTAGCCGAAGTTCATATACCCTGGCAGCTTTCCCAATAATTAAATATTCTTGAAAACATTTAAATTTTGATTTATTTGCGTATATGCTTAAAAACAATGAAGCTATGATTATTTTCAGCCCAATTAATAGATCGTTCCTCAGGCAGCTATATAATTTTTCCGATTTAAATAAAATTAAAAGATTAATTCTAAGCCATCACAATATTACTTTGTCAAAAATATTTTTTTACTAAAATTAAAAAAATACAGAAGTTAATTTTTTTTTAATATTTTGATTTTTTTATTGGTAGCTCAATGATATAGTCGTCATTTTTTGATGATATTTAGACCGTAATTCTGAAATATTAAACCATTAATATATCTTGAAGAACTAAAAAAAAATGGAAAAAACCGCAAAGGTTTATTTTTTTAAAATTATTATTCCGATTGTTCCTATGGTAGCTATATGCTATAGTCGTTCGAGCCGTCGTTCCGACTTATGTACTTCCTGCAATAGGAAGACACCTTTTGGGAAAATTACACGCAGATAGCTTTAAAACTGAGAGACTAGTTTGTTTAGAAACGGACGGACATACGGAAATGGCTTGATCGCCTCTCCTAGTGATGCTGATCAAGAATATATATACTTTATAGGGTCGGAAATGTCTCCTTCACTGCGTTGCAAACTTCCTGCTGAAAGTATAATACCCTCTGCAATGGTACAAAAAGAAGGAATAAATCAATATAAATTCCTAGATTAGTTTGACCATAGCATTTGTTTATATCTAATACCTTTTATTTTAAAATTTTATCATATTTTCATGTTTTTGCAATTTTAAATTAAGTATTTAAGAACCAACCCCACATCCGGCGAATTCATTCAAGTTCTTTCATGATTTGGTCATTAATATGCATACGGTACAGATTTGGCGCCCAACGAAGGATTCTTTGCAACCTTTAAAAATAAGGACAGTTTTAACATCAATAGTTGTTTTTTTCACCTGTAAAAGTTCACGGTTTCAAAATCGACCCATGTAGGGCATATCTGTAATCAATTGCCAGTCATAATCTTCAGTTTTTAGAGCAAAGAACAAAGATAGTTTTTGTGAACATCTTAATTTAGCTATCAGCTTCTTAAAAACATATTAAGTCTTCAATCAAAACTTTGTCACCCTGGGCGGGTGCAGGATTTTACTTTCAGGGACTGACGCTGCCGACTCCAGACCAGGCACAGAACCAGGGTCGTATGTGACGCTGAGCGTCATTACTATTCTACTATTATCTGACGCAAGAAATCCCTGCCGCGATCAAAAAACAAATGGCCGGGGCCAAAAAAGTTACTATTTATCCCGTTACGGGCCGCACAACAAGAGCAACCGCCATTCGACAGGCTCTAGCGGCCGATTCCAAATTAATAGATAGCAAAATTAAAAGCACCACCAAAAAGGGAAAACCGACAGCGTCAGAACGAGGATATAAAATTCCGAAAGTCGTTTTGAAAATATGAATAGCTGATCAAATTTTCCGTTAGGACCCCCAAAAGGTCAGTCCAGTATGATGCCGCAAAAGATTCGTAGACCCGCGGGTCAGTCGGAATCTGGGGACAGGCTAGAAAGGATGATGAGTGAGTTGACCGCGCAGAATAATAAACTGAGGTCCGCTATACAGGATATAAAATCCCAACTGACAGTTTCTGGCTGAAACCAGGCTCCCCATCGCCAAGAGCATTGGCGCCAAAACAATGCACAGACAGATGCACCTACTACGGTATACTAGCCTACAACCCAAATATTCTGGAAGAAGCTAGGGCAAGTTATCAGCGACACCCTGATCATGATGCCACCAGGCCTAAAGGTGTAAGACTCTGTTAGAGATGCCAAATAAATGAAACAACCTTCTACATTGAGTTATGAATTAAAACTGTTTAATTTTTCCAGATATTTATTCCAAGATTCTTATTTTAGTCTCATCTATGGGAGAGCTCTCCTTTGACTCCCACATAGGAGCCCTTGGTACAGTGTGTAAGACACATCCTAAGCGATTACACTTAATCATTACAAGTGGTAAGAACTGCACCCTTGTCGCGTTTGAGTAACAGATCATAAATTATGGCTCTAATCGATTTACGTGACATGCCTTATATGTTATATTTTATGTTAATTTGAGTTTTTCTGAAAATACTCGTTAAAAAAAATATGACAGCCCATGGAGTGACAGTGGAAGGTTTTCTTTTTCGTATCGACCATTTACAAGAGCTCTATCGAGTCAGCCGTCAGCAAGCATTACGGGAATTTCATTGTTTACTATCGGCAGCAGCAGCGAAATGGTACCTTCAGCTCATGAAAGATAAAGCTGACTACTATGAATTTGATTAATACGCACTCACACGCGAGATGACCCAAGCATTTACAATTTCTGGTAATGATTACGTTACTATTAAGGAGCTTATGGAGCTACGCCAGGGATTCAATGAGCCCTTGGACGAATATAGAGCTGGAATGCATTACATGCATTTCAACATAAAAGGCCAGCAGAAGATTTGGTAGGAAGAATGAGAAATTATCTTAGTTCCTAGATGGGAAAGAAATAAAGCTTCTTATTAACACTACCTGCAAAATAGCTTGAGGAATTTAAGAAAGGAGGCAACCCAGGTATACTGTTATCTTAAAGAAAAACGCACAAGAACCCAGTCGCAAAACAATAACGACACAGACCTTTCAGTCGAAGAATTTCAGATGGACGTAGGAGAAGGAGCGGCTCCAACAAGAACAGGAATAGGATTTTTATCGGTGATATCCCGGCAAGCTAAGTCGAAAGAACAGGAGACTCTTAATTACAAGGCACTGTTCGAGGTCATACGTTCGTTGGCGCCTGATATGCGGACACCAAGAAAAAAAGTTGCAAGCGATAATGGGTAGTCGTACGCAGATTTTTTTTTTGCGAAGACATTCTGTGGTTATCGCATCATTATTTTCCAGCCTGTTGCGTACACCTACTAGACAATTATGATCTCAAGTCTAGTACATGAATTTCGCATGCCCTTAAAAACACCAAGCAAAGAGTCCGATCTTATGTCCACCCTAAAATTGATTTATACAATATGTACACCACCCAAAAACTCAAGCAACCAGGAAGTGCATCCAATCTTTATTGTTTTGTATTTCAATCACTTATCCATAATTGAATTTAAATCACTCCCAAACCAACCAAGCTCTGCAATTTGATAACTGAAACCATAAGTTCTTAGGCCCTGCTTGTGGTTCCAAGCATATTGAGTTGAGGACGACGACGACGTTAATAGTGCTCTTTTCGCTCGTCCCTATACTAAAAACCCTTCCACCCCTCTGTATGTTTTCGGGTTAAGTCTGGTATTGTCAGAATCTCCTCTGGGTCAGAAGGTTCTAAAGGGACCCAAGGGCCTTGATCGAAAACTGTCCCAAATTTGGACGACCTTTGTTCCAAGGGCGAGTTTTTATTAATGGTATCTGTCGGAGGAGATCTATTGTTATAATTATAAGTTTTGAATTTAACGTAACTGAAATTATGTAGCAACCACATACGGTTGCATTTAACATTTTACCAACACTGCGCCACGCATAACATTCTGTAAACTTAAGCCAAATTTCGTCGATCATGCTAACAAGACAATTTTTACAACTTGAAGAATAATAAAAAACACATGTATTGAGAAAATACGCGTCAGAACACAACACGAGACTCAGAGCATAATCAATCGCTCATGGATGACGGAAAGTAGAAGTATTCGTTCATTTTCGTCATTCGAGCGTTCATTTGTTTGCATGAGTCTCTGATTATTAATCACGTGCAGGTTATGGTGGCAATTGTATGTGCATAAGCCAAAGAAGCTTTCAGCTCGAGCGGAGTACTCGCACCAACACAACGGTGGTACATTCATCGAAATCAACACGGACACATACACTGGGCTCACCCTAACCTGAAACCCAGCGTGGGAACTTTGGTCAAACCAATTGGCCACAAGCGGAGAAGCTAAACAATCTTCTAGCTCGAGTGGAGTACTCGCATCATATCAAAGGTGGTACATTTATCGACATTATCACGGAAACATATAGAGGGCTCATCCTAACCTCAAATCCAACGTGGCCGAGAACATTCGGACAACAGGAGAGCATCAACGGCTGCGCCAGCTGAGGAACGCAATCATCGCAAATCATCTATAAATTTATCATTGACCCTGTAGCTTGTGGAGTAAATATCATCATTTCACCCCAATGACAAAGGCTACACGTGGAATTCAACATCACACACATCATCTCACGCAAACGCATTTGTAAACATCAAATCGCAAGTATACATTCTCGATTATATTAAAGAAAATCCTGTATACTCGGCGTTACCGAGCTTATCATTATAACACACACGTTCTGCGTCGGTTACGGCAATATTAGGCATGGGGAAAGAAGAGGAATCCTAATTTAGCTGCCGGCGAGGCAAAACTAACACATCTTAGATCGCAAAGAAGCACCATTGAACGCCATATAGAAAACATACATAGCAAAGTCATAGCTGATGGAGCTAATGAAGAAATTACAGTTCTCAAGTGTAGGCTGCAAATTCTAGAATCGCATTATCGACAGTTGTGTCAGATTCAAACTGAAGTTGAATCTCTAAGGTCTACTGATAACAATCCGGCAGAAATAGATGAACTTTTCATCATATCACTTATTCAGTCAAGACAACGTCAAGGCCCTGCAAATCAAAGGGTCTTCGAAACAACGTTGGCTGGATTTCACCATACCAAGTTGCCAAAGCAGAAGCTTCCCAGCTTTGAGCGGTTCAGTTTAAGCGGCTCAGTTTAAGCGGTTCATCACTTCATTCAATCAAAATGACAGTTGTGTCAGATTAAAACTCAAATTGAATGTCTAAGATCTCCTGTTAACAATCGGGCAGAAATAGATGAACGTTTCATAGAAGGTAGAGTTAGTATCATATTACTTATCAAGTCAAGACAACATCAAGGCAGATCAAAGCGTCTTCGAAACAACGTTGGCTGGATCTCACCATAACAGGCTGGCAAAGCAGAAGCTTCCCAGCTATGTTGGCAAATACTCTCAGTTTAAGCGGCTCATCACTTCATTCAACAATTTAGTTCACAATCACTCTTCCCTAGCGCAGATGGATAAGTTTAATTATTTACTAGGCTGCTTATCTGGTCCAGCGCTGAAAGTAGTTCATGCATTTTAGATTTTGGAAGATAACTATCCAAAGGCTTTAGAGCGGTTGAAGTCAAGGTACGACAACGACGTTCTTATATTTCTGGTTTGCATCTCTAGTTTATTCGTGCTTCCAACTCTAGCGAAGCCCGATCCTTCACAATTACAGCATCTCGTCGACAAAGCTTCAACTATTCGCGGCTCTCTACTCTCATTGGGGACATTATGAATAACGTAGTGATTCATGTGATTATATCAAAGGTCGACAGTCAAACAAAGGCTAAATACAACGAACAACAAACATTTGAGCAATTACCGTCTTGGCATGAATGTTGCAAGGCTTTAAAACGTAAATTCCGGGTTCTCGAAAGTCAAAATGGTAACGTTAGGAAGTCCGATCAAAAGGATCAAAACTCAAGTCTAACACACAAATATCTCAAAATTCTTTCTTTACCACAAACGTTAATTGTTTTCATTGTAATTCAAGCGCACACTTCATCAGTAGCTGCAAAGCATTTGCAGACTTAACAATTCAACAACGACAAGGGTTGGCCAAGAAAGCAGGTGTTTGCTTTAATTGTCTTCGAAATTCTCATCAGATCAAGGATTTCCGATCTAAGTCTAGATGCAAAATCTGTCGCAGTTCACATCATACATTACTTCACCAACTCCAACCAGAGCGTATATTAGCATCAAACATAAATCATATCGAGAGGCAAGTCACGAATCAAGCGAATCTTCAAAATTTAGCAAGACACGATCCAAGGCCACACATGTATAATGTCACCCTAATAGCTCGCACTGTAAAAAGGGGCATTATTCCAACAGCAATCGTCCTAATCAGGGTCATATTCGGGCAGTTCCATCCAGTTCGCGCTTTTTTAGACTCCTGTTCCGAAGTTAATTTCATAACCGAGGAAACATCAAAGCGTCTTCAACTAGGCAGGTCTTATGTACAACAAGAAGTTAGTGGAATCGCTGAAGTCAGACAAGAGATTCATTACACCGTGTTCTCAACTATAAAATCGCGTACCTGTCCATTTGAATGGTCTTCAACGTTCTCAACAATCAAAACTATTTGTGCGAAACAGCCTGAAGAATCAGTTTATGTTCCAAACTGGAAATTACCAGAAGGCTTGATCCTTGAGGACCCTCAATTTCATGTTTCCTCAAAAATCGATCTTCTTATCAATACGGAAGGTTTCTTTAAAGCGATTCGAGATGGAAAGATTAGTCTAGGAGAAAACCTACCAAGTTTAGTAAACACAGCGTTTGGTTGGATTGTAGGTGGCAACATAGCGTTAGGAAAAGCTACACAAAATCAATTATGTAATGTCATTCAAGAAAAGGCCTCAATCTACAAACCAATTTTGGGGAATCGAAGAGTGTAAAATGTGCAAAGGCATTCTCGCTGAACAAGAGAAACAATGCAAGGATTACTTTCTTTCAACAGTCTCAATTCAAGAGGAGGGTCGAATACAAGTCAGACTTCCATTCAAGGACACCCCTGATAATCTGGGAAATTCATTCGATCAGGCTCTTAAAAGATTCGTTTTGTTAGAAAGGAGACTCAACAACAATCCCCAACTAAAACATTCTTATGTAAATTTTATGGTAGAATATCTCGCACTAGGATATATGTCACAAAATGAAAGCGTGGATCGTGCTAAGCCACACTTTTACATTCCGCATCACTGCGTCTTACGGCCGGAGAGCCTTTTAACAAAACTGCGCGTGGTTTTTGACGCATCTGCCAAAACCACCTCTGGAAAGTCGCTCAACGATATTCTTTTAGTAGGTCCCACAATACAAGCAGACCTCATCATAACACTTTTAAAGTTCCGTCTTAATAAATTCGCACTAACAGGAGACATTGTTAAAATGTATAGGCAGTTTTCTGTTCACGAAGAAGATAGAACATTTCAATTAATTCTCTGGCGAGGAGATTCAACTAACGAAATAAAATCTTACTGTACCACGTTATTTTCTAACCACAAAATCCGAAACGTGTGAAGTCCACGGCTTTACGGACGCGTCCGAGCGGCCGTACGGTTGCTGTTTGTATAAAACCAAAATGTGGTATACTGGACCAGCGTTCTTGAGAGATCTAAAGAAAAAATGGCCTGTTCTTAGTGGAGCTCTTCCAGAACCGATAGAAGTGCGAAATCGAGTTGTACTGCAATGCGCCAGTGCCGAAGAGTCTATTTTAGAGACCATTATCGACAAAAGTTCATCATACATAAAAATAGTTTGGATTCTCGATTATGTCTACCGAGCTATCAACAACGTTCCAGCAGCGAAATGGAACAGACATTTTGGAAAATTACATCTCACATTCAAAGGAACGTGTACTCGTCTAAAATTCTTGCGTTAAGAAAAGGAAAGCCTCAGCAGCCAAGTTTGCAAACGCTTCCACCTTTTTTACACTAGACTACATCACCATAATTTCATAACAAATGGGATGGCATCTCGACTCTCATATAAAATCAACGAATTTTTAGAAACAGAATAAAAGTAGTTATAAATGTAAAATAAAGTTAAATCAATTATAACATTTGTAACAAATATTATGTTTCAAATTGGTGACCTGGGTTATTTATAGTTTCTCTTGTTATTTGAATCAGAATCGGTTTGATTCCAGACTTCGGCATTTTAGCATTTTCGATTACCCTGTTCTAGTTTCCTAGCGAATTTAAGGGGAGGCTGCAAGGGTTGTCAAGACTCGAAATAAACAAGTATTTTATTGGGACATTCTTTATTACTCCCTTTTATGTTCGTTTAAATAGGCAATGATAGGTATTTAATTAAAGTTATGTTTAAAAGTGCTTTTGTTTTTATTACCGCATAATTTAAATTTTTATTTGTTCGTCGGTACCTATTTCATCGCCTTTGGCCACTTCTTGTCAAAATTTCATACCACTGACACCAGAAGTAACCAAAACTGGCTAAAAAGCGGCATGCAAAACATTGAAATTTTGTATTTGTGGCCGCCAATGCCAGTTCCTTTGATTTTCTGCGTTAAACTAACCCTTGATGCAATTATTTGAGAGACACCAGCGGGTTAAAATTTAATCAGCCATGAGGCAACAATACTTTGACAAGTTAGACGCCTTTGTCAATACGGGAGAGTTGCCAGTCAGCTAATTTTGTTTGGGAACAAAAGTGACCGAAAGAAAGGGAATTTTCCTATGTTAATGGGATATCCGACAATTTTATCAAATTCACTTCCGAGAGAAAATCGGAAGAGAGGTGAGTAGCTCCGCAGGAAGAACGGCCGCAGGAAGAACGGTCGCTGTGTACCAATCCCTGATGTACCTCGTCCGCACCACGAGACCTGCCTTGAGGTTGAGCTGACTGTCCGGGACTGCTTATTTACGTTGCCAATTCCGTCGGAATATCACGCTTATTTACAGAAACACAGTGTGTAACCAGGGATTTCTCTATCCGCATCCGGAGACCCGTTCGGTTGAATTCAGCTCGGCGTCCTCAAAGCCATCCCGCTAGATCTTTGACAAAACTTTTTTTGTCTTACAAATTATAAAGAAAATTTTTTTTTAGAGTTCCTAACAGGTTCCGATTTTTCATTTATGGAAATATAAAATTTGATTCACTGTTGAATTCACACTCAAGTTATACTTTTTGTGTGTTGTCCAACATACCCATGCGCCTTTTAAAATATTTGTATCATAAATCGCTGCGTACCTACAGAAAAAAGTTAACAGCATCAAACTATGGACAAGTTGCGTAGTATTTGTATGTTTGCTTATATTTCTTAGAAAAAAAATATTCAATGTAAAAAATATTCAGGTCTGTTCCAGTTTTCACTTGGAAGTGAATTTGATAACATTTTCGGGTTTCCCTTTAACATAATCGAATTTTCCCTCTTATGGTCCCTTTGGTTCCCAAACAAAATCAGCTGACTGTCAACTGTCCCCTATTGACAAAGACGTTTGACATGTCAGAGTCTTACTGCCTCAGGGCTGATTATGGCCCGCTAGTGTGCCTCGAAGAAGCTGGCATTGGCGGCCACAAATACAAATTTTCAAATGTTTGTATGCCGCTTTTTAGCCAGTGGTCGAAACTTCTGGTGTGAATGTTGTGAACATTTCACAAATTGGACCAGAGTAGACGAAGGCGATACAAAATGTCACAACAAAACAAACCAATTGCTTGACGGAAAGTTTCCATGAGATTTTTTCGGAAGTTAACAGAGAATTATCTGAGGGAAACTTTCGGAAGTGAAAACTGGAACATGTCTGAAAATTACGAATATGTGTGAATCTTTCAGAATTGTAAACTGGAACAGAGTTGCTTGTGTACTTTTTATAAATGGAAAATATATATAAAAGTTGATTGAAAAAAAATCAAGACATCTTTCACCAATCAGAAGTAACAAAAAGGAAAGTGAGTGCAACTTTTCAAAAAGGGCCAAAAATTCTTCAAACGTCTTAAGGGGCTATATAAGTGTAAGCCACCAAAAATATTGAAATTTTTAATTTTTTTTTTTTAAAGTACTTAATAGAATGTTTTAAAATTTTTGCACATAATTTTTCAACTGTAATTAAGGATTTTTGTTTTACAAAAATTTTGAGAAGTAACCGGACTATGGGCTGTCTACCGAGCCTCCAAAAAAAAGCACTCAAACTGCTGACATGATTCCGGTCGAACAAGTGTCTGAAATCGAAAAATTAAAAAAAATATATATATTAACATAGTGGGCCGTTATCGAGTTCGCAAGGAAAACACAAATTACATAATGTAGAGACATTAATAAAAACTCCTAAACTTAGTACGGTGCAAATATGACACTTGGGGACTCCAAACGGGAGCGCAATATTCTAAATTAGGACGGACTAGGGAAGTAAATAATAATTTAGTTGTTAAAGGATCGTCAAATTCTTATGACCATCGCTTAATAAATCTAAGAACACTCATAGCCTTGTTAACAAAAGACATTATGTGACAGTCCAATTTTAATTTTGGGTCAAGAAGAACTCCTAAATCGTTGACCGAATATTTTCGGTCCAGTGGCATTTTATGAAGAGAATAGCTTATAAATGAAGGCGTACCCCTATAAAAAGTCATTACGTTACATTTAAAAGGTTTGATTGACACCATCTCTGAAAACAATCAATATCAGACTGCAAACCAAAACGCGGTTACAAATTATTAAAGGACAAACAAAGTATATCATAATCAGCATACATTTATACTCGAGAATGCGTTTTGACAAAATGGGCCTAAAATGATTACCATGAGGGACTCCAGATGTAAGGTTAATCATATTGGAAACTGCATTTTCAAAAATAACCCTCTGAGTTCCTCCATTCAAATAACTTTAAATCCAAGCTAAAACCCGAGCTGATATAATTTAAACAAAAGAAGAGAATGATTAACAAAATCAAAAGCCTTACTTAATTCTGTATATTGTAAGGAGTCTTAAAACTCCCCACAAATCTCGATGTAGGAGAGCTGCTTAACAACAACGAAGGGGGCGAGAATGCCGAAGGAGTCAAGGGCAACAAGGTCAAACTGTAAACAACGGACCTTGGAACCGGGCAAAGCGGAGACATCGTGAATTAACAGTACCACGCTGGACATTGGTTCCTCACACGGCAAGGGCAACAAGGTCGAACAGTGAATTTGTAAACTTCGGAACCGCACGAAGAGGACGCACCGTGAACTAACGGTGCGGCAGTGGACCTTGAACTCGATCACGCGAGCTGGAGGAGAGGAATAACGGGACCATTGCAGGCTATAAAAGGGCGGCGCAAGCTCAGCTCAGCCCGAAGTAATAGTGCGTGTACGCGAGACCAGTAGCTAGTTAATCAAGTGCCAAGTACCAGAATCAAGATCGCAAAGTGGAGACGCAGAACGACTGTGAGTCTACAGGGCTGCGACTACAACGCTGAGATCCAACTGTTGCTAGGTCGTAGTTAAATCGAGCTCAGGGAGTCCTTGCGTGGAGTCTGCGATAAGGGTGGCTGGGCGAAGAGGTCGAACCTAGTTCTACCTGCTAGGCGATACACCTTGCCGACACAATCCAGACCAAGCTTAGGGCACCTGCGATAATAGTGGCTGGGCAAAGAGGCAGAACCTAATTCTACCTGCTAGGCGAAACACCTTGCCAGTCCCGACAGTGAGGTTTGCATAACATCCAAAGTCTCGAAGGAGCCGTCAGGAGTCAGATACCAGCAAGCAGTCGACGACGAGGAGCAACGCCGCAGAAGACAACCACGAGGAGCAGCAGTAGCGGAAGAGCCGCGAGGCTATATATAAGGAGACTCTTGCGTTATTCTTTGGTCAAAGGCGATCACACAATATAAATTTGGTGGAACGATCCCACAATCTCTCTCAGCTAGCCGCCCGTTTACGTAGTGAACGAGGTATTCAAGAAATCAGGTCGTTACATCTGGCGCCCATGAGTGATTGCCCTGACCAAGAAAACAAAAGATCCAAGATGGGAAAGTCCTGGATTTATAATTTCAGGAAAGAGGACTTCGCCGAGGTGAGCAATGTTCTGGGAATAGAACTGGAGGGCTCATTGGAAAAATTGGTGTCCGAACGGTGGAGTGCTGTTCGGGAAACGCGCAACGATCCCATCGTCCGAGGAGCGGCCAGGGATCGAAAGTTGCTGCCTCTCGAAAGTAATGGGCGACCTGAAGGCGGAAGAAATGCAACTGTCCGCCACAGTGCTCATAGGTGACGCAAATATTAAGGCCACGGTGGACATGGGCGCCACAGCGAGTTTCATCAGCAAAGAGCTGGCGGACGGGCTGCAGGCGGCAGGAAAGGTTGGACCCAGAAAGAGGCAAGTACGGATGGTGGGCGGTAGATGCGGAGACATAAAATCGCAGTTCAAAATTCAAATCGGACCTGGCACAAGAACAGTGTCAATAGATCTGCTGATCCTACCAGGATTGATCGACGCACTGGTGCTAGGATGGAATTTCCTCACCAAAATTGGAGCCGAGGTGAAATGCGCAGGTCACAGCGATGTGATACCGGCGAGGAACAGACACCGAGGCTGGCTGGAGGAAAAACTGTCGGTAGCAGTCGTGGAAGCCCCGAAGGGATTTTCGGAAAAGGATGTGGACCAGTTTTTAAAGACCGAGTTCAACCAGTTTTTAAAGACCGAGTTGGAGTGCCTGGAAAATCTGCAAGGCACGTCAATCGAGCAGTACACAGGATCACCATGAAGGACGATCAGCCGGTCAAACAGCGGTACTATGAGGCAACAATACTTTGACAAATTAGACGCCTTTGTCAATAGTGGACAGATGCCAGTCAGCTAATTTTGTTTGGGAACAAAAGGGACCGAAAGAAAGGGAATTTTCCTATGTTAATGGGATATCCGACAATTTTATCAAATTCACTTCCGAGGGAAAATCGGAAGAGAGGTGAGTAGCTCCGCAGGAAGAACGGCCGCAGGAACGGTCGCAGTGTACCAACCTGATGGACCTCGTCCGCACCACGAGACCTGCCTCGAGGTTGAGCTGCTAATTCCGTCGGAATATCACGCTTATTTACAGAAACAAAGTGTGTAACCAGGGAATTTTCTATCCGCATCCTGTGACCCGTTCGGTTGACTTCAGCTCGGCGTCCTCAAAGCCATCCCCCTAGATCTTTGACAAAACTTTTTTTGTCTTAAAAATTATTAAGAAAATTTTTTTTTTTAGAGTTCCTACCAGGTTTAGATTTTTCATATATCGAAATATAAAATTTGATTCCCTATAGAATTCACACACAAGTTATACTTTTTTGTGTGTTGTCCAACATACCCATGCGCCTTTTAAAACTTTTGTATACTAAATCGCTGCGTACCTACAGAAAAAAGTTAATAGCATCAAACTATGGACAAGTGGCGTAGTATTTGTATGTTTGCTTATATTTCTTAGAAAAAAAATATTCAATGTAGAAAATATTCAGGTCTGTTCCAGTTTTCACTTGGAAGTGAATTTGATAACATTTTCGGGTTTCCCTTTAACATAATCGAATTTTCCCTCTTATGGTCCCTTTGGTTCCCAAACTAAACCAGCTGACGGGCAACTGTCCCCTATTGACAAAGACGTTTGACATGTCAGAGTCTTACAGCCTCAGGGCTGATTATGGCCCGCTAGTGTCCCTCGAAGAAGCTGGCATTGGCGGCCACAAACACAAATTTTCAAATGTTTGTATGCCGCTTTTTACCCAGTGGTCGAAACTTCTGGTGTCAATGTTGTGAACATTTCACAAATTGGACCAGAGTAGACGAAGGCGATACAAAATGTCACAACAAAACAAACCAATTGCTTGACGGAAAGATTCCATGAGATTTTTCGGAAGTTAACAGAGAATTATCTGAGGGAAACTTTCGGAAGTGAAAACTGGAACATGTCTGAAAATTACGAATATGTGTGAATCTTTCAGAATTGTAAACTGGAACAGAGTTGCTTGTGTACTTTTTATAAATGGAAAATATATTTAAGAGTTGATTGAAAAAAAATCAAGACATCTTTCACCAATCAGAAGTAACAAAAAGGAAAGTGAGTGCAACTTTTCAAAAAGGGCCAAAAATTCTTCAAACGTCTTAAGGGGCTATATAAGTATAAGCCCCGAAAAATATTGAAATTTTTAGTTTTTTTTTATAGAAATTAATAGAATAATTTAAAATTTTTTGAGAAGTAACCGGGCTATGGGCTGTCTACCGAGACATGATTCCGGTCGAATGAGTGGCTGAAATCGAAAAATTAAAAAAAATATATATATATATTAGCATAGTGGGTAGTACGGTGCAAATATGACACTTGGGGACTCCAAACGGGAGCGCAATATTCTAAATTAGGACGGACAAGGGAAGTAAATAATAATTTAGTTGTAAAAGCATCGTCAAATTCTTATGACCATCGCTTAATAAATCTAAGAACACTCATAGCCTTGTTAACAATATACATTATGTGACAGTCCAATTTTAATTTTGGGTCAAGAAGAACTCCTAAATCGTTGACCGAATATATTCGGTCCAGTGGCATTTTATGAATAAAGGCAATTATAAATGAAGGCAATTCAGATTTAAGGGTTAAGATTGACACCATCTCTGAAAACAATCAATATCATGCTGCAACCCGAAACGCGATTACAAATTATTAAAGGACAAACAAAGTTTATTATTATCAGCATACATATATACTCGAGAATGCGTTTTGAAAGAATGGGCGCAAATCATTACCCTGAGGGACTCTAGATGTAAGGTTAATCATATTGGAAACTGCATTTTCAAAAATAACCCTCTGAGATCTTCCATTCAAATAACTTGAAATCCAAGCTAAATTCCGAGCTGATATAATTTAAATAAAAGAAGAGAATGATTAACAGAATAAAAAGCCTTACTAAATTCTGTATATTGTGAGGAGTCTTAAAACTCCCCACAAATCCCGATTTAGGAGAGCTGCATAGCAACATCAAAGGAGGCGAGAATGCGGAGGAGTCAAGGGCAACAAAGTAGAACTGTAAACAATGGTCCTTGGACCCGGGCAAAGCGGAGACACCGTGAATTAACGGTACCCGCTGGACATTGGACCCTCACACGGCAAGGGCAACAAGGTCGAACAGTGAATTTGTGAACTTCGGACCCGCACAAAGAGGACGCACCGTGAACTAACGGTGCGGCAGTGGACCTTGGACCCGATCACGCGAGCTGGAGGAGAGGAATAACGGGACCATTGCAGGCTATAAAAGGGCGGCGCAAGTCAGCTCAGCCCGAAGTAATAGTTGGAGAATCAAAGCGAGTGCGTGTACGCGAGACCAGTAGCAAGTTAATCAAGTGCCAAGTACCAGAATCAAGATCGCAAAGTCGAGACGCCGAACGACTGTGAGTCTACAAGGCTGAGACTACAACGCTGAGAACCAACTGGTGCTAGGTCGTGGTTAAATCGAGCTCAGCGAGTCCTTGCGTGGAGTCTGCGATAAAGGTTGCTGGGCGAAGAGGTCGAACCTAGTTCTACCTGCTAGGCGATACACCTTGCCGACACAATCCAGACCAAGGTGACTGGGCAAAGGGGCAGAACCTAATTCTACCTGCTAGGCGAAACATCTTGCCAGCCCCGACAGTGAGGTTCGCATAGCATCCAGAGTCTCGAAGGAGCCGTTAGGAGTCAGATACCAGCAAGCAGTCGACGACGAGGAGCAACGCCACAGAAGACAACCACGAGGAGCAGCAGTAGCGGAAGAGTCGCGAGGCTATACATAAGAAGACTGTAGCGCTATTCTTTGATCAAAGGCGATCACCCAATATAAATTTGGTGGAACGATCCCACAATCTCTCTCAGCTAGCCGCCCGTTTACGTAGCGAGCGAGATATTCAGGAAATCAGGTCGTTACATCTGGCGCCCATGAGTGATTGCCCTGACCAAGAAAATAAAAGATCCAAGATGGGTAAGTCCTGGATTTATAATTTCAGGAAGGAGGACTTCGCCGAGGTGAGCAATGTTCTGGGAATAGAACTGGAGGGCTCATTGGGAAAATTGGTGTCCGAACGGTAGAGTGCTGATCGGAAAACGCGCAACGATCCCATCGTCCGAGGGGCGGCCAGGGATCGAAAGGTGTTGCCTCTCGAAAGTAATGGGCGACCTGAAGGCGGAAGAAATGCAACTGTCCGCCACAGTGCTTATAGGTGACGCAAATATTAAGGCCACGGTGGACACCGGCGCCACAGCGAGTTTCATCAGCAAAGTTGGACCCAAAAAGAGGCAAGTACGGATGGTGGGCGGTAGATGGGGAGACATAAAATCGCAGGACTGATCGACGCACTGGTGCTAGGATGGAATTTCCCCACCAAAATTGGAGCCGAGGTGAATTGCGCAGGTCACAGCGATGTGATACCGGCGATGGACAGACACCGAGGCTGGCTGGAGGAAAAACTGTCGGTAGCAGTCGTGGAAGCCACGAAGGTAAAATCTGCAAGGCACGTCAATCGAGCAGTACACAGGATCACCATGAAGGACGATCAGCCGGTCAAAAAGCGGTACTATCCGAAAAATCCAAAAATGCAACGCCTGCCTTTAGCTGACCCCCGTTCGCGGTTTGCTGGTTAGACGACCCAGAACTGCCGGAAGCCAACTGTTCATTACTTTGGTCAACTGGCTGCTTGGCGAGCTGGCCTTGTCTGTTATCCACTTTTTCGGGTCACTTTTTGGTATTGTGCTGAAAGGTGTTCAGTTGGTTGCGCCTCCCGACTTTTAAAGAGTGCCGGACGCAATGGTTTGTTTGTTCTTATTTTTCTTGATTAAGTTGTCCATGCTAAGCCCCACGAGCTGCGGTGAATGGAAAGGACCACCCAGGCAGAGAACCACTGTGCCCCGGGAGAGGCTAGAGTAGAACAGACGATCACCACTTGTCTGGGCTCACCGTTCAAGACTGGGTTATTTGTTAACACGGACCCCCAGCTAAACTGACCCTCGTCACGGGTCGAGTGCCAACTTAGTCTGGCCTGAAGTGAGATGATTGTTGGGGAGCAGATACTCGCTGACTGTCCGGGACTGCTTTAAATAAGCAATTAAATAAACATTGCAAATTCCGTCGGAATTTCACGCTTATTTACAGAAACACAGTGTGTAACCAGGGATTTCGCTATCCGCATCCTGTGACTCGTTCGGCTGACTTCAGTTCGGCGTCCTCAAAGCCATCCTGCTTGATCTTTGACCGAATTTTTTTTGTCTTACAAATTAATAGGAAATATTTTTTTTTTTTTTTGTTTCTACCAGATTCAAATTTTTCATTTATCAAAATATAAAATTTGATTCACTATAGAATTCACACACAAGTTATACCTTTTAGCGTGTTGTCCAACATACGCATGCGCCTTTTAAAATTTTGGTATACAAAATCGATGCGTACATACAGAAAATAGTTAATAGCATCAAACTATGGACTAGTTGCGTAGTATTTGTATGTTTGCTTATATTTCTAAGAAAAAAAATATTCTATATAAAAAAATATTCAGGCCTGTGCCAGTTTTTACTAAAAAGTGAATTTGATAACATTTTCGGGTTTCCCTTTAACATAATCGAATTTCCCCTCTTATGGTCCCTTTGGTTCCCGAACCTAATCAGCTGACGGGCAAATGACCCCTATTGACAAAGGCGTTTGATTTGATCAGGGCTGATTATGGCCCGCTAGTGTCCCTCGAAGAAGCTGGCATTGGCGGCCACATATACAAATTTTCAAATGTTTGTATGCCGCTTTTCATCAGTGGTAGAAACTTCTGGTGCGACCAGAGTAGAAGAAGGCGATAAAAAAGGTAACTGTACGAATTCGAATGAATTCAGAATGCTGAAATATATTTTTTTGCGTGCCGCAAGTACAATACCAGTGGCAATAGTCGCCGCAATAAGTACAATACCAATTGGTCTGCGGAGAAGTGAATACGTCAAGAGATCTTTTCGTACTGATTTTATTGAGCATAACTTGGGGTTTATATACATGTTCTTGGGTCAAAAAGGTTGTTTACATAGGTCTATTCTAGATCACAATTATCAGTTACATGGTTTATCCTAATAAAACAATACAATTTAGATAAAGATATCGTACGTAAAATAGTCTCAAATATTCGGCATGCATATGGTGTGAAAACATGACCGATCGTGGGTTTTCTTTTATGATGGGTCAGAACTGACACACATGTGGACACAGGCATACGTGGTCCTGTGTTGATTTAGGTAGGCCGATATCACTAATGACCCTTGTCTATTTAACCCATGAATATCAATCCAGCTGAGAACAACTTTCTTCTTGGCGAAAATAGTACATTCTCCCGGCCGTTGAACGGATTGTTCAACAGTCAGTAATATTGATGGTAAACGGCTGAGTTGTAAATGTGGTCGCACTCGTAGGTATACTAGGTCCTTGTTGAAGAGGAGGCGTAGATTTATGCCATCTTTTGACCAGATGAATAATGGCGATGATCATTAAAAAAATTAATCCAATATAAATGGCGATTTGATGATGCTCAATATTAGATAAATTGTGTGGTAGCTTAAAGTTATTTTGAGGAAACAGTTTCCTTTTTCTTTGAAGAAGCTCATTGAAATGTAGTTTCTAAGTATCAATTACAACCGTCGTATTTGAATTTGACGGAAAATTTTCAGTTAAATCGCCATCTCCGAATCGAGCACATGATGCCTGTAGTGTAGTTTCTATTGAATGTTGAATCGTTATCGTGCCTGTAGTGTAGTTTCTATTGAATGTTGAATCGTTATCGACATCAATGTATTTAGAATTGTGCACCCAGGACTTGCAGTCAAGTAGCCGGAGCCTTGTAGTTCTATGTTAGATGTTTCATCTAAGCAAACAGCAGAAAGCTTTAAAGATTCATTTGTTGCAAATGTCCATTGATTCTTGGCATACATTCCAGACCAAAGAAAGGATTTTCTTGTCCTAACTATTTTACAGGATGAAATCGTTTTATTATGAAATAATTTCATTTCACTAATTTCTGATGAAAACATTGTTTGCTTGTTGAAACAAATTAAATCCCTTTAGCTCTTTCTTGACATAACGTTATATCTGCTTCAGACATTTCAACAAATTCATCACGATGACTGTTGATTGCAAGAAAAGGATGGATTGAACGGATTTCATCTTTATCCAGGAACGGAATTGGAGTCAATTTGTATATGTCCAGAACTTGCGACGATTGTAAGGATGCTCTCTGGCCGGGGTACAGATCTCAGTCAGATCCAGGAGTCCTTTACAAGAAATTTGTAAATCACCGAAACACCGGACTAGAGAGTTTCATTCAACGAGTGAATAAGTCGTTTAGGGGGTCACTCCGAAGGTTTTCATGGACGCCGGGAGAGAGAGTGATGTCGGAGTTGGTCGCGTCGAATTTTACTCCAGAGTTAAAAATCCAACGGGCTGGAGCTTGGGGCGAGGCCAGGCCAGGCGAACGATTTCACGAGGGTGGGAACGCCGGGTGATCTGACTGGTCACTTCCACGATTGGGTTTCGTACGTCGTTTTCCGCGTGTGTGAGGCCAAAAATCCATCGAGCTGGACCTTCGGGCGAGGCCAAGCCGGGACACTATTTCGCGAGAGTGGGACCGGTGGGTCACTGATCGCTTCGGTATTCCAGGCGCGCAAGTCGTTTTCCACGTATCGGAGGCCAAAAATCCACCGGGCTGGACCTTCGGGCGAGGCCAAGCTAGGTAGAATTTTTCGGGCGTGGAGGTTTTGAAGGGAAAAGGGTGGCGGTATGATTGGCCAGTCGGGAATGATGTCCGCGCGCAAGTCACATGCACTACGAGGAGGAAAACTAGGGTACTAGACCAGAGGGGCCGGGTGTCCGCGTACCGGTCGCATGCGCTACGAGGAGGGTAGCTAGGATACTTGACCAGACGGGACTGGTGTCCACGTACAGATCACAAATTCTACGGGGAGGGAAGCTAGGATACTAGACCAGACGGGCCGGGTGTCCGCGTACAGGTCACAAATATTACGGAGAGGGAGGCTAGGGTACTAGACCAGACGGGACGGGTGTCCGCGTACAGGTCGCATGCTCTACGAGGAAGGAAGCTACTGATCGACTACGAATAAAAAATCACAACCGAGGGATTACACGTTCACTTCTTTTCTTTATTTTTTTTCAAGATTATTTTATTTATCTAATACCCTCCTACGAGTCCGCTACACCGTCTTTACTTAACGGAGAGGAATATTAACCTCAAAACACTGATCAGCCCACTTATTCACTTGCCGTCGTCTTTATTTAGTTATCAGCTTCTTAAAAACATATAAAGTCCTCAATCAAAACTTTGTCACCCTGGGCGGGTGCAGGATTTTACTTTCAGGGACTGACGCTGCCGACTCCAGACCAGGCACAGAACCAGGGTCGTATGTGACGCTGAGCGTCATTACTATTCTACTATTATCTGACGCAAGAAATCCCTGCCGCGATCAAAAAACAAATGGCCGGGGCCAAAAAAGTTACTATTTATCCCGTTACGGGCCGCACTACAAGAGCAACCGCCATTCGACAGGCTCTAGCGGCCGATTCCAAATTAATAGATAGCAAAATTAAAAGCACCACCAAAAAGGGAAAACCGACAGCGTCAGAACGAGGATATAAAATTCCGAAAGTCGTTCTGAAAATATGAATAGCTGATCAAATTTTCCGTTAGGACCCCCAAAAAGTCAGTCCAGTATGATGCCGCAAAAGATTCGTAGACCCGCGGGTCAGTCGGAATCTAGGGACAGGCTAGAAAGGATGATGAGTGAGTTGACCGCGCAGAATAATAAACTGAGGTCCGCTATACAGGATATAAAATCCCAACTGACAGTTTCTGGCTGAAACCAGGCTCCCCATCGCCAAGAGCATTGGCGCCAAAACAATGCACAGACAGATGCACCTACTACGGTATACCAGCCTACAACCCAAATATTCTGGAAGAAGCTAGGGCAAGTTATCAGCGACACCCTGATCATGATGCCACCAGGCCTAAAGGAGTAAGACTCTGTTAGAGATGCTAAATAAATGAAACAACCTTCTACATTGAGTTATGAATTAAAACTGTTTAATTTTTCCAGATATTTATTCCAAGATTCTTATTCTAGTCTCATCTATGGGAGAGCTCTCCTTTGACTCCCACATAGGAGCCCTTGGTACAGTGTGTAAGACACATCCTAAGCGATTACACTTAATCATTACAAGTGGTAAGAACTGCACCCTTGTCGCGTTTGAGTAACAGATCATAAATTATGGCTCTAATCGATTTACGTGACATGCCTTATATGTTATATTTTATGTTAATTTGAGTTTTTCTGAAAATACTCGATAAAAAAAATATGACAGCCCATGGAGTGACAATGGAAAGTTTTCTTTACGGTATCGACCATTTACAAGAGCTCTATCGAGTCAGCCGTCAGCAAGCATTACGGGAATTTCATTGTTTACTATCGACAGCAGCAGCTAAATGGTACCTTCAGCTCATGAAAGATAAAGCTGACGACTATGAATTTGATTAATACGCTCTCACACGCGAGATGACCCAAGCATTTACAATTTCAGGTAATGATTACGTTACTATTAAGGAGCTTATGGAGCTACGCCAGGGATTCAATAAGCCCTTGGACGAATATAGAGCTGGAATGCATTACATGCATTTCAACATAAAATTCCAGCAGAAGATTTGGTAGGAATTATGAGAAATTATCTTAGTTCCTAGATGGGAAAGAAATAAAGCTTCTTATTAACACTACCTGCAAAATAGCTTGAGGAATTTGAGAAGGGAGGCAACCCAGGTATACCGTTATCTTAAAGAAAAACGCACAAGAACCCAGTCGCAAAACAATAACGACACAGACCTTTCAGTCGAAGAATTTCAGATGGACGTAGGAGAAGGAGCGGCTCCAACAAGAATAGGAATAGGATTTTTATCGGTGATATCCCGGCAAGCTAAGTCGAAAGAACAGGAGACTCTTAATTACAAGGCACTGGTCGAGGCCACACGTTCGTTGGCGCCTGATATGCGGACACCAAGAAAAAAAGTTGCAAGCGATAATGGGTAGTCGTACGCAGATTTTTTTTGCGAAGACATTCTGTGCTTATCGCATCATTATTTTCCAGCCTGTTGCGTACACCTACTAGACAATTATGATCTCAAGTCTAGTACATGAATTTCGCATGCCCTTAAAAACACCAAGCAAAGAGTCCGAGCTTATGTACACCCTAAAATTGAGTTATACAATATGTACACAACCCAATAACTCAAGCAACCAGAAGGTGCATCCAATCTTTATAGTTTTGTGTTTCAATCACTTATTCATAATTGAATTTAAATCACTTCCAAACCAACCAAGTTCATTGGTCTGCAATTTGATAACCGAAATCATAAGTTCTTAGGCCCTGCTTGCGGTTCCACGCATAACACCCTTCCACCCCTCTGTATGTTTTCGGGTTAAGTCTGGTATTGTCAGAATCTCCTCTAGGTCAGAAGGTTCTAAAGGGACCCAAGGGCCTTGATCGAAAACTGTCCCAAATTTTGACGACCTTTGTTCCAAGAGCGAGATTTTATTAATGGTATCCGTTTATGAAACAATTTCACCATCATTTCATAACAAATGGGATGGCATTTCGACTCTCATATAAGATCAACGAATTTTTAAAAACAGAATAAAAGTAGTTATGTATGTATGTAAAATAAAGTTAAAACAATTATAACATTTGTAACAAATATTATGTTTCAAATTGGTGACCTGGGTTATTTATAGTTTCTCTTGCTCTTTGAATCAGAATCGGTTTGATTCCAGATTTCGGCATTTTAGCATTTTCGATGACCCTGTTCTAGTTTCCTAGCGAATTTAAGGGGAGGCTGCAAGGGTTGTCAAGACTCGAAATAAACAAGTATTTTTTATTGGGACATATATTTATTACTCCCTTTTATGTTCGTTTAAATAAGCAATGATAAGTATTTAATTAAAGTTAAGTTTAAAAGTGCTTTTGTTTTTATTACCGCATAATTTAATGTTTTATTTGTTCGTTGGTACCTATTTCATCGCCTTTGGCCACATCTTGTGAAAATTTCATAGCACTGACACCAGAAGTATCGAAAACTGACTAAAAAGCGGCATGCAAAACATTGAAATCGTCCTCAAAGCCATCCCGCTAGATCTTTGACAAAACTTTTTTTGTCTTACAAATTATTAAGAAATTTTTTTTTTTTATAGTTCCTACCAGGTTCAGTTTTTCATTTATCAAAATATAAAATTTGATTCACTATAGAATTCACACATAAGTTATACTTTTTTGTGTGTTGTCCAACATACCCATGCGCCTTTTAAAACTTTTGTATACTAAATCGCTGCATACCTACAGAAAAAAGTTAATAGCATCAAACTATGGACAAGTTGGAAGTGAATTTGATAACATTTTCGGGTTTCCCTTTAACGTAATCGAATTTTCCCTCTTATAGTCCCTTTGGTTCCCAAACAAAATCAGCTGACGGGCAACTGTCCCCTATTGACAAAGACGATTGACGTTTGAGAATTATCTGAGGGAAACTTTCGGAAGTGAAAACTTGAACATGTCTGAAAATTACGAATATGTGTGAATCTTTCAGAATTTGTAAAATGGGCGTACCCCTATAAAAAGTCATTACGTTATGTTTGCGCACTCAGCGCTTGTATTTAAATCACTAGTTGCAGGGCGAGAGCGGGAGCCAATAAAGCTTTCGTCTGTTCGCTTTTGCGAATTCGCCCCGTCTCTCGCCACCGTAGCATAAGTTAGGTTCTAAGAGAAATTATTGAAATATAATTGTTAGTGATCCATCGAACGTCATCGTAGCCACTCCTTTTCGTCACGCTTTCGACATAGTTTTCACAAGTTTCGCAATTAAAATCGTCTCGAACTACTGCGTTCACAAGTTTTCGCGTTGTTAATACAAAATAGTATTAAATTTTCATGGTGACCCCGACGTGTTTAGCACTAGAGTTCGCGAGTTTTAATTTTTTTTTCGGTGAAAAACTATAAACAATACCAACAAAAACCAATTTATTCGTGTCGGTTCGGCCAATAAATTAAATTCAATAATTTCGTCGCTGGAAATTTTCTGCCGTTCTAGAAGTTGCGCCTGACGTTTCGGCAAATTTAATTGCTCAATTTGTTGCTGCCGCCAAATGGAAGTCAAAAAGGAAGTTGCAATTATCAAGTCGGCCATCCAGGTATAGAGTGCCAAATGTTGAAAGTTAATCTGTGGCGTTTTGTCAATTGTGTTTTGGCCCATCTTTCAACTTCTTGCATTCGTGTAAAAATCGGTAGATAGTGAGCATTCTAACCAAAAAATAAAAATTAGCATGTACTAACAACCAAAATTCTACAATAAACATAATATATTTCGAATTATATGTGAATCGCTTTGGCCAAAAAACAAGCAATAAAATACTCGTCGTCGACCCAATTAGTGCGAACTTAATTCCCCCAACTTTCGTCGTAGTGAGCACCAATTTAGGGTATCAATAAAAATAGCTGGAAAAAAGTGCAAATTGTGAAAAGTGTAGCTCTCAGAAAATTAGCGGCAATAACTTTCGCCGCAGTTTGTCCGAACATTTCCCGCGCTTTTCAGAATTTTCCCGCGCTTTTCCAATTTTTACGCGCTTTTCATAATTTTGCGCGCATTTTGGCGTCAGGCTTATATATTCGTTGCCCTTAGTTATCGGTCAGTGTATCATTATCCGTTAGCATTTGCATAGGAAGAGCCGCTAGGCGCGTACACATACACACGCACACCGATACCGCTGCCGCTATTTCGAGTTATCTTTTGTCGTTTTCGTTCTCGATCGCTGCAGCAGTGCTATTTTCGGTCTGCCTAAACGTTTGTTCGTTTTTTCGGTACGCTTGAGCTTAAGCGGTAGCTCCCCTACAGTGCGTGCGTGCGGCATATACTGTCGCAGGGTTTATATAAAAAATATAAAAACCCTATTTAGATTTTTCGCTGTAATTCTCTCGGCACTTAGCTCCCTTACACCGTGTGCGATCGGTATATTACTCGTTGATTTTTATTATATTATTTAACAAATAAGTAATTTAATAAAAATAAATATTCAACACCACTTCGATACCAACCAAATAAGTACAAATAAACGCAATGGCAACTAAGGATATCGAAGAGCTTAAACACCAACGAGATGTTTGCATGAAAAGTATTAACCGAACTTATCGCCACTTAAAAGAAGCTAAATTATGTATAAATCCGGTCGAGCTTGAGTGTCGATTAGAGATTCTAAATACGCACATTGAAAATGCTTTACTTTTGCAAAACCAAATAGAAGTGAAAGATACAAAAGATGTATACCGCGAAGAGTTGGAAGACAGGGCCGTAATGACAAAGTCATTGCTGATTTCAATTTTAAATAAGTCCAAACAAAATAATATCGAGAAATCCGCTCTGCCAGCAAATCGCCCGCCTCAATGCCGTCTGCCGAGCGTTGCTCTCCCAACTTTTAGCGGAAAACACTCAGAATTTAAAAATTTTATAAGCCTTTTCGAAACTTTCGTTGACAAAGATGACACTTTACACGATATTGAAAAATTCAATCATTTAATTTCGTGTTTAGCTGGAGACGCTTTAGGAACAGTAAGGGCCTTTCAAGTCACTGCGGAAAATTATCCCAAAGCCCTTGCTAGCCTGAAGCGGGTGTACGATAATGATTGTCTTATTTTTTTTGACAACATATCGACACTTTTTAATTTGCAAAAAATTTCCCAGCCTTCAGCTACAGCCTTGAGAACCCTCATCGACACGGTCACAGCCTTGTATGACTCCTTGCTGTCTATTGGGGATAATAGACGCATTACTAATGCCATTTTAATACATCTGGTAATGAGCAAGGTCGATGCAGGAACTAAAAGAAAATGGGAAGAACAGTTAGATTATACTTCGCTTCCACTTTGGAGCGAATGTGAGGCGGCCCTCAACAGGCGATACCAACACATGGTAGCAGAAGAGGCTTTCAAGCCCAAAACTGTTCAGCAGACCCAATCTAACCCTAAGAAGAATGGAAATAGGAGTTTTTCGTTTGTCGCTGCCAGGAACGACTCTGTTCAATGCATGTATTGCAATTCCGCTGAACATCAGATTGGAAACTGCGCTTCCTTCGCAGCCCTAACAGTTCAGCAAAGATTCGATTTCGCTAAAAGAGCACCCTTATGCATTAACTGCTTAAGAAAGGGTCACACTGTCAAAAAATGAAAAATCGAACAGATGTAGAGTGTGCAATTCCTCACATCACACTTTGCTACACATATATGCCCCAAACACAAATCTCGCGTTGCCACCTCCTTCTCAGCCCACGCTCATGCAGGAGTCTCCATCCACTTCGCATGTTTTGCATGCGAATGCATCGGATCGAGTCATTCTTGCAACTGCTGTTGTGAGCGTCCAAACAAAAAGCGGCGAGTTTGTATTAGCTCGAGCGTTGCTCGACTCTGGTTTACAAAAAATTTTGTGACCGATGAGCTTGCTCAGAGGCTCAAAATTACAAGAGAGGACGTGTGCATGAGCTTGCGAGGCATTGGTGGAACTTATGCCCAAGCCACAAAAAAAATACACACGATTGTGAAGTCGCGAGTAGGGAACAGCCAATTGTCGTCCGATTTTTGGATTATGAGAAATATTTCTGGTTATCATCCGGATCAAGCGGTGAACACCAGCGGGTGGAGGGTGCCTGAAAATATTCAGTTGGCAGATCCATTCTTCTTCAAGCCCCAAAAAATAGATATGCTTATCGGCGCTGAAACATTCTTTGAACTTTTATCTATTGGCCAGATAAAGCAGGGGCCTGAATTCCCCATCCTACAAAAGACAGTTCTCGAATGGATAGTGTCAGGCAGATGTGCCTCTAAAAATAATAAAAACGCTGAAAAAATGGTACATCTCAGCTGCCAGGAGGAAGCGTTGGAGTCAATTGACACAACCCTGCAGAAATTTTGGTCTGTGGAGGACTTGCCGCCCAAGGCTAAAGTCCATACTCCTGAGCAACAACTCTGTCAACAACACTTTGAGAAAAATACTCAAAGATTGTCGTCCGGTAGATTTTCGGTTCGTTTGCCGTTTAAATCTGACCCAAATACTCTTGGTTCGTCATACGAAGTTGCGAAACGTAGATTTATGTCGCTTGAAAGGAAATTGCCAAAGGACCCTTCGCTGATGAAGATGTATATTGAATTCATGGAGGAATATGTTTCACTGGGCCACATGTCCTCCACCAATGACAAAATTCCGAATACTCCGCACTATTACATTCCGCACCAATGCGTTTTACGGCCACAAAGTACTTCAACTAAGTTGAGAGTAGTTTTCGATGCATCGAGCCGTACTTCTACGCAGGAAGCGTTGAATGACATCTTGATGGTAGGCCCAACTATTCAAAAGGAGCTGTACTCGACTCTGCTTCGGTTTAGATTTCATAAGTTTGCCCTTGCGGCCGACATCAAAAAGATGTATCGCCAAGTGATGGTGGACGAAGCTGATCGTATCTTCCAGCTCATAGTATGGAGACGAGATCCTTCTGAGTCCCTAAAAATCTTTAAGTTGAACACCGTTACATATGAACTTCGCCAGCACCCTTTTTGGCGATTCGGTGTTTAATGCGGCTAGGAGAGATGGCGCAAGCAACTCATCCAAAAGCCGCAAAGGTTATTCAGAATGATTTTTATGTTGACGATTTGTTGACTGGCGCCGCATGCGTTGAGGACCTGCAAAGCCTTCGAGACGAAGTTTCTCAGGTCTTGCAAGAGGCAGGCTTTGAATTGGCAAAGTGGTTTTCAAACTGCCCAGAGTTATCCGCATCTGATAGCGCTGTAATGCCACTTATGGCAGACTCAGACGTAACCAAGACCCTTGGCGTGGTTTGGTTACCGGTTAAAGATAACTATCAATTTCGGTTGGATGACTCTTTCCTGGATCTTCGCGCGACAAAACGAAATATTTTGTCGGTGACTGCTCGACTTTTCGACCCACTTGGCCTCTTGTGTCCTTTGGTCACAAAGGCAAAGATGTTGTTGCAGGAACTGTGGCTTCGAAAATTAGATTGGGACGCTCGTCGTCGTCGCAGAAGACAATCTTCCGCCCCAGCAGTGGAGGATTGGACGAGTGGTAGCGGTGCACGCCGGCGCCGATAGCAAGGTTCGCGTGGCGGACGTCAGGACGCAGGACGGCGAATATCGGCGAGCTGTCCACCGACTGGCCCTGTTGCCCGTTCTGGGCTGAAGGACGTCGTCCCTTCAGAGGGGGCGGTGTTTGCGCACTCAGCGCTTGTATTTAAATCACTAGTTGTAGGGCGAGAGCGGGAGCCAATAAAGCTTTCGTCTGTTCGCTCTTGCGAATTCGCCCCGTCTCTCGCCACCGTAGCATAAGTTAGGTTCTAAGAGAAATTATTGAAATATAATTGTTAGTGATCCATCGAACGTCATCGTAGCCACTCCTTTTCGTCGCGCTTTCGACATAGTTTTCACAAGTTTCGCAATTTAAATCGTCTCGAACTACTGCGTTCACAAGTTTTCGCGTTGTTAATACAAAATAGTATTAAAGTTTCACGTTACATTTAAGAGGTTAGATTGACACCATCTCTGAAAACAATCAATATCAGACTGCAAACCAAAACGCGATTACAAATTATTAAAGGACAAACAAAGTATATCATAATCAGCATACATTTATACTCGAGAATGCGTTTTGACAGAATGGGCCTAAAATGATTACCATGAGGGACTCCAGATGTAAGGTTAATCATATTGGAAACTGCATTTTCAAAAAAAAACCCTCTGAGTTCCTCCATTCAAATAACTTGAAATCCAAGCTTAAACCCGAGCTGATATAATTTAAACAAAAGAAGAGAATGATTAACAGAATCAAAAGCCTTACTTAATTCTGTATATTGTAAGGAGTCTTAAAACTCCCCACAAATCCCGATGTGGGAGAGCTGCTTAGCAACAGCGAAGGAGGCGAGAAGGCCGAAGGAGTCAAGGGCAACAAGGTCAAACTGTAAACAACGGACCTTGGACCCGGGCAAAGTGGAGACATCGTGAATTAACGGTACCACGCTGGACATTGGACCCTCACACGGCAAGGGCAACAAGGTCGAACAGTGAATTTGTGAACTTCGGAACCGCACGAAGAGGACGCACCGTGAACTAACGGTGCGGCAGTGGACCTTGGACCCGATCACGCGAGCTGGAGGAGAGGAATAACGGGACCATTGCAGGCTATAAAAGGGCGGCGCAAGCTCAGCTCAGCCCGAAGTAATAGTGCGTGTACGCGAGACCAGTAGCTAGTTAATCAAGTGCCAAGTACCAGAATCAAGATCGCAAAGTGGAGACGCAGAACGACTGTGAGTCTACAGGGCTGAGACTACAACGCTAAGATCCAACTGTTGCTAGGTCGTGGTTAAATCGAGCTCAGGGAGTCCTTGCGTGAAGTCTGCGATAAGGGTGGCTGGGCGAAGAGGTCGAACCTAGTTCTACCTGCTAGGCGATACACCTTGCCGACACAATCCAGACCAAGCTTAGGGCGCCTGCGATAAAGGTGGCTGGGCAAAGAGGCAGAACCTAATTCTACCTGCTAGGCGAAACACCATAACACATAACATCCAGAGTATCGAAGGAGCCGTCAGGAGTCAGATACCAGCAAGCAGGCGAAGACGAGGAGCGACGCCGCAGAAGACAACCACGAGGAGCAGCAGTAGCAGAAGAGCCGCAAAGCTATACATAAGGAGACTCTAGCGCTATTCTTTGGTCAAAGGCGATCACCCAATATAAATTTTGTGGAACGATCCCACAATCTCTCTCAGCTAGCCGCCCGTTTACGTAGCGAGCGAGATATTCAGGAAATCAGGTCGTTACATCTGGCGCCCATGAGTGATTGCCCTGACCAAGAAAACAAAAGATCCAAGATGGGAAAGTCCTGGATTTATAATTTCAGGAAGGAGGACTTCGCCGAGGTGAGCAATTTTCTGGGAATAGAACTGGAGAGCTCATTGTTCGAACGGTGGAGTGCTGTTCGGGAAACTCGCAACTATCCCATCGTCCGAGGGGCGGCCAGGGATCGAAAGGTCCTGCCACTCGAAAGTAATGGGCGACCTGAAGGCGGAAGAAATGCAACTGTCCGCCACAGTGCTCATAGGTGACGCAAATATTAAGGTGGACACCGGTGCCACAGCGAGTTTCATCAGCAAAGAGCTGGCGGACGGGCTGCAGGCGGCAGGAAAGGTTGGACCCAAAAAGAGGCAAGTACGAATTGTGGGCGGTAGATGCGGAGACATAAAATCGCAGTTCAAAATTCAAATTGGACTTGGCACAAGAACAGTGTCAATGGAGCTGCTGATCCTACCAGGATTGATCGACGCACTGGTGCTAGGATGGAATTTCCTCATCAAAATTGGAGCCGAGGTGAAATGCGCAGGTCACAGCGATGTGATACCGGCGAGGAACAGACACCTAGGCTGGCTGGAGGAAAAACTGTTGGTAGCAGTCGTGGAAGCCCCGAAGAGATTTTCGGAAAAGGATGTGGACCAGTTTTTAAAGACCGAGTTCAACCAGTTTTTAAAGACCGAGTTGGAGTGCCTGGAAAACTTGCAAGGCACATCAATCGAGCAGTACACAGGATCACCATGAAGGACGATCAGCTGGTCAAACAGCGGTACTATGAGGCAACAATACAGTCAGCTAATTTTGTTTGGGAACAAAAGGGACCGAAAGAAAGGGAATTTTCCTATGTTAATGGGATATCCAACAATTTTATCAAATTCACTTCGGAGGGAAAATCGGAAGAGAGGTAAGTAGCTCCGCAGGAAGAACGGCCGCAGGAAGACCGGTCGCAGTGTACCAACCTGATGGACCTCGTCCGCCCCACGAGACCTGCCTCGAGGTTGAGCTGCTAATTCCGTCGGAATATCACGCTTATTTACAGAAACAAAGTGTGTAACCAGGGAGTTTTCTATCCGCATCCTGTGACCCGTTCGGTTGACTTCAGCTCGGCGTCCTCAAAGCCATCCCCCTAGATCTTTGACAAAACTTTTTTTGTCTTAAAAATTATTAAGAACATTTTTTTTTTTAGAGTTCCTACCAGGTTTAGATTTTTCATATATCGAAATATAAAATTTGATTCCCTATAGAATTCACACACAAGTTATACTTTTTTGTGTGTTGTCCAACATACCCATGCGC
The DNA here is from genome assembly GCF_025200985.1 of Drosophila gunungcola. Classification (NCBI taxonomy): domain Eukaryota; kingdom Metazoa; phylum Arthropoda; class Insecta; order Diptera; family Drosophilidae; genus Drosophila; species Drosophila gunungcola. The sequence goes on from NW_026453163.1 coordinate 3,491,384, forward strand.
CTTTTAAAACTTTTGTATACTAAATCGCTGCGTACCTACAGAAAAAAGTTAATAGCATCAAACTATGGACAAGTGGCGTAGTATTTGTATGTTTGCTTATATTTCTTAGAAAAAAAATATTCAATGTAGAAAATATTCAGGTCTGTTCCAGTTTTCACTTGGAAGTGAATTTGATAACATTTTCGGGTTTCCCTTTAACATAATCGAATTTTCCCTCTTATGGACCCTTTGGTTCCCAAACTAAACCAGCTGACGGGCAACTGTCCCCTATTGACAAAGACGTTTGACATGTCAGAGTCTTACAGCCTCAGGGCTGATTATGGCCCGCTAGTGTCCCTCGAAGAAGCTGGCATTGGCGGCCACAAACACAAATTTTCAAATGTTTGTATGCCGCTTTTTACCCAGTGGTCGAAACTTCTGGTGTCAATGTTGTGAACATTTCACAAATTGGACCAGAGTAGATGAAGGCGATACAAAATGTCACAACAAAACAAACCAATTGCTTGACGGAAAGCTGGAACATGTCTGAAAAAGTTCCAGTGTGTGAATCTTTCAGAATTGTAAACTGGAACAGAGTTGCTTGTGTACTTTTTATAAATGGAAAATATATATAAAAGTTGATTGAAAAAAATCAAGACATCTTTCACCAATCAGAAGTAACAAAATGGAAAGTAAGTGCAACTTTTCAAAAAGGGCCAAAAATTCTTCAAACGTCTTAAGGGGCTATATAAGTGTAAGCCACCAAAAATATTGAAATTTTAAATTTTTTTTTTTTAAAGTACTTAATAGAATGTTTTAAAATTTTTGCACATAATTTTTCAACTGTAATTAAGGATTTTTGTTTTACAAAAAATTTGAGAAGTAACCGGACTATGGGCTGTCTACCGAGCCTACAAAAAAAAGCACTCAAACTGCTGACATGATTTCGGTCGAATAAGTGGCTGAAATCGAAAAGTTAAAAAAAAATATATATTAGCATAGTGAGCCGTTATCGAGTTCGCAAGGAAAACACAAATTACATAATGTAGAGACATTTATAAAAACTCTAAAACTTAGTACGGTGCAAATATGACTCTTGGGGACTCCAAACGGGAGCGCAATATTCTAAATTAGGACGGGCAGGGGAAGTAAATAATAATTTAGTTGTAAAAGGATCGTCAAATTCTTATGACGCTTATTGCTTAACAAATCTAAGAACACTCATAGCCTTGTTAACAATTGTAACGTACACACCTAGGTGTACGATACAATTTTTAGTGGTAGTATGTAAGGTTATAGGTGTAAGCGACTGATCATGAATATTAAATATTAGGTTAGTAGGATGTAAGTTGTAGGTGTAAGTGACGCATAATGAATAATAAATTTAAGTTGAAACTGAATATTAAGCCGTAGTTAAGCTAAGTTCCGAACCCGAGTGGCAACGCCAGCCGATATTTAGTGAGTAACGGAAAATACTAGAAATTAAGGAAGATACTAGAAATCCCGAAAACGAGAAAAAGGGAGCGTGGGGAAGGTGGTCACACACCGATCGAGCGGGCGGTCTCTCGTGCCGGAACAGTAAAACGGAGCGGACGTGTCTCCCGCAGCGATTTTGCCGGATAATCCGAGTGACGCCTCGACCGCGCGAAGGCACGCGGTCAGTGAACAAGTGGGCTGATTAGTGTTTTGAGGTTAGTGTACACAAAATTCCTCTCCGTTAAGTAAAGACGGTGTAGCGGACTCGTAGGAAGATAGTAGGTAAATAAAATAACCTAGAAAAATAATAAAGAGAAGTAAATGATTGAATTCCCCGGTCGTGATTCTTTTTATTCGTAGTATCCTAGCTTCCTTCCTCGTAGTGCATGTGGCCTGTACGCGGACATCCGTCCCGTCTGGTCTAGTATCCTAACCTCCCTCTCCGTAGTATTTGAGACCTGTACGCGGACACCCGGCCCGTCTGGTCTAGTATCTTGGTTCCCCACATCGTAGTATTTGAGACCCGACGTGGACACCCGTCCCGTTCGGTCTAGTATCTTAGATTCCCCTCCTCGTAGTGCATGTGGCCCGTACGCGGACATCAGTCCCGTCTGGTCTAGTACTCTAGCTCTCCTCCTCGTAGCGCATGCGACCGGCACGTGGACACCCGGCCCGTCTGGTCTAGTACCCTAGCTTCCCTCCTCGTAGCGCATGCGACCGGCACGCGGACACCCGGCCCGTCTGGTCTAGTATCCTAGTTTTCCTCCTCGTATTGCATGCGACCGGCACGCGGACACCCGGCCCGTCTGGTCTAGTACCCTAGCTTTTCCCCACGTAGTGTAGGCGGCCGGTACGCGGACACCCGTCCCGTCCGGTCTAGTACAATAGCTTTTCTCTTCGTAGTGCATGTGACCTGCGCGCGGACATCATTCCCGACTGGTCAATCATACCGCCATCCTTTTTCCTCCAATCCCCCCCGCGTCTGACAAATCCTACCCGGCTTGGCCTCGCCCGAAGGTCCAGCACGGTGGATTTTTGGCGTCCGATACGTCGACAACGACTTACACGCGACGCAACCCCCCGGTCCTACTCTCGCGAAATAGTATCCTGGCTTGGCCTCGCCCGAAGGTCCAGCCCGGTGAATTTTTGGCCTACGGCGCGCGGAAAGTGACTTACGTGTCTCAATCGCGGAAGTGATCAGCGGGACTACCCGGCGTTCCCATACTCGCGAAACCGTTCGTCTGGCTTGGCCTCGCCCCAAGGTCCAGCCCGTGGAATTTTTAACCCAGGAGCAAGATACGGCGCGACCAACTCCGACATTACTCTCTCTCTCCCGGCGTCCATGAGAACCTTCGGCGTGACCCCCCCAAACGACTCATTCACTCGTTGAATGAAACTCTCTAGTCCGGTGTTTCGGTGATTTACAAATTTCTTGTAAAGGACTCCTGGATCTGACTGAGATCTGTACCCCGTCCAGAGAGCATCCTTACAAGTGGCGCCCGAGCAGGGACACCGAGACTAGCTAGAGAATCACCCAAGTGGCTTAAAGACCCACTGAAGAAAAAAAAGGGTAGAGTCACCCGAACCGTTCACATCCGATCTCCGGAAGAATATAGAAGACTTGAGAAGGAAGTTAACACCAAACTAAATCGAAGAGGATAACCAACGATGAGTAACCCTAAGGAATCTGACGGTGAGTACGAAGAAGCCGATTTTGTTAAGAATCCAGGTATAGGAGTCCGCTGGATATACGCTCGCCGAAAAGACAAACTCAGCTCTCTCGCCCTGGAGTTTGGTTTTAAAGCCGACGGAACCGTCGAGGAGACCAGGAAGGTATTCGCCAACCTCGTCAACACAGGGTCGTTCCCACAAAGTGTGTGGGACCGACTGGCTCAGTTGCGGGAGCAATATAGTAGCCGGGCCCCAAGTCCGAACCCTCCAGGCAGGAACAGTGAGACGGGACAGTTTTCAGAATCCCTCACCATTCCCATGACGTCCGGAGCCACATCGATCGGGACTCCAGCCCGTCATCGAGGGATCCACCCAGGATCGACGCACGGTACCTGGATGCCACCGGTAGACGCCCGCTTACCCGCCGATCTACAAGGACAAGACACACGGAGCAGCACGGCTCCGACTCAACATCTGCTCCCCGAGAAGATGCACAAATGGAATTTACGGTTCGATGGGAGTTCGGATCCGTTGACTCTCATCGCCGCGCTCGAGGAAAAGATGACGACTTACAGGATAAATCCAGAGGAGGTACCCCGCGTTATGTCAGAGATCTTGGACGGCCCGGCGGCACGGTGGTTTCGCACGAGCCACCTACAGTCGGCCTCATGGGGAACTTTCAGGAGGGAATTCCTCGACTTCTTCCTACCACCTCGATATTTCGAGCGGTTGGAAGATGAGATACGGACCCACATGCAGCGGAGAGGAGAGCCTTTCAAGACCTACTTGATCGAGCTCAGAACCAAGATGCAGCAAGCCGGTTATCGAGAAGAGGAAGAATTCTACCGGGCATATGAAAACATGGCTCCAGAATACCGACTGTATATTAAACGCAGTGAATTCGCGACTTTGACACAGTTGACCCATATGGCCACGGAATATGATAGTGTCAAACAACTCGAGACGACTCGACGCGAGCCAAAAGCAACCATGGACAGGAAGCAAGAAGAACCTCAACTTCGCCGATCGCCGAACCCATTCCGGAATCCGGTGAATTCAACGCAGACAGGACACGTGACCCACCAGATGATCGGCCAAGGAACCTCTCGAGTGGGCATACGGCGGGCTTGTAATCGCTGTGGAGAGAACGGACATCTCCAAAGGAACTGCCCCAACCCAGGTCGGGACTTCTGTTGGGACTGTGGGCGACCAGGAGTTTTAACTATAGAATGTTGCCGTCGAAATGTGTCGGGAAACGGAGAACGCCTCCGCCGGAACCCGGGTGCGGCGGAGACGAACGGAGCAGCAACCCGACCCCAGTAAAACCCCCGTTGAGATTACACGACGGACTCATCACAGCAGCGATAGAAGTCGGAGGACAACGTGTGGACGCCACCATTGATACAGGGGCATCGAGGAGTTTCGTCAGTGAAAGTTTTACTCGACTGGCCGCAAGTGCAGACGAGTTACAGGATGTTGTCACTAGAATAGCGTTGGCCGATCGGTCATGTCTGGATGTGATGAAGCTCTGGCGAACCTCGGTTACGTTGGCCGGCACTACGGTGCTCTTACCCATGTTAGTAATGCCCACCATGTTAGATCGTGTAATACTTGGAATGGACTTCCTCAAAGTAGCGGGAACTCAGGTGCGATGTGGTCGAGCTACCCTCGACTTGCAAAGTGAAGCCCAAGCGGCTGGAGACCCTCTCTTACAGCCAGTACTTATAAAGGCGCGGGGCAACCAGGAGAAAACGGTATACCCTGTTGCGGTTGGTGCCCATTTGGGAACTGCCAGGCCAGAAGAAGCAGAGACACCCAGTCCTATTCCTACGCGAGCTATAATCCCGAACATCAATGCCGGCGCGCCTATTAGGATGGAGACGGTAGAAAACGACGAACAGCGACAGAGCACACGATTGAGTCCGGCGCAACAAAGCTTCATCAATCGGGAACTGGTCTTATTCGAGAAGCTGCATGGGGTGTCTCACGTCGCCGAGCACACTATCGTCATGCGCGACGACAAGCCCGTAAAACAAAGATATTATCCCCGGAACCCCGCGATGCAACATGTCATCGATGCCCAAGTAGACGAACTGCTCCGTGACGGGGCCATCGAACCCTCCAGAAGCCCGCACAGCGCTCCCATCGTATTGGTCAAGAAGAAAACTGGTGATTGGCGCATGTTTGTAGATTACCGTCAGTTAAACGCACACTCAGTGCCCGACGCCTACCCAGTCCCGAGAATCAATCACATTCTGGAGAAATTACGCCACGCTCGATATATCTCCACTTTGGACTTGAAGCGCGGCTATTGGCAAATTCCCATGGCTAGGGATAGTCGCCAATATACAGCGTTCACGGTCCCTGGGAGAGGATTGTATCAATGGAAGGTCATGCCCTTCGGGTTGCATTCTGCCAGCGCCACGTTTCAACGCGCTCTGGATAGTGTAATCGGCGTGGAAATGGAACCGGTCGCCTTCGCTTACCTAGACGATATTATTATCATAAGCGCGACAGAAGAACAGCACTTTACTCATCTCTCGGAAGTTTTCCGCAGATTGCGGGCTGCGAATTTAAGGATAAATCCAAAGAAGTGTTGCTTCTTCAAGCAGAAACTCGTTTACCTCGGCCACGTCATCAGCAGTGACGGAATTCAGACTGATCCCGAGAAGGTGTCTGCGATCAACGGGTTGAAGGCCCCCACTTAAAGGAACTCCGTCAATGGATCGGGATGGCCTCGTGGTATCGGCGATTTGTCCCTAGCTTCGCGACTATCGTGCAACCGATGACCGCGCTACTAAAGAAAGGACGGAAGTGGACCTGGGGACCAGAACAGCAAGCCGCCTTGGAAGAAATTAAAAGATGCCTGACTACTGCTCCCGTATTAGGCTGTCCGGATTTCGACCAGAAGTTCGTTTTGCAAACAGACGCGAGTGACGTCGGCTTGGGCGTAGTTTTATCACAGGGCTCCGAAAGTCAAGAGAAGGTCATCGCATACGCTAGCCGTCGATTAACCCCCGCGGAACAGAATTACACTACCACGGAGAAAGAGTGTCTGGCCATAATCTGGGCAATCAGGAAGATGCGGTGCTACCTGGAAGGGTACCGATTCGAAGTCGTTACTGACCATCTAGCTCTCAAGTGGCTGAATTCTATTGAGAGCCCTTCTGGTCGAATAGCGCGTTGGGCGCTAGAATTGCAGCAATTCCAATTCGACGTACGCTATCGACGAGGTAAATTAAACGTCTTGGCTGACGCACTTTCTCGACAGCCTTGTGAGGTACTGCAAGGTGCTGTCGAACTCGAGGACCACTGCGACTGGATCGAAAAGATGAAAGACCAAATACAGGAGGAACCCGAGAAATTCGCTGACTACATGATCGAAAACGACCAGCTCTACAGGAACATGGGCTACCGAGCTGACGATGATGACTACTTCCCGTGGAAGCTCTGTGTGCCAACTTCCCGTAGAGGCCGCGTCTTACGTGAGTGTCACGATTCCCCGACCGCAGGACACTTGGGAGTCCGGAAAACAATTACGCGTCTGACCCAGAGGTATTTCTGGCCCGGTATGTATCGCGACGCGAAACGCCATGTTCGCCATTGTGAATCTTGTCAAAAGTTTAAGACGGAACAAACCAAAGCGGCAGGTAAGATGCTAACCCGGGTCGTCAGTGAACCTTTCGACATTCTCTGTGCAGACTTTGTAGGCCCACTGCCCCGGTCGAAACAAGGAAATACTATGCTTCTGGTGTTTCACGACGTATTCTCGAAATGGGTAGAACTGATACCACTCCGGAAAGCCACCGCAGCTCAAGTGCAGAAAGCGTTTCGGGAACGCATACTTGCACGAGTGGGCATTTCTTGGAAGTTCGTATGCGACAATGGAACCCAATTCACAAGCCGGGTCCTAAAAGACTATTTCACCAAGCTCGGCGTAGAAGTCCAGTACACGGCTCCATATTGTCCACAAGAGAATCCCACAGAAAGGACCAACCGCACTGTGAAGACGCTGATATCCCAGCTGTCGGAAGGCGACCAGAGTTCGTGGGATAATATGCTGCCAGTATATATATATATATATATATATATATACTGGCAGCATATTATATATATACTGGCAGCATATTATCCCACGATATATATATATATATCGGATTCGACGGGGTATAGCCCCGCCTTCCTAACTCAAGGACGGGAACCACGCTTGCCTGCGATGCTGTATGATAAACTCACCCCCGGATCGGCGGTCGTGCATACAGGTCCTGAAGACAAGGCGTCTCACCTCAAAGGAATCTTCGACATCGTACGAGCGAATCTTCAGCGAGCGTCTCAAGACCAGGCGAGACATTATAACCTACGAAGGCGAGAATGGAGACCCACGCTCGGCGGTCAAGTTTGGCTGCGACAGCATCCCTTATCGAAAGCAGCCGAGTGATTCGCCGCCAAACTTGCTCCCAAGTACGACGGCCCTTATACCGTTACGAAGTTCACATCTCCGAACTTGGTACGCCTGCAACGTCCCGGAGATCGACGGCGACGGATCGCCAACATATCTCAGCTCAAACCGTACTACGCAGAAGTCACTCCGGAAAGGATCGACGATAGTATTGCCGGACCGAACGACCCGATACAGTAAGCGGCATACAGCCGCAGAATAGTATAACAACTAGTCTAATAACCATTGTATAACCACTGTATAACCATTGTATAACCAGTCGAGTAACCATTGTATAACCATTATAATAGATTAAGGCCGAGTCCTTTGTTAGCTACACCGTCAGGTAGGGAGCTCGAAGAGGTGGGGCAATACCAATAAGTTTAGTTTACCGCTTCAGATGGATGAAGTAATTGTGTTGTCGGACGACTCCAACGACACGGAGGTCCTCCAAATGGAGATGGGTCACCATGACAGAGACGACGAAGCGATGGAGGGGGAGTTCCTCACGTCGGACGGCGAAGCAGACGGTAGCTCGGTGGAGACAGACGACTGTTTCCAGGCTCCTGAAGGATCCCGGTTCGCAGGACTCCGCGGAGGCTTGTGGAGCCCCCGACCCGACGGGTCGCGACAATATCATCAGCCGATGTCGCCCCAGTCAGCTTCCTACCGCTTGGAAGACGACGAAGATGACGCCAGTGACCGGGATTCGGAGCTATTCAGCAGGCCCCCACGTTCCAGGGAAAGCTCACCAGGTGGGTCCAGCGGTTACCCCAACGGACGACGACCAGGGGAGCCGTACTATACGGAGTCCCGACGGCCCACCTCGGAGGAGGAGCACCCGTGGACCCGACGTGACCCTCGGTCAGGCCATCCAGGTTACCCAAGGCCCAGTCCTCCAAGATTCCCGGACGTGGAACATTCGTACCATCACACGTCCGAAGACCAGGTCTGCCGGTACGCTGGACACGTCTCGTTTATGCGCATCGACGTCCGCTCGGTGGTGGTCAAAGTCCCAGGGTTACCTGCAGAGGGACCCTACGTCGACGAACCGCCATCCCCGCCTTTGCCCCCGGCGTTGGAAAACCGCAGAGTGGCAGATCCCGACGATGATGTCGAGAAGGCAGTCGGCGAGAGGGTAGGACAACCGTGTCGGTTTCTCTAGGGGTTCAGACATCCCCAGTCGTGGAGCGGGTCAAGAAGACGAAAAGGTCTAGCCGGTCTACTCAGACCTCTCCGTCTAACCAAGTTCGGGTGCGGGATGTAGAACCCGTACAGGAAGCAGGACTCCCCGAACCCAGGTGCGACCCCAGGGTCATAACGTCAGACTCCCCGGATCCCGTATACCTGGCGGGATTCGAACTGATCTCCGACAGTGAGGACGACGAAGGGGAAAGGCCATTATTCCGCCGTTGCTTCCAGACATCGCCGCAGCAGGATCTGCAGGACGTGGACACCTCGGCCAGATCTCGCCCAGATTATCCCCATCGAGGCGACGCTGGACAGCGGTGGGACGGGGCCGTAGATCCCCATCACTTCCCCAACTGTGCCCATCCGATCGACCAACTTACCGAATGGGAAGATCGCTTGCTGGACCAGGTCCTAATGGATATTGCGGAGATCGATTCGACCGAATCGAGGATGACCTCTGCCCATTGCCGGAGGGCTGGATTGGTGGTAGCGGCTTGCGTTACCTACCTAGGCGTATTGTCCAGGAGATCGAGAGGAAGGTAGCGGCCCGAGCCGGCCGCGGACGCCGAGTTCGCATAGCCATAGGAGGCGACGGACTCCGCTTCATCGTCACCATCAAGAGCGACGGGCGCCTCTTTATCGCGCCACGGGAAGAAAGGGGGGGGGGGGGGGGGGTGTAACGTACACACCTAGGTGTACGATACAATTTTTAGTGGTAGTATGTAAGGTTATAGGTGTAATCGACTGATCATGAATATTAAATATTAGGTTAGTAGGATGTAAGTTGTAGGTTTAAGTGACGCATAATGAATAATAAATATTAAGTTGAAACTGAATATTAAGCCGTAGTTAAGCTAAGTTCCGAACCCGAGTGGCAACGCCAGCCGATATTTAGTGAGTAACGGAAAATACTAGAAATTAAGGAAGATACTAGAAATCCCGAAAACGAGAAAAAGGGAGCGTGGGGAAGGTGGTCACACACCGATCGAGCGGGCGGTCTCTCGTGCCGGGACAGTAAAACGGAGCGGACGTGTCTCCCGCAGCGATTTTGCCGGATAATCCGAGTGACGCCTCGACCGCGCGAAGGCACGCGGTCAGTGAACAAGTGGGCTGATTAGTGTTTTGAGGTTAGTGTACACAAAATTCTTCTCCGTTAAGTAAAGACGGTGTAGCGGACTCGTAGGAAGATAGTAGGTAAATAAAATAACCTAGAAAAATAATAAAGAGAAGTAAATGATTGAATTCCCCGGTCGTGATTCTTTTTATTCGTAGTATCCTAGCTTCCTTCCTCGTAGTGCATGTGGCCTGTACGCGGACATCCGTCCCGTCTGGTCTAGTATCCTAACCTCCCTCTCCGTAGTATTTGAGACCTGTACGCGGACACCCGGCCCGTCTGGTCTAGTATTTTGGTTCCCCACATCGTAGTATTTGAGACCCGACGTGGACACCCGTCCCGTTCGGTCTAGTATCTTAGATTCCCCTCCTCGTAGTGCATGTGGCCCGTACGCGGACATCAGTCCCGTCTGGTCTAGTACTCTAGCTCTCCTCCTCGTAGCGCATGCGACCGGCACGTGGACACCCGGCCCGTCTGGTCTAGTACCCTAGCTTCCCTCCTCGTAGCGCATGCGACCGGCACGCGGACACCCGGCCCGTCTGGTCTAGTATCCTAGTTTTCCTCCTCGTAGCGCATGCGACCGGCACGCGGACACCCGGCCCGTCTGGTCTAGTACCCTAGCTTTTCCCCACGTAGTGTAGGCGGCCGGTACGCGGACACCCGTCCCGTCCGGTCTAGTACAATAGCTTTTCTCTTCGTAGTGCATGTGACTTGCGCGCGGACATCATTCCCGACTGGTCAATCATACCGCCATCCTTTTTCCTCCAATCCCCCCCGCGTCTGACAAATCCTACCCGGCTTGGCCTCGCCCGAAGGTCCAGCCCGGTGGATTTTTGGCGTCCGATACATCGAAAACGACTTACACGCGACGCAACCCCCCGGTCCTACTCTCGCGAAATAGTATCCTGGCTTGGCCTCGCCCGAAGGTCCAGCCCGGTGAATTTTTGGCCTACGTCGCGCGGAAAGTGACTTACGTGTCTCAATCGCGGAAGTGATCAGCGGGACTACCCGGCGTTCCCATACTCGCGAAACCGTTCGTCTGGCTTAGCCTCGCCCCAAGGTCCAGCCCGTGGAATTTTTAGCCCAGGAGCAAGATACGGCGCGACCAACTCCGACATTACTCTCTCTCTCCCGGCGTCCATGAGAACCTTCGGCGTGACCCCCCCAAACGACTCATTCACTCGTTAAATGAAACTCTCTAGTCCGGTGTTTCGGTGATTTACAAATTTCTTGTAAAGGACTCCTGGATCTGACTGAGATCTGTACCCCGGCCAGAAAGCATCCTTACACAATAGACTTTATGTGACATTCCCATTTTAATTTTGGGACAAGAAGAACTCCTAAATCGTTGACCGAATATTTTCGGTCCAGAGGCATTTTATGAAGAGAATAGCTTATAAATGAAGGCGTACCCCTATAAAAAGTCATTACGTTACATTTAAAGCAATTCAGATTTAAGAGGTTAGATTGACACCATCTCTGAAAACAATCAATATCAGACTGCAAACCGAAACGCTATTACAAATTATTATGGAACAAACAAAGTTTATCATTATCAGCATACATTTATACTCGAGAATGCGTTTTGACAGAATGGGCCCAAAATGATTACCATGAGGGACTCCAGATGTAAGGTTAATCATATTCGAAACTGCATTTTCAAAAATAACCCTCTGAGCTCCTCCATTCAAATAACTGTAAGTCCAAGCTAAGCCCCGAGCTGATATAATTTAAACAAAAGAAGAGAATGATTAACAGAATCAAAAGCCTTACTTAAATCTGTATATTGTAAGGAGTCTTAAAACTCCCCACAATTCCCGATGTAGGAGAGCTGCTTTACAACAGCGAAGGGGGCGAGAATGCCGGAGGAGTCAAGGGCAACAAGGTAGAACTGTAAACAACGGACCTTGGTCCCGGGCAAAGTGGAGACATCGTGAATTAACGGTACCACGCTGGACATTGGACCCTCACACGGCAAAGGGCAACAAGGTCGAACAGTGAATTTGTAAACTTCGGACCCGCACAAAGAGGACGCACCGTAAACTAACTGTGCGGCAGTGGACCTTGGACCCGATTACGCGAGCTGGAGGAGAGGAATAACGGGACCATTACAGGCTATAAAGGGCGGCGCAAGCTCAGCTCAGCCCGAAGTAATAGTGCGAGAATCAAAGCGAGTGCGTGTACGCGAGACCAGTAGCAAGTTAATCAAGTGCCAAGTACCAGGATCAAGATTGCAAAGTCGAGACGCCGAACGACTGTGAGTCTACAAGACTGAGACTACAACGCAGAGATACAACTGGTGCTAGGTCGTGGTTAAATCGAGCTCAGCGAGTCCTTGCGTGGAGTCTGCGATAAAGGTGCGAAGAGGTCGAACCTAGTTCTACCTGCTAGGCGATACACCTTGCCGACACAATCCAGACCAAGTTTAGGGAGCCTCCGATAAAGGTGGCTGGGCAAAGAGGCTGAACCTAATTATACCTGCTAGGCGAAACACCTTGCCAGTCCCGACAGTGAGGTTTGCATAACATCAAAAGTCTCGAAGGAGCCGTTAGGAGTCAGATACCAGCAAGCAGTCGACGACGAGGAGCGACGCCGCAGAGGAGCAGCAGTAGCGGAAGAGCCGCGAGGCTATACATAAGAAGACTGTAGCGCTATTCTTTGATCAAAGTCGATCACCCAATATAAATTTGTTGGAACGATCCCATAATCTCTCTCAGCTAGCCGCCCGTTTACGTAGCGAGCGAGATATTCAGGAAATCAGGTCGTTACATCTGGCGCCCATGAGTGATTGCCCTGACCAAGAAAACAAAAGATCCAAGATGGGAAAGTCCTGGATTTATAATTTCAGGAAGTGAGACTTCGCCGAGGTGAGCAATGTTCTGGGAATAGAACTGGGGGTCTCATTGGGAAAATTGGTGTCCGAACGGTTGAGTGCTGTTCGGGAAACGCGCAACTATCCCATCGTCCGAGGGGCGGCCAGGGATCGAAAGGTGCTGCCTCTCGAAAGTAATGGGCGACCTGAAGGCGGAAGAAATGCAACTGTCCGCCACAGTGCTCATAGGTGACGCAAATATTAAGGCCACGGTGGACACCGGTGCCACAGCGAGTTTCATCATTTGCGGACGGGCGGCAGGAAAGGTTGGACCCAAAAAGAGGCAAGTACGGATGGTGGGCGGTAGATGGGGAGACATAAAATCGCAGTTAAAAATTCAAATTGGACTTGGCACAAGAACAGTGTCAATGGATCTGCTGATCCTAACAGGATTGATCGACGCACTGGTCCTAGAATGGAATTTCCTCACCAAAATTGGTTGCGCCTCCCGACTTTTAAAGATTACCGGACGCAATGGTTTGTTTGTTTTTATTTTTGTTGCTTAAGTTCTCCATGCTAAGCCCCACGAGCTGCGGTGAATGGAAAGACCACCCAGGCAGAGAACCGCTGTACCCCGGGAGAGGCTAGAGTAGAACAGACAATCGCCACGGGTCGAGTGCCGACTTAGTCTGGCCCGAAGTGAGATGATTGATCGAATTTTTTTTGTTTTACAAATTATTAAGAAATTTTTTTTTTAGCTCAGATTTTTTATTTATCAAAATATAAAATTTGATTCACTATAGAATTCACACACAAGTTATACTATTTTGCGTGTTGTCCAATATACGCATGCGCCTTTTAAAATTTTGGTGTAAAAAATCGATTCGTACATACAGAAAAAAGTAAATAGCATCAAACTATGGACAAGTTGCGTAGTATTTGTAAGTTTGCTTATATTTCTTAGCAAAATAATATTCTATATAAAAAAATATTCAGGCCTGTTCCAGTTTTCGCTTGAAAGTGAATTTGATAACATATTCGGGTTTTCCTTTAACATAATCGAATTTCCCCTCTTATGGTCCCTTTGGTTCCCGAACCAAATCAGCTGACGGGCAAATACCCCCTATTGACAAAGGCGTTTGATTTGTCAGAGTCTTACTGCCTCAGGGCTGATTATGGCCCGCGGCCACAAATACAAATTTTCAAATGTTTGTATGCCGTTTTTTTGCCAGTGGTAGAAACTTCTGGTGTCAATGTTGTGAACATTTCACAAATTGGGTTAACGACCAGAGAAGTTGAAGGCGATAAAAAAGGTCACAACAAAACATGTTTCGCACAAATAGTACATAAAATTAAGCGGTAATAAGAACAAATTACTTTTAAGCTTGACTTTGATTAAATACATCTTACCATATTTAAAAGAACACAATAGGGAGTACTAAAAATAAGTCCCAATAAAATACTTGTTTTTTTTTTCGTACCATGACCCTTTCAGCTTTTCTCATAATTTCGTTCGAAAACTTGAACGGGGGCGGCAAATTTCTAAAAATGCTGAAAAGTAGAATGAGGTAAAAATATCATCTGCATTTTAACTTATAGCAAAGTATTTTAAATCAGTTAATTTCTGTGCTTGATAAATAAAATCCCCCTACCAATTGCTTGGCGGAAAGTTTCCATGAGATTTTTTCCGAAGTTAACAGAGAATTATCTGAGGGAAACTTTCGGAGGTGAAAACTGGAACATGTCTGGAAATTACGAATATGTGTGAATCTTTCAGAATTGTAAACTGGAACAGAGTTGCTTGTGTACTTTTTATAAATGGAAAATATATATAAGGGTTGATTGATCGAAAAATTAAAAAAAAAATATATATATATATTAGCATAGTGGGCAGTTATCGAGTTCGCAAGGAAAACACAAATTACATAATGTAGAGACATTTATAAAAACTCTAAAACTTAGTACGGTGCAAATATGACTCTTGGGGACTCCAAACGGGAGCGCAATATTCTAAATTAGGACGGACAAGGGAAGTAAATAATAATTTAGCTGTAAAAGCATCGTCAAATTCTTATGACCATCGCTTAATAAATCTAAGAACACTCATAGCCTTGTTAACAATAGACATTATGTGACAGTCCAATTTTAATTTTGGGTCAAGAAGAACTCCTAAATCGTTGACCGAATATTTTCGGTCCAGTGGCATTTTATGAAGAGAATAGCCTATAAATGAAGGCGTACCCCTATAAAAAGTCATTACGTTACATTTAAAGCAATTCAGATTTAAGAGGTTAGATTGACACCATCTCTGAAAACAATCAATATCAGACTGCAAACCGAAACGCTATTACAAATTATTATGGAACAAACAAAGTTTATCATTATCAGCATACATTTATACTCGAGAATGCGTTTTGACAGAATGGGCCCAAAATGATTACCATGAGGGACTCCAGATGTAAGGTTAATCATATTGGAAACTGCATTTTCAAAAAAAAACCCTCTGAGTTCCTCCATTCAAATAACTTGATATCCAAGATTAAACCCGAGCTGATATAATTTAAACAAAAGAAGAGAATGCTTAACAGAATCAAAAGCCTTACTTAAATCTGTATATTGTAAGGAGTCTTAAAACTCCCCACAATTCCCGATGTAGGAGAGCTGCTTAGCAACAGCGAAGGAGGCGAGAAGGCCGAAGGAGTCAAGGGCAACAAGGTCAAACTGTAAACAACGGACCTTGGTCCCGGGCAAAGTGGAGACATCGTGAATTAACGGTACCACGCTGGACATTGGACTCTCACACGGCAAGGGCAACAAGGTCGAACAGTGAATTTGTGAACTTCGGACCCGCACAAAGAGGACGCACCGTGAACTAACGGTGCGGCAGTGGACCTTGGACCCGATAACGCGAGCTGGAGGAGAGGAATAACGGGACCATTGCAGGCTATAAAGGGCGGCGCAAGCTCAGCTCAGCCCGAAGTAATAGTGCGAGAATCAAAGCGAGTGCGTGTACGCGAGACCAGTAGCAAGTTAATTAAGTGCCAAGTACCAGGATCAAGATCGCAAAGTCGAGACGCCGAACGACTGTGAGTCTACAAGGCTGAGACTACAACGCTGAGATCCAACTGGTGCCAGGTCGTGGTTAAATCGAGCTCAGCGAGTCCTTGCGTGGAGTCTGCGATAAGGGTTGCTGGGCGAAGAGGTCGAACCTAGTTCGAACTGCTAGGCGATACACCTTGCCGACACAATCCAGACCAAGCTTCGGGAGCCTGCGATAAAGGTGGCTGGGCAAAGAGGCAGAACCTAATTCTACCTACTAGGCGAAACACCTTGCCAGTCCCGGCAGTGAGGTTCGCATAACATCCAGAGTCTCGAAGGAGCCGTCAGGAGTCAGATACCAGCAAGCAGTCGACGACGAGGAGCGACGCCGCAGAGGAGCAGCAGTAGCGGAAGAGCCGCGAGGCTATACATAAGAAGACTGTAGCGCTATTCTTTGATCAAAGGCGATCAACCAATATAAATTTGTTGGAACGATCCCACAATCTCTCTCAGCTAGCCGCCCGTTTACGTAGCGAGCGAGATATTCAGGAAATCAGGTCGTTACATCTGGCGCCCATGAGTGATTGCCCTGACCAAGAAAACAAAAGATCCAAGATGGGAAAGTCCTGGATTTATAATTTCAGGAAGTGGGACTTCGCCGAGGTGAGCAATGTTCTGGGAATAGAACTGGAGGGCTCATTGGGAAAATTGGTGTCCGAACGGTTGAGTGCTGTTCGGGAAACGCGCAACTATCCCATCGTCCGAGGGGCGGCCAGGGATCGAAAGGTGCTGCCTCTCGAAAGTAATGGGCGACCTGAAGGCGAAAGAAATGCAACTGTCCGCCACAGTGCTCATAGGTGACGCAAATATTAAGGCCACGGTGGACACCGGTGCCACAGCGAGTTTCGTCATTTGCGGACGGGCTGCAGGCGGCAGAAAAGGTTGGACCCAAAAAGAGGCAAGTACGGATGGTGGACGGTAGATGGGGAGACATAAAATCGCAGTTAAAAATTCAAATCGGACTTGGCACAAGAACAGTGTCAATGGATCTGCTGATCCTACCAGGATTGATCGACGCACTGGTGCCAGGATGGAATTTCCTCACCATAATTGGAGCCGAGGTGAAATGCGCAGGTCACAGCGATGTGATACCGGCGAGGAACAGACACCGAGGCTGGCTGGAGGAAAAACTGTCGGTAGCAGTCGTGGAAGCCCCGAAGGGATTTTCGTAAAAGGATGTGGACCAGTTTTAAAGACCGAGTTGGAGAGCCTGGAAAATCTGCAAGGCACGTCAATCGTGGCAGTACACAGGATCACCATGAAGGGCGATCAGCCGGTTAAACAGCGGTACGTTCCGAAAAATCCAAAAATGCAACGCCTGCCTTTGGCTGACCCCCGTTCGCGGTTTGCTGGTAAAACGACCCAGAAATGCCGGAAGCCAACTGTTCATAACTTTGGTCAACTGGCTGCTTGGCGAGCTGGTATTGTCTGTTATCGACTTTTTCGGGGAACCTTTTGGTATTCTGCTGAAAGGTGTTGAGTTGGTTGCGCCTCCCGACTTTTAATGAGTGCCGGACGCAATCGTTTGTTTGTTTTTATTTTTCTTGCTTAAGTTCTTCATGCTAAGCCCCATGAGCTGCGGTGAATGGAAAGGACCACCCAGGCAGAGAACCGCTGTACCCCGGGAGAGGCTAGAGTAGAACAGACGATCGCCACTTGTTTGGGCTAACCGTTAAAGACTGGGTTATTTGTTAAAACGGACCCCCAGCTAAACTGACCCTCGTCACGGGTCGAGTGCCAACTTAGTATGGCCTGAAGTGAGATGATTGTTGGGGAGTGGGATGGAGGTAGGTGAGACTAAAGGAGGAAGGTTAGTGAACTTTTTAAAAGAGCGTCAATACTATTGTTGAGCAGATACTCGCTGACTGTCCGGGACTGCTTTAAATAAGCAATTAAATAAACATTGCCAATTCCGTCGGAATTTCACGCTTATTTACAGAAACACAGTGTGTAACCAGGGATTTCGCTATCCGCATCCTGTGACTCGTTCGGCTGACTTCAGTTCGGCGTCCTCAAAGCCATCCCGTTTGATCTTTGACCGAATTATTTTGTCTTACAAATTAATACGAAAATTTTTTTTTTAGTGTTCCTACCAGGTTCAGATTTTTCATTTATCAAAATATAAAATTTGATTCACTATAGAATTCACACACAAGTTATACCTTTTTTGCGTGTTGTCCAACATACGCATGCGCCTTTTAAAATTTTGGTATACAAAATCAGAGAATAAAGTCAACTTCGGTCGCGTGTAGACGTGTTTTCTTAACGCTCCGGAAAAAAAATAAGCCACTAAGTCGAAAACGTTCGAAAAAATTTATAAACGCGAGGTTTTGCAATTCGCGATGCTAATTCGCATATCGTAAACTAAAGTTTTAGTTAATTAATTAATTAATATTACGCTCTATCAATAAATGAGTAAGAACGTGGATCAGCGCACTCAACGCCAAAAACAACAAGACGAAGCCCGTGAAAGAATTCAGAGAGAGCAAGACAAACGTCGTCTCTCTTTGGCCCGAAACAATGCTTATTTCTCGTTCACGAGTAATACTCTAGAACCGAAAGTGCAAGAAAGTGCAAGTTTACTGACCGCCGAAAACCAGAGAGCTAGCTCTTGCTCTCCCGCCCTGCTTTTCACCGCACAAACACCATGGAGTGAGCAATGCAAAACTCCAACTCCACCTAGTGCAACGACAACAGCAACTACTACGTCAACTACAACGGTCTCTGTCGCCAACAATGCATTAACGACTCCACTCTCTTCTTCTGCAGCGGGTAAAGCAACAACACAAGCAAGTGCAAAAATCGGGTCAAACGGCAAAAACAAAGCTACGGTAGAAAAAATTACAATTCCGCAAGCGGGTTCGGCCATGCAGGCAGGCATGGATCGTTATTATTAATATTTCCAAGCGCAAGCTAACCCCCCAAAAAAATCTGACGGCAATATGCCCAGAATAAACCGTACCAACAAAGGCCCTGAAAGTCTCGGGCCATTAAATGAAAATAGATTTTCCATTCTGGCGGAGCCTGAAACACAGTACGAAGAATTAGCCCCAAAGAAACTTAAGCCCCCACCTATCTTTATTTGGGAGAAGATCTCCAACGTCCTAGTCAATAAAATAGTTGAGCTTGTCGGGAAGGATAACTTTCATGTTATTCCGCTTATGAAAGGAAATATAAGCGAAACCAAACTTCAAACCAAAACCGAAGATGATTTCCGAGCAGTGTCGAAGTACCTAAAAGATGACAAAAAGAATTACTACACGTACCAGCTGAAAAGTTGCAAGGGCTTACAAGTTGTCCTCAAGGGAATAGAACCCGATGTGACCCCCTCTGAAATTATAGAGGCTTTAAAAGAAAACGGTTTTTGCGCCAAAAATGTTATAAACATTATGAACAAAAACAAGAAGCCGCAACCACTTTTCAAGGTCGAGCTGGAGCCAGACAGCAAAACTTTGAAAAAAACGCAGTGCACCCGATCTACAAGTTGCAGTACCTTCTGCACCGTAGGATCACAGTTGAAGAGCCGCACAAACGGAACGGGCCAGTGCAATGTACAAACTGCCAGGAATACGGACACACCAGGGCTTACTGCACCCTCAGGTCAGTTTGTGTAGCTTGTGGAAACTGCCACGGCTCTGAACCCTGCCCTGCCAACAAGGGAGACCCTTTCACTAAAAAGTGTGCAAACTGCCAAGGAAACCACACAGCAAACTACAGAGGCTGTCCAGTCTACAAGGAGATGAAAAGTCGGATGCAAAGAGCGACAACGGTACGCCAGAACATTTACATGAAATCACAAACGACACCCGAAGTTTTCTTCGCAAAAGCAGCCAGGTCATCATTTGGCCCTTCAATTACCACCAACAGCATTTCCTACGCCAGTGCTCTAAGATCAGGCACAGCTCACATAGAGCCGAAAACTGATAACATACAGCAGGCCATGGGACAGCCACAAAGTAACATGGAAACTATGATGATAACTTTACAACAAAATATGATGGAATTTATGTCCTTCATGAAAACCACCATGCAAACTCTAATGCAAAACCAAAATATCTTGTTACAAATGCTTGCAGCTTAGCAGTCCAAATAAATTATGCCTAGCCTCCGAATAACTCTGTGGAACGCCAACGGTTTTTCACGGAATATACATGAAATAACTCAATTTCTGAACGAAAATCACATCGACGTTATGTTGCTGGCAGAAACGCATCTCACCAGCAAATATAACTTTCAAATACGAGGAAACACGTTCTACGGCACCGATCATCCAGATGGTAAAGCACATGGCGGAGCCGGCAACATTAATAAGAGACCGTATCAAACACCACTTTCACCAACGGTTTGCAAAAAATTATCTGCAAGCTACATCGATAAAATTACAGTTGGGCACCAGCAAACTTGCCATTGCCGCTGTCTACTGCCCACCCCCCTTTACAGTCTCCGAAGACCAATTCATAAACTTCTACAATTCACTTGGAGAGCGATTCATAGCAGCAGGTGATTACAACGCCAAGCACACACACTGGGGATCCCGCCGTGTTACCCCCAAAGGAAGGCAACTATATAATGCACTCATCAAAACATGCAACAAACTGGACTACGTTTCACCAGGCAGTCCTACATACTGGCCAACAGATCCTAGAAAACTACCTGATTTAATTGATTTTGCTGTGACAAAAAATATTTCTCGCAATCTAATATCTGCAAAATCGCCTTTGGATCTATCATCGGACCACTCACCAGTGCTAATTACTCTTCTTCAAAGCCCGGAATTAATCGAGCACCCTTGCAGGCTGACGTCGCATCGAACCAACTGGCTGAAGTTCAAAAAGTACGTAAGTTCCCACATCGAACTAACTTAACAGCTCAACTTCAAGGAGGACATCGACTGCTATGCCGATGCACTGGAGTCTGTACTCGTCGCAGCAGCCAAAGTCTCTACACCGCAAGGGAGGGATGGGCACACACACCAACACAAAACTAACCTTGAAATCGAACAGCTTGTTTTGGAGAAAAGACGTTTGAGGCGTGCTTGGCAAACCAGCAGATCGCCATCCTCAAAACATAGTCTTAAGGAAGCTGGTCGCAGACTTACCAGGGCCCTAAGGCACGAAGAAAAAAAAGTACAACGCCAGTACATTGAGAAACTTTCACCCACCAGCACCAAGCATCCCCTGTGGAGGGCCCACCCAAATCTAAGTGCGCCGGCCGACACAGTAATTTCCGTAAGAGACTCTTCAGGCAGCTGGGCCAGAAGCGACAAAGACAGAGCCTGTACATTTGCTTTACACCTTCGAAATGTTTTTCAGCCAAACCCTGCAAATAATTCATTCACACTACCGTCGCCGTCAATTCGAGGTGGAACTGAGACGGCGCCAATTCTGTTCCAAACAAACGAAGTTGCAAAAGTCATCAGCGAGCAATTAAAAACAAAAAAGGCCCCAGGCGGTGATCTAATAACTCCTAAGATGATAATTGTACTTCCAAACTATGCAGTTGAGGTAATTTGTAAACTATTTAATGGGATTACACGACTTGGCTACTTCCCAAAAAAATGGAAAAAGTCGGTAATCATAATGATCCCAAAGCCAGGAAAAGATCACACAATACCAGCCTCATATAGACCGATAAGTTTACTCTCGTGTCTGTCAAAACTGCTCGAAAAATGCCTTTTGACACGCATAATCCCATATCTGAAAGAGCACAACATTATTCAATCTGGCTTTCGAGAAAGCCATGGAACAATAGAGCAAGTTAACAGATTAACAACAGAAATACGAACTGCATTCGAGTCTCGGGAATACTGCAGTGCGGTATTCCTTGACGTTGCGCAGGCTTTCGACCGAGTCTGGCTCGATGGCCTTATGCATAAAATCAGAACGTTACTACCGGAAAACACTCACAGGATACTTGAATCGTACCTTTACAACAGAGCCTTCGCCGTGAGATGCAACACTACAATATCCGACGATTACACGATAGAGGCTGGAGTTCCTCAAGGTAGCGCCCTTGGTCCAACTCTATTTCTCCTTTACACCGCAGATATTCCCACGAACAAGCGGCTAACTACTTCTACATTCGCAGACGATACCGCGATCTTAAGACGGTCCAAATGCCCAATTCAGGCAACAGCACAACTAGCTGATCATCTCGTGGTAGTGGAGAGGTGGTTATCAGACTGGCGTATAAAAATAAATGAGCAAAAGCACATAAACACATAACGTTTACTCTTAACAGACAAACGTGTCTCCCGCTTACTCTGAATAACACGCCACTTCCACAAGCTGACGATGTAACGTACCTTGGCGTCAACCTTGACAGAAGACTTACATGGCAGAGACATATCGAAGCTAAGAAAATTCATCTAAAACTAAAATCCAATAACCTCCATTGGCTCATAAACGCTCGCTCCCCCCTCTGCCTGGACTTCAAGGTTCTGCTCTACAATTCAACGCTTAAGCCAGTCTGGACTTACGGCTCCCAATTGTGGGGAAACGCGAGCAGCAGTAACATCGACATTATCCAGCGAGCACAATCAAAAATCCTGAGAACTTTCACTGGGGCACCTTGGTATGTTCGGAACGACAACATCCACAGAGATCTTGGCATTCTACCCGTAAAAGATGAAATTTCAAAACAAAAGGCGTCCTACCACACCAAGCTAACTTCTCATCCAAACCAGCTCGCCAGGGGCCTAGCCAGGGTTTCCAACCGGACCCGATTGCAACGAAATGACCTTCCAGCTCAGCAATAGTTATTAGAGCCCTTACATCCCACGTCAGTCAACTTGACTGTTAGATATAGCTTTTTAATTTAAGATTTTATATTCTTATTGTTAGTCTCAATTCAGAGAAGATTCAATAAATAAATTGCAAACTTAAAAAAAAAAAAAAAAAAAATCGATGCGTACATACAGAAAAAAGTTAATAGCACCAAACTATGGACAAGCTGCGTAGTATTTGTATGTTTGCTTATATTTCTAAAAAAAAAAATGTTCTATATAAAAAATATTCAGGCCTGTGCCAGTTTTTACTAAAAAGTGAATTTGATAACATTTTCGGGTTTCCCTTTAACATAATCGAATTTCCCCTCTTATGGTCCCTTTGGTTCCCGAACCAAATCAGCTGACGGGCAAATGTGCCCTATTGATTTGTCAGAGTCTTACTGCCTCAGGGCTGATTATGGCCCGCGGCCACAAATACAAATTTTCAAATGTTTGTATGCCGATTTTCACCCAGTGGTAGAAACTTCTGGTGCGACCAGAGTAGAAGAAGGCGATAAAAAAGGTAACTGTACGAATTCAAATGAATTCAGAATGCTGAAATATATTTTTTTGCGTGCCGCAAGTACAATACCAGTGGCAATAGTCGCCGCAATAAGTACAATACCAATTGGTCTGCGGAGAAGTGAATACGTCAAGAGATCTTTTCGTACTGATTTTATTGAGCATAATTTGGGGTTTATATACATGTTCTTGGGTCAAAAAGGTTGTTTACATAGGTCTATTCTAGATCACAATTATCAGTTACATGGTTTATCCTAATAAAACAATACAATTTAGATAAAGATATCGTACGTAAAATAGTCTCAAATATTCGGCATGCATATGGTGTGAAAACGTGACCGATCGTGGGTTTTCTTTATGATGGGTCAGAACTGACACACATGTGGACACAGGCATACGTGGTCCTGTGTTGATTTAGGTAGGCCGATATCACTAATGACCCTTGTCTATTTAACCCATGAATATCAATCCAGCTGCGAACAACTTTCTTCTTGGCGAAAATAGTACATTCTCCCGGCCGTTGAACGGATTGTTCAACAGTCAGTAATATTGATGGTAAACGGCTGAGTTGTAAATGTGGTCGCACTCGTAGGTATACTAGGTCCTTGTTGAAGAGGAGGCGTAGATTTATGCCATCTTTTGACCAGATGAATAATGGCGATGATCATTAAAAAAATTAATCCAATATAAATGGCGATTTGATGATGCTCAATATTAGATAATTTGTGTGGTAGCTTAAAGCTATTTTGTGGAGACAGTTCCATTTTTCTTTGAAGAAGCTCATTGAAATGTAGTTTCTAAGTATCAATAACAACCGTCGTATTTGAATTTGACGGCAAATTTTCAGTTAAATCGCCATCTCCGAATCGAGCACATGATGCCTGTAGTGTAGTTTCTATTGAATCTTGAGTCGTTATCGTCATCAATGTATTTAGAATTGTGCACCCAGGACTTGCAGTCAAATAGCCGGAGCCTTGTTGTTCTATGTTAGATGTCCCATCTAAGCAAACAGCAGAAAGCTTTAAAGGTTCGTTTGTTGCTAATATCCATTGATTCTTGGCATACATCCCAGACCAAAGAAAGGATTTTCTTGTGCTAACTATTTTACAGGATGAATACGTTTTATTATGAAATAATTTCATCTCACAACTAATTTCTGATTAAAACATTGTTTGCTTGTTGAAACAAATAAGATCCCTTTTAGCTCTTTCTTGACATAACGTTAAATCTGCTTCAGGCATTTCAACAAATTCATTACGATGACTGTTGATTGCAAGAAAGGATGGACTGAATGGATTTCATCTTTACCCAGGAACGGAATTGGAGTCAATTTGTAGATGTCCAGAACTTGCGACGATTGTAAGGATGCTCTCTGGCCGGGGTACAGATCTCAGTCAGATCCAGGAGTCCTTTACAAGAAATTTGTAAGTCACCGAAACACCGGACTAGAGAGTTTCATTCAACGAGTGAATGAGTCGTTTAGGGGGGTCACGCCGAAGGTTATCATGGAAAAGTATATTTAAGTATATTTAAGTATATTTAAGTATATTTAAGTATATTTAAGTATATTTAAGTATATTTAAGTATATTTAAGTATATTTAAGTATATTTAAGTATATTTAAGTATATTTAAGTATATTTAAGTATATTTAAGTATATTTAAGTATATTTAAGTATATTTAAGTATATTTAAGTATATTTAAGTATATTTAAGTATATTTAAGTATATTTAAGTATATTTAAGTATATTTAAGTATATTTAGGTATATTTAAGTATATTTAAGTATATTTAAGTATATTTAAGTATATTTAAGTATATTTAAGTATATTTAAGTATATTTAAGTATATTTAAGTATATTTAAGTATATTTAAGTATATTTAAGTATATTTAAGTATATTTAAGTATATTTAAGTATATTTAAGTATATTTAAGTATATTTAAGTATATTTAAGTATATTTAAGTATAGATTAAGTATATTTAAGTATAGAGAGAGAGATGTCGGAGTTGATCGCGTCGTATCTTACTCCAGAGTTAAAAATCCATCGGGCTGGACCTTGGGGCGAAGCCAAGCCAGGCGAACGATTTCACGAGGGTGGGAACGCCAGGTGATCTCACTGGTCAGTTCCACTTGGGATTGGGTTGCGTACGTCGTTTTCCGCGTGTCGGAGGCCAAAAATCCACCGAGCTGGACCTTCGGGCGAGGCCTAGCCGGGACACTATTTCGCGAGAGTGGGACCGGTGGGTCACTGATCGCTTCGGTAATCCAGGCGCGCATGTCGTTTTCCACGTATCGGAGGCCAAAAATCCACCGGGCTGGACCTCCGGGCGAGGCCAAGCCAGGTAGAATTTTTCGGGCATGGAGGGATTGAAGGGAAAAGGATGGCGGTATGATTGGCCAGTCGGGAATGACGTCCGCGGGCAAGTCACAGGCATTACGAGAAGGAAAACTAGGGTACTAGACCAGACGGGCCGGGTGTCCGCGTACCGTTCGCATGCGCTACGAGGAGGGTAGCTAGGATACTTGACCAGACGGGCCGGGTGTCCGCGTACAGGTCACAAATACTACGGGAAGGGAAGCTAGGATACAAGACCAGACGGAACTGGCCTTATTCGAGAGGCTACATGGGGTGTCTGACATCGCCGAGCACACTATCGTCATGCGCGACGATAAGCCCGTAAAACAAAGGTATTATCCCAGGAACCCCGCGCTGCAACATGTCATCGATGCCCAAGTTGGCGAACTGCTCCGTGACGGGGTCATCGAACCTTCCAGAAGCCAGCACAGCGCTCCCATCGTATTGGCCAAGAAGAAGACTGGCGATTGGCGCATGTGTGTAGACTACCGTCAGTTAAACGCACACTCAGTGCCCGACGCCTACCCAGTCCCGAGAATCAATCACATTCTGGAGAAATTACGCCACGCCCGATACACCTCCACGTTGGACTTGAAGCACGGCTATTGGCAAATACCCATGGCTAGGGATAGTCGCCAATATACGGCATTCACGGTTCCTGGAAGAGGAATGTCATGCCCTTTGGGCTGCATTCTTCCAGTGCCACGTTTCAACGCGCTCTGGATATCGTAATTGGTGTTGAGATTGAACCGGTCGCCTTCGCCTACCTAGACGATATTATTATCATAAGCGCGACAGAAAAACAGCACTTCACTCATCTTTCGGAAGTCTTCCGCAGATTGCGGGCGGCGTATTTTAAGGATAAATCCAAAGAAGTGTTGCTTCTCCAAGCAGAAACTCGTTTACCTCGGCCATGACATCAGCAGTGTCGGAATTCAGACTGATCCCGAGAAGGTGTCTGCGATCAACGGAAAGCCCCCTCCAACTTAAAGGAACTCCGTCAATGGATCGGGATGGCCTCGTTGTATCGGAGATTTGTCCCTAGCTTCGCGACTATCTTGCAACCGATGACTGCGCTGCTAAGGAAAGGACGGAAGTGGACCTGGGGACCAGAACAGCAAGCCGCCTTGGAAGAAGGTAAAAAAAATGCCTGACTACTGCCCCCGTATTAGGTTGATTTCGACCAGAAGTTCATTTTGCAAACAGACGCGAGTGACGTCGGCTTGGGCGTAGTTTTATCACAGGGCTCCGAAAATCAAGAAAAGGTGGTCGCAAACGCTAGCCACCGACTAACCCCCGCGGAACAGAACTACACTACCACGGAAAGAGTGTCTGGCCATCATCTGGGCAATTGAGGTCGTCTCCGACCATCTAGCCCTTCTGGCCGAATAGCGCGTTGGGCACTAGAATTGCAACAGTTCCAACTTGACGTACGCTGTCGACGAGGGAAATTGAACGTCGTGGCCGATACACTTTCTCGAAAGCCTTGTGAGGTGCTTCAAGGTGCTGACATGACGGCCAGCTCTACAGGAATATGGGCTACCGAGCTGACGATGAGGACTACTTCCCGTGGAAGCTCTGTGTGCCCACTTCCCGTAGACGCCGCGTCTTGCATGAGTGCCACGATTCCCCGACCGCAGGACACTTGGGAGTCCGAAAGACGATCACTCGCCATTGTGAATCTTGTCAAAAGTTTAAGACGGAACAGGCCAAAGCGGCAGGTAAGATGATAACCAGTGTCGTCAGTGAACCTTTCGACATTCTCTGTGTGGACTTTGTAGGCCCACTACCCCGGTTGAAACAAGGAAATTCTATGCTTCTGGTGTTTCACGACGTATTCTCGAAATGGGTAGAATTGATCCCACTCCGGAAAGCCACCGCAGCTCAAGTGCAGAAAGCGTTTCGGGAACGCATACTTGGGCGAGTGGGCATCCCCCGGAATTTCGTATGCGACAATGGAACCCAATTCACGAGCCGGGTCCTAAAGGTCTATTTCACCAAGATCGGTGTAGAAATCCAGTACACGGCTCCATATTGCCCACAGGAGAATCCCACAGAAAACACCAACCGCTGATATCCCAGATGTCGGAAGGCGACCAGAGTTCGTGGGATAATATGTTGCCAGAGATATTCCTCGCGATCAATAGCAGTATATCGGATTCGACGGGGTATAGTCCCGCGTTCCTAACTCAAGGACGGGAACCACGTTTGCCTGCGATGCTGTATGATGAACTCACCCCCGGATCGGCGGTCGTGCATACAGGTCCTGAAGACAAGGCGTCTCACCTCCAAGGAGAAGCAACACTTCTCTCCATCTCCACACCAATTACGCTATCCAGAGCGCGTTGAAACGTGGCACTGGCAGAATGCAGCCCAAGGGGCATGACCTTCCATTGGTACATTCCTCTCCCAGGAACCGTGAATGCCGTATATTGGCGACTATCCCTAGCCATGGGTATTTGCCAATAGCCGTGCTTTAAGTCCAACATGGAGATATATCGGGCGTGGCGTAATTTCTCCAGAATGTGATTGATTCTCGGGACTGGGTAGGCGTCGGGCACTGAGTGTGCGTTTAACTGACGGTAGTCTACACACATGCGCCAATCGCCAGTCATCTTCTTGACCAATACGATGGGAGCGCTGTGCGGGCTTCTGGAGGGTTCGATGGCCCCGTCACGGAGCAGTTCGTCTACTTGGGCATCGATGACATGTTGCATCGCGGGGTTCCGGGGATAATATCTTTGTTTTACGGGCTTGTCGTCGCGCATGACGATAGTGTGCTCGGCGACGTGAGACACCCCATGCAGCTTCTCGAATAAGACCAGTTCCCGATTGATGAAGCTTTGTTGCGCCAGACTCAATCGTGTGCTCTGTCGCTGTTCGTCGTTTTCTACCGTCTCCATTCTAATAGACGCGCCGGCATTGATGTTCGGGATTATAGCTCGCGTAGGAATAGGACTGGGTGTCTCTGCTTCTTCTGGCCTGGCAGTTCTCAAATGGGCACCAACCGCAACAGGGTGTACCGTTTCCTCCTGGTTGCCTCGCGTCTTTATAACAGAGGGTCTCCGACCGCTTGGGATTCAGATTGCAAGTCGTGGGTGGCTCGCCCACATCGCACCTGAGTTCCCGCTACTTTGAGGAAGTCCATCCCAAGTATTATGCCTTCTAAGATGGTGGGCATTACCAACATAGGTAAGAGTACCGTAGTGCCGGCCAACGTAACCGAGGTTCGCCAGAGCTTCGTCACATCGCTATTCGCTATTCTAGTGACAACAACCCGTAACTTGCCTGCACGTGCGGCCAGGCGAGTAAAACTTTCGCTGGCGAAACTCCTCGATGCCCCTGTATCAATGGTGGCGTCCACCCGTTGTCCTCCGACTTCTATTGCTGCTGTGATGAGCCCGCCGTGTAACCTTAACGGGGGATTTACTGGGGTCGGGTTGCTGCTCCGTTCGTCTCCGCCGCACCCGGGTTCCGGCGAAGACGTTCCCCGTTTCCCGACACATTTCGACGGCAACAGTCTATGGTTAATACTCCTGGTCGCCCACAGTCCCAACAGAAATCCCGACGTGGGTTGGGGCAGTTCCGTTGGAAATGTCCGTTCTCTCCGCAGCGGTTACAAGCCCGCCGTATGTCCACTCGAGAGGTTCCTTGGCCGATCATCTGGTGGGTCACGTGTCCTGTCTGCGTTGAATTCACCGGATTCCGGAATGGGTTCGGCGATCGGCGATATGGGTCAACTGTGTCAAAGTCGCGAATTCACTGCGTTTAATATACAGTCGGTATTCTGGAGCCATGTTTTCATATGCCCGGTAGAATTCTTCCTCTTCTCGATAACCGGCTTGCTGCATCTTGGTTCTGAGCTCGATCAAGTAGGTCTTGAAAGGCTCTCCTCTCCGCTGCATGTGGGTCCGTATCTCATCTTCCAACCGCTCGAAATATCGAGGTGGTAGGAAGAAGTCGAGGAATTCCCTCCTGAAAGTTCCCCATGAGGCCGACTGTAGATGGCTCGTGCGAAACCACCGTGCCGCCGGGCCGTCCAAGATCTCTGACATAACGCGGGGTACCTCCTCTGGATTTATCCTGTAAGTCGTCATCTTTTCCTCGAGCGCGGCGATGAGAGTCAACGGATCCGAACTCCCATCGAACCGTAAATTCCATTTGTGCATCTTCTCGGGGAGCAGATGTTGAGTCGGAGCCGTGCTGCTCCGTGTGTCTTGTCCTTGTAGATCGGCGGGTAAGCGGGCGTCTACCGGTGGCATCCAGGTACCGTGCGTCGATCCTGGGTGGATCCCTCGATGACGGGCTGGAGTCCCGATCGATGTGGCTCCGGACGTCATGGGAATGGTGAGGGATTCTGCGAACTGTCCCGTCTCACTGTTCCTGCCTGGAGAGTTCGGACTTGGGGCCCGGCTACTATATTGCTCCCGCAACTGAGCCAGTCGGTCCCACACACTTTGTGGGAACGACCCTGTGTTGACGAGGTTGGCGAATACCTTCCTGGTCTCCTCGACGGTTCCGTCGGCTTTAAAACCAAACTCCAGGGCGAGAGAGCTGAGTTTGTCTTTTCGGCGAGCGTATATCCAGCGGACTCCTATACCTGGATTCTTAACAAAATCGGCTTCTTCGTACTCACCGTCAGATTCCTTAGGGTTACTCATCGTTGGTTATCCTCTTCGATTTAGTTTGGTGTTAACTTCCTTCTCAAGTCTTCTATATTCTTCCGGAGATCGGATGTGAACGGTTCGGGTGACTCTACCCTTTTTTTTCTTCAGTGGGTCTTTAAGCCACTTGGGTGATTCTCTAGCTAGTCTCGGTGTCCCTGCTCGGGCGCCACTTGTAAGGATGCTCTCTGGACGGGGTACAGATCTCAGTCAGATCCAGGAGTCCTTTACAAGAAATTTGTAAATCACCGAAACACCGGACTAGAGAGTTTCATTCAACGAGTGAATGAGTCGTTTGGGGGGGTCACGCCGAAGGTTCTCATGGACGCCGGGAGAGAGAGAGTAATGTCGGAGTTGGTCGCGCCGTATCTTGCTCCTGGGTTAAAAATTCCACGGGCTGGACCTTGGGGCGAGGCCAAGCCAGACGAACGGTTTCGCGAGTATGGGAACGCCGGGTAGTCCCGCTGATCACTTCCGCGATTGAGACACGTAAGTCACTTTCCGCGCGCCGTAGGCCAAAAATTCACCGGGCTGGACCTTCGGGCGAGGCCAAGCCAGGATACTATTTCGCGAGAGTAGGACCGGGGGGTTGCGTCGCGTGTAAGTCGTTGTCGACGTATCGGACGCCAAAAATCCACCGTGCTGGACCTTCGGGCGAGGCCAAGCCGGGTAGGATTTGTCAGACGCGGGGGGGATTGGAGGAAAAAGGATGGCGGTATGATTGACCAGTCGGGAATGATGTCCGCGCGCAGGTCACATGCACTACGAAGAGAAAAGCTATTGTACTAGACCGGACGGGACGGGTGTCCGCGTACCGGCCGCCTACACTACGTGGGGAAAAGCTAGGGTACTAGACCAGACGGGCCGGGTGTCCGCGTGCCGGTCGCATGCAATACGAGGAGGAAAACTAGGATACTAGACCAGACGGGCCGGGTGTCCGCGTGCCGGTCGCATGCGCTACGAGGAGGGAAGCTAGGGTACTAGACCAGACGGGCCGGGTGTCCACGTGCCGGTCGCATGCGCTACGAGGAGGATACTAGAGTACTAGACCAGACGGGACTGATGTCCGCGTACGGGCCACATGCACTACGAGGAGGGGAATCTAAGATACTAGACCGAACGGGACGGGTGTCCACGTCGGGTCTCAAATACTACGATATGGGGAACCAAGATACTAGACCAGACGGGCCGGGTGTCCGCGTACAGGTCTCAAATACTACGGAGAGGGAGGTTAGGATACTAGACCAGACGGGACGGATGTCCGCGTACAGGCCACATGCACTGCGAGGAAGGAAGCTAGGATACTACGAATAAAAAGAATCACGACCGGGGAATTCAATCATTTACTTCTCTTTATTATTTTTCTAGGCTATTTTATTTACCTACTATCTTCCTACGAGTCCGCTACACCGTCTTTACTTAACGGAGAGGAATTTTGTGTACACTAACCTCAAAACACTAATCAGCCCACTTGTTCACTGACCGCGTGCCTTCGCGCGGTCGAGGCGTCACTCGGATTATCCGGCAAAATCGCTGCGGGAGACACGTCCGCTCCGTTTTACTGTTCCGGCACGAGAGACCGCCCGCTCGATCGGTGTGTGACCACCTTCCCCACGCTCCCTTTTTCTCGTTTTCGGGATTTCTAGTATCTTCCTTAATTTCTAGTATTTTCCGTTACTCACTAAATATCGGCTGGCGTTGCCACTCGGGTTCGGAACTTAGCTTAACTACGGCTTAATATTCAGTTTCAACTTAATATTTATTATTCATTATGCGTCACTTACACCTACAACTTACATCCTACTAACCTAATATTTAATATTCATGATCAGTCGCTTACACCTATAATCTTACATACTACCACTAAAAATTGTATCGTACACCTAGGTGTGTACGTTACAACCCCCCCCCCCCCCTTTCTTCCCGTGGCGCGATAAAGAGGCGCCCGTCGCTCTTGGTGGTGACGATGAAGCGGAGTTCGTCGCCTCCTATGGCTATGCGAACTCGGCGTCCGCGGCCGGCCCGGGCCGCTACCTTCCTCTCGATCTCCTGGACAATACGCCTAGGTAGGTAACGCAAGCCGCTACCACCAATCCAGCCCTCCGGCAATGGGCAGAGGTCATCCTCCCCTCCTGTGGATTCCGCCAACTCCAGTGCGGAAGTCGGTACGGCTTGTACTTTGTCCGTCATCGCAACACTTGGTGGGGTATTCCTGTCGGCGGATTCGGTCGAATCGATCTCCGCAATATCCATTAGGACCTGGTCCAGCAAGCGATCTTCCCATTCGGTAAGTTGGTCGATCGGATGGGCACAGTTGGGGAAGTGATGGGGATCTACGGCCCCGTCCCACCGCTGTCCAGCGTCGCCTCGATGGGGATAATCTAGGCGAGATCTGGCCGAGGTGTCCACGTCCTGCAGATCCTGCTGCGGCGATGTCTGGAAGCAACGGCGGAATAATGGCCTTTCCCCTTCGTCGTCCTCACTGTCGGAGATCAGTTCGAATCCCGCCAGGTATACGGGATCCGGGGAGTCTGACGTTATGACCCTGGGGTCGCACCTGGGTTCGGGGAGTCCTGCTTCCTGTACGGGTTCTACATCCCGCACCCGAACTTGGTTAGACGGAGAGGTCTGAGTAGACCGGCTAGACCTTTTCGTCTTCTTGACCCGCTCCACGACTGGGGATGTCTGAACCCCTAGAGAAACCGACACGGTTGTCCTACCCTCTCGCCGACTGCCTTCTCGACATCATCGTCGGGATCTGCCACTCTGCGGTTTTCCAACGCCGGGGGCAAAGGCGGGGATGGCGGTTCGTCGACGTAGGGTCCCTCTGCAGGTAACCCTGGGACTTTGACCACCACCGAGCGGACGTCGATGCGCATAAACGAGACGTGTCCAGCGTACCGGCAGACCTGGTCTTCGGACGTGTGATGGTACGAATGTTCCACGTCCGGGAATCTTGGAGGACTGGGCCTTGGGTAACCTGGATGGCCTGACCGAGGGTCACGTCGGGTCCCACGGGTGCTCCTCCTCCGAGGTGGGCCGTCGGGACTCCGTATAGTACGGCTCCCCTGGTCGTCGTCCGTTGGGGTAACCGCTGGACCCACCTGGTGAGCTTTCCCTGGAACGTGGGGGCCTGCTGAATAGCTCCGAATCCCGGTCACTGGCGTCATCTTCGTCGTCTTCCAAGCGGTAGGAAGCTGACTGGGGCGACATCGGCTGATGATATTGTCGCGACCCGTTGGGTCGGGGGCTCCACAAGCCTCCGCGGAGTCCTGCGAACCGGGATCCTTCAGGAGCCTGGAAACAGTCGTCTGTCTCCACCGAGCTACCGTCTGCTTCGCCGTCCGAAGTGAGGAACTCCCCCTCCATCGCTTCGTCGTCTCTGTCATGGTGACCCATCTCCATTTGGAGGACCTCCGTGTCGTTGGAGTCGTCCGACAACACAATTACTTCATCCATCTGAAGCGGTAAACTAAACTTATTGGTATTGCCCCACCTCTTTGAGCTCCCTACCTGACGGTGTAGCTAACAAAGGACTCGGCCTTAATCTATTATAATGGTTATACAATGGTTACTCGACTGGTTATACAATGGTTATACAGTGGTTATACAATGATTATACAGTGGTTATGCAATGGTTATTAGACTAGTTGTTATACTATTCTGCGGCTGTATGCCGCTTACTGTATCGGGGCGTTCGGTCCGGCAATACTATCGTCGATCCTTTCCGGAGTGACTTCTGCGTAGTACGGTTTGAGCTGGGATATGTTGGCGATCCGTCGCCGTCGATCTCCGGGACGTTGCAGGCGTACCAAGTTCGGAGATGTGAACTTCGTAACGGTATAAGGGCCGTCGTACTTGGGAGCAAGTGTGGCGGCGAATCCCTCGGCTGCTTTCGATAAGGGATGCTGTCGCAGCCAAACTTGACCGCCGAGCGTGGGTCTCCAATCTCGCCTTCGTAGATTATAATGTCTCGCCTGGTCTTGAGACGCTCGCTGAAGATTCGCTCGTACAATGTACGCCTTGTCTTCAGGACCTGTATGCACGACCGCCGATCCGGGGGTGAGTTTATCATACAGCATCGCAGGCAAGCGTGGTTCCCGTCCTTGAGTTAGGAACGCGGGGCTATACCCCGTCGAATCCGATATACTGCTATTGATCGCGAGGGATATCTCTGGCAGCATATTATCCCACGAACTCTGGTCGCCTTCCGACAGCTGGGATATCAGCGTCTTCACAGTGCGGTTGGTCCTTTCTGTGGGATTCTCTTGTGGATAATATGGAGCCGTGTACTGGACTTCTACGCCGAGCTTGGTGAAATAGTCTTTTAGGACCCGGCTTGTGAATTGGGTTCCATTGTCGCATACGAACTTCCGGGGAATGCCCACTCGTGCAAGTATGCGTTCCTGAAACGCTTTCTGCACTTGAGCTGCGGTGGCTTTCCGGAGTGGTATCAGTTCTACCCATTTCGAGAATACGTCGTGAAACACCAGAAGCATAGTATTTCCTTGTTTCGACCGGGGCAGTGGGCCTACAAAGTCTGCACAGAGAATGTCGAAAGGTTCACTGACGACCCGGGTTAGCATCTTACCTGCCGCTTTGGTTTGATCCATCTTAAACTTTTGACAAGATTCACAATGGCGAACATGGCGTTTCGCGTCGTGATACATACCGGGCCAGAAATACCTCTGGGTCAGACGCGTAATTGTTTTCCGGACTCCCAAGTGTCCTGCGGTCGGGGAATCGTGACACTCACGTAAGACGCGGCCTCTACGGGAAGTTGGCACACAGAGCTTCCACGGGAAGTAGTCCTCATCGTCAGCTCGGTAGCCCATATTCCTGTAGAGCTGGCCGTCATTTCAGCACCTTGAAGCACCTCACAAGGCTTTCGAGAAAGTGTATCGGCCACGACGTTCAATTTCCCTCGTCGACAGCGTACGTCAAGTTGGAACTGTTGCAATGGTCGGAGACGACCTCAATTGCCCAGATGATGGCCAGACACTCTTTCCGTGGTAGTGTAGTTCTGTTCCGCGGGGGTTAGTCGGCGGCTAGCGTTTGCGATCACCTTTTCTTGACTTTCGGAGCCCTGTGATAAAACTACGCCCAAGCCGACGTCACTCGCGTCTGTTTGCAAAATGAACTTCTGGTCGAAATCAACCTAATACGGGGGCAGTAGTCAGGCATTTTTTTTACCTTCTTCCAAGGCGGCTTGCTGTTCTGGTCCCCAGGTCCACTTCCGTCCTTTCCTTAGCAGCGCAGTCATCGGTTGCAAGATAGTCGCGAAGCTAGGGACAAATCTCCGATTCAACGAGGCCATCCCGATCCATTGACGGAGTTCCTTTAAGTTAGAGGGGGCCTTCAGCCCGTTGATCGCAGACACCTTCTCGGGATCAGTCTGAATTCCGACACTGCAGATGTCATGGCCGAGGAAAACGAGTTTCTGCTTGGAGAAGCAACACTTCTTTGGATTTATCCTTAAAATACGCCGCCCGCAATCTGCGGAAGACTTCCGAGAGATGAGTGAAGTGCTGTTTTTCTGTCGCGCTTATGATAATAATATCGTCTAGGTAGGCGAAGGCGACCGGTTCAATCTCAACACCAATTACGATATCCAGAGCGCGTTGAAACGTGGCACTGGAAGAATGCATTGGTACATTCCTCTTCCAGGAACCGTGAATGCCGTATATTGGCGACTATCCCTAGCCATGGGTATTTGCCAATAGCCGTGCTTCAAGTCCAACGTGGAGATGTATCGGGCGTGGCATAATTTCTCCAGAATGTGATTGATTCTCGGGACTGGGTAGGCGTCGGGCACTGAGTGTGCGTTTAACTGACAGTAGTCTACACACATGCGCCAATCGCCAGTCTTCTTCTTGACCAATACGAAGGGAGCGCTGTGCGGGCTTCTGGAAGGTTCGATGGTCCCGTCACGGAGCAGTTCATCTACTTGGGCATCGATGACATGTTGCATCGCGGGGTTCCGGAGATAATACCTTTGTTTTACGGGCTTATCGTCGAGCATTACGATAGTGTGCTCGGCGACGTGAGACAACCCATGCAGCCTCTCGAATAAGGCCAGTTCCCGATCGATGAAGCCTTGTTGGGCCGGACTTAATGGTGTGCTCCCTCGCTGCTCGTCGTGTTCTACCGTCCCCGTTCGGGGTCGTAGCTCGCGTAGGAATAGGACTGAGTGCCTCTGCTCCTTCTGGCCTGGCAGTTCCCAAATGGACCCCAACCTCAACAGGGTGTACCGTTTCCTCCTGGTTGCCTCGCGTCTTTATAACAGAGGGTCTCCGACCGCTTGGGACTCAGATTGCAAGTCGAGGGTGGCTCGCCCACATCGCACCTGAGTTCCCTCTACTTTGCATTACCAACATAGGTAAGAGTACCGTAGTGCCGGCCAACGTAACCGAGGTTCGCCAGAGCTTCGTCACATCGCTATTCGCTATTCTAGTGACAACATCCCGTAACTTGCCTGCACGTGCGGCCAGGCGAGTAAAACTTTCGCTGGCGAAACTCCTCGATGCCCCTGTATCAATGGTGGCGTTCACCCGTTGTCCTCCGACTTCTATTGCTGCTGTGATGAGCCCGCCGTGTAACCTTAACGGGGGATTTACTGGGGTCGGGTTGCTGCTCCGTTCGTCTCCGCCGCACCCGGGTTCCGGTGAGGACGTTCCCCGTTTCCCGACACATTTCGACGGCAACAGTCTATGGTTAATACTCCTGGTCGCCCACAGTCCCAACAGAAATCCGGACGTGGGTTGGGGCAGTTCCGTTGGAAATGTCCGTTCTCTCCGCAGCGGTTACAAGCCCGCTGTTTGTCCACTCGAGAGGTGGGTCACGTGTCCTGTCTGCGTTGTGTTCACCGGATTCCGGAATGGGTTCGGCGATCGGCGAAGTTGAGGTTCGTCTTGGTTCCTGTCCATGGTTACTCTTAGCTCGCGTCGAGTCGACTCGAGTTGTTTGACCCTCTCATATTCTGTGGCCATATGGGTCAAATGTGTCAAAGTCACGAATTCACTGCGTTTAATGTATAGCCGGTATTCTGGAGCCATATTTTCGTAAGCTCGGTACAATTCTTCCTCTTCTCGATAGCCGGCTTGCTGCATCTTAGTTCTGAGCTCGATCAAGTAAGTTTTGAAAGGCTCTCCTCTCCGCTGCACCTGGGTCCGTATCTTATCTTCCAACCGCTCGAAATATCGAGGTGGTAGGAAGAAGTCGAGGAATTCCCTCCGGAAATTTCCCCATGAGGCCGACTGTAGGTGGCTCGTGCGAAACCACCGTCCCGCTGGGCCCTCCAAGATCTTGGACATAGCGCAGGGTACGTCCTCTGGATTTATCCTGTACGTCGTCATCTTTTCCTCGAGCGCGGCGATGAGAGTCAACGGATTCGAGCTCCCATCGAACCGTAAATTCCATTTATGCAACTTCTCGGGGAGCAGATGTTAAGTGGGAGCCGTGCTGCTCCGTGTGTCTCGCCCTTGTAGATCGGCGGGTAAGCGGGCGTCTACTGGCGGCATCCAGGGGCCGTGTGTCGATCGTGGGTGTATCCCTCGATGTCGGGCTGAAGTCCCGATCGATGTAGCTCCGGAAGTCATGGGAATGGGGAGGGATTCCGTGAATTGTCCCGTCTCACCGTTCCTTCCTGGAGGATTCGGACTTTTGGCCTGGCTGCTATATTGCTCCTGCAACTGAGCCAGTAGGTCTCACACACCCTGTGTTGACGAGGCTGGCGAATGCCTTCCTGGTCTCCTCGACGGTACGGTCGGCTTTGAAACCAAACTCCAGGGCTAGAGATCTGAGTTCGTCTTTTCGGCGAGCGTATATCCAGCGGACTCCTATACCTGGATTCTTAATAAAAACGGCTTCTTCGTACTCACCGAAGGTTGAGGTTACTCATTGTTTGTTGTCGTCTTCGCTTTAGTTTTAGTGTTCTTCCTTCTCAAGTCTTCTAAGTCCTTACGGAGATCGGATGTGAGCGGTTCGTTTTGTCTTCGAACCGACTCTTCGGGTGTCTCTTCCCTTCCTTTTCTTCAGTGGGTCTTTAAGCCACTTGGATGATTCTCTAGCTAGTCTCGGTACAGATCTCAGTCAGATCCAGGAGTCCTTTACAAGAAATTTGTAAATCACCGAAACATCGGACTAGAGAGTTTCATTCATCGAGTGAATGAGTCGTTTAGGGGGTCACGCCGAAGGTTCTCATGGACGCCGGGAGAGAGAGTGATGTCGGAGTTGATCGCGTCGTATCTTACTCCAGAGTTAAAAATCCAACGGGCTTGGGGCGAGGCCAAGCCAGGCGAATGATTTCACGAGGGTGGGAACGCCGGGTGATCTCACTGGTCACTTCCACGATTGGGGTGCGTAAGTCGTTTTCCGCGTGTCGGAGGCCAAAAATCCACCGAGCTGGACCTTCGGGAGAGGGCAAGCCGGGACACTAATTCATGGGAGTGGGACCGGTGGGTGACGTCACTGATCGCTTCGGTATTCCAGGCGCGCAAGTCGTTTTCCACGTATCGGAGGTCAAAAATCCACCAGGAAGAATTTGTCGGGCGTGGAGGGATTGAAGGGAAAAGGATGGCGGTATGATTGGCCAGTCGGGAATTATGTCCGCGCGCAAGTCACATGCACTACGAGGAGGAAAACTAGGGTACTAGACCAGACGGGCCGGGTGTCCGCGTACCGGTCGCATGCGCTACGAGGAGGGAAGCTAAGATACTAGTCCAGTCTCAAGTGACTATGTATTTGTTCCATTTGCTCCTTTAGTTGTCGTGGTGATATTAGCATTGGGCTAATTGTATGTTGAATATCTGTTAAGACATTTATTATTTCTGCTTGTACCCTTGTTGAGTTGACAGTGTTATATACCATGAGAGTTTATTAAATACACTCTTGGTACAATGTTCAATCAATTTTAATCGTTTTGAGTTGGAAATCTATCTCATTTTATGAAATTATTTGTTGAATCAATCAATGATGTCTGATTTTTTAATAAATTCCACAGGTGATTTTCGTTGCCTTTAACCTTTGTTATTGTATTGGCCATTTCGTTATTATATTTTGAGTCTAATACGCCAAACAGACTACTTGCTATATTTCCAACGATATCCATTGGTGCTCTTTGTTTACGCGATTTTGCTAGTAAAATATTTTCAGCCTGCAGATCTTCCTCTAAATGTTTGAAGTGATGATATAGACTTGTACATGCTTCTTGTTGTGGAAATTGTGTACATAAATGTCCAATTTTGCTAACTCCCATTGAAAATGTGTTCATATCATTCCAATACGGCATTAAATTGTAATAAACAATTATGGACCAATCCGTTTTGGCAAATTGACCATTTCCAACCTTTTCAAT
This sequence comes from Drosophila gunungcola, assembly GCF_025200985.1. Taxonomy (NCBI): domain Eukaryota; kingdom Metazoa; phylum Arthropoda; class Insecta; order Diptera; family Drosophilidae; genus Drosophila; species Drosophila gunungcola. The sequence goes on from NW_026453163.1 coordinate 3,530,828, forward strand.
AAAGATTCCTAGCCTTAAGAAAAATTTTGTTACATTGATTGACTGTGCAATAGTTAATGGTAACAAACGAAGCATTACTATCAATGTTATTGCCATTGACGACAGTCCTGAAGATTTTTTTCCTTTTGGTGTGTTTTCTTCAACCATTCTGTCATCACGGCACTCTAATAGTGGATGCTAACATACCGGTTCTTCCGCTGCGAATAATGGAGCTATGTGCTGAATGTCCCTCTTGAAGAATCCTTTTGCGGTTTTGACTTCCACTACTCTGACGAAATTGTCTTTTCCGTGGAATACCTTGACAATTCTTCCCATTGGCTATTGCAGTACTGGTGTACCATCTCTCCTTCCTTAATGTTTGCTGATGATCGTCTCCACTTTTGCTTTTGCTGCAGTTGTTGTAGATAATCAGTTGACCATTGCTTCCAAAAGGCGTGCTTAAGTTTTGCCATCGTTGTCCCAATGTCTGTGGTTGCTGAGAAGGTTCGCTGTCAGCCTGGGCAGTGAGTGGTTCTCCAATAAGAAAATGACCTGGAGTGATTGCTGTCAAATCAGTTGGATCGACTATAACAGTTTCTAACTCCTCATAAGTTAGATTAGCTGTGATGACATTTTTAACAGCAAATGCTTAGCCGATTTTACAGAAAGTTCCCACAATCCTCCAAAATGCGGTGCTCTTGGTGGAATAAACTTAAAATTTACTCCTTTGTCAATACAACTTTCCACAATGCTATGTTTTGCCTTTTCGGAAAATATTGCATCTTCCAGCTCTTGAAGCTTATTTCTTTCTCCAACAAAATTAGTCGCATTGTCGCAATGCAAAGTTTGACATTTTCCTCGTCGACTTATAAAACGACGAAGCCCTGCCAAAAATGCCTCTGTAGTAAGATCACTTACTAATTCCAGATGGACTGCTTTAGTCGCAAAGCAGCAAAATATTGCAATATATGCAGTGTGTGGTTTCTTACCACGAACTGTATAGTGAATCTTAAATGGTCCACAATAATCAACGCCTGAGTTTAAAAATGGTCGTGCTTGCGTTACTCTTAATGGTGGTAAATTTCCCATTATTTGCTCCAATAATTTTGGCTTGGCTCTCGTACACTTTACGCAGTTGAGAACAACACTTCGGGGGATTGTTTTTGCTCTCATAGCCCAATATCTCTGGCATGAAATAGCCATCAGATCTTGGACACCACAATGCATATTGTCCTTATGCATTTTTTCAAAAAATAATTTGACGATTTGGTCGCCATATGAAAGTAATATTGGGTGCTTGGCATCAAATGACAATTCAGCTCCCAATCTACCTCCAATTCTGATGAGATTATCTTGGTCTAAAAATGGTGTGAGCGTGCTTTAACTTCTGCCCTTTTCGACTTCACGACAGTTCTTCAAGCTCCTATATTTCGTACCAAAATGCCTTTCCTAGATAATGCGTAGTATTACTTTTCTGGCTCGTTCCATCTCTTCTAACTTTGCACCTTTGACCCGTGGCCTTTCTTTCACATGCACATCATATGCTACTATCCTAAGCAGTTTAGAAATGGAGTTCCTATGGCTTATGCGGTTGAATAACACTTCATCTTTCACTGTTACTATTGATGAATTTGGCGCCTTGATGATACGCTCTGATTTTGCAGCAATGAATGGTGATGGCCACTTTGTAGATGGCCAATATAAAAATAGTGGGCTAAAAAACCAAAGGCTGTGACTGTCAAATTTGGAACCACATATTTCTATTGAGGCTAAATCCGCGGCATTCTGTTCTGATGGAATATGGCGGCATTCCTTGTTGTAATCCTAGAAGCCACAAATTTATCCTTTATTGTAGTGGGGCTCTTTATCTATGATATCACTATTTCCGAAACTGCCCAGTAGTATGTAGGAATTGATTGCATTGGCAACTGTTTCTTTACATTGTATGTTAATTGTGCACCTAGCACTGCTGCTTTCAGTTCCAGTCGGGGAAGCGTAATTGTATTTATTGAAGCCAAACACGATTTTACTCACAGCATTTGTACAGTCACCCTTTTGTCTTTGTGAACTGCTCGAATATAAACAGCTGCTGCATATGCATTTTATGAAGCATCGACATAGGTGTGGATCTCCTTTGAAATGAAATATTTTAAATATTTCTGAGACAAAGTCTCTTCTTGTTATTTTGGTTTGGCAATTTGTGTTTTGCCACAAAGTTTGTGTATCTTGGGATTCCAGAGGATTTTGATGCTACAATCTTCATATTTGGTATCTTCCAATTGCACATTAGGGATTATGTCATCTTTATTTAACCCCTGTAGAAGTATGTTGCTGTTTGCGCACCATTTTCTCAATTTAAATCCTGAACTGACTAATATTTTGTCAAGCTCAGTTCGGATGAGTAAAGCTTCCTGGATTGTATCTGCTCCAGTAATGCAGTCATCCACATTAAAATCATTTTTAAGAGCAGACGATCCCAGGGGATACTGCTTCAACTGCTTTGTTGCTAAGTATTCTAAGCATCTTTTGGCTAAATAAAGTGCTGATTTAGTGCCATACGTGACCGTCTTCATTCGATAAAATCTCAATTTCTCTGAAGGGTCGTTTCTCCATACGATCATCTGATAGTGCTGGTCATTTGGGTTTATCCAAATCTGCCTATACATTTTCTCAATGTCAGCGGTAGACACACAAAGGAACTTCATTCATATGTCCAAGCAGTTAATTTTCCTGGCAATGTCACGTTTCTCCCCCAGCGCTGATGCATGCTCCAAAAATGTCAGTTGCACAATAAATCTTGAGTCCCTTGCGCGCTGAATGTTCTCGAGGATGTGAGATTTGTAAGGACTTTTTCATAGGCTGGGATATGCTTCAGTCCGGCCAGAGTCCTCTACACTTAAATTTGTAGAAACACAGGAGACGAAAACGGGACTGGGAGTTGCCGCCGGGATTTGGTTATCGGTATAACGTGGCCGGTCTCGTCGACCATGTTGCGTAGAGAAAACAAAACCTTGGAGACGCAATACGAAAATGGGACTGGCGTAGATTTAAGTTGCGGAGATTTCGACTGGGCCCTACGCGGAGCGAAGGGGAGAGCGCGGGGAAATCGACGGAAATTTGCCCGTCCGGCAAGCGTTCGGATTGCGCATAGTACACCTCGGAATCGAAATACGAGAACTTACCCGACCTGGAGTAGCACGGTGGTAGCTTTGGTGTCCGCGTTGCGTAAAGAAAACAGACCTCGGAAACGCAATGCGGCAACCTGGCAAACCCGAAAAAGCACTCCCCGAAGTTTACTAAATTTTATTAGCCTGTCCCTAACCTGGACGTGAGTAGAAAAGGACAGCGGTAGTTTCCCGCGTTTTCCTCTGGTCTGGTAAGCGTTCGTATTGCGTAGAGAAAACAGACCTCGGAGACGCAACACGAGAACTTGCCCGACCTGGAGTAGCACGTGGGTAGCTTTGGTGTCCGCTTTGCGTAGAGAAAGCAGACCTCGGAGACGCAATACGGCAACCTGGCCAACCCGGAAAACACTCCGCGAAGTTCACTAAATTTTACTACCAGCACTTGGGGTTTTTAATTTCACAAGTTTATCTTCCTTTTATTTATTCTTTTATTCTCCCTAACTTTCTTACTCAGTGCTGTCTGTCTCTGATCTCTATTGCTTATCTGACTCCGGAGCTTGATCAGATGTCGCCGTCCGCTGGTCCCTTCCGCTGAGTTTTCCTGGTGGTCCGTTCTGTTCGGCTGCCGCAAAAGAAAGAGAGCGATCTCAGCGGATCGCTGTGCCACGTCGACACGCTTGCTTTGCGCTTTAAAGCACGCTCGCGTTATCAGCACTAAGCTTGCCTTTAACAGCACGCTCGCGCCATCAGCCCTAAGCTTGCCTTTAACAGCACGCTTTGCGCTTAACAGCACGCTCGCATGTTCACGGGTGATTGCGATAACTATACTATCGACTTTCGACCCGACTGACCAGCTGACCGATCTTGCTGATCAGCACTGGCAACCTCGCGCGCTTATATTTGAAACTAGGATAACTTAGGTTTTTAAGCTTAAATCTATATTTGGAAACTTAACACGTAATGAGAACTTATCATAATACTGCCTTCAATTGCTGAGATACTGGGTTTTCAAGTGGGGAAAATGTGAGGTGCCTTGAGCGTCCTCACAGATTCACATTGTTTTTCAACCGGCGAATAATATTTTTTAATTGGTTGAAAGTTGTCAAGTTCCCAGAACTTAATTGGCTGCTCATCCACTTTCTCTTCTTCTACGAGACCCGCACATACTGATGATGTTGATCGTTATTATGAAATCCTTCCAGCTATAATCCAGCCAAGTTTGGTATTGTGTAAACTCGGCAGTCCTTTTTTAAGACATAAATGTTCCGACTGCATTATATAAAAATAATGATCAGCGCCAAGAAGAATATCAATTTTTCCTGGTTTTCCAAATTGAGGATCAGCCAACGTTATACTATTTGGAATTTCCCAATTTTCCGTTGATATTGGAAATGTTGGTTGATCGCTGACTATGTATGTGTGGCATTACCATCGCTTCTAGTCTTGAAGTAAAGTCCCTATTCTTAAACTTTATTTCAACATTGACTCTAGAATTTGATGTGTGAGCCTTTCCAGCTATGCCATTTATTTTTAGCCTTGAGCTGGTGGTCTTAAATGATAATTGCTGAATCGCCCTTTCAGAGATAGCATTAATTTGTGATCCAGAGTCAAGAAGAGCTCTGAATTCCGCCATTTGTCCATTATTTCCTTGGAGTACATAGCCGGCTTTCTTTCCACTCACCGACGCCGCAGTAATGGAATCCAAAGTATCCGACATTTTTTCTAAGTGCAGGAGTGTGTTGCGTTTTTTATTACACTTAAAACAATCTCATTTTGTGCATACTTTTGATGCGTGATTTGGACATTTTACGCATAACTTATTTTTTTTGAGTCCAGTTAAGGCGTTCAGCTGGAGTTTTCTTTAAGAAATCATTACATTTAAAAATGCTTTGATTTGGTTTCTTACAGAATAAACAACTGAATTGCGTCTCTGCCCCTGATGCACGTGTAATCGGTTATTTGGGTTTTTCAGAAGAAATGGCCTCTAGTGTGAGGAAACGCTGCTACAAGAATTCCAGAAATTCTTTAACGGATTGAAATTCTTTTGTATTCAAAAGTGATTGCTCATACAGTAAGTGAGTTTGCCGATCCAACTTCTTTGTCAATATATGAAGTAAGATCGGATCCCAGCTGTCCGTTGCTATATATATATTATTTAATGCCGATAATGTTTCTTTGACATTATCATGCAGTGTTTTATGCCTTTGCCATCGGTAGATATAGGTGCTTGATCTAGAAATTTTTGTAGTAACGTGTTACCTAAAACTCCTTTATTACTAAAACGCTCTTGTAACATATTCCATTGCATATTCACTCGCAAGATTTTTTATTGCAATGAATTATTTATTATTAAAATACCCGTGATCAATATTTTCTCCTTTGAGGGTATTTTTGATTTTTTCATCTCTGGAAGCGAAATTAATCCAGAGGCCTTCCAGATTTGCCATTTTTCTGTGTAATAGGCAGGCTTAGACTTCCTGCTCTCAGAATCTTTTTTTAAAATTTCTAATTATGCTTTGGATGCGCTCGCCCAGCGCTTGCTGTTCATCCAACAAGGAGCGAATGCTTGATGACGCAATTTTACTTTTAAAAAATATACCTTTAAGAGGAATTTTGTTATTGATGTGCTTCGACTCGTGGTTTATAAAATAATTGTAAGCCTGGTCAGTTATTCAAGTTTTTAGTTTTTTTTTTTTGTTAGCAAAGTTTGATTCGCCGGGTTGACAAAAACTTGTCCTTGGTTGTGTGTTGTTATTGCCAAGTTAATCGTACCCAAATCGCAAAAATTACTTGGTCACCTTGTTGACCTTGAAATCTGCTTATAAACTTTCTATCGCTAAGTTGAAAGCAGCAAAAACAAAAGTTCGCGAAGAGAACTTCTATTTTATGGTCGGTCGGTTAATCACTAAAGTGATTATTTCTGTTGATGCTGTGATCAAACAATGATCGGGAATGCGTGTTTAAATTGGAGTCTCAACTTAAACAATTTTTGCGGTTTAAGGTCGATGGTCACCAAATGTTTTTGCTGGTGACTTAAACTTATGATGTGATCAAACAATGATCGAGAATGCGAGTTTAAAATTGACGTATCAATTTAAACAAATTTGTTTCGGTTCAATAGTCGGGGGTCACCAAATGTACGAATTCAAATGAATTCAGAATGCTGAAATATATTTTTTTGCGTGCCGCAAGTACAATAACAGTGGCAATAGTCGCCGCAATAAGTACAATACCAATTGGGCTGCGGAGAAGTGAATACGTCAAGAGATCTTTTCGTACTAATTTTATTGAGCATAACTTGGGCTTTATATACATGTTCTTGTGTCAAAAAGGGTGTTTAAGTTAACACAGGCAGTTCCCAAGAGAAGAGACTGCCGAGTTGCAGACCATATCCGGTGGCCTGCACGAGTTACCAATATGTTGATAACAACACTGGTGTAGATATCTCCTAGGGTTAGTTATTCAATAAATACACTTTTATTATTTATTCTTGTTTTCATTTATTTTTGTATCGTCTGTTCAGTAACGATGTTCACACTCGACTGACTCGGCCGAGCAGAATCGCCACTTCGCGATTCTGTCTTCTCTTGTCTGTTTATAACGGTAGTTCCCGATTGTGTCCAGTTGGATCGTGCCTCTTCGAGTTCGTCGCAGACTCTCCATCTCTACGAATAGGGTAGAGAGGGTAACTCCTCCCCCCCCAAGTGCTGAGTGAGGTCCGGAATGGAGACACATCTGACGGCACGAACGAAGGTGTCTTCCTTAAAACGAGACCCTGCTCTAGTCTTAGATTAAGCATGGTTAGTAGTTTATTCGATTAATATAACATGAATAAGTATGTGGTTATTGAAATATTGTTACTTTGCCTTATTAGATATATTGTGACATAAGTACATTTTTTATTGCGTTCATCGCCTATTCTATACATACAGTGTTTGTAACTCTTATATTATTATGCTTATTATTCTGAATTTTGAGCTTATAATATATAACTATTTTATATGTTTTTCTCAAAAATTATCAACTTATAAAAATATTAAGGCTTCATTATTTTGTTCATTAACTTTCATTATTTATATTATATATATTTATATATCTTACTTTTGTAACAAACTTCATTTTTTTTTTTTTTTTTTTTTTTTTTTTTTTTTTTTTTGGATTAGAATTTAAATGGACTGAGTTTCCTGTTTCTTTATTCTTTTTTTAATTTTTGATTTATGAATCTTCTGATTTTTGGATGTGATAAGGGTTGGACCTTTATCTTGTAATACTTGATGCTTAGTGAATCTAGGGGTAAGCTTATTTCGTCTATTTTCTTTTCTAAATATTATATCATTATTTTCTAGTCGTTCCGGGTCTTGCCTATCGTTATTCAACTTATTGATTCTAATTTTCATTTTTCTTTCAACTTTATCTTTAATCTCGGGATATATTACTCTCTGAAAATCATTAAGTTTTTGTATATAATCATGTTCGTTGCTGAAGGTCGTCTCTTTGTTAAATAAATGTGGTCTACCGTAAAAAATCTCATATGGAGTGTATTTAGTGGTAGAATGGATAGCGTTATTATATGTAGTAAATGTTTCAGTAAGAATATCATCATGATCACATTCCAATTTTTTCTCCTTTTTTTTATTTAATATGATGCGATATATTTCTGTTAAGGAGGAATGTAACCTCTCAACTGGTGAATTGCTAGATGATTGTTGGAAAGACGTGAAATGTACTTGAATATTATATTGTTGGCAGAAGTCTTTAAATATTTTTCCTGCAAATTCAGCGCCTTGATCGCAGACAAGTTTTTTTGGAGTACCGAAGAGTACAAAGAAATTTCTAATGGCTTTAACTATATTCAGACTATCCCTTGCTGGAATAGTATATCCAGCTGCAAATTTTGAAAATTTATCTATAATTGTTAAAATTATTTTGTAATTTATGCTGTACAAGTCGATGTGTAATATTTGCATAGGAAAATCTGGAATTTCTGTTTCTTGATAGGATAGTTTTTGTGGTTGTCTATCATATTTTAAAGTTTGACAAATATCACAACTATTAATTAATCGGGACGTTTGATTTTTAAGTTGTGGAGAATATATTTGTCTCTTTAAATGAGCTACCGTTTCGTCTACGCCTCTATGATTGTTGTTTATATGATAATTTTGTATTTCTGTGATTAATTCTGCAATACTTTCAACATCTTTCAGTATTGTAGTAGTTCTTACAATTTTATAAAGATTTGTGGGTAAGAAATATTCTTTTAATACATCTTGAATGATGGTGAAAATGTCATCTGCAGCAAAAATAGCGTATACTTTATTTGGTTTTAATATTGTTTTAAATGTTTCTCTTATTTTTTTATTATCAAATGAACTATCCGTGACTACTCTCCTTATTTTTTTTTTGAAAAGAGTTGAGGTTATTATTTGAGAGTCTGTATGAATTCTAAATATAATCTGCATGTTGTATTCGTTAATTGGTTTATTTACGTTTAAAATTGTGTTTGTCTTTTTATTAAGGGTATTTTTTATAGAACTGTTGGTGTGTACTTCCGCTGAAATGCGACTAAGTGAATCTGCTACTACATTTTCAGAACCTTTTTTATATGAGATTTCATAATCATATTCTAGAAGTTGCAGTTTCCACCGAACCAATTTAGAATTAGGCTCTTTAAAATTCATTAGCCACGTTAGTGGTCTGTGATCGGTGTTAATTTTAAACTTTTGGCCATATAGATAAGGACGGAAATATTTAGTAGCCCATATAATGGCTAACATTTCTTTTTCGATGGTTGAATACTTTAATTCTGTGTCTGTAAGTGTGCGACTAGCAAATGATACTGGTTTTTCATTGTTCGATGTGCCTTGAGAAAGGACTGCTCCTATTGCCACATTACTTGCGTCTGTCGTAAGAGTGAAAGGTTTTGAAAAGTCCGGATATTTTAACAATGGATCATTACATAATAGGTCTTTACAATTTTCAAATGCGTTTAAGAACTCTTTGCCAATTTTGACTGAATCTTTACCTTTTAATTGTTGTGTTAAGGGTTTGGTGATCGTCGCAAAATCTTTAATGAATTTTCTATAGTAACCGAGCAGACCTAAAAATGATTTTATTTGTTTTCTGGTCTTTGGAAGTGGAAATGATTTTATAGCACTAATCTTTTTTGGATTTGGTTTAATTCCTCTGTCCGTAACCACGTGACCTAAATACTCAATTTCCTTTCTCATAAATTCAGACTTTGCAGGTTGCAATTTAAGGTTAGCATTATTTAATTTTTTAAAGACTGCTTTTAAATCGTTAATATGTTCCTGTAGAGATGCAGAGAATATTATTATATCGTCTAGATATATAAGACAACATTTGCCATTTAGGTCGGCTAAAACGTTATCCATAACCCTTTGGAAGGTGGCTGGGGCATTTGTAAGTCCAAATGGCATTCTTACAAATTCAAAGTGTCCTCCTTCTGTGGAAAATGCCGTCTTGTTTATATCTTTCGGATGCATCTCGATTTGGTGATACCCGCTAGCTAAATCTAATGCTGTGAAGTATTTAGCCCTGCCAATTCTATCTAACACATCATTGATGTTGGGCATAGGATATTTGTCTTTGATAGTTTTTTCATTTAATTTGCGATAATCCACTACTAATCGCCATTTTTTTGTATTTGAGGCGTCCATTTTCTTTGATACCAGAAACGTTGGAGCACTCCATGGGGAATAACTATGTCTAATTATTTTTTGTTCCAGCAGGTTATCGATTTGTTTCCTCATTTCTTGTCTTTCTGTTTGACTATAACGAAAGGGTCTAGTGTGAATGGGAATTTCGTCTGTGGTTCTAATTCTGTGCTTTATTAAGTTAGTGAAAGGTAAGGTATTTCCGTCTTTGAAAAACAGCATCGGAAATTCTAAGCAGATTTTTTTAAGTTGGGTAATTTCCTCATTATTAAGATGCTGAGTTCGTATATAAGTATTGAAATCTTGATTATCGAATGTCGTTTCGTTATTTTCTTTTTGAATTAAGTTCACTTCAAAATAATCTTGTTCTCTACAGTTTTGTACTTCTAAGTATGTATCTAAGCAGAATTTTTTGTCCTGGCTTGAAAAATTATTAACTTCCATATAACTAAGATTATTTTCGGCAGTATAAAGTCCACCTGATATGACAATGTCTTCGGAAATAGTTGTGGTTTCAAACAAGAACATTCCATTTGTTACGTTTACTGGTAGATGAATAATCTTTTTTGATTCTTCTTCTATTGTATATATATCAGAATTTGATTTCTCTTCTAGCTCAATATTTATTTTTGAAGTTTTTGTTTCAAGTATTTTTAACGGAATGTTTACAATAGCTTTTATTTCTTGCAATATATCTATCCCGATAAGTCCATCAAAATATGGATGAAAATCAAATAAAAGAAATGAGTATTCTGACACATCGGAGAATTCACTAAACAATGGAATCATAGTCTTGTTATATAATTGGAATTGATTTAGTACTGTCTTAATGACTATTGGTGTATGTAATTTAATTTGATTTTCTTTTTCAATATAATTAGGGTTAATAAAAGAAAAGGTAGCACCAGTATCTATAAGGAACTTGAGAGTTTTATCGAAAATCTTGTTTACCATAATATATGGTAGTTTTGACTTGTCTTTATTTATCAGGTATCCGGTCTGTTGTCTGAGGCTTCTTGTGGAAAATTTGCCGCCTCATTAAAATTGTGCATTTGTGCGTGTTGATTAGCATTACTATTCGAATTTCTGGACTGATAGTTGGTGGTTTGTCTATTGGATTGTTTCTGTTGATTGTTATTGTTATAGTTATTATCTTTTGGCATAATTGCTAACATATTATTTCTTTTGTAATTATTATCAATATTGTCATAATCGTTTCGATAACGCTTATAGTTACGTCTGTCGTCATTTCCTCTATTACCGTTTCTATCGTTAGAACCGTCTCTACTACGTTTATGGCTACGTCTGTCATCATTTCCTCTATTATATTCTATACTTCTATTATAATATTGTTGAGATCCATATTCCTGTTTTTGATCCGGTTTTTTTATATTCTTTTGAGCGAAAAAAGTTTCTCTTTCTTTCAACGCCCATTCGAAGGCCTCTCGGAGATTGGTCGGTTTCATGGATCTTATTGTAGCTCCTAATGGGCCTCTAATGCCTGCTAAAAATGAGTTGAGACATATGTCAGCAAACAATGTTTTTTTTGTCTTAACCACAATCTGCTCCGATTTTGTGGTTTCCGCTATTCTAAATAATGCTAATTTAATCTCACAGACTTTGTTATATAGTTGACGTAAGGAAAGACCCTCCTGCACAGTATTGTGGAGCTCGAACATAAGAGTGGGTTCATCTCTCTTGTCCGCGCAATGCAAGATGAGGGCGTCTTTAATTTCTTCCCAATCAAGACTGGCTCCTGCTTCGATGATGCCTTCGCTGGCCTTTCCTTCGATTTTATTTCGAATCGATCTTAGAAGCAGCTGACCATATGGCGTTTTACTAGTGCCGCTAATCAGTGCTAGAATTTCCTCCACATTGGTTATAAATTCATGTAAAGTTTTTGGATTACCGTCGTATACAGGTAAAAAACGAATTGCGTCTGGTATTTTCAGTGTTGATAGGATATCAAGTGGATTAGCATTTTGCTCTCCTTGATTCGAAGGGACGTATTCTGATGAAGAAGTAGTGGATGATTGATCGTTTTGTCTTGTTACAATGGCCTCTGTATTCTCGGATACGATGGTGTTGATTCCAGTTTGACTCCTGGTATTTGGAGTATGGTTTTTTGCTCCTCTCATGGTAGCTCCTATCTGTTAATATAAAATATGTATTTTATTTTTCAGTTTTACGTGTAACAAACCAAATGCGTATATTAATATATTGTTGCATTTGGTACTTAGGTTGCACCTAAATATATACTAATATCATTCGAACATGTATCAACTGCACGTTAAAAGGTTTGAAAACGTATATTTGCCCCTAGTCTGTGAGTCGCACTGAAACACAGAACTAACTGCAACTATCTCAAACATCCTCACGACACGTTTGATTGGCTTGAGCACATATTGTTGCTCTTAGTCTGTGAGTCGCACTGAAACACAGAACTAATTGCAACTGTCTCAAACATCTTTGACGACACGTTGACGTTTGAGCACATATTGTTGCTCTTAGTCTGTGAGTCGCACTGAAACACAGAACTAATTGCAACTGTCTCAAACATCTTTGACGACACGTTCGATCGGTTTGAGCACATATTGTTGTTCTTAGTCTGTGAGTCGCACTGAAACACAGAACTAATTGCAACTGTCTCAAACATCTTTGACGACACGTTCGATCGGTTTGAGCACATATTGTTGTTTTGCGCGTCTCTATGCATTGATTTTTGTTGTATACATACGTATACACACAACTGTACTCAGGCAAAAAAAAAAAAAAAATAAATGTTTCGACGACTCCCGTACTGAATCGAACGATCCCGTTATCTGTGTGTGCTTCACGCATTGTTCCAACATACTCGTACAAAAACACAGAATAACGGAATTACAATAAGCAAATCATTTACTCCGCTTCACAGATACATACACACATACATACATGTATGTTCTTCCTTCCATTTATTTTATTAAATCTCACCATTATGCTGTGTGTTTTTACTCGGAATTAATAAATCAAATACATACATGCCTACATACATTTTATAATGTTGTGTCCGGCTTAATATGGAATAATAGGTAAGAGTACGGCTGCGCCAGTTACCAATATGTTGATAACAACACTGGTGTAGATATCTCCTAGGGTTAGTTATTCAATAAATACACTTTTATTATTTATTCTTGTTTTCATTTATTTTTGTATCGTCTGTTCAGTAACGATGTTCACACTCGACTGACTCGGCCGAGCAGAATCGCCACTTCGCGATTCTGTCTTCTCTTGTCTGTTTATAACGGTAGTTCCCGATTGTGTCCAGTTGGATCGTGCCTCTTCGAGTTCGTCGCAGACTCTCCATCTCTACGAATAGGGTAGAGAGGGTAACTCACGCGCAGCGAAGAAACCGCGCGTTCCGTGTGCAAGTGCCCGTAGTCAGACCAGAGCACTCGCGGAGCGAGTGATCGCCACGGGCAGGGACAAAACGCTGACCCGGCACCTTGGCGACAGCGCTGCAGCCAGGCAAAGGCCTCAAGCTGCAGTTGGCTAGGTTCTTTAGTTTAGTCAAAAATTGTACTCCAGAGAATTAACTCTGTATAAAATACCTATGCCCTTACGGGCGTATGGAAATAAATAAAAATATAAAATAAATACCTAACGGTTTTATAATTGTCACCCAACTCAACGACACTCACGCGATCCAAGTGCAAGGAATTGCAAGTGAAAGTAAAAAGTAAAATTGAAATCAACGACTCAAGCGATCCAGTGCAATAAGTGCAAGTGAAAATATAATTTAAAGTGCGGTCAAGAACTGGCACTAGAAAAATACGAAAATCAAACCATATTTCCCAAATCTTTTAACAAAGTGAAGGAAAACTGAAAAAAAATTCCTCTTAACAAGTGGAAGAAACCCAAAGTCTGCAACCCAAAATCTAAACAAGTGGAAGAAATCTAAAATCTGCAACCCAAAATCTAAGTGGAAGAAACCCAAAATGTGCAATCTAAAATCTAAAAAATTCCTCTTAACAAGTGGAAAAAACCCGAAGTCTGCAACGGGAATTGCAAAAAGTTACTCCCTAAGAAGACAACAGCAGCGGCAGCGATAACGGCAGCAGCAGCGAAAACAGCAGCGACAGCGGCGGCAGCGACAAGATCAGCGGCAGCGACAACGGCTGCGGCCGTACCAGTGGCAGCAAAAGCCTTCGACAAAACATAGAACTCGAAGACAAAATAAATATAAGAACATGTGAGTACGGTTTTTGTCCTAAGTGTTCGCTAATGCAAATATTTCAAAAATAAATTTCATTGACACTTAAAAACGCATAAATTTCAAATTTTCCTATAACAAAACAATCCAATTATATTTTTTGGAGAGTTTTTAGTAATACAAATATTTATTTTTGATGCCTAATTTCCGTCGCAAAAAATACAAAACATTTTTTTAATAAAACGTTCTTTTTGATATTTAAATTTTGTTGCAATAAATAATAGGTGCAAAAATATTTTTTTTAACAAACCCTTGATTGAATTTGGTGGCACCCACGATATTTTTTTTATTCTGACTCATGTATAGAAATAGCGACAAAGTCTCATCAGACGAAGAAGTTCTAGAAGAATACTAAAAACATATTAATTGTTAGCCGGCTCGAGGTCAGGATGTTGAAAAAAAACACAAAATTATTTCAATTTTGGTAATATATTTCGGTTGCACTTCGGCAACCGTCTTCAGGACAACTATAAAATAATTACAACGATTTTAATATTTTTAACAAACAGAAAACAATTTACATTTGACATACATTTAATTGACACGTCTGCGTCCGGTGACGTGGAGTTGTTAACTAATTTTTTCTTTCCCTAGTAAGTGTCTATATAAATGAGCGCAATTGTCAGTGTCCGTTTTGTAGTTCATCCGTATGTCTGTAGGTGTTTTTATGATATGTAGCATTTCTATGGTGAATCGTTTGGCATAGTGTTGTTCTTGTGATAAAATACTCGCCTCTTCGAAGTTCGGTGAGTGATTACTCTTGGCACAGTGGGACATGAGTGCTGTTTTTTGCGCGCTCGTATGATGTCTAGCTTTGAAGTCCGATTTATGTTGTGCTAGTCTAGTTTTTAATTTAGATTTTGTTGTTCCTATATATATCTCATGTTGCATATTTCGTTGTTGTTGCCGTTGCACGGTATTTTATATATTACGTCTTTTTTGTCAATTTCATTTATCTTTGATTTTGTTCTGTTGTATATAGATTTTAATGTGTGGTCCGGTTTATGTGCGATACTTATGTTTTCTTTGTCGTAGCATTCCGATTTCGCTACACGTTCGGATAATGCCGGGACGTATGTAATTGACATATATTTTTTGTTTTTATTGTTTTTAACGCTATTTTGTTTTGTTGTTTTGTGTTCCGATAATAATGTTTTTATTATGTGTTTTGGGAAATCATTGTCTGTCAACATTGATTTTATCTCCTGGGTCGTCTCTTCGTGGTAATCCGTGTCTGAAATTTTGAGCATTCTATGTATACAGCTTCTAGCTGTATTTATTATCATTTGTTTTGGGTGTTTGGAGTTGAAATTGATGATTCGTCCGGACGCAATTGGTTTCTTGTACCATTTTAATTTTAATCGATTTCCACGTCTAATTATCACTGAGTCCAAATAAGGTAATTGGTCGTTTTCTTCTAGTTCCATTGTAAATTTTATATTATTGGTGAAAGAGTTGAGCATGGTCAGTGTAGTTTTAATGTCATCCTCTTGAATGATAGCGAACAGGTCATCTACGTATTTTGTCAGTAATCTTGGAGGTCGTCTTAATTTTTCTAACGTGTTGTCCAGGAGAGTTTCCATTACAATATCTGCAATGACCGGCGAGGCTGGCGATCCCATAGGCATTCCTTTTAATTGTGTGTACAAATTGTTTTCAAATTTGAAATATCTGTTTTCTTGAATACAAAATTTTATTATGTCCATAAATATTGTATTATTGTCATTTGTTTTTTATTATATCCAGGGCTAGATCTGTCGGTATACTCGGAAATAATGAAATTACGTCAAATGAAATTAATCTTTCATCGTCGCCAATATATGTGTTGTTGATTTTTTTTTGAATTCTTCTGTTTTTTTTATGTTGTATTTGGAGTCTATTGTTATGTTTTTTAATATGTCAATTATGTATTTGCATAGTGCATAGGATGGTGATCCGATGGAGGAGCAGATTGGTCGTAGAGGGGTTTCTTCTTTATGAATTTTGGGTAGTCCATATATTGGTGGTGGTAAAGCTGTGGTGGTTGTCAACTTATTTCTTTCGATCCTTGAGATAAGTTCCATTTTTAATAGTTTGTCCATAATTTCGTTATTTTTTGTTTGTAGTCTTGAGGTGGGGTCTTTCCTTAATGTCCTGTATGTGTTCATATCCTTTAATATGTCCTTCATTTTTTGTTTGTAGTCATCTTTGTTCATAGCTACCGTCTTGTTACCTTTGTCTGAGGTCAATATTAAAATGTCGTCATTTTCTTTAAGAAATCTCCTTGTTTGTCCAACTGTGTCTAGTATTGCACGATCAAACGCACTTTCTTTGTTTGATGTTTTGTGGTCTTTGATAAGCAACGAGAATTGGGTTCGCGCCTCTTCTTGTTTCTCTTTGTCAATAATAGTTTTGAGGATTTCCTCTCCGTCCGCAATGTATTTTAAGAGAGGGAATTTCTTCTTCTCTATTGGGAGCGCGAACTTTGGACCCTTCGCCAAAAGTGATTTTATTGCTGGCGGGAATTCGGTGTCCGTTTTGTTTACAAACCAATCAGCTGTTTTTTTGTTGTCTGTTAGAACTTTGCTCCGTTCCATCTGCAGTCTTTCTAGTTTCCTTATTTGTCTCATCTTGGTTGTTTTTGTTAGTTTTTTGGTAATGTTCTGCTCGCTCTCCATAAATGATGTGAAGTCGTTCGGGTCTAATTGTTTTTGTAATATCGTTCTCTTATCCTCTCTCTTTTTGATTAGTCTTTTTTGTATATGATGTTTGTGTTTGATTAGCAAGCTTAATATTTTCATATGGTAGTAATGTTTGTGTTTGTCCAGTAATTTGTTTATGTCAAAATGTATATCCTTATCGTCTGTAAACAATTTGTGGCTCCTGGTGCTGTCTTTTATGAATTTGGGTATTATTTTTGTCTTTCTACATTTTAAAAGAAATTTAATGTTTGTATTTAACTTGGTTAATTTAGTTGACGTCAGTTGAAAATTGTTAATCGTTGGTCTTGCTTTGTAGTAGTTACGTTTAATTTCCGCATATCCCATTTTGGAGTGTTATGCTATCGGCGTGCCTTCCGTTATTTTATATAGTTGGTTTTGGCGACCTTTCCAAAGTATATTAATTGTTAGCCGGCTCGAGGTCAGGATGTTGAAAAAAAAAACACAAAATTATTTCAATTTTGGTAATTTTGTCAATATATTTCGGTTGCACTTCGGCAACCGTCTTCAGGACAACTATAAAATAATTACAACGATTTTAATATTTTTAACAAACAGAAAACAATTTACATTTGACATACATTTAATTGACACGTCTGCGTCCGGTGACGTGGAGTTGTTAACTAATTTTTTCTTTCCCTAGTAAGTGTCTATATAATTGAGCGCAATTGTCAGTGTCCGTTTTGTAGTTCATCCGTATGTCTGTAGGCGTTTTTATGATATGTAGCATTTCTATGGTGAATCGTTTGGCATAGTGTTGTTCTTTTTGAAGACAAGAGTAGAAAGGCAGAAATCAGAACTGAATCAATCTGAAAGAGATTGCCACCCATCGACCAGAAGGGTACCACACATCCGAGACAGTGTTCTTGACTTTAAAAACGCACGAACCCAGAACACAGAAGAAATGCAGGCTGAACAAATTGCGAGCATGGAAGCTGCCATAGCCTGCGGGCTCAAAAGGCAACAGGAGTTATTCGATGAAAAATTAGCTAAAATTATGTGGGAGTTATGCTCATTAAAGGATAAAACTGCGAAAATTCAGACTTTCCTGGAAATAGAAATAGAACCGGGAAAAGAATGTAACGAAACCCTGGACATGGTAAAATCTGTCCCGGAATTCGATGGGAAGCAGGAAAACTATGTTTCCTGGAGGCAGGCTGCTACTGCAGCATATAGGGTATTTTAGCCATACAAAGGCAGCAGCCGACAGAACCAGGCTGTAGGAATACTTAAAAATAAGGTACGGGGCGCGGCAGCGGCTATATTAGCCTCAATTAACACAGGGTTTAACTTTCATGCCATACTGGCAAGGTTGGATTTTACGTACGCGGACAAAACTCCAGCACACGTAATTAAACAAGAGTTAACTCTATCAAGACTGAGAGAACTGCCCCTTCCTTAATACTATGACGAGATCGAACGGAGGCTAACGCTTCTTACCAATAAAACAATCATGACTCACGACGCAACCGCGGCGGCAGTTCTAATTGAACAGCACAGAGATGACGCTTTACATGCGTTCATATCTGGCTTAAAAAAGTCATTGAAAATGCCGTTTTTCCGGCGCAACCAAGAGACTTACCATCAGCCTTGGCATTAGCTCAAGAAGCTGAGGCAAGCAATGACAGAAGCGCTCTCGCAGCCACCTTCGCCCGCCATAGCGAGGAAAAGATATTTAGGCAGAGCAACCAGCGACAAACAGGGTGGAAAAACTATGAACAGAACCAAAGCCAGGGGGCGATAAAAAAGAACCCTCACTTTGTCAGGACCCAAAAGGGAGCAACTAATCAGAGCGGTTCTTTTAAACAAAGACCATATAATAGCGCAGGTCCAAGCCAACCAGCGCCAGAACTAATGGAGGTCCTCCAGGCTCAAGCAGCCCACGGCGTGGCAAAGGGGGTCGACACGATCCCAACAAAAAATAAACTTCATGCCGGAAGAAAAAACCGACGATGAGGAATATGACTTCGTTGCGCAAGCAAGCACCACGGAGATAGAGGACGAGTTAGCTGGAGAAGACTCCAGCAATTTTTTAGAATAAATACGGTAGCAGGAAATGAAATAAATCTATTAATCGACACAAGCACCTCTAAAAAATTACATTACTCCACTCCCGGGGCTGAAAGCCATCGTGGCAGCGGATAAACCCTTCACAGTAAAGTAAAGTAAAGTCTTTACTAAAATAGATAAAAAATGTCTAGTTTCTAGTGTTCAACGTAAAAACACCCTCTTTCATTCTTAACGACCTTAAAGATTTTAACGGCATTATCGGACTCGACTTACTTAAACAAGTGAATGCGAAGCTCGATTTTACCGCAAATGTTCTGCACACTAGCAATGGAACTGAAAAGATCCAGTTTGCTAAAGCGGAAAACGTTAACCTCATAAAAATCGATGACGAGGACGTTCCTCTGGCAATTAAAGCCACCTTTGATAAAATGATTGTAAAAAATCATAAAGCCTTCGCCGATCCAGACGAAGCACTGGCTTTCAACATAAACACATTGGCAACGATTAAAACGGATGGGGAACCGGTATACTGTAAGTCATACCCGCACCCCATGGGTGTAACAGAATTCGTCAATGCAGAGATTAAACAACTTCTTGCGGACGGCGTAATAAGGCCATCCAAGTCCCAATATAATAACCCTACGTGGAACTGACCAAAATGGGGTTAAAAAGAAGCGATTGGTTATCGATTTTAGGAAACTAAACCAAAAAAACCGTAGACGATAGATACCCTATCCCTACCATCTCGACAATACTGTCGAATATGGGCGAGTCGAAATTTTTTACGACACTCGACCTCAAGTCAGGCTTTCATCAGATAGAGCTGGCAGAAAAGGACAGGGAAAAGACAGCCTTTTCAATCAACAACGGCAAATACGAATTCTGTAGACTGCCATTTGGACTTAAAAATGCCCCGAGCATTTTCCAGAGGGCCATCGACGATGTCCTCCGGGAAAGAATTTCAAAGATATGCTATGTGTATGTCGATGACGATATAATATTTTCCAAAAGAAAAGAGGACCATGTTAGGGACGTGGATTGGGCCTTAACGAAACTCCTAGAGGCGGGCATGAGAGTGTCCCAAGAAAAGTCAAAGTTCTTTAAAAAAAGCGTCGAATACTTGGGATTCATAGTGTCTCAAACAGGGCTACGAACTTCACCTGAGAAGATCAAAGCAATAAAACAATTCCCCCCGCCTAGAACGTTATACGAACTCAGATCTTTCCTGGGACAAGCAAACTATTATAGGTGCTTCATAAAAAATTCGCGACTATCGCAAGACCCTTAACGAATATCCTAAAGGGAGAAAATGGTAAAACTAGGAAATATCAGTCGAGAAAAGTCGACATAGATATGACCAAGGAACAGAGAGAAACGTTTGACAGGCTGAGAGAGATCTTGGCATCAGAAGACGTTCTGCTATCCTACCCGGACTTCAAAAAGCCATTTGACTTGACGACTGATGCGTCAGGCTCTGGATTGGGAGCAGTACTATCACAAGATGGCCGCCCCTTCATTATGATATCACAAGCGCTGCGGGACAACAAAAAAAATTATGCAACCAACGAGCGAGAACTCCTCGCTAAAGTTTGGGCACTGAAAACTCTCCGGAATTACTTGTACGGAGTGAAAGGCTTGCAGATCTTTACCGACCACCAGCCACTTACTTTTGCCGTCTCGGACAAAAACCCTAACGCGAAACTAAAACGCTGGAAGGGGATTATTGACGATCACGGCGCGAAATTAGTTTATAAACCTGGCAATGAAAACCTTGTGGCAGACGCGCTGTCTCGCCAGAACATAAACGTCTTAGAAGACGAAATAGAATCAGATGTAGCAACCATACACAGCGAACAATCACTGACATACACCATAGACACGACGGACAACCCAGTAAACTGTTTCCGGAACCAAATAGTAATTGAGGAAGGAAACAGCTCCTCTGTTGACACATTCATCTTGTTTAAAAGCAAGGTGCGACACGTAATAAAAATTTCTAACCGAGAAAATCTGCTTAACACTTTACAAGATTTAGTTAATGCTGAGGTGGTAAACGCAATATATTGCTCCCTACCGATCTTGGCATTTGTTCAACATCGACTAATCGAATTGTTCCCCAGCACGTCATTCAAATATACGAAAAGCTTCGTGCAGGACATAACGGATACAACTGAGCAAAGAGAAATTGTCATAGCAGAACACAACAGGGCTCACCGAGCAGCACAAGAAAATGTAATGCAAATCTTGAGGGACTATTTTTTCCTTTAAATGCTTCGGTGAGCAACGGAAAAAACTTTGAATTGCAAGACCTGTTCAATGGCAAAATACAAACTCCATCCATCTAAGCAAGTGGTAGCAGAAACACCGATACCTTCTTTTGTAGGGGAAATTCTCCACATCGACATTTTTTTAACAGATGGAACCCTTTTTCTAACATGCATCGATAAATTTTCAAAATTCGCCACGGTACAGGATATCGTATCGAGGGCCATAGTGGACGTAAAATCCCCTATACTGCGAAAACGAAAGGTCGTTCAACTCCGAAACAATTAAATCAATACTTATGAATCATTTCAAACGGTGAAGTAGAAAGGTTTCATAGCACCCTGGCGAAAATAGCAAGATGCTTGAAAATAGAGGGCAACTTAAGCGATTCGACCGAACTAATTCTTTTGGCAACCAACAAATACAACAATTCTATCCACTCGGTAACCAACAAAAAACCCATAGAGATTGTTCACTCAAAACCCGCGGATTTCGAAAGCAGAATTAGTAAGAGAATCCAACAGGCTCAAGAAAAATCCCTTGACCAGGTAAACAAAGATAGGACCCAAAAGGGCTATCAAGCTGGTGAACCAGACGGAAACAATGACACACAGGACACCAGTCATAATGACAGACCTTTCAAATATTCGCAAGTTGGTGACTACCTTAAAAATGCACCATAGAGCCGCTAGGAGTATTAACTTAATCGGGACAGCAATAAAAGTTATTGCCGGCACACCCGACTTTAACGATTGGGAGCAAATAAAATTCAATCAAGAACAATTAATTAGAACAGATTAAGGACAAACAGAATTAAATATCAAATTTCAGAAACGTCTAAATCCATAAATTTGAAACAGATAAAGAAACCCACCCTTTGGAAATTATTCTAGCAAAAAATAGAATTGTAATCAGGGATCTAGAACATCTGGCAAAATGAAACATCGTAAGTCTAGCAATTTTGGATAGTTCCGATATTGGCGAATTCAAGGACAGACAGCTTATTGACGTTAGTTTGATAGAATTATTAGAGGTATCTAGTATTAGTGTTTTTCAAAATTCTGAAATTCTACATTTTCTCATTAAACTCCCTAGCCCTAAATTAATATGTAAGAAGATAACAGTCTATCCAGTTCAGCACCAGAAAAAAATCCTGGACTTTGAAGATGGGAACCTTGTCGCCGAATGCTCAGCGCGAAACCTTAACATCGGTCATTGCAAAACGACGGTCGGCGCCACCTTCTGCAGGGAGCTACAAAATGGCACCTGCGCCCAGCAAATAGTTTCTGGGGCTATTGCGCACTGCTCCACGCTCCCAGGTACACCTGGATCCGGTTACCATTGTGGATCATGGCACCCTACCGACAACCAAGGGCGAGAGAAAAAAATATCCGGAACCTACCTGGTAACCTATTCTGACAAGGTAGCCCTCAACGGAACTTGGTTCGTAAATCAACTGGGAAGTTCAATGAGAAAACCTGCTGTGTCGGCCATGGCCATAGTCAACATCACGGCCCACCAGAACCGGCTGAGTCTCCCATTTCTTCACGAGCTGAGTCTGAGCAATCTCCACCACATCGGGACCCTCAGAGAAGAACTTACGCTGGGGTCCTTCCTCAGCAACTCCTTTGCCCTACTTGCTACCTTCTTTCTGTGTTCCACCATTTGGCTCGGCTATAGCTATCTAAAGACCAGAAGTCACACCAAACCAAGAAATGACAACGATGTGGAGCGAGCGGGTCCCCGGGACGTCGTTGAAGAGGGGAGAAGTTAACACAGGCAGTTCCCAAGAGAAGAAAGTGCCGAGTTGCAGACCATATCCGGTGGCCTGCACGCGCAGCGAGGAAACCGCGCGTTCCGGGTGCAAGTGCCCGGAGTCAGACCAGGCAAAGGCCTCAAGCTGCAGTTGGATAGGTTCTTTAGTTTAGTCAAAAATTGTACTCCAGAGAATTAACTCTGTATAAAATACATATGCCCTTACGGGCGTATGGAAATAAATAAAAATATAAAATAAATACCTAACTGTTTTATAATTTTTACATAGGTCTATTCTAGATTACAATTATTAGTTACATGTTTTATCCTAATAAGACAATACAATTTAGATAAAGATATCGTAGGTAAAATAGTCTCAAATATTTGGCATGCAGGTGGTGTGAAAACGTGACCGGTCGTGGGTTTTCTTTTATGATGGGTCAGAATTGACACACAGGTGGACACAGGCATACGTGGCCCTGTGCTGATTTACGTAGGCCGATAACACTAATGACCCTTATGTATTTAACTCATTTATATCAATCCAGCTGCGAACAAATTTCTTCTTGGCAAAAATCGTACAGTCACAACAAAACATGTTTCTCACATAATAGTACATAAAATTACTCGGTAATTAGAACAACGACGAGGAGCAGCAGTAGCGGAAGAGCCGCGTGGCTATTTATAAGGAGACAACTCCAACACAACTCTTGCGTTATTCTTTGGTCAACGGCGATCACCGGATATAAATTTGGTGGAACGATCCCACAACCTCTCTGAGCTAGCCGCCTTTAAGTCCTTTAACTATAATAGATGTTAACTCAAGTAGGTTCATGGTAGTAGACCTCCGCTTAACAAAACCATGTTGACAAGGTGATAGTAGTGAGGAACAAAAACGTTGCAAATGAAAAGTAATAATGCGCTTAAATGCTTTAGGTTTGCAGACAATTCAGAAAAACCTCTATAATTTTTAACATCCGACTTTCCTCCCTTTTTATGGAGTGGAAAAATAAAAGAAATTTTCCAGATAGTTGAAAAAACTGATGTTGAGGTAGACACTTGAAACAGTTTAAGAATCGGTTTACAAATTGTTGAGGCACAAAACTTAAGGCACCCAGAGTCAGAGTCAGCTGACGCCTTATTGAGTTTAATCGTACTAATGACGGCAAGACTTAGTTTTTTCAGCTTGACATTTACAAAGTTATAAAATTGCTTCGGATTATTTGAAAATTTAGTTTTACACCGGTTCAAAGACATAGAATAGCATTGACTGTTAAGAACATTAAAATCCGATCGAACAACCACATGTTTCGAAAAATCTGATGGCTTGCCCGTCCATTTGTAATTTTTGTATGTATTTGTTTTTAGGTTTTTAAGTCGTTGAAGCTCTTGTGTAAATCACGGAGGTCTTTTATGTCTTGGAGGAAGAATGTCAGGAACGTTTAATAAAAAAACGTGGGGTTGTTTGCTCAGGCGCTGTTATTTGAATTGAAGTTATTAGTCGTAGGGAGAGAGCGGGACCCAATGAAGCTTTCGTTCGTTCGCTCTTGGGTATTCGCCCCATCTCTCGCCCCCTTAGCATATGATAGCTTCTAAGAGAAACTGTTGGAATATTAAATTTAGTGATCATTTGAACTTCATCGAAACCACTTCCTTTCGTCGTCGCAATTTCGCTATCTTTAACACAATATGTTTTCGCAATTAAATCCGCCGTATCCTACTGCAGTCACACAAGTTTCGCGTTCCGTTTCTTAATTGGTTTTTTTTTTACAAATTAACAAGCTTAAACTTCCGAAATAAATTTCGTCGTTGGAACTTTTCTGCCGTTCCTTTGGTTGTTGGCCAAGCCATTTTTTCGTCAACGCTGCACATTAATTGTTTAATTTGCCTGCTGCCGCTGGAATATGGATTTAAGAAAGGAAGTTGCAATTGTCTAATCGGCTAACCAGGTATTGAGTGCTAGAAGTTGAAAATTAATCTGTGGCTTTTTTTAATTGTGTGTTAACCCATCTTTCAACTTTTTGCATTCGTGAAAAAATCGGTAGATAGTGAGCATTATAACCAATAAATAACAAATTTTGCATGTATATATTATGAATTATATGTGAATCGCTTTGGCCCAAAAACACGCAAAAAAATACTCGTCGTCGACCCTATTAGTGCAAACTTAATTAACCCAATTTTCGTCGTAGTGAGCACCAATTTAGGGTATAAATAAACAAAACTAGAAAAAAGTGAAAAATTTGAAAAGTGTAGTTCTCAATAATTAGCTGCAAAAAACTTCCGCCACAGTTTGTCTGAACATTTTTCAGCGCTTTTCAGAATTTTCCCGCGCTTTTCATAATTTTCCCGCGCTTTTCGGTCTTGCCGTTCCAAAAACTTCCCAGTTAGTCCGCCGTTAAAATTTGACGGACTTTGATGATGTAATTTATGCGATAGTTAGCTTATGTTTTTTCGGTGCAACTTTAAATTCTTCCTCTTGACAGAGAAAATTTTAAGCATTCACAACGTAAACGTAAACAATAATAAAAATGGAAGGCCCCAAAGCAACAGGTATGCTACAGGTCGAAGATTCAAGAACAGCCAGTGGTAAGCTGAGGTGGTCATTGGTGATGGAGATGCTGCTCATAGACAATTGGAAGGAAAATTCAGAGCAATTGCGTAGAACCCGAAAAAATGTCCATGTCTACATGGAGATGGCCCAGTCAATGATGGAGGCTGAACATGATGTGTCCTATAAGGATGTAAGGACGAAAATTGAGAGCCTTAAAAAGAAGTACACGTAATAATTATATGCGTGCAATAATATATGGGGAATTTATTCCATAACATTATTATTTGCAGGCAGGAAAAAAAATAAAATGGGGCCAAGCGGGGGGCTCCTTCTGTTTGGCAGCACTACGAGTAGCTGAACTCTTTTTTAGGATCCTTCCGCACCCACAATATGGAGCAAAGCACGGTGGATAACGAATGTATATATGTTCCCATTTGTGTAGTTTATAATTTATTAATAACATGACACTGTGGAATACTTTGTGGACACAGTGGACATGGAGCCCGACGATATTGAAGCCTTTAACTGCAGCGAAGCGGGCTAAGGGGAACCACAAGGCCGGGCTAGTGGAGATTGCTAGAGAAAGACTGGAGGAGCAGAGGGCACAAACGAATATCCTGGCTAAAATGGCAGAAAGCCAGGTTCAGTTCCAATCGGAGTTGCTGCAGATATTGAGAAGCTCAAAAAATTAAATTAATTTAGAATAGATTATATTATTTAATGAAATATGATAATTAATAAGAAAATAAAATGAAATTTGAAGTACAAATGATCATTATTATACTCAATAAACTTTATTAGTTTCCATTTGGGTAATAATGGGCGATAGCTGATCTTATTTTCTCTGCCGTTTGGCTGAAATCGGCAGACATATTAGTCCGATCTGATTGTTCCTTTAAGTCATTTGCAGTTAGTTGCCAGTTATCATTGCTGATGATGTTGTGCTCATTCAATACGTTATGTAGAACACAGCAGGCTATGTTTACATAGGTGAATCTGTATCTGTAGTAAATTTAAAATATAATGCTTTTAGAAGATTTTTAAGCACTTAAAAGAAGGTAGCTTGCCTGAAATCCACGAGAGCGAATAGTAATTAATTGCACCTAGACATAGGGGAAAACCAATTGTTTTGAATCCCTTGATAGACTCGTCCACCTTTTCGGGAGTTATTTAGTCGGGTGACATGAATTCATCAGAAAACTCGGCAATGAGATCCCGGCAAAATTCATGAAGAATTTTACAGACAGTGCATGGGGCAGCTCCGAAAAGCCTTCCAACCGTTCGGTACTCCGATGACGATCCCAAGGTGTACAAGGCATGGCAATCAGCTTTTCAAGAGAAATTGCATTTCGCCAGTTGGTATCTTTCTTCCGCAGAAATCCCAGTCTGGCCACCAACAACGAGAAGGTCCTATTCTCCATTCGAAAACTTTCTTTGAAGAACTCCTCGTTGTTTTCCGGGACATCCTTCTCCCAAAATGTACCGTGTCGCTTCTATTTAATATAAAACGCCTACTTTATTTTATTTTTAAAAGTAATTGAGAGCACTTACCACCACCCACACACTTCTAAGCACTTGCTCTTCGGCAGAGAAAACTCCTTCGAACAGATCCAGTTTATCATCATTTAACACCTTTGAATTTATTGCCAACCAAATCCTCTGCAACCTAAGGTTTTGCTGTTAACCCACAGCCATAATAGTTGGTAAATTATTCATAATTGTATCGCAGCCGAATTCACTTCAAAAAATAACAATCTTTGTTTACGTTTTGACGAGCCACAGCTGTTCAGATCAGCTGAAAACTGAAGATGGAAAGTGGATATGCTCTGTGGAAATCGGATGTTCACATTTGTCGAAAATTCCAACCGTTGCAAACGGATGGACTGTGTGGAAATAGGGCATTAGCAATCGGTCAGTGTATCATTCTCCGTTAGCATTTTCCTAGGATTAGAGCCGCTAGCCGCGTACACATACATCCGCACACCGACACCGCTGCTGCTATTTCGAGCTATCTTTGGCTGTTTTCGTTACGATCGCTGCACTTAACTCCCCTACGCTGCGTGCGCTCGGTATATTACTCGTTGCTTTTGTTTTACATTTTTAAACAAATAAATAATATTAGTAAAAACAAATATTAACCTCCTCTTCTAAACCAACAAAAATAAATACAATTAACGCAATGGCAACCATGGATATCGAAGAGCTTAAACACCAAAGAGGTGTTTGCATGTGAATAAGTTAGCCGGTGGGTATCCTAGGAATTGTTGGATTTTAAAGAAAATGTCGCTGCACCTCTGCTGCTGATGCTGGCGCGGATTGGTGAAGGCTTCTGCAGGTTCGCTTGGCCCAAGATAAAAATAAAACACGCAGAGCTTTTTTGGTATATTTGAACACGGTTCGGTTTTAATTTGAAACACTTTTCGGCTGTTTTTATAGGCCTAATTTTGTACATGCTATCCTCTTATTTAAAACTATGGAAATATATATTTTACAAATACTTTTTTCGCACTGAAGATTACAATGGAATGGAATTACAAATGCTTGTTCTTCACTTACAATGAAATGGAATCAATATTTATAAAATGTTTTTTCCTCACTCAAGTTTACAATGAAAAAATGGAGTTAATATTTACAAAATGCTTTTTCTTCAGTCAAGATTACAATGAAAAATATTTTCAAAATGCTTCTCCTTCAAGCAATGCTTACGCTAACATGCCGCCCCTCTTCCCGAACGGCGTTCTTAGGCCAGCATGGATTTCAGTTTGGTGAGGCTTTTAATGGTGTCCTGGTCTTCGACCGACTCTTGCGACCTGCAGTGTTGCTGGTTCGTTGATGGCGTGGACGGTCTGCAGCGCTTTCTTCCTTCCGTTCTTGTCCATCCTTCTTGGCCGCGTCGGTAGCGGGTCGGTGGTGTAATAGCTTGTGATGCAGGTCCCCACACCTCCTTTGATTTGCAATCGTGCAAGCGATGGGTAGTAGCCAGGCAGTTTTAGCAGTACCCCATTCGCCGCGCGGCTCGACGACGGCCCAAGGTGCATAATTTAAGGAATACACAGGCGTAACGGGTGCCCTTTCTGGCGCATGCGGCCAGGAACATCTAGGAACAGAAATAGTGAATTAGTACTTAGAAATCATTGGGAGGACTTTTACAGAGAGAGAACGAGAGATGGTGGCAAAATATTTTGCTATTGCAGATAAGTTTTCTTCTATGGGAAGTGGGACTAGTTTTACAATGGTCCTGGTCAATTGACCGGTGCTGGTTTGTAAATCCACTACTCTTTGCCTGGGTGCAAGCGTATGACTCTTCCAAGCCGCCAATATGTAGGTGGACAAGCTTCATCCTTGATGATGACGACGTCTTCGATGCAAACGTTGGCCTTTGGGTGTTTCCATTTATATCTTGGCTGGAGTTCATGAAAGTACTCATGTCGCCATCGGGTGCTAAATTCTTGATGAAGTAGTTTCAGCCTTTGCCAGCGGTTTGTAATAGAGAGGGATTCGTTGGGATTTTCAGGAAGCGCCGTTAAAGGGGCTCCTCGTAGAATATGCCCAGGAGTTAGGGGGAGTAAGTCATGGACATTGGATTTAAATATGCATAGCGGTCTGGAGTTGAGAACGGCTTCTATTATTGCAAGTAGGATGGAAATCTCGTTGAATGCTAAAACTCTGGTCCCGGCTGTTCTGGTGAAATGTTTTTTTTTAACTTTTAACGGCAGCCACCCACAGTCCGCCCATATATGGCGCGTGTGGGGTAGGAATTGCCATTCGAGTTCACGGGTACTGTATGTGTTGTGAACTTGTTCCGTTGCGGATTTTGTGAACTCTGAGAAGTTCTTGGAGAGTTCTCTGCTGGCGCCAAGGAAATTTCGGCCATTTTCAGACACAACCTTCTTGGGAATGCCTCTAAGGCTGACAAAGCGGTCAAATGCTTGCAGCAAAGCCTTTGAACTAAGCTCGGAGACGGCTTCCTAGTGGACCGCTTTGGTGGAGAAACATTCGAGTATGGAAACGTTCTTTTTTAATTTAACGGACCCGCGAATGCAAGTTAACCAACCCGGGAAACCGGGCCCCTTATGGAATAAATAAAAATTTTTTTCAAAATTCAATTTAAACAATCTTTGCCTATGCCTTTGCATTTGCCTTTGTCTTTGCCTATGCCTTTGGCTTTGGAGTCCGCTTTTGGTTTCCCAACCAAGATAAACAAACAAAACTTAAAGTAAACATAAGTTTCCACTCGAAGCCCAATCAATTGCGTTCTAAGTTCAAACTATTGCGATCCAAGCCCAAACAAATTGCATCGGTCAGCATATTTGAATTTCACAATAGGATGCCATGATTTCATCCTAAGCTTATATTCTAAACAAGAGGAAAAGTTCTTGAAGCTCAAAGAAAAGCTTCTGGCCGAGGTTCGTTGGATAAGATTTTAGCATTAAGCCGGCAGTCCATCTTTGATCAAGAATCAGTTCGGAAGTAAAAAATTCGAATGTGAAAAATAAAGTGTATTGTACTTGTGAAATTAAATAAAAAGGTTTAACACCAAGTTCCAAAAAAAAAAAACTATATTTTTTTAACAAATTTACTAGTTATAAACTTAATTGGCGCCCAACGTGGGGCGGTGATTAAAAAAGTTCTAAAAAATTATTAATTATAACAAGTTAATATATAAAAGGAACTTGCGCCGCAAAAACCCAACCATTTTTAGTGGAAAAATTAAAACATCCACAACAAACCGACGACACCCAACATTGTGAAAGTGATCGTGATTTAAAAATTTAAATGGAAATCAATTATTGCAATGATCCATTTAAATAGCTGGTAATATATAATAAAGGTGGACCGAAAAAATTAATTCACAGTACAAGAACACACAACAAAAAAACAAATAAATAAAGAACAATAAATCAAAAATACTAATTAAAGCATAATAAACAAAAACACAATTAATAAAAAAAGTTAAATAAAAACACAAACATATCAACTGGGAAATCCAAGCAGAATAAAAACAGAAATATTTCATTTAAACAAAGAAGGAAGGAAGGAAGGGCTGAAGGGCATTCCTTCGCCAAAATTCAACACGACTACAACCAAAATAACAAAGAAGGAAGGAAGCTGAAGGGCATTCCCTCGCCATCATCAAAGAAGACAAGCTTAAAAATTAAAAAAAAAACGTAAGAAATAAGAACAATTATATTTTAAGTAAAAATTTAATTTGATAAATTATATAATACATCCTGGAAGATCTAAAAGATTTGTTGAATCTATTTAATAAATTAGAAATGACCGATACGCCAAGCACAAGTAAAATGGCGAATCAAGAATTTGAAAAGCAAGCCTTTTTGACCAAAGAATTAATAAAACAGATTGTTTCAACAGAGGTAAATTCTTTAAAAAACGAAATAGAAACACTAAAAACAGAACTTCAAACGAATGTCAACAAAGTAGAAGATTATAAAATTGAAGAAGTTGACAATTTGATAAAATGTGAAGAATCCTATGAAATCATTACATCAGTTCCAGAATTTAAGGGGGAACTTGAAAATTATGTGAGTTGGAGCGAAGCAGCAGAAAACGCTATGAGTCAGTATATTCGAAAAAGTAAGCGATATTTCGCAGCACTATCAATATTAAGGAACAAGATAACAGGAAAAGCAAACGATGCTCTAACCATCCACGGAACAATCCTAAATTTTGATGCTATTTTAGCCAGATTAGATTTCGTTTTTTAGCGATAGAAGACCGCTACATATTATTGAACAAGAATTAAGTATTCTTACACAAGGAAAACTAAGTGTAATGGAATACTATAACCAAGTGTACAGAAAACTAACAATACTGACTAACAAAACTATAATACCATATGTGCGTAATAAGCCAATCACTTCAGAAATTAATGATAGACATAGACAGAGTGCACTAAGAGTTTTAACGGCCCAATATCATCAACTCTGTATTCCATGAACCCAACTGACTTGCCTAATGCAATGGCGTTTGTACAAACAAAAAAATCGAAAAAGAATTAAAAGTTCTAATCGACACAGGAGCAACATCATGTTACATAAAAAGGGGAATTTATCAAAATAAAAAAGAGCTCCCAATTTACAAAAGAGTTTCAACCATTAATGGGTTTACAATAATAAAATATTATCATTTAATAACGATATTTAACACAAGACAAGTATTTTATGAAATAGAAGGGTTAGAATCCAACCTACTTAAAGGTTTTAATCTTTAAAAAAAATAGGATATTCAAAAAGGGACCATCAATTATAACGAAAAAAAAAGAAAAATTACTTTACGATGAGGATAATTCATTAAACCAATTATCGCTAACAAATGGAACAATTATCCTTCCATTGAAAGAATTTATTATAAAAAATACTTTGAAGAGCAAAGTGGAAATAAAACAGATTCACAAATGGTGGAAAAAAGTTTATTTAGCTTGGGATCACAGAATCCTGAGCAAGCCGACGTAGAATTATCCGTCAACAAAAAATCAAATAGTTTGGGATCTAGAAATCCTGAACACGCCGACGTAGAAAAATCCGTCAACAAAAAATTATATAGTTTTGGAAAAAAAATTCCTGAACACACTGACGAAGAATTTTCCGTCAACAAAAAGTTAAAACGTTTGGGAACACAAAACCCTCAACTTGCCGACGTCGAACTATCCGTCAAGAAAAAAGTAACAACTTTGGGATCAAAGGATTCCGAAAGAAATAAAATAAATAATATTAAAATGTTAAATTCAAATCAAGTAGAAGATTTGGAGAAAAGAATAATTGACATAATTGAAGAGGAACACTCTAAAATAAACCTACAAATTCCTTTTAGAACTGATATTCGGGGCGAAATATATACAAATAACGACAGGGCCATTTATAGTAAACAATATCCCTATGCTTTATCAGTTTCAGATTTCGTTAACAATGAAATCAATAGAATGATAAATGAAAATATTATAAGGCCGAGTAGAAGTCCTTACAATTCTCCAGTACTGGTGGTACCCAAAAAGGGTCAAAATGAAGACGGTAGCCCTAAACACAGACTTGTAATAGACTACAAAAAATTAAATGAGAACACAATACCGGATAGATACCCGATGCAAGACCCATCTGTTATATTAGCCAACTTAGGAAAGGCAAAATATTTTTCCACAATTGATTTGGAATCAGGATTCCATCAAATTCTTATGAAAGACTCAGATATTGAAAAAACATCTTTTTCTATTAACAACGGAAAATTTGAATTTTTACGCATGCCTTTCGGGTTAACCAATGCGCCCAGAATTTTCCAGAGAGCAATGGATGATATTCTCAGAGAACAAGTAGGAAAAACATGCCACGTCTACATGGACGATATTATAATTTTTTCAAACACAATCGAGCAACATTTCTCAGATTTAACTCAAATAATAGGCATTTTACAAAGAGCTAATATGAAAATTTCTCTCGAAAAATCGAAATTCTTTAAATTAGAAACCTCCTTTCTTGGTTACATTGTTTCTTTTAATGTAATCAAAACAGCTCCTGAAAAAATTTCCACAATCTCAAGGTATCCGTTACTACAAAATATAATAATAACCGAAAATTTGTCCGTAATTATGCAAAAATTGCAAAACCACTTACAAAATATTTAGGAGGGGAAAATGGAAATGTTTCTAAAAGAATATCTACAAAAGTTTAATACAGTTAGACGATTCAGCTATACAAGCTTTTAACGAACTAAAAGAGAATCTAATAGCACAAGTTGAACTAGTTCAACCAGATTATAGTAAAAAATACACTTTGACAACAGACGCATCAGACGTAGCTATCGGGGCGGTATTATCGCAGGATAACAAACCAATTACTTTCATTTCTAAGACACTTAATAAAAGCGAGCAACTTTATGCCACAAACAAAAAGGAACTGCTAGCCTAGTATGGGCCTGAAAAAATTTGAGGAACTATTTGTACGGAGTAGTTGGTATAGAAATCCAAACGGATCATAAATCTTTGTCTTTCACGTTTTCGGACAAAAATCCCCAACGTAGAAATCTACCATCTTTTGGTATTCTTTCATAGAAAGTTTTACCCCAAAAATATAAACCCGGTATAACAATATAATTAACGAATACAAATAAATAACATTACAAACAGTGATGTAGAACAAACAGAACAGTCAGACTCAGATCAAAACACGCAAGCATTCTGCTGACAGTAGTTTTGAAAATGTAATACAATAAGACCCGTAAACCGTTAAATCAGTTTAAGCAACAACTGTTATTAACAACGGGGAGGCTTACAATACATTAGTCACTGGAAGTTTTTGGCAGGACACGACACATAATTGAATACTGATACACCAGAAAATTTAATAACTATATTAAAAGAGTATATTCCACCAAACATTACGATAGGAATTCATTGTACATTAGAGGACTATATCACATTCAATTACCCTTAAAATATAATTTCACTAACCCATTTCTTTTTACGAGAATCTTTCTTCAAGACATAGAAAACGATGAAGCCAAAGCCATAATTATAGAAGAAACACTCAGTCGAGCTCATAGGGGTCTAGATGAAAATTATAAACAAATCAGTAGGTTATATTATTGGCCAAACTTATTTAAAAAATTGAAAGAATATATCAAAAATTGTGTGATTTGTAATGAAAATAAATATAACAGGCACCCAATAAAAATTCCAATCGGGGAAGCCCCTATTCCAACTAAATAAGGAGAAAATTTATATGAAGATATATACTACGCGCAAAATGTAACATTTATTACTTGTATAGACGCGTATTCAAAATACCTTGTTGAAAAAGAAATTCAAAATAAGTTAAACATTGAAATTAAGGTAATGGAACTACTTCAACAATTTCCCCAAGCAAAAGTAATTATGACCTATAACGAACCTAGCTTTACCTCGGCCCAATTTAAATCATTTGCACAAAGGTGTGGAATTACTTTGCATTACGCAGACCCAAGACATAGTACTTCAAAGGGACCAGTTAAAAGGGCAATTGAAAGAGGAGCTTAATTTAACTAATTATTCCGAAATAGTTAGTAGAGCCGCTCAAAAATATAATCACAGCATTCATTCCACAACAAACAAAAAACCATTTGATATCCTATATAATAAAATTGATCATGATAATATTCCCATTATCTTGAAAAATACACAATCTAGAATGTTAGAAACACATAATGAGAACAGAAAAGAAAAAGATTATCATGTAGGACAAGTTGTTTATGCAAAGAAAAATGGTGAACGAAACAAACTTAAATCCAGATATAAAAAACAAGTTGCAAAGGAAAATTTGCCTAACAAAATAATAATCAACAATAGAAATAGGATTATTCATAAAGATAATATTAAATTCTAATATAAACAACAATATTTTATTATTTTTTTTCATAAAAATGTTTTTTTTACTTATTATACTCAACCTAATACTTTTAACAAGTTCTGAAATAATTGACTATACAAGTCACGAATACTTATTATTTAAGGACAATAAAGACGTATTGACGTACGATTCATACGCAAATTTATTTCACATAACTAATTTAAGTTTTTATGAAGAAATAATTAACACGGAAACCAGATCTTTGACCAAAACATCAAAAACAAACATAGAATGGGAAATTTCAATGGAATTGGAACTCTTCAAATTAACTTTATCAGAAATAATGCGAAAAAGACAAAAAAGAGGAATTAATGAAATAGGAACTTTATAGAAATGGATAGCAGGTACTCCTGATCATTATGATTTCTAAACGGTCCAGAACAAAATAGACAGCCTAATTGAAAACAACAACAAGAAATTCACAATAAATTGAAAATTATTTAATGAAGTAAAACATCTTACTGAAAGTTTAAAAAATGTAGTTTTCAACGAGGAAACAATTTTAAAAAATTTATTAGATACCATTATCTTAGCAAAACCAAAAATTTTTAATAAGAATGAAATTAAAGAAATTTACAATGATGCAAAACAATCAATATTATCTGACCTAATGGACATATCGACTTTTAAAATTTTATTAAATAATGATTTACTTGTAGTGTACATAAAATATCCCATAATTAACGGTAATGTGACCTTACAAAACAAGAGCTATTGCAAAATCCAATGGAAAATTATAATAAATAATGAAGTTGCCAATTGCAAAAACAAATATTACCTAATGACTAATTTTAAGAATGAAATGTTTAACAACTATTGTAAATTAAGTTTTGAAACTTATTGTTTTATAAAATTAGTAAACGGCGAAAAAGCCAATTGCTCTAAAATAAGAGAAATTAATAATAAAATAGATATTTTACAGGATGGTGCCATTTTAATAACAGGAACAAATATAGTAGACAACGCTCAATTAAAAGGTTCATATTTAATTTGTTCAATGACTCAATTATTAAAATAACAACACCTACATTAAAAGCGAAAAAAAATATTAAACTATATAGCTCAGCATAAATTCATAAATTATGACATTTCCGAATATATTGCTTCAAATAATTCGGATCTAACTCTTGGCAATATAAACATTATTAATCCATTTATAATAATTAATAATACCAAAATATCAGTTTCCTTTATATTTTAATTTTTATCATAATATTTTTAATATTATTACTTTATATAATATACAAAAATTTTGTAACCAAAAAACAACGGCCAGAACTAGAAATCAGTACAAACCAAGAACAAATTTTAAAAGAAGAAAATACAAACCAAGAATAAATTTTAATAGAAGAAAATACAAATCACGAAGAAACTTTTAAAGAAAATGATACACACCAAGACCAATGATTTTTTTTTCAAATCTAACAGAACTAAGAGAAATTCATAATGAATCGGGGCGATCCATTTTAGAAGGGGGAGAGTTAACCAACCCGTGAAACCGGGCCGCTTATGGAATAAATAAACAATTTTTTCAAAATTCAATTTAAACAATCTTTGATTATGCCTTTGGCCTTGGGTTCCGCTCTTGGTTTCCCTACCAAGATAAACAATCAAAACTTAAAGTAAACATAAGTTTCCACTCGAAGCCCAATCAATTGCGTTCTAAGTTCAAACTATTGGGATCCAAGCCCATACAAATTGCATCGGTCAGCATATTTGAATTTCACAATAGGATGACATGATTTCATCCTAAGCTTATATTCTAAACAAAAGGAAAAGTTCTAGAAGCTCAAAGAAAAGCTTCTAGCCGAGGTTCGTTGGATAAGATTTTAGAATTAAGCCGGCAGTCCATCTTTGATCAAGAATCAGTTCGGAAGTAAAAAATTCGAATGTGAAAAATAAAATAAAATAAATTGTACTTGTGAAATTAAATAAAAAGGTTTAACTCCAAGTTACAAAAAATAAAAAATATATTTTTTTAACAAATTTTCTAAAGATAAACTTAATGTGCATGATTTGACTAGATTGGTTAATTTGGGTGCAAAGAATTCTTGGCGAATAGCTCTTAGGGCCATAGTGTGTGGGAATTCGCTTTTGAAATTCGCAAAAATGTCAGCATCTGACACAGATTTAGCTACTTCGAGTTCCCAAAATTTCTGAAGTTGTGTTCCCATGTCTACCGTTTCTTCTTGAACAAGTGTAGAGAACGCATAAGCTGTGAAGGTGTTGGGATGGGACCACTAATTAGCCATCCAAACACCGTGAGCGGAGCTAGTATGTTGTTATCTAGAGCGGTTTTGATACCTTCTGGAAATACCCGGGGGGTAATTTCGCTACATAGTACTAGGTCAATTACTGCAGCCGTTGAGAAGTTTGGGTGTGCAAGATTTAATTAGTCTAGACATGTGGATTTGGGTTTGGTTACGGAAACGGACGGAAGCAGATTGGCTAATCGTTTGAGTACGATTGCCTCAACTGGGATGAGGCACTGATTTTCCGCGTTGGTAAGGCTAAAGTTGCATGTTTTGGGTGATGAGCTGACGAATTGTCGATGGGCTGGGATTCCTGGTGCCTAGGTGGGAAATGCATCAACGTGTGATGCTGCTTGTTGCAAGTGGTGCAACAAGTGCTTTTGCACTCGTTTGTCGAATGATTGTACGCTAGACAGTTGATGTACACTTTCGCGGTTTTTGCAAACAGATAGCGCTCTTTGGGTGGTAGATTTTTAAATTTCGGGCATTGCCGAAAGTGATGCAATGTTTGCATGAGGAATCTGCTGTGGCTGCATGTACCAAAGTGGGAATCTTGGATTGGATCTTGATCTGGTTTGGGACAAAGGTTTTGAGCGGATTAATGGCATACAGACGCTCTAGCACTTCAACACGGGATGCAAAAAATGCTGTTAATTGGGTCCATGTAGGTAACTTGGATGAGGTGCGGTAGGTGCTAGGAAGGGATCCCAGTCTGCAGTAGAAACTTGCTGCGATGAGAACACCGCAATAGAGCTCGTAATGGTAGCTTGGATTTCTGGATATCTCGGAAAGAGAACATTTTAGGATTGCTTTTACTCGGAACGACTCATCTTCACAGACCCTGTTGTTCGTTTCCTACGCCTGACATTAACGCGGATTTAAAATCTCGATCTACTTTCTCGAACAGGGTGTCTACATGAGTTATGCATTCAGCTATTGTTGTTTCTGTTTTTATTCAAAGTTTCGCACTTTGCGCAAAATTGCAGAAAACGGCTTTTGGAAAAATTGAATGATCGGTATTTCGACACATTCTTTATGAAAGTGTGAAAATGAAATAAAAATGGACTACCCGGAGGCTTACCGAGATGGTGCGTGAAATGGCTTGACCAATCTGGTTGCTTTGTTTGTAAGTGCCAAAGATAGAAACAGAGCGAAAAAAACTAAAAACTGCTTACTGCAGCAGCATTAATAAGAGTAGAACACATAAAACTCCTGTTTGCCCGGAATAAATCGGTTTTAGGCTATTAAAACCGCTTCTTAATAAATCAAAAATTTTAGTTGCAACAACAAATCATTAAAGAAACAATGCATAGCATAACACAAGAGCACAGAGACAAAACACTCAAGACATCAAAACACTCAAACGAAAAACTTTCGTCACCAACACAAATATGTCTTCAACAGCAAAGCGACTTAGAAAGGAAACTCACTCCGATATGAAGGGAGCCCGTAACTCCGACGTTCAATTGCTTCACACGATCGACCTCAGATTTTCCGAGCTTAAGAAAAGCCTTGCAGGTGAGATCCGGGATGGTGAGGCACGAATAACCGGCAGTCTGGAGGAAAAATTGAAGTTAATAGCAGCTGACTGCAACAAACATTCTCTGAGAGTCACTCAATTAAAGGGTGAGATTAGATGCCAAAGATATGCTAATAAACTTCTAATTGGGTGTATATACCGACCTAACTGCCGGATTGACTATGATCAAGAGAGTCCCACCTCGCAAACGACATGAAATCGCTGGGGGTGAAGTTTGTTAACTTCGTGTCCCCTACGCATTTTACCAAAAACCTGCAACTCGCTTTTAGATTTATTGTTTGTGTCTGATACAGACAAATTAGCTACATATGACCAACTTATTGTCCCATCCTTTTCAAAACATGACCTCATATTCTTGACTTATGCACTTGACCTACAATATCTTGACTAGGGACTTTAGAAATGTCAACTATGACCTTTTGAACTCCACCTTTTATTCGTGCAATTGGAATAACATATATTCCCTTTCCGAAGTAGAGGAACAATCTAACCTTTTACAACACAACATTGGCTATATAACTGTCTCGTGCCTTTCCGCAATATTAAAGCGTGACGAGGCGTACAATAAGTGGAGAAAGTACAGGCTTACGCGCTGTTCACGTCATTGAGAAAAAAAGTGACCCAACTTACTGATACCGCCAAGACAAATTTCTGTTCCCACTGCTCAGGCATGAAAAATAATTAAAAACCTGGTAATATGCAAAGTTAAAATATGCTAAGTTAAACCAAGACTTGAGCAAGACATAAATGTAAATGAACTTAATAAAAAATTGTTAAGCTGCATCTAAAATCACTGAAAATAAATATCTGAAGCCACGATTTGTACCTGAAACTATGTGTAATATTAGATTTAGGTTTATGTGTGTTAACCAGTGTGATGTCCTTCAGAGTATACTAAGAATTAAGAGTGACGCCACTGGGTCTGACAACATAAGCCCCAAATTTATAAAAATAATGCTGCCAAAAATCCTGCCATACATCACCTATACCTTTAATACTGTACTGACAAAATCTACTTATCCGGACTGTCGGAAAACGGCAAAAACAACTCCGATTCCAAAACCAAATAATGAGTACAGACCCATTTCCATATTACCATACCTATCAAAGGTATTTTAGAATCTCATGACTGATCAAATTAAAAAATTTATGTCCGACAATAATCAGTCTGGTTTTAGGAAAATCATAAGCTGAACCTCAGCTTTTTTAAAAACTGCAGACGACCCAAGGGAACAAATAGACGGAAACAATGTTACACTCTTAGTTTTACTGGTTAGCTTTTAAGGCCTTCGATACAGTAAACCATTATGTCCTTTGTGCAAAACGACGTAATATGTTTATGTTTTCTAAAACTTCTATCAAACTTGGGTGTTCGTACCTACAACATCGTCGTCAATCTGTTTTCTAGCGTTTCGTCTTCATATGAAAATGTTAATCATGGTGTACCCCAAGGGTCTGTGCTTGGTCCCCTATTGTTTACCTTATTTGTTAATGACCTTCCCAATGCGTTATCTGAATGTACTGTACACTTCTATGCTGATGATGTCCAAATGTATGTGAGGCGTCCTTTAAACAGAGTAAATTAATGTATTGATGTTTGTAACAGAGAACTTGCACGTGTAAATGAGTGGGCCGGCTGGACTTGGGATCAAAAATTAAGATGTTTTGCCATAAGTAAAAGAAAGGTAGTTTTTAGTAATTTGCAGCCACTGATCATAAATAACACGCCTCTTGAGTTTGTTGAATCAGCTATAAACTTAGATTTCACATTCAACAGAACTCTTACATGGAATGATCATATTATCATTATCCGTAACTAACAAGAAAGGAAGCAAACTTCGGCGTGCCGAAGTTCATATACCCTTGCAGCTATTTCAAAAACTAAATAATCTTGAAAACGTTAAAATTATGATTTACATGCGTGTATGTTTAAAAACATTGAAGCTATGATGATTTTCAGCTTAATTATTCGATAGTTCCTATGCCAGCCAGATTGTTCCTATGGGAGCTAAATGCTATAGTCGTCCGATTTTGATTAAATTTAAAACATAATTCTGAAATATTTAACCATTACTATATCTCGAAGCACTAAAATAAAAATTAAAAAACACCAAAGTTATAAATTTTTTTATTTATTTTATGATTGTTCCTATGGGAGCTATATGCTATAGTCGTCCGATTTTGATGAAATTTAAATCGTAATTCTGAAATAATTAACCATTACTATGTGTTGAAGAACTAAAAAAAAAATTAAAAAATAGAAAACTTATAATTTTTTTAAATTTATTTTTCCGATTGTTCCTATGGGAGCTATATGCTATAGTCGTCCGATCCGGCTCGTTCCGACTTATATACTACCTGCAATAGAAAGACAACTTTTGGGAAAGTTTCATGCAGATAGCTTTAAAACTGAGAGACTAGTTTGCGTAGAAACGGACGGACAGACGGACAGACGGACGGACAGACGGACAGACGGACATGGCTAGATCGACTCTCCTAGTGATGCTGATCAAGAATATATATACTTTATAAGGTCGGAGATGTCTTCTTCACTGCGTTGCAAACTTCTGACTGAAATTATAATACCCTCTGCAAGGGTATAAAAATGGCCTGCCCACCCATATACGTTTACTAATAGCTAAAACCTGCATTGTTCGAGCGCTTTTTTATGGAATATAAGTTTTTTCAAACTGTGACAGTATCAGTTTAAACAAAATTAAAGTACAGTTTAATTGCATAGCCAGGTATATATTCAACCTACCACATAGAAATCACGTATCCGAATTTTCACGATATCTCACTAAAATGAATGGATAAAGATGCGAACCTTAATTTTTCTCCAAAAAAAATATTTTCCTTTTCGTGTCTTTTCGTAACACTGCAGTTTACATCCTCTAGAAAAGCAATCAATCTTACTTGCATAAGACCTAGATCACTGACATCCGAAAGACAATTTTTAATTATTGCTATTCGATCATGGAATCAGCTCCCCATCTTAAAAATATTAGCAGTGCCACGCAATACAAATTAAAATATTTACACACCTTACCAATACTATTACGTAAATTAAAGTAAAAATAGAAGGCGACGTAAATATCATGTATTATTTAAATATTTGCAACTCTTAGTGACTAAGGCATTATCTTATAAGTTCCAAACTTGTAGCGTTAGGATGAAATTTTATAATAAAATACAAATACAAAAAAAAAATGAGAATTCCCCTGGGCTCTTATGGATATATATGGTTTGTCATTGGAATTGACTTCTTCTTACTTTTTTAAAAGGAAATGTTTATTTGAAATATTTGTTTAAATTTTTTTTTTGCGGGACTGAATTTATCCGATTTCGAAATAAATGGGTGTATTTTCAAATGTAGTTGTGAACGCTTATGTCAGCGGGACCGACTTTGTAAAATTTTAAAAAGCAATTGAGTGAAAGCGTGGGTGTCTGAGGCACTGACTTTATTAATTTTTACACTAAATGGGTGTAAGTGTATATAGATAATGTGTATAAATACATATACATATTATATAGGCAATCCTATAATAACTGGCATATGTTCTTCGTAGAAAAGAGGTACGCCTTTGTGGAGCAGTACAAACAATTGTAATTCAGTGTAAATTAATTTAATCTAGATCTATCTCTACTATTTATGTATGTTTGTAGGGGTAATGTTCCTTGTGGTGCAGTGCATATAGTTTTCTTGTAGTGCAGTGTATATATGTGGAAGACGTTTAAAAATTTTTAATTTTTTAAGGTGAGCTTTAAGTGCACTTTACATAGTTTTTATTTATTTATCTCGTAACTGCTAAAATTCACTTTTTTGTTGCTAATTTTTGTATTTTTTTTGCTCTTGCACTTGTGTGTATGCACGTTTTTGCTAAAATTGTTTTTACTGTATGTGAAGTTGTATTTTTTGCACTTGCACTTGTCTCTGCACGTGGTTGCTAAAATTGTGGACTGTATGTGAGAGTGATTTTTAGCACTTTTACTTGTGTGTGTCTACAAGTGGTTGCTAATTTTTATTTTTCTTTAACTATTATTATTTTGGGGAAAAAAGGTATTGCAACTTAACGTGGCTTTGTGTAGCCGCGAAAATTTTACCTTGTCCGATAAATCGCTGCTCCTTTTAACTCCTCGATGGACCGTGAATAAGTTGGCCGATGGCTATCCGAGATTTTTTCGTCTATGTGAACACGGTTCGGATTTAATTTGAAAAAGTTTGGGGCTGTATTTATAGGCCTAATTTTATACATGTTATCCTTTTATTTGAAACTATGGAATTATAGTTTTTACAAATACTTGTTTCGCACTTAAGATTTGAATGGAGTGGAATTACAAATGCTTGTTCTTCACATACAATGAAATGGAATGATTACAATGAAAAAATGGAATTAATATTTACAAAATGCTGTAATATGTAAATAATACCGAGAAATCCGCTCCGCCGGCAAATCGCCCGCCTCAATGCCGCCTGCCGAGCGTTGCTCTTCCAACTTTTAGCGGAAAACACTCCAAATTTAAAAATTTTATAAGCCTTTTCGAAACTTTCGTTGACGAAGATGACACTTTACACGATATTGAAAAATTCAATTATTTCATTTCGTGTTTAGCTGGAGACGCTTTAGGAACAGTAAGGGCCTTTCAAGTCACTGCGGAAAATTATCCCAAAGCCCTTGCTAGCCTGAAGCGGGTGTACGATAATGATTGTCTTATTTTTTTTGACAACATATCGACACTTTTTAATTTGCAAAAAATTTCCCAGCCTTCAGCTACAGCCTTGAGAACCCTCATCGACACGGTCACAGCCTTCTATGACTCCTTGCTGTCTATTGGGGATGATAGACGCATTACTAATGCCATTTTAATACATCTGGTAATGAGCAAGGTCGATGCAGGAACTAAAAGAAAATGGGAAGAACAGTTAGATTATACTTCGCTTCCACTTTGGAGCGAATGTGAGGCGGCCCTCAACAGGCGATACCAACACATGGTAGCAGAAGAGGCTTTCAAGCCCAAAACTGTTCAGCAGACCCAACCTAACCTTAAGAAGAATTGAAATAGGAGTTTCTCGTTTGTCGCTGCCAGAAACGACTCTGTTCAATGCGTGTATTGCAACTCAGCTGAACATCAGATTGGAAACTGCGCTTCCTTCGCAGCCCTAACAGTTCAGCAAAGATTCGATTTCGCTAAAAGAGCACCCTTATGCATTACCTGCTTAAGAAAGGGTCACACGGTCAAAAAATGCAAATCGAACAGGTGCAGAGACCACACTCTTGCAGGAGAATCCATCCACTTCGCATATTATGCATGCGACTGCATCGGGCCGAGTAATTTTTGCAACTGCTGTTGTGAGCGTTCAAAACCAAAACGGGCGAGTTTGTATTAGCTCGAGCGTTGCTCGACTGTGGTTCACAAATAAACTTTGTGACCGATGAGCTCGCTCAGAGGCTCAAAATTACAAGAGAGGACGTGTGCATGAGCTTGCGAGGATGGTAAAACTAATGCCCAAGCCACAAAAACAATACACACGATTGTAAAGTCGAGAGTACGGAACAGGTTTCAATTGTCGTCCGATTTTTGGATCCTGAAAAATATTTCCGGTTATCATCCGGATCATCGGTAAACACCAGCGGGTGGAGGGTGCATGAAAATATTCGGTTGGCAGATCCCTTTTTCTTCAAGCCCCAAAAAATAGATATGCTTATCGGCGCTGATACGTTCTTGAACTTTTATCTATTGGACAGATAAAGCAGGGGCCCGAATTCCCCATCTTACAAAAGACAGTTCTCGGCTGGATAGTGTCAGGGAGATGTGCCTCTGAAAATGGTATATCTCAGCTGCCAGGAGGAAGCGTTGGAGTCGATTGACACAACCATGCAGAAATTTTTGTCTGTGGAGGACTTGCCGCCCAAGGCTAAAGTCCATACTTCTGAGCAACAACTCTGTTAACAACACTTTGAGAAAAATAATCAAAGATTGTCGTCCGGTAGATTTTCGGTTCGTTTGCCGTTCAAATCTGACCCAAATACTCTTGGTTCGTCATACGAAGTTGCGAAACGTAGATTTTTGTCGGTATAAAGGAAATTGTCAAAGGACATCTTGATGGTGCGCCCAACTATCCAAGAGGAGCTGCACTC
The DNA here is from genome assembly GCF_025200985.1 of Drosophila gunungcola. NCBI lineage: Eukaryota > Metazoa > Arthropoda > Insecta > Diptera > Drosophilidae > Drosophila > Drosophila gunungcola. Next base: position 3,575,468 of record NW_026453163.1, read on the forward strand.
GACTCTGCTTCGGTTTAGATTGCTTAAGTTTGCCTTGCGGCCGACGTCAAAAAGATGTATAGCCAAGTGATGGTGGATAAAGCTAATCAAAACTTCCAGCTCATGGTATAGTCCCTGAAAATCTTTAAGTTGAACACCGTTACATATGGCACTTCGCCAGCACCTTTTTTGGCGATTCGGTGTTTAATGCGGCTAGGAGAGATGGCGCAAGCAACTCATCCAAAAGCCGCAAAAGTTATTCAGAATGATTTTTATTATGACGATTTGTTGACTTTCGCCGGATGCGTTTAGGACCTGCAAAGCCTTCGAGACGAAGTTTCTCAGGTCTTGCAAGAGGCAGGCTTTGAATTGGAAAAGTTGTTTTCAAACTGCCCAGAGTTATCCGCATCCGATAACGCTGTAATGCCACTTATGGCAGACTCAGACGTAACTAAGACCCTTGGCGTGGTTTGGTTACCGGTTAAAGATTAGTTTCAATTTCGGTTGAATGACTCTTTCATGGATCGACGCGCGACAAAGCGAAATATATTGTCGGTGACTGCTCGACTTTTCGACCCACTTGGCCTCTTGTGGCATTTGGTCACAAAGGCAAAGATGTTGTTGCAGGAACTGTGGCTTCGAAAAATTAGATTGGAACGAGTGGCTACCGATGCAGTTGCTTACATCGTGGGAGACGTTTAAAGCGACGCTTCTGCAGCTGCCTAAAATTAAGGTATCGCGATTCGTCAACACAGATCCACAAGTCCCGATTCAAATACATGGTTTCGCTGACGCTTCCATGCGAGCGTATGGAGCGTGCATCTACCTTTGGACTCAAACTGCTGGAGGTTTGAAGGTGCCTTAATTGACCGCCAAATCGAAAGTAGCTCCCCTCAAGACGAAAACTTTGCCTCGCCTTGAGCTGTGTGCAGCTTACCTTTTAGCAGATCTCTATAATAATGTCAGGCCATTACTAAATTGTCCCATTGAGAATGTTTTCCTGTGGACAGACTCCGAGATTACTTTACACTGGATTCAAACCCATCCCGACAACGGTTTTTGTTTCGAACCGGGTTGCAGAAATTCAGGAGTGGTCGGAGAAAGCAATTTGGAGACACGTTCCCACGAAACTCAACCCAGCAGACATAGTGTCCCAGGATGTGACGTAGAGGAGCTTAAAACGTCTATTTGGTTCTATGGGCCTTCGTTCTTGCTAGACTCAGAAAATAATTGGCCTTTAAATAAACATTTCGAACTGCCGGCTGATTTAATGTCGATGGAGCTACGCAAATCGGCAATAGCTCTCGTAGTCAGAGCAGAGCCAAATTATGTGCTTCAGAAAATAGAGTGCTTTTCGTCGCACCTGAAGCTTCGTGTGGGGTTTTCGTTTTATTCAAAGGTGCAGAAAGGTGTCGAAGCCCTTTAAAAAAAGTATTTCGCCAAGAGAACTGGATTTCGCTTTTGATAAAATTGTCGAAGTTATCCAATTTCATGAATTCAGGGACGACATAAGTAAAATTCGGAAAAATAAACCGGTAGCAACGAATATTCAAAAGTTAAACCCATTTCTTCAGGAAAATAAATTAGATTGGTGCTCCTCGACATTGCTACGAGTTGGGGGTCGGTTATTGAATGCTCCTATCCCGTACGAAGCCAAATTCCCGTTGTTGCTGTCTGAAAGCTCACAGTTCGTCAGATCCTATGTGCCATACCTGCACGTTACGAACTGTCACGCTGGCCCACGAGCTCTCGTAAGTCGTCTGCGCGAGAAAATCTGGCTAGTTAATGCTCAAGAAGTCTGCCGACGATCAGTTCGGCAACTCTTGACGCAAATTATGGGAAACTTGCCAAAAAATTATAAATTTTTCTTTTTATCTTTTGTTTGTATTATATACCTTTTTTTGTTAGTGTTTGCGCACTTGGCGCTTGTATTTGAAATCTCTAGTTGTAGGGCGAGAGCGGGAGCTAATAAAGCTTGCGTCCGTTCGCTCTTGCTAATTCGCCCCGTCTTTCGCCACCGTAGCATAAGTTAGGTTCTAAGAGAAATTATTGAAATATTAAAGTTAGTGATCAATCGAACGTCATCGTAGCCACTCCTTTTCGTCGTCGCTTTCGAAATAGTTTGTTCACAAGTTTCGCAAATTAAAATCGTCTCGAACTACTGCAGTCACAAGGTTCGCGTTATTAATACAAAACAGTATTAAACTTTCATGGTGACCCCGACGTGATAGCAGTAGAGTTCGCGAGTTGTTTTAATTTTTTTCGGTGAAAAACTAAAAAATTACCAACAAAAAGACAAAAACAATTTATTCGTGTCGGTTTGGCCAAAAAAAAAAATTAAATTCGCCAATATTTCGTCGCTGGAAATTTTCTGCTGTTCCTTGAGTTGCCCCAGACATTTCTGCAAATTTAATTGCTTAATTTGCTGCTGCCGCCAAATGGAAGTAAAAAAGGAAGATGCAATAATCAAGTCGGCCATCCAGGTATAGGGTGCCAAAAGTTGAAAGTTAATCTGTGGCGTTTTGTCAATTGTGTTTTGGCCCATCTTTCAACTTTTTGCATTCGTGTAAAAATCGGTAGATAGTGAGCATTCTAACTAAGAAATAAAAATTTGCATGTACTAACAACCAAAATTCTACAATAGACATAATATATTTCGAATTATATGTGAATCGGTTTGGCCCATAAACAAGCAAATAAAATACTCGTCGTCGACCCAATTAGTGCAAACTTAATTCCACCAAATTTCGTCGTAGTGAGCACCAATTTAGGGTATAAATAAAACTGCTGGAAAAAAGTGCAAATGGTGAAAAGTGTAGTTCTCAAAAAATAAGCGGCAAAAACTTTAGCCGCAGTTTGTCTGAACATTTTCCTGCGCTTTTCATAATTTTCCCGCGCTTTCACAATTTTCCCGCGCTTTTAATAATTTTTGCGCGCCTTTCTTTATCAGGCTTATATATTCATTGCCATTATTTATCGGTCAGTGTATCATTCTCCGTTAGCATTTGCCTAGGAAGAGCCGCTAGCCGCGTACATACACACGCACACCGACACTATTTCGAGTTATCTTTGGTCGTTTTCGTTCTCGATTGCTGCAGTAGTGCAATTTTCGGCCTGCTTAAACGTTTGTTCGTGTTTTCGGTACGCTTGAGCTTGAGCGGTAGCTCTCCTACAGTGCGTGCGTGCGGCATATTTCTGACGCAGAGTTTATATAAAAAATATAAAAATCCTATTTAAATATTTTTTGCTGTAATTCTCTCGGCACTTAGCTCCCCTACGCTGTGTTCGATGGTATATTACTTGCTTTTTTTTTATTGGATTATTCAATAAAAAAATTAATATTAATAAAAATAAAATTTAACACCTCTTCGATACCAACAAAAATAAATACAAATAAACGCAATGGCAACCAAGGATATCGAAGAGCTTAAACACCAACGAGATGTTTGTCTGAAAAAAGAAGCTAAATTATCTGTGAATCCCGTTGAGATTGAGTGTCGATTAGAGATTCTAAATACGCACATTGAAAATGCTTTACTTTTGCAAAACCAAATAGAAGTGAAAGATACAAAAGATGTATACCGCGAAGAGTTGGAGGAGAAGGCCGTATTCACAAAGTCATTACTGATTTCGATTTTAAATAAATGCAAACAAAATAATATCGAAAAATGCGCTTCGCCAGCAAATCGGCCGCCTCAATGCCGCCTGCCAAGCGTTGCTTTTCCAACTTTTGGCAGAAAAAACTCCGAATTTAAAAATTTTATAAGCCTTTTCGAAACTTTCGTTGACAAAGATGACACTTTACACGATATTGAAAAATTCATTCATTTAATTTCGATTTTTAGCTGGAGACGCTTACGGAACAGTTAGGGCCTATCGAGTCACTGCGAAAAATTATCCCAAAGCCTTGCTAGCCTGAGCGGGTGTACGATAATGATTGTCTTATTTTTTTGACAACATAAGCTCGAGCGTTGCTCGACTCTGGTTCACAAATAAATTTTTAGACCGATGCTCAAAATTACAAAAGAGGACGTGTGGAGAACTAATGACTAAGCCACAAAAAAATACACACGGTTGTGAAGTCGCGAGTAGGGAACAGCCAGATGTCGTCCGATTTTTGGCTTATGAAAAATATTTCTGGTTATCATCCGGATCAAGCGGTGAACACCAGCGGGTGGATGGTGCCTGAAAATATTCAGTTGGCAGATCCATTCTTTTTCAAGCCCCAAAAAATAGATATGCTTATCGGCGCTGATACGTTCTTGAACTTTTATCTATTGGCCAGATAAAGCAGGGGCCCAAATTCCCCATCTTACAAAAGACAGTTCTCGGCTGCTGGATAGTGTCAGGGAAATGTGCTTCTGAAAATAATGTAAAGGCTAAAAAATTGGAACATCTTAGCTGCCAGGAAGAAGCGTTGAAGTCAATTGATACATCCCTGCAGAAATTTTGGTCTGTGGTGAACTTGCCGCCCAAGGCTAGGGTCTGAGCAACAACTCTGTTAACAACACTTTGAGAAAAATACTCAAAGATAGATTTTCTGTTCGTTTGCCGTTCAAATCTGACCCAAATACTATTGGTTCATCATACGAATTTTCGAAACGTAGATGTTTGTCGCTAGAAAGGAAATTGTCAAAAGACCCTTCGATGAAGAAGATGTATCTTGAATTCATGGTGGAATATGTTTCAGTAAGCGGAGGACAACCAATGACAAAATTCCGAATACTCCGCACTATTTCATTCCGCACCAATGCCTTCTACGGCCACAAAGTACTTCAACTAAGTTGAGAGTAGTTTTCGATGCATCGTGCCGTACTTCCACGCAGGTTGCGTTGAATGACATCTTGACATCTTGAATGACATACTATCCAAGAGGGGCTGCACTCGACCCTGCTTTGGTTTAGAATGAATAAGTTTGGCCTTGCGGCCGACGTAAAAAAGATGTATCGCCAAGTGATGGTGGACGAAGCTGACCAAAACTTTGAGCTCCCTGAAAATCTTTAAGTTGAACAAAGATACATATGGAACTTCGCCAGCACCCTTTTTGGCGATTCGGTGTTTAATGCGGCTGGGGGAGATGGCGCAAGCAACTCATCCAAAAGCCGTAGAGGCTATGCAGAATGCTTTTTATGTTGACTGGACCTGCAAAGTCTTTGAGACGAAGTTTCTCAGGTCTTGCAAGAGGCAAGATTTGAATTGGCAAAGTGGTATTCAAACTGCCCAGAGTTATCCGCATCTGATAGCGCTGTAATGCCACTTATGGCAGACTCAGACGAAACTAACCCCCTTGGCGTGGTTTGGTTACCGGTTACAGATTACTTTAAATTTCGGTTGGATGACTCTTTCCTGGATCTTCGCGCGAAAAAGCGAAATATTTTTTCGGAGACTGCTCGACTTTTCGACCTACTTGGCCCCTTGTGTCGCATGAGACGTTTTAAGTGACGCTTCTGCAGTTGCCGAAAATTAAGGTATCGCGATTCGTCCAAACAGATCCACAAGTCCGGATTGAAATACATGGTTTCGCTGACGCTTCCATTTGAGCGTATGGAGCGTGCATCTACGTTTATACTCAAACTGCTGAAGGTTTGAAATGTCTTTATTGACCGCCAAATCGAAAGTAGCTCCCCTCAAGACGAAAACTTTGCCTCGCCTTGAGCTGTGTGCAGCTCACTTTAGAGCAGATCTTTACAATCGTGTCGTCGTTGTCGGTTTTTGTTTCGAACCGTGGTGCAGAAATTCGGGAGTGGCCGTAGAAAGCATTTTGGAGACACGTTCCCACGAAAGTCAACCCAGCAGACATAGTGTCCCGAGGATGTGACGTACAGGAGCTTACAATGTCTATTTGGTACGGTGGGCCTAGACACTTCAAACTGCCAGCTGATGTAGTGTCGTCGAAACTACGCAAATCGGAACTAGCTCTCGTAGTCAGCTATGGTCCCTGCAGTACATCTCCAGCCTCCAGCAGCGGTCCAAGTGGCACCAGGGGGGGGGGGGGCAAACATCGTCGTGGAAGCTCTCGTCGTCGTCGCCGAAGGCAACGTTTCGGCCCAGCAGTTGAGGATAGGCCGTGTGGTAGCGGTGCCGGGGCCGATAGCAAGGTTCGCGTAGCGAACGTCAGGACGCAGGAGGGGGAGTATCGGAGAGCAGTCCACCGACTGGCCCTGTTGCCCCTTCTGAACTGAAGTATTGTGAATTGAAGTTACTAGTTGTAGAGCGGAAGCCAATAAAGCTTTCGTTCGTCCGCTCTTGCGGACATGTTGGAACATTTAAGTGATCATTTGAACTCCATCGAAACCACTCCCTTTCGTCGTCGCAATTTTGGTAACATTTACACAAGTTATTTTCGCAACTTATCCTACTGCAGTCACACAAGTTTCGCGTTTCGTTTCTTAATACAAACATGTATTAAATTTTCATTGGTATATCCATATCCATGCAATTGTATAAGTCTGTCCAGTTTGTCCTACCTCCCCTACGAGAAACGCGATAAAAATGTCGGAGCTGGAAATCTCCGGTTTCAGCCAAGTTTCTTTGAAGACTATAATATATTAAGGGCCGAGGAATAAGCGAACAGCCTAGGTAACTTCATATTAAGTCCCCTTACATTTTGAAAGGCCTTCAGTGAGTTGTATTAATACTCTAAAAAGATTTTTAAAACCGTGACAAGTCTTCCTCATAAAGCCAATTATCTTAAGTTCCATTACCCTGCAGGACTCTTTTGACCAATTGAGCCTAGACCGCAGGTCAATGTAATTTCTAGCTCTGGCAACAAATCCTGCACATTTTGCATGTATGATTGTATCGCAGATACAATGTAGATGGAAGCTGGCAAACTTTTTTGAAACAGGTAACAGACTGTGAGGAGTTGAATACTCCCCACAAATAAAAAGCAAGCAGTGCAAGTAATCACGCAGGCAGGGGCCTACCGGTCACCAGATACGCGGCGAAATCGACCGTAGGAGCGGTATTGCGGAGAGAGAGTGCGGTACCGTATGCGTAGAGAGGAACAGGAAAAGTCCGAGAGAGCTGGCAACCGGAGAGAGTAGTTTTCGATGCATCGCGGCGTACTTCCACGCAGGTAGCGTTAAATGACATCTTGATGGTAGGCCCAACTATCCAAGAGGAGCTGTTCTCGACTCTGCTTCGATTTAAAATGCATAAGTATAACCTTGCGGCTGACGTCAAAAAGATGCATCGTAAGTGATAGTGGACGAAGCTGACCGAAACTCTGAGCTCATAGTATGGAGAGGAGCTCCTTCCGAGTCGCTTAAAATCATTAAGTTGAACACAGTTTGGCGTGGTTTGGTTACCGGTTAAAGATTACTTTAAATTTCGGTTAGATGACTTTTTCCTGAGTCCTTTTCTTTCTTCGACTTTTCGACCTACTTGGCCCCTTGTGTAGTGGGAGACGTTTTAAGCGACGCTTCTGCGGCTGCCGTCGACACAGATCCATAAATCTCGATTCAAATACATGGTTTCGCTGACTCTTCCATTCGAGCGTATGGAGAGTGCATCTACGTTCGTACTTAAACTGCTGAAGGTTTGAAATGTCTTTATTGACCGCCAAATCGAAAGTAGCTCCCCTCAAGACGAAAACTTTGTCTCGCCTTGAGCTGTGTGCAGCTCACTTTTTAGCAGATCTTTTCAAAGCGTGTCAGGCCATTGCTAAATTGTCCCATTGAGAATGTTTTCCTGTGGACAGACTCCGAGATCACTTCACACTGGCTCAAAACCCATCCCTCGTTGTTGTCGGTTTTTGTTTCGAACCGGGTTGCAGAAATTCGGGAGTGGTCGGAGTACCCAGCAGACATAGTGTCCCGAGCATGTGACTTACAGGAGCTTACAACGTCCATATGGTTCGAAGGCCTAGACACTTCAAAATGCCAGCTGATGTAGTGTCGTCGGAGCTACGCAAATCGGAACTAGCTCTCGAAGTCAGCCCAGAGCCAAATAATATGCTTCAGAAAATTGAGTCCTTTTCGTCGCACCTAAAGCTTCTGATAGTGCACGTGTGGGTTTTCCGGTTTTTTTTTAAGATGCAGAAAGGGGTCGAAGCACTTTGAAAAAAGTATTTCGCCAAAAGAACTGCATTTTGCTTGTTGAAGTTATCAAATTTCACAAATTCAGGGTCGACACAAGTTAAATTCGGAAAAATAAACCGCTAGCAACGAATATTTCCCGTACGAAGCCAAATTCCCGTTGTTGCTCTCTAAAAGCTCACAGTTCGTCAGATCCTATGTGTCATATCTGCACGTTGCGAACTGTTACGCTGGCCCGTAAGTTGTCTGCGCGAGAAAAATATGGCTAGTTAATGCTCAAGAAGTCTTTCGACGAACAGTTGGGTCGTGCATGCGCTGCTTTTGCTGCAAGCCGCAACTCTTGACGCAGATATACTTCGAGCTCTCCGCCCGTTCAATATCGGTGGCGTTGATTTTTGTGGTCCCTTCAGCACAACGTATCGTATCCGTAGTAAGCCACCGTACAAATCGTACGTGGCCTTGTTCGTCTATTTTGCGTCCAAAGCGGTTCACTTAGAAATTTGACCTAACCACTGATGCGTTCTTGTTGGCATTTCAAAGGTTCGTGAGTCGTCGCGGGATTCCGGAGAAGGTGTGGTGTGACAACGACACCAACTTCGTCGGCGCAGTTTGGCACATGAGGGAGTTCCGAGTCCGTCTGGTGGAGAAGGGGGCGTTATCGAAATATTCGCATCAAAAAATAGAATGCGAGTTTGTGTCCATACCGCCCAGAGCACCGCACTGCGGCGGACTATGGGAGGCAGGTGTGATGTCTGCAAAGCACCTTTACCTTCGGACGGTAGACCAAGACCTCTTGACCGCGGAGGAGCTCGGAACTCTCCTCACCAGCGTGGAGGCCGTGCTCAATTCCAGGCCCCTCGGACCTCTAAGCAGCGACCCGAACGACGGCGAAGCCCTGACCCCCGGTCATCTGCTTATCGGCGGACCTTTTCTGGCCCCACCATCAGCGGCGCTCCCGGACCAGATCAGCCTGACCTGCTTGCGACTATGGTGAGGTGTCTCGTATCTTCGGCACAGGTTTTGGTAGCGATGGTCCCGGGAGTACATCTCCAGCCTCCAGCAGCGGTCCAAGTGGCACCAGGGGGAGCCTAACATCGTTGTGGGAGACGAGCGCTTGTCGTCGCCGAAGGCAACCTTTCGCCCCAGCAGTGGAGGATAGGCCGTGTGGTATCGGTGCACGCCGGGGCCGATAGCAAGGTTCGCGTGGCGGACGTCAGGACGCAGGAGGGGGAGTGTCGGCGAGCAGTCCACCGACTGGTCCTGTTGCCTGTTCTGAACTGAAGGAATTTGAATTGAAGTTATTAGTTGTAAAGCGAGAGCGGGAGCCAATTAAGCTTTAACCATTCCTTTTCGTCGTCGCAATTTTGGAAACATTTACACAAGTTATTTTTGCAACTTATCCGACTGCAGTCACACAAGTTTCGCGATTCGTTTCTTAATACAAACTTGTATTAACTTTTCATTGGTAATTTTCATATCCATGCAATTGTATAAGTTTTTCCAGTTGTATTCGGAAATCAAGTAGTTTAGCTTATTAAAGTCGTATTTCGTTTTAGTTTCACAAACTAAATAAGAATAGGTATTAGGGCAGGGCAGGGAAATTTCTTTGTGGGATGATATCGGTCCTCTGGGACAAATGGAGGCTCAATTCTAGATACAACGACCTCAGACGGATTCGAAACAAATACACGATCTAATTACCTTTTAAATTGTTCAACTGTAATTTTTGAAGATGGGTAATTTTCTAACTCTAACCTCTAACTCTGGCAACAAATCCTGCGCATCTTGCATATATGATAGTATCGCAGAGCCAGCAGAAGATAAATATATCTTTACATGTAGGTGAAAGCTAGCAACCTTTCTTGGAACAGGTAACAGACTGTGAGGAGTTGAATAACACCCGACAAATAAAAAGCAAGCTGTATATATATATTGGGCTTTATTATTCCGTCTGTTTAGATCGCGAGTCATTTCTTGAATGTCGCTTGACTTAAAAATAAAATTGGCTTACAATTCACATAGCTGCACGAGCAGCGCCGCGGCCAACCCTTATGGATCTAAATATGTGCATATATGCAAGTTAAGAACCAACTCCCAGCTTAGGCTGAGCAGGCCAGTTCTTATTCCTGTATTAATAGTAATCATTTATCATTTTTATCATTCTCTAGTATTAATCACTTTTATTATTATTATTATTATTATTATTATTATTATTATTATTATTATTATTATTATTATTATTATTATTATTATTATTATTATTATTATTATTATTATTATTATTATTATTATTATTATTATTATTATTATTATAATTATTACACTTTTCCCTCATGCATGGTCCACCTTATTGGCCCTAGAGCTGAGCCAGCACATTGTGCCATTCCTAGCCGTGGCTCCTTTTTATTGGCTGACAGCGATCGTATGACTTCTGCAAAATGTGCAAGGTCAGCGGTCTGCCACGGGCATCCGGCTATGCATGAGCTTTTGTTCAATCTTAAGTTTAGTTTTAATTTCGATTTGAAATAAAGAGCAATAGCTCGGTCATAAAACTCCGGCCTTAGCCGTTAAATTGATTCTGATTATTGAATTGGGTTATCGTGCCATAAGGGCCGTGACAACGGAGATAAGTATCTCCCACCATACCCGACTCCCCAGTGGCTGCCAACTTTGGTGGTCACCAATATTCAACCAGCGGCAGTATCCTACTGCCAGCCCCCACGGATATAATATCTACCGGCTCTACCCCTGCCACGGAGGAGCCGCCAGCGGCACGGACATTTAAATAATTGACGCCCAACGGATTAATATTATTACTAATATTCGAATCCCATCCCTGAAGTTGTACATTACGTAAGTAGCCAGACTAGATTGCACACATGCGGACAAAACGTCCTTGAGAGTGATACGGCAAAATTTAGAAATGGTCCAACAAGGAGATTCCGACCTTATGACATATTATGACGAGGTGGAGAGGAGACTCACCCTCGTCACCAACAAGATAGTCATGTCTCATAATATGGACACGGCAACGATACTGAACAAGGAGGTTAGGGACGACGCCCTACATCCCTTCATTGCAGGGTTAAAAAGACCTCTCAAATCACTCGTGCTGCCAGCACAACCTAAGGACCTTCTGTCCGCACTAGCTTTAGCGCGGGAAGCTGAGAACAGCATTGAAAGAAGTGCGTTCGCGGCATCCTATGCGAAGGCCATAGAAGACAAGTCCCCTTTTTATGGGGGCAATGGACGCAATAATAAGGGTCAGGGAAGGCAGTGGAGAGGTGAGGATAAAAATCCGCACTTCATCCCTAAACAAAACCAAAGTAAGTCTCATGAGGACAATCCCTGGCCAAAGCGCAGGTATCCTGAACCCTTAGACCAGAATAAAGTTCAGCCCATGGAGGTAGACCCTTCAACGGCTAAATTCAGACAAGAAACAAGCTGGGGAAAGCCTCAAAGTAACAACAATTACAAAAGGCAGAACTCGTCCCAGCGTCAATCGGACCAAAGACGCCAATCCCAACAGGAGGTAACAGATTATACCGCCACAGCTGAGGCTGAGGTTACCACCATTAAGGAAGATAGCGACTCCGCCGAGCTTAACGACCTCCTCCATTTTTTAGGCAGCGTTCCCGACTGCCGTTCGTCGAGCGACAGTTGGCTGGCAAATCAATAAAAATTCTCATCGACACCGGGGCGGCAAAAAATTACGTGAAGCCCGTAAAGGAGCTAAGAAACGTAATGCCGGTCGAAACCCCCTTCACTGTGAGCTCTAGTCACAGCTCCAGTGATGTCAAAAACAAGTGCAAAATGCGCATTTTTGGACTAGACGTCCCATTTTTCCTCTTGGATACATTGAGCACGTTCGATGCTATAATAGGCTTCGCTTCGCTAACGCGAGCAGGAGTAGCATTGGACCTAGGCAACAGCGTAATAAAATACGTAAACGTCACCGAAAAGCTCAAATTTTTTGACTGTCAAAATGTCAACTTCACAAAAATCGATGACATAGTGGTGCCAAGTTCGGCTAATGCCGAATTCAAAAAAATTATTCTGAAAAGAATTAAGGTGTTTTCGACCTCTAACGGACGCTCACCTTCAACACATCGGTCATCGCTACTATTCGAACTACGAGTGACGAACCTGTCTACTCCAAGTTATACCCCTATCCTATGGGGGCAGCAGACTTTGTAAACAATGAAATCAAAGAGCTGCTGCAAAATGGCATAATCAGGCCGTCCAGATCCCCATACAACAGCCCTGCCTGGGTGGTTGACAAAAAAGGGACTGATGATAATGGCAGTAAGAAGAAGCGATTAGTAATCGACTTCAGGAAGCTGAACGAGCGAACAGTCGCCGATCGCTATCCCATGCCTAGCATACCCATGATTCTAGTGAGCTTGGGAAAATCCAAATTCTTTACCACCCTAGACCTGAAGTCAGGGTACCACCAAATATACCTGGCTGAAAAGGACCGAGAGAAGACCTCGTTCTCAGTTAATGGTGGGAAGTACGAATTCTGCCGACTACCCTTCGGCGTAAAAAACGCACGGAGTAATTTCCAAAGAGCTATCGACGATGTGCTGCGGGAAGAAATCGGCAAAATATGCTACGTCTACGTTGACGATGTTATCATCTTCTCCGAAAATGAAACGGAACATGTCAAGCATATTGACACGGTGCTTAAGCGCCTACTCGATGCCAACATGAGGGTGGCACGAGAAAAAACCAAGTTTTTTAAAGAGAGCGTTGAGTTCCTAGGGTTCACCAGAGGAGGAACAAAAACAGACCCAGAAAAGGTTAGAGCAATAAAAGAGTTCCCAGAACCAAAAAATCTTTTTAGCCTCAGGTCCTTCCTAGGCCTGGCGAGCTATTACAGAAGCTTTGTAAAAAACTAGACCCCTAACCGCCATCCTCAAAGGGGAAAACGGGACGGTCAGCAAGAATATGTCGAAAAAAGTAGCTGTCAGGTTTAATGAAACCCAGCGAAATGCATTCGACCACCTTCGTAAAATTTTGGCATCCGACGATGTCATATTGACATACCCTGATTTTAAATCACCGTTTGACTTAACCACTGACCTATTACCATGATTTCACGTACGCTAAAAGACTGCGAGCTGAACTACGCCACCAAAGAAAAAGAATTATTGGCGATAGTCTGGGCAATAGGCAAACTCCAAAATTACCTGTACGGTAACAATGAGGTACGGATTTCATAGTCTTCGGAAATAGAACTCGCCATATCATCAATTTTAATAACAAGGACTTGCTTGTTGATTCCGTTAAAAAGATCATCAACTCCAACGTTGTGAACGCGATTCACTGCGATTTCCCTACCCTGGCTCGCATCCAACATGCCTTGAGGCAGGAATTTCCTGCGACAAAGTTCTGGCATTGTAAAACCTTTGTCAGTGACATAACCAACGCTAATGAACAATTGGAAATCACTAACACCGAGCACAATCGCGCCCATAGGGCTGCCCAGGAGAGCGCAAAACAAATTCTCCGGGATTATTACTTCCCGAACATGTCAAAATTAGCTAGCGAAGTGGTCGCAAATTGCAAGGTCTGCAATAAAGCGAAATTCGACCGCCATCCCACGAAACTGGAATTGGGAACTACGCCCATCCCATCACACGTTGGGGAAATGTTGCATATTGACATTTTTTCGACCGACAAAAAAATTTTCCCAACTTGTATTGATAAATTTTCCAAATTCGCTATCGTACAGCCCTTGATTTTTAGGGCAATAATAGATGTACGATATCCTATTCTTCAATTAGTAAATTTTTATTCTAACGCCAAGACCATACACTGCGACAATGAGGCCTTCTTTAATTCGGAGACAATCACATCATTGCTGAAAAACCAATACATCATCGACGTTGTCAATGCGCCACCGCCACCCACAGTAGCTCCAATGGCCAAGTTGAGAGATTTGACAGTACCCTGGCGGAAATTGCCAGATGCCTCAAAATTGATAAAAACAAAATTGAGGATACTGTGGAACTAATATTGAGGTCTACTATAGAATACAACAGGTCGCTACATTCGGTCACAGAGTCTAAGCCGGTAGAGGTCATTCAAGCCAGCAGCGATGAGATGAAGCTGGCAATTAAAACCAAGATTGACAAAGCACAGCAATCCAACCTAGACAGGGTTAATCCTTCTAGGCAAAACAGAGTCTTTGAAGTCGGTGAAAGAGTACACCTTCGCAACAACAAAAGATTAGGGAATAAATTGACACCGCTTTATTCAGAAGAGCGTGTAGAAGCAGATCAGGGAATAAATGTTCTCATTAAGGGGAGGGTGGTCCATAAGGACAACATTAGGTAGTCACTCCACTCGCCACATTCGCCCTTATATTAAAACCCAATCTTTGCTAAATTCATACTGCTGTCCACCGCGAGCGCGTGAATCACTGATTTCTCGCACGCTAAATACATTCCGGTGCTAGATGGCAATGTCTTAATATGGGAACAGTACGGCCTGGTCAAGCACTCGACAAATCTGTCCGAGTTTGCCAGCATAATCGACTCCACAGTCGGAATGCTGGAACAGTTCCCACAGTCCCATATGAGGAAGCTGCTGGAAGTGGACATTGAGCAAGCGCAAAACCTATTTGAGGAACTTAAGATACACCATAGAATGGCCAGGAGCCTTGAAATTTTTGGCTCAGTCCTTAAGGTCGTGGCGGGTACACCCGACGCGGACAATTTTAGTAGAATCAACACCAATCAAGCTTCACTTATCGAGGCTAATAATAGACAGGTTATAATTAACACAGAGACACAGAAACACATCAACCTACTCACAGACACAGTAAACAAGATCCTCAGGAAGAAGAAGGACGGGCTAGTTGACTCAGGCCATTTGTATGAAACACTCCTCGCCAGGAATAGAATGTTAATATCAGAAATCAAAAATTGTATGATCACCATCACTCTTGCTAAAAATAATATCATCAATCCTACTATTTTTAATCACAATGACTTAAAGGCTATTTTTGACGAGGCTATGGATGTATCGAGGATTAAAATTCTTCAAAATTATGTTCTTGTCCACGTTATAGTGCAGTATCTTAGAGTTAAGCGTATTTGTAAAAAAGTCCTGCTCTTCCCTGTCGCGCACTACCACACGATGGTACAAATAGAAGATAACATCGTGGCGGAGTGTAGTGACGGAATCCTGGCATTCTCCGATTGCACTTCCACCAACTTGGCCACATTTTGCAAAAAAGCGCGGATCACGACTTCTGCGCCAGGCAATAACATGCAGGTGGGGCGGCTACATGCCGGACTCGGCCCAGCAATCTGGAACCCCTTACAATTGTGGAAGACGGGGTAATTATCGTTAATGAGAAACTGACGAGGATCACCATCGATGACGGTCCCACAGCAACCATCGTTGGGACCCACCTCATAACCTTTGAGAGAAAGGCGGTGATCAACGACTCCGTATATATGAACCTCAACCACTCAGTGAATATGAGCCCGGGTATTGCGGCCTCCCCCTTAATTAACATCACAGGACACGATCACATACTGAGTCTGCCATTGCAACAGCGGATGAATGAGCATAACCTGCGTTTAATGCAGGAGCTCCGGGGTGACGTGTCGGATGGAGGTTCCCCGAGGATTTGGTTCGTCGCAGGAGTTGCCGTCAGCCTCACGCTATGCGGCTTAGTCCTGCTCCAACAAAACTGCAGGCGCAAACGAGAGGCAGCCCAGCTACAAAAATCCATCGACGAATTGACTGTCGCCGAGGACGGCGTCTAATTTAAGGGGGGCGTAGTAAACAACCAACTCCCAGCTTAAGCTGAGCAGGCCAGTTCTTATTCCTGTATTAATATTAATCATTTATCATGTTTATCATTCTCTAGTATTAATCACTTTTTATTATTATTATTATTATTAATTTTATTATTATTATAATTATTATTATTATTATTATTATTATTATTATTATTATTATTATTATTATTATTATTATTATTATTATTATTATTATTATTATTATTATTATTATTATTATTATTATTATTATTATTATTATTATTATTATTATTATTATTATTATTATTATTATTATTATTATTATTATTATTATTATTATTATTATTATTATTATTATTATTATTATTATTACACTTCTCCCTCATGGTCCACCCTAAATTGGGTCCACCTTATTGGCCCTAGAGCTAAGCCAGCACATTGTGCCATTCCTAGCCGTGGCTCCTTTTTATTGGCTGACAGCGATCGTATGACTTCTGCAAAGGTCAGCAATCTGCCACGGGCATCCGGGTATGAATGAGCTTTTGTTCAATCTTAAGTTTAGGTTTAGTTTCGATTTGAAATAAAGAGCACTAGCTCGGTCATAAATCTCCGGCCTTAGCCGTTAAATTGATTCTGATTATTGAATTTGGTTATCGTGCCATAAGGGCCGTGACAACGGAGATAAGTATCTCCCACCATACCTTCGGAAGAAGTAAGGAGGCGAAGCGACCACCCGACTCCCCAGTGGCTGCCAACTTTGGTGGTCACCAATACTCAACCAGCGACAGTATCCTACTGCCAGCCCCCCACGGATATAATACCTACCGGCTCTACCCCTGCCACGGAGGAGCCGCCAGCCGGCACGGACATTTAAATAATTTGCATAAGTGTATATAGGCGGCGCAAGCAGCGGCCGCGCATGAGAGAGAGAATTACACAACAATGTTATGAACATCCTAAATGCTGAGCCGGCATGTCTGCATGCGCGGCCTATCATTCGGTTACGAGAGCATATATATATATATATATATATATATGTATGTTTATAAATTTTTTTTTTTGGTTAATATTGTAAACAATTGGAAAATTAGTGAAATTAATACTTGGAAAATGTATGCGACTATTTCTTATTATTCATTATTATAAATTTTGTTTTCGTATTTGTATTCCTATATTTATTATTATAGTGAAGAAATTAAATTTTTAGTTGAAAAGAAAAATTTGATGTAATTTTATTTTTTTTTTCTTATGAATGGCCATCCTACAAAATCTATTCTATAAAATTTTCATTAGTCTATCTTTATGAACTGTTTTGTTTTTTTTTGTTTTTTGTATTTAAAATTGTTATATTATTATTATGTTGTATCTTCTTTACTGTATATGGTTCTGTATATTTAAAGTCTAGCTTATGGCCAGTTTTATTTTTTAATAGAACCTGGTCTCCTATTTTTAATTCAAAGTCTAAGCTATTTTTGTCGTATCTATCTTTTTGTTTTTGCTTAATAGTTTCTAGCATTATTCTGGCTCTTTTATATGCCTGTTCTAATCTAAATTTAGATTACTTAGCATAATCTTCTATATTATATAATGGTTCTATTCTATCTATGCTATTGAAATGGTTTGGTAAGTTTGAAGTTTTCCCAAAAACTAGTTCGTATGGACAATAATCATGTGTGTTAAAGCAGTATACGAAGTATTGTAGCCATACATCTCAATCTGTTTTATCAACTGTTCTGTGGCTTCGCTCCACTGTTCCGACAGTCTGGTGATGGTGTGCAGTAGAATTTATGTTTTTGATATTTAAATTTTTACATAAATCTTCAATTATTGAATTTTTATATTCTGTTCCCATGTCCGTAATGAACGTTTTCTTTGGACCGTACTTCAGAATAAAATCTTCAAATAGCGCTTGGGTCTTTGTTTTTGCACTTTTATTGGGAATTGGTATTGCTACAAGGTATTTTGTTAAATCGCAGATTGAAGTAACTGCGTATTCATTCCCTTGTTCAGACTTAGGCAGTGGACCGATCGTGTCCAGTAATGGTTAATGGGGCCTTTGTATGCGTGGCTATCTTCGCTTTTTGGCATTTTAGACATTTTCGTATGTACTCTGTAATATATTGAGTCATACATTTCCAAAAGTAATGTCTTTTGACCTTGGCCAAGGTTATAGAAATACCAGTATGACCTCCTTGAATTGGTTCATCATGGTATGTAGACATAATTGCTTCTATTTCTTTTTCAGAATTTATTAGGGTCACCGGGGTGAGTAGCGCTACTCTCGATGATTTTTTTATTGCCCATTTTCTTGAAATTATATATTTAAAGGTGTTCAAAGATATTTTCCCACGGTGCCACTTTGAGTTGGCTGATTTTATGTATACCGGCTTGCGTCTCAAGCCTTTGAAAAAACTGACAGTAGTTTTTTTTTCTATGTTTAAATAAACATAACTTATTTTTTACGTGCAAGGTCACTACTTTGAAGCTTTGAAGCTTTTTCTATATATTGCCTAGGCAAGTCTATTTCTTTTTCTCCTGCGCAGGATTTCTGTCTACTTTGATTTCTTGTAGTGACTTTATGTATATTTCCGGTTATATTTTGTAGTTCTTTGATGGTTATTCTTGATAACGCATCAGCTACGTAATTGTCTTTTCCCTTTAAATATTCAACGGTGAAGTTGTATTCTTCTAATTCTAGCCTCATACGTGTCAGTTTGGAACTTGGGTTAGTCATTGAGAACATATATGTTAACGGTCTGTGATCGGTTTTGATAATGAAATGTTTACCATAAATGTATGGTCGAAAATGTAATATTGCCCAATGTGTTGCAGCTTGTTCCTGCTCGGTAGTACACTTATTACTTTCTCCCTTGGTAAAAGCTCATGATGCATATGCAATGGGGAGTTGGAGTCCGTTATGGTTTTGAGTTAAAACCGCTCCACATGCTTGCTTACTTGCATCAGTAATTATACAAAATTCTTTACTAAAATCTGGATATTGTAGCAAGGTGGGTTCCATAAGTTTTGGTTTTTTAATATTCGATTGCGTTTTGGCATTCAGCTGTCCATTCAAAAGGAACATTCTTTTTACATAATCGTGTTATGTTCCGTGAATAGTCGGCGAAATTTTTATGAATCGTCTGTAGTAATTGAAGAATGCTACAAAACGTCTTGCGCTGTCTGCTTCGTGTGGGGCTGGATAATTCAGTATGACGTCATATTTCTTGTCGTCTGGAAGTATTCCTATATCTGTGCACTTATGACCTAGAAAAGTCACCTCATGAATAAAGAATAACATTTTTGTGGATGTAACTTTAGGTTGTATTTCCTACATTTCTCAAAAACGTCTGTTGCGTTTTTAAGCATATGTTTTTCGGAGCAACCTATAACTATTAAGTCAAACATATAAAGGAATGCTTGTGAAGGTTCAAGTCTAGAGAATGCAATAGTCATCATTCTCTGGAATGAATTTGGCGCTATTGTTAAGACATGAAAAATATTTAGCTCGACCTGGTTGATCTAAAATATCATCAATTCTAGGGAGTGGAAATTTATCGAACAGCAATTAATCTGACGATAGTCAATTACTAGTCGCCACTTTTTTTCTCGGAACCTGGAGCTGATTTTTTAGGGACAAGCAATATGGGCTATTGTATTCAGATACTGAAAGTTCGACTATCGCGTCGGTGATTAATTTTCCGACTTGCTTTTGAATTTCGTTCACCTGACTATGTGGGCTTCTATAGTTTTTTATGTATACGGGTTCATCATCTTTCAATCTCAGTTTTTGTTTGTAAAAATTACTTGTGCTAATTGGTTCGGATTCTAATCCGAATATGTCATTATATTTTTTACACAAATTTGAGAGTTGTGATTTCAATTGTGGGTGGAAATTTTTTGACAATTGGGATAATACAGACTTTTCTCTAGTTTCTTTGTTTCCTTCGACTACATCGTAGTTCAACAGTAATTCATATGCTAAATTATTCGCACTGACCACTTTATCTTCGTCTGTTGTATTCAGTAGTCTTATGAAGGCATTTTGTGTTGTAGCTATGGTACTTGCTATATAAAATCCGTGCTCAATTTCTTGAGTTGGAATTAATACACTGTCCTCTTTTGAATTTAATTTTATTTTTCTAATGTCTTGTGACCTTGCTGGCAAAAGAATTGAGTTATTGCCAGAACTGTAATCTATTGGAACATAATTTGAAAATTTTAAATTGTTTGGTCTTATTATAAGCCAATCTTCAGATGGCTGAAAGTCTAATTGGCAGTTGTATTTTTTAATGAAATCAATTCCTAAAATGCCATCACAAGGGACAGCTAAGTGTAAGTCTACGATATGAAAATCGTGTTTAATTATGTACTTGGTAGTCTGTATTTCAATCGATGGTAAGCCTTTTGATTTAGTAATTTCTTGGCTTGTTCCTCGTATATTTATTATGTTATTTTCTTGTACGTTTTCAGATATATCGGAATTTTCTTTTACTATAGAGATTTCGGCACCTGTGTCTACCAAAAAAACAAGTTCTTTTTCGGCCACATGGGTGAATGAGACAAATATATTCTAAAAGTATGAACTGTTACTTTCTTTACTGTTGAGTATTTATAGGGGTTTGGGAGTTTCCCGAAGTGTCATTGGCTACTCTTACATTATTTGTATTGTTGTTGTTGTAGCCTCCGCTCGAGTTGCCACGGCTCCTTGAGTTTCCTCTGTAGTTGCCGCGACCATTGTTATGGTTGGTATTGTTGTAGTAACTATAATTGTTACCACGACCACGAAAATTACCTCTATAACTTCCGCGTCCGCGGTTTCCGCCGCGCTGTGTATAGTTGTTGTAGTAAAGGACCGAGTTTGGTTGTTTAGTTTTTTCGGTGCAACTGTTTACGAATTTTGAAATGAGGGCACTCATTGTATTGAAATTGCCGGCTTGCATGATAAGTTTTACCTTATCAATCGTGCAGTTTTTTGTCATTGCTTTTACTGCGTGCTGTGTGGAATAACTTCGTGCTAGTTCTAGTGTTAAGCCGTCTGTTATGTACGCACTTTCTAAAGCCTTCGTCATCTGCTCGATTTCTGATGTGTATTGATTGGCAGTTTTATTGCGTTGCTGTAGATTCATTAGCTATGCTGACAATACTTCTACAGAATCGCCTTTGACGTTAATTTTTAAATTGGATATTACTTCACCTACCGTTGTTTCGTGTTCAATCAGTTTTCTGGCAACACCCTTTAGCTTTGTCTTTATTATAGAGACAGCTTGTTTTTTTTTCAATAAATTGGTATGAAATACAACACTCTAGCCTCTTTTTTTTAGATCTTATCTTGATCGTGTGCTCTACTTAAATACTTCTTCTTTAAACTTTTATTGTGCAACTTGTAAATTTTGTAAACAAAATTTGCGCTCATGATGACAATGATTATTATTAAGAGTATATGCACCCAATTTAGGTCAATATTGTTTGGTTTCACTGACTTAACGTCTACAATTCCCATTTTGGGTAAATATACTTCTAATATATAGGTATTATTTAAATTACTATGATTTTCTTTAGAGAATTTATTTATTTTATTGTTATTCATTCATTTATCCTGTGAATATATGCAAATTCGTGCCTAGCTTTCTATTTGATTTTAGGGGCTGAAAAACACTCAGCAAAATAAAGTCATCAAAAAAAATTTAGGAATTTAGTAATTCAAATTTGATTGATTAAATAAATGTAATAAAATGTCTGCTGGCATAATCGCATAAATTTCCTTTCGATAAAATTGAAAATTGGAAACATTTTTCTTTGTGTTAGTTTTCATATAACAGATTTACAATATGAATATCTATGTTAATCAATATCAGTTATATGTTGTTAGTATATAGCCTAACAGTGGTTAGTATTTTTCGAGCAGCGCTTTCGCGCATCGGCTCGGACTTAGAAGTTTAAAATTAAAGGCAACTTAGGCATTGGCATAAAAGCATCCCTTGTTGCGTTACTTTGCTCGTTTGCAAAGTATTTTGTCCAATTCTGTAATACTTCGTTCATGTACTTCCTTCTCCTGCGAGGTCGTTGCAATATTCCTGTAGTCCTTTAGTAGTCTTATCTGTTGCAGGAGATTTACCCTTTTTCCACTTCTCTTCCGTTTGTGGATGGGTTTGCTGGACTCCTGTCGTGCCCTGTACTGAGCTTTTATGAGTACAACATACTTGGTGCGTCCCTCAACAGGAGCAGGTGCCTCCCACGACGGTGCAGAGGGCGGACTGCCTTCCGCACTCATATGCCTCCTTCGTTGGTGTAGTCGACGGTTTGCCTACCACTCTTTAGTTTCCTTCGTTGGTGTAGAAGGATTTGCCATGCCTTCCACACATATCCTGGTCAATTATTTTGTTTTTTTCTATTTTTTTTAAGTTGGTTTTGTATTATTATTTTTGTAGTCCGGGCCTTTTGTGATCAGGCGGCGCCGGTGCTGGTCATCGCACAGGCTGATTATAAATTTTGATCTATAAATTTCTTATACAGTGGTGCTCATAGACTAAAGCCACTGCCACTACCATAAACTTTTTTGGACATATTTATTTCGTACATGTTTGAGAGTTGTCTTTTATTTTATTTATATAATATTTTTGTTTCTTTAACAACTTTGGTTTGTTTATTGTTCACTTCACTCGCGCACATGTCACGGTCGCCATGTAATGTTATTATATATATTGGGCTTTATTATTCCGTCTGTTTAAATCGGGAGTCATTTCTTGAATGTCGCTTGAATGTGGCTTGGCTTACAATTCCTAAGCTGCACGAGCAGCGCCGCGGTCAACGCTTATGTATCTAAATATATATTAATGTATGCATAAGTGTATATAGGCGGCGCAAGCAGCAGCCGCGCATGAGAGAGAGAGTGTTATGCTCACATGCTAACCGAATGATAGGCAGCGCATGCAGACATGCCGGCTCAGCATTTAGGATGTTCATAACGTTATTGTGTGGGTCGAATTACTCTGCACTTGAAGTGCTGGGAAGATTAGGACACAAGCAAATGCCACAATGTTGCAGTGATATAAGTGGTACAGTGCGTACCCGATATGTGAGCATACTACAAAGCAGTGCAAGTAATCACGAAAGCAGTGGCCTATCTGTCGCCAGATAAGCGCCGAATTCGCTCGTAGTAACAGTATTGCGGAGAGAGAATGCGGTACCGTATGCACAGAGAGGGACAGGAAGAGTCCGAGAGAGATGGCAACCGGAGAATGAGACTTAGGTGTTGCCGCGCGCAGGGGGCGAAAGGTCGAACGGTAAAACCGTGGACTTTGTGCAAGGGGGCAAGGAGACGCCGTTAGCTAGCGGTAAACAGAGGCCTATAAAAGCAGGACGGAAACTAGAACAGTCGTCTTATACCAGTCAACAAGTACCAGTAGCTGAGGTCCTTAAGGCATCTCACAACTAATCCAAAGCGCCCTTTCACAACTTATGTCTCGATTTGAGCTGGGCGCATTGCCCAGCGTGTCAGGCAGAGCTGCACAAAAAGAGTCTTACGACAAGGAACTGTGGGCTCGGAAGGGAATTTATCTAGAACTAGCTGGATTGCACAAAGTATCGCATAGACGAAGTCCGGCGTACGTCTGATCGTCCTGCGCGAGTTGTGCAGGTCCTGGTGCGACTAGCCCGTAAGGACTCGGCTATTGTCTCGAAAGGCGTATGCGCTGAGAAACACGCTAGAATCCCAGAGCTGCAGCTGACCCAATCCCGAGATCCAAAGACTCGCTGCGTCTGGTCCTGCAGGACCAATCAAGAAACAGAGGCAGGTTATCTTACCAGGGAGCAAAGCGAGGATATCGAGAACTGCAAGTCTACAAGTCCACTGCAAAATGGTTAGGGTGAAAGCGGTCGTCTAGAACCTAGCGTTTGTCTCAGGGACTACGTTGGCGAATTCCGGCGTAAGCCTGAACCATCAAAAAAGAACTAAGCAGGCGTTTGATACGTCCGGCCGGGACAGAGCAAGGCACAGGAGGCTGTACTGCGAAAGTCGTGCTGTGCCTTGAGAGCACAGTGCCCCGAGCCAAACCTGCAGCAGCGGAATCAACCCAGAGCGAGTAGATCAACGCCGGATCCAACTGGAGCATCACCGTGGGAAGGAGAGTGCTCAGACGGGGCCGGCGAAGAACGCATCAGAGTTACCGACTTGACACTATCAGCCCCAAGGCGCGGGTCAAGTCGGCAAATAAAGGTCCCTTATAGCAAGATTGGGCGTGAAGAGCATGAAGGAGGCAAGACAGAAGATCAGAACAGGAAAGGCCAATGTCGCAAAGCAAGTCAGGGAATGGTTTTTCACAAAATACCGCTGGAGTTTCTAGAACAAGTAGAATACAAACATGAACATGATTCCCCGAGCAAAGCCAGAATTGCTGCGAGGCAAAGCATTAAAGTGGTTTATTTCCAAAGTAAAAACTGGTTTATTTCCAAAGCTCCCAGACCAGGTGGACTCTAGAAAGAGCTCAGCAAAAGCTTTTAAACGTATTTCCTACTTAGGGAATTTTTCGCAAAGCTCGCAGACCAGGTGAAGCAGCAGAAGCAGGGCTTCAGAGAGTTATTTAAAGACTACATGGGCAACATGCAAACCGTGATGAGACTGCTCAGATACTCCGCGAAAGAAACTCTCGAGGTTATCAAAGATAATTGCACAACAGATCTGAGGATCTCTCTTAAAACATACAAGGTTGACGATCTGGAAAGACTCATGATCCTGGCCGACGTGTATGAAGAACTCGACAGCCTTTGTTGAAGAGAGCAAGTTTTTGCGAGCCGGGGTCGCAGGGTGCAGACTCTCCATACTAACTGGCAAACTCATCGAAGAGGAGCAGTAGTTGTCCGCAGCGGTATTGATTGGTGGGAGCACATACAAAGCCACAATCGACACCGGAGCAACAGCTAGCTTTATAAGCGAGGAACTGGCGGATAAACTGGCTTGCGAAGGAAGAATTTCAAGGACGAGACGGCAAGTAGGTTGGCAGATAGCAGATAAACATACAGATAAACATACTGCTCGAGATAGAGATCGACTTCGGCAACAAACGATTGCCCGTGTGTAGGCTGATCCTACCAGGAGTAGTAGAATCGCTGGTGCTGGAATGGAATTTCTTCACAGGTGTCGACGCTGAAATAAATTGTGCAGGACATAAGGCGATAATCCCCGAAAGAAAAAGGCACAATGGCTGGAGGACAAGTTGTCAGTGGCAGTGGTCCAACACTTAGCCGACAAAGTCGAAATTGAGAAATTGTTGGATACCGAGCTTGCGGAATTTCAAATAATGTTGAATACATCCAACACAACCCAGCACCAAATCACCATGAAAGACGACAAGCCAATCAAGCAAAGTTACTACCCAAAGAGCCCGAAAGTGCAAGGGGAAATCAATGCAAAAGTTGTGAAAAATGGGATGCAAAGAGCACTCGAGAAATCCGTACAACTCCCGGAATGTCCTGGTGAGGAAGACTATTAATAACAAGTCGATAAAAGACGCATACCCAATGCCAAGAATAAACTTCATACTGGACCAACTCAGGGAAGCAAGATATATAAGTCGCTTGGATTTAAAAGATTCACGGTATTCACGGCGCCAGGAAAGGGACTATTCCAGTAGAAGGTAATACCGTTCGGCTTACACTCTGCGTCGGCAATTTTTTAGAAAGCACTTGATATGGTTATTGGACCAGAAATATCACCACACGCATTTGCGTCCCAAGACGATATCATCGTGAACGGGCGCACACTGGAGGAACGCAGACGTAACCTGTGAGAGGTCTTTCGACGCCTAAAGCAGGCTAACCTTAGGATAAATCCCGAGAAGTGTCAATTTTTCAGAAGCGAACTGCTATACCCGGGTCTCCGTGTTACAAACCAAGGTATCGGCACTGATCCAGAAAGGGTAACAGCCATTGCCGATTTGGAGCCATTTTCAACCGTCCGATAACTACGCCAATATCTGGGCGTTGCTTCTTGGTACAGACGCTTCGTGCCAGACTTTGCCCGGATAGTAAAACCACTCAACGATTTACTGCACTACAGCTTCAGCAGGCTTTTAAAGAAGTAAGGGCAAGACTATTGGCCGACCACGTACTGGCATGCCCGGGTTTTGAGAAACCAGCGATTGTATGGGCCATCCTGACGCAAGAAACAGAGAACGGCGAAAAGGTCATATCATATTCAAGCCGGACCCTGAATGGCGCAGAAAAGAACTACTCCACCACAGAAAAGAAATGCTTGGCAATTGTGTGGGCAATCAGGAAGCTGAATCCATACCTAGAAGGATACCATTGCCTCTTTACCGACACCGCCGACACCCGGAACAGAGCAACCGGAAAGGGGCCGTGGATATGGCCCGAGGCCAAGGCTGCAGAGGCAGCAATCCGCTCCGGTAGGCAGCGCAAAGCCAGCGTTCTTCCGACAGACGTCTCTGCCTGATGAGCGGCGGTGGTGAGAGGTCATCCAAAACGAGTGGACGGCCGGAGTGGAGGAGACGCCTCCAGTCCAAGCTGCTAGCTGAAGAAGCGGCAAGCAGTACGAGGTGTTCCAAAAGTGTGGGCGGCGGTTCCAAGTAAGATTTGGGCCGGTGGGGATGAGGCCGTTTGCCCAGTAAAAAGAAAAAAAAAAGAACAATAAATTGTCGTATGCACATATATCGAGCACCCAATGTACGAAGAGTACTAAAAGGGTACACACTGTAACACTTTGTTGCAGTGTTTACATAACTCAAAGTCCCGATCCTAAACCCAAGTGGCCGAAATGCGAACCGATCGCTATGCCTTTGCCCGCACACAGAAAATGCAAGTGTCAGCATAATTGTATCACGAGCGGACCTCATGTATGTGCAGCCTAAGTGAGCCGCTGTTGGCAACGCAGCTACGCGACTTAGAGCTCTTTAGCTGCTAAGTAAATTTGTTAAAGAGAAGAAACTCCTGAGAGCTGGAAGGGGAACTACAGCCGCTCCAGTAAAATAAAAAGAAACTATAAAGTTAAAAGAATACTTTTTAATTAAATTACTACATGGGCTTACATACATAAATAACTACTTGGGAAAACATACATAAATCTCTACATGACGACCGTGACAGCGGAAGATGACATCGAAGGACCGAGGCATAACCGCAAGAATTAAAATAAAAGTCAACGGAGGATGGAGGATCGATGAAAAGAAAAAACAATAACCGCAGAGACTTAAAGCCAGAAGGGCTGAATTACTGAAGCTACTAAAGTATAGTTAACTGGAACAACTCGGTTAAAATACACGCCGAAGCTGAGCATATAAAAAATCTAATAATTGAAAGAAAAAGTCAAACCACAACACTTCCACCTACCCTGCAATCCAAATTCTAGCTAAAACTCAAGAAAAATTACCTCCGCCACAGAAACAAGAGATCCCAAAACTAAAGAAGAAGTGCCCAAGCGACTGCGAGGAACCACTGTGCTCGCCCCATTGCGAGTACACCTGTGCAGCCAGCACCGGTGGCCCATTGTAGAAAACCAGCCTGTGCAGCCAGCACCGGTGCACCATCGCAGAAGTCCAGCCTGTGCAGCCAGCACCGGCAACGTCTTACCACTCAAGTAAGACCAAAGACTAGTGAACCGACAGCGCTTCCAAGAGCGCCCTTTTTTTTCACCGTGCACTGCGTTGCACAATTTTTTTTATATTGCACTGCGATGCATATTTTTTTTAAAGTATATAAAAATTAATGTAAAATTGAGCGATATTTAAGTAGCCCAATTAGTTGTGGCCTGAAAACCATTCAAAAACTAGGCAGGTTATTACGTAAAAAATCATTTTTTAAACACGAATATTTTATGAATATTTCTAAATCACTTATAGCCCAATAAGGCAATTCGCCACTATATGAGCCAAACTAAATGGCAAATCAAAAATAAATTAAACTACACAATTACATAAATAATTATATCCCGACTATTGATAAAACACCCAAAATTGGTTAAGTTGTTGTAAAAGAAGTAGACTCCACTGCGAATGTTATAAGCAAAATCGAATCGGAAAAAACATTAATACCAAATTAACAAACATCTGGTTATCAATAATTGTTTTTATTATGAGCGCATTTATTTTGTATAAGGCATATATGTTTCACAACAAATGCTTATTAAAAAGAGCTATTAACAAAAGCTTGGCTAACGATCTAGATTAAATATAAAGCGCTAACAATAATTATAAAAAGATAATTAAAAAAACTACAAGAAAAACCCCTCTAAATACAAATATGTATATCCATATAGTGATATATTAAAAATAGAACCTAAATATATTTAAAATGCCCTTATCTGATGTATTTCGAAAATAAAATAAAATAAAATAATCTAAAAAATAAATATGAATACTGCTGAGTGCATTAGACTTACTGTTAATAAGGAGCCTAGTTTTGAGAATAGGGTATTAGCCATAATTGGAAACGGTGCAGAGCCTCTATTAGTTTCTGATTTAGAATACGAATATGTGAATATATACAACCTGGGTGTTTCTCTTCTAAAACATTGCTCAAGTACCCAGAAAGCAGTAGTATTGAGTACAATTCCAAATCTAAAGGCTAGATCTGTTAACGAAGATAATGAGATACTTGGAAGACATCTTTTAATTATGGTTTCAAGGATCTAGATAATCCATTAAATAAAGGAATGGAATGAACTATATAAGGAATTGAATAACTTAAAAGTTGATTTTGACAAATCCTATAAGTCATTATAAATACCTCGGTCAGCACAGATAAACATTGTAAATAAGCATGCCGAAATATTAGTAAACCGTTTCAATAAAGCTCGTATACTAATACATGACCAGAAAGACCGGCTAGACAAAGCACATTGGTCTCAAGTACCTAGGTTCTTGACCAAATTGCGATCGAACTTAATACCCATAAAACAAAGGTACAATTTAACTATTTCTGTACCAACTATATTAAATACTCCATTGACAGTAGAAACTAAAGTTGAGCTAGAATTATCAGATTCGCCAGCACTTGAGCCGGCTGAGACAGATGACCCCGTCTCTACAGGTCCCAAAATAGAGGAAAAAGATATAAATAACCTCACCATTCCCGCCGCCCTTATTCAATCTGAATTATCAGATCAGAACTTGAAAGACTCCGATAGAAACGATAGCCCTATAGAAGAAAAACCGACCACAATGGCCGATGAAACCATTGCCCAAAGGGCATACATAAGAGAAATATCCCCGAGTTCAACGGGCAAAGGCTACACCTTCAAAGATACATAACAGCTTTGACGTTGGTTAACCTGACAAAAGGCCCATTCGAAGTTTTGGCTGTAAAAGTCATCAAATCCAAAATAATAGGATCGAAATTATACAGAGTTCCAAACGAAACAACGATAGATGCCATAATCAAAAAACTGCAAGACAAAAACAAGCCAGAAAGGCAAAACAGCAGAAAAGTTTACAACAGAAATAGACAACAAACGAAAGCTCCTTGAAGCTTCGTTCATTGATGAAGACCTATCGGCCGAACACGCTGACAAATTCACAATTATAGAAACCACAACAGAGGTGAAAACAACCGCGGTGGAAACAACCACGGGGGAAACAACAATAACAACAATAGTCAAACAACAACGTTAGGGTAGATATACATCAGTAGATAACATCAAAATTCACACCATAAATCTCAGTCAAAGTACATTCGTCACTTTCATAAACGTAGCAACAGAAAAAGAATTAGTTTTTCTACTAGATACAGGTGCGGAAATATCCATATTGCAGGAAAATTCCGATAATTTTCAACACATTCAAAATAATCATATAATAAACATATAGGGAATAAGTCAGGAAGTTATCAAATCGAAAGGCTTAACTCTCATTGAAATACAAACTTCTAAATATAAAATCCCACACGATTTCCATATCGTAAATTTACTATTCGCTATTTCTTGTGATGGAATACTAGGAATCGATTTATTAACAGATAAAACTGTCAACTAGACTTCAAGCCGTCTGAAGACTGGCTTATATTTAACAATAACATACAGTTCTGGCAACAACTCCCTAATTCTGGCAGCAAGATCCCAATTCGTTCGAAAAATTGAAATAAATTCAGAAGAAGACAGTGTATTAATTCCGAATCAAGAAATCCAGCATGGTATTTATATTGCAAATACCATAGCAACAGTCCAAAATGCATTCAAAAAGTTATTAATCACAACAAATATAGATCAATAAAAAAACATGAACCACTTTCAAAGTACGATGCACTATGGGGCCAACGACCACATTTTTTGGCCAAAACACATTTTTTAAAAGTCGTTAAATATATTTTTTTTTAATCGCGATGGATAGAAATAATCCTAATCTTAAATGTTGCAAGCACAAAATTTTAACAGAGCGCATTACTGTTAAGCTATTAGCTGTCAAAGTCAGCTGTTTGTTCAACTTGAAGCGAGCGCTGTTAAGTCGTAAATTTTTCTTCCAAATTTAACACTAAAAAAGAAGAAAAAAAACCAATTCAAGTGCAATTTTTTGGCATGCAGTCCAACAATAGTGGTTTGTAATATGTGTTTGTAAACGTGAATTGTAGTTATCGATAGTGACGTCCCTGTTATTTTGTGTAAGCTATAACTCTCAAAAATATAAAAGCTTGTAGTGATTTGTTATTTTTAAAAAGAGCTACAAAGTGATTCAAGCACTTTCAAACTCTAAAACTTGTTACATGTTGTAGATTATTCAATTCCTTTTCTATTCTCTTAGTATAGAACTGCACTTTTGCGCACTTTTTTGAAATTAAACTTTTTAGGTTCTAACCTCAAATATGCAAACTCCAAGTTTTTTAATATATGGAAAGCAGAGGCGACAAAGAGTGCAAAGGAGATTGCCATCTTCGAATTTTTGAAAGCGTTAATACGTTGTCCTTGTTCCAAGCAAGATGAGACAATTTTGTTACAAAAAAGTCAAAGCCTTTGCTACAATGTAACACAGAAGGGGGCAAAGTGCAAAAGAAACTCAAATCTTTTCAGCCAAAGGCATTCTTCTTGGCTAAGGGAACGAAGCGACAGAAATAGCATCCCTGCAGGCGGGCAATGCTAGATAACTAATTCAAGCTGCAAGTGCAGCTTTATTAAAACGAAATTAAAGATTTCTTTATTCAGAGTTTTTTAAACTTTTTTCAATACAATTACTGCGTTTGCTCTGAAAATAACTTCTCCAAAAAGAAAAAAACCTGTTATATCCTAACAGAAAGGTAAGACCACGCCCATTTTTTTTTCCGACCGTGTATTTTTATAACATTATCTTCTGAATAAAAAAAAAATTTTTTTGTTTAGTATTTAGCAAAAAAAAAAACCTAAAAAAAGGGCGTAACCTCGCCCATTTTTTTTATAAAACCTTGCTTATCGTATCATAGACTAAATTTAAAAAACAAAACCCGTGAAAATTGCTCCGTTTTTAAGTTATTAATTAATGTCACAAAAAGTAGTTGTTTGCCCCATAGTGCGATGTAGTACAAACAGACTTAAAAAACCGAGAAAAGATTGTATTAACTCAGCTTTCAAAAAACTTCCCGCCACAATTCAATAAACAACTAACAAAATTATGCACCCAGTATAGCTTTGTATTCGGACTAAAAACTGAAACGATCACTCCCAATATTTTTTAAACACAAAAACTGAGACTAAATGATGAGGAACCCGTATACATAAAAAATTATAGAAATCCTCATAGTCAACAAGACGAGATTCAAAAACAAGTTCAAAAACTCATTAATGACAAAATAGTGGAATCCTCTGTATCACCTTATAACAGCACACTTCTATCAGTACCCAAAAAGTCTTAAAACTCCCCACAAGTCCCGATGCAGGAGAGCTGCCTAGCAATAGCGAAAGAGGCGAGAATGCCGGAGGAGTCAAGGGCAACAAGGTCAAACGGAACGGTAAATTGGCGGACTACGGACTGCCACAAAGAGGATGCACCGTGAAAGGGCGGCGCAAACGCAGCTCAGCCCCGAAGTGAAAGTGCAAGAATCAAAGCGAGTGCGTGTACGCGAGACCAGTAGCAAGTAATCAAGTGCCGAGTAACAGGATCAAGATCGCAAAGTCAAGACGCCGAACGACTGTGAGCCTAAAAGGCTGAGACTTCAACGCTGAGATCAAACGGGTGCTAGGTCGTGGTTAAATCGAGCTCAGGGAGTCCTTGCGTGGAGTCTGCGATGAAGGTGCGGGACACCTCAGGTTGCAAGTACGTACCACAGACGCGACAGGAAGGTTCTATCAAGCCAACTAACCACACTGCTACGCTTGCAACCGACGGCCCAGCTTGGTGTACAGAAGGGGGGATCCTCTCTCTTCCGCACCCACACAGCAACGCTCCACTTCAGAGCGCCACATATTTCGGCGTTTTCTCTCAGTTTCCACTAGCCGCACACGGGCGTTTTTTCCGGCACAACCAAACAACAGCGATCAGCTGATTGCAGTGTTGGACAGCGCCGAGCTTAACAGTGAGCTTAACATTAAGCCTTCCCGATTGAGCTTTACAGCGGCTGCTAGGGAGCTATCCGATATCGGTTACCCGGGATATTTAAAATAAAAATAAATATAATACTAAACCCAACTTTACCACCTGCGCCGCTGCCTCCAGGGGTGGATGGGCAAAAAAGCCAAATTACCGGCCAATTCCCAACCCCACCGCGATAGCGGCGCCAGCTTAAACGGGACCCTGGGGACCGAGTCGGAGCGGTAAAGCTCCCATCCCGGCTCACCGAGGGACCTCCGACTGGTGCAGGCGATGGATAAGGAGAAAGGGTCCGGACATGACGAGGCCCAGGCCCTTGCAGTTGCCAGGGCTGAGGAAGAGCTGCTAAGGAAGTTCCAGATGATAAAACAGAAGGTGCCGCGGTCTACTACGGGGATAGAGCAGACTTCCGAGGCTCACCCATTGTCAGCGCCCCCTAAAGTAGCTGGAACAATCTTCAGCTTCAGCAGTAATGTGGACGATCAAACCACGC
The DNA here is from genome assembly GCF_025200985.1 of Drosophila gunungcola. Lineage (NCBI taxonomy): Eukaryota > Metazoa > Arthropoda > Insecta > Diptera > Drosophilidae > Drosophila > Drosophila gunungcola. Next base: position 3,608,259 of record NW_026453163.1, read on the forward strand.
CGAAGAGAAGTCGGGAACCAACCAGCCCTGAAGAGGCGATCGATGGGGCCCAGAAGAAGCAGCGGGTCCAGAAAAGCGCCACAGCACTCACCGATGAGCTGGGTAAGATGCTCGACGAAATAATCGCGAAATTTACTGACACGAAGAGTAACAACAAGAAGGTTGTCCGCCATGTCACCCAGGCCACGATCGACTCACTGCAGGCTATGAAAAAGCTGCAAAGCGAGATAAGTGCGACGCTGGACGAAACTCACGCCAGAGCTCCGACCGCCACCGCAACCCAGCAGACAACGCCATCGATTGTTGGCCCAGGACAAAAAGCCGCTAGCACAGAGTGGTTGCATACTGGCGCAGGGAACCAGACGAGAAACCCTTGCTGGCAGCAGGTTAGGCGCAAAACCAAGAAGCCCCGCGTGACTGCTGAGAATATCAGGGAAAGCGAAGACCACGCGAGACTCACCGTGAATCGGAAGAGCCAGCGCCCTGACGCTATCCTGATCAAATGCAGCGAAGGATTGTACGCATACATGCTCAAGTTGGTTAAAACCGAGCCTACCCTACAGGGGCTTAAGAATGGGGTGCAGGACAGCCAATGGGAACCTGCTACTCAAATGCAGAAACCCTCAGACCCAGCCACGCAGCAACTGCATATAGCCATGAAGTCCGCCTTCAGCGGCAAAGCCGAAGTGGCTATACTGGAGGACTCGGTACAGGTGGAAATCCGCGACCTGGACGAGATGACCACCTGCGAGGAGGAACTACAGGCAGTCTACGCTGAGGGGGAATGCGATATCCCGGAAGGCGCTGCACCTAGGATGCGAAAGGCCTATGGCGGAACCCAAACGGCGACGGTTGACCTCAGACAAGAGCATGCACAGCGGATCCACGACAAGGGGAAAATCAGGGCAGAATGGGTAATCGGCCGCATAAGGCAGAAAATCTAGCCCAGGCGATGCTACAAATGCATGGGAACAGGCCATATGACTGCTAGATGCCCAGCGTCGGAGGCAACAGCCAAAAACACGCATGAATCCTGCTTCAGATGTGGCAAGGATGGTCACAAGTACAGAACTTGTACTCTGGGCAAACCGAAATGTATCATTTGCACGAGACGAGGAATAACTGGAGGAGAGGCCGGATACTTGACCCTCAGTAGGTTGTGTCCTGAGTACCGGAAAGCTCTGAACTGTATACAGCATGGTTAAGGTTCTACAGATTAGCCTTAACCACTGCAGAGCGGCGCAGGACCCACTAACCCAGACGGCAATCGAACAACAGGCTGATGTGGCAATAATCAGCGAGCCCTATAAGGCCAAACACGAAGGCGTATGGCAACATAGCGCGGACGGTAGAGCAGCGATTTGGAGCTGCGGGCAGCCTTCTGGACACCTATCGCAAAGGGCATCCAGGGCGGGATACACCAGAGCAATGTTCAGAGGCCTAACAATCTACAGCTGCTACATTGCCCCGAGAGTACGCATTAGCGAGTTCAGAGCAATAATGCACGAGATCGCTGACGACGCACGCGGCAGGTCACCAATCCTCATCGCAGGTGATTTCAACGCATGGTCCACAACATGGGGCAGCGCTAGTACTATACAGCGGGGAACCATCCTCCTTGAGGCGTTGGCTTCGTTAAATGATTGCCTACTCAACGAAGGGAACAGGCCAACCTTTAGCAAGTCAGGCCGGGAATCGATTATCGATTTGACCTTCGCCAGCCCAGAACTGGCACGTAACTGCGCATGGAGGGTGTCAGACCCAGATTGGCCTCCCCTACCAGTCGCCTAACGTCCTACAAAGCCCATACCCTTAACACAGTGGCCCTCCTAGCACACATGGAAGGCGTCTGCGTTACGGGAGACGTTAACACCTGCGCGAAGAACTTAGCCGATAGAGTTAAGGCGGCGTGTGATGCCTCCATGGAAAAAGTCACGAAAGGTGGTAATGGGCGCAGACCAGTTCCGTGGTGGAACGAGGAGATAGACGGAGTTAGGAGAGACTGCCTAGCGGCCCGACGCAGGTGTCAGAGAAGCAGAGGACGCGGAAACTAAGAGCTGAGCGAAGCAACCTATAGGGCCAAGAGAAAGGTGCTGAAAAACGCAATCAAAGCCAGCAAGGCCAGATGCTTCCAGGAGCTGTGCGAAGCTGCGGATGCAGAACCATTCGGGTCGTCATAGGTAAGCTCAACAGGCAGCCGACCCCTACTGACCACTTTCAGCTTGGCAACATAGTGGCTACTTTGTTCCCCACACAGCCGCCGCTTACCTGGCAAGCCACCGTATTAGGCGATACCGTACTCACAAGCGAAGCCGAAGTACTGGCAGCACTAAGGAAAACCAAGGCTGGAAAAGCCCCTGGTCCGGATGGCATTCCCAATGCTGCGCTGCACACAGTAGTGGCAGCTTACCCGGGTATATTCATGGAAATGTATAACAAGTGTCTCATCCACCGAAACCTTCCCCACAGGATGGAAGCGGCAGAGATTAGTGCTCATCCCAAAACCGGGCAAGATGAACGATGAAGCATCGTCATAAAGGCCCCTTTGAATACTAAATACGATGGGTAAGATATTTGAGTGCATAATATGCACCCACCTCGAAAAGGAGCTCGACGAACTCGGAGCTTTCTCGGACCACCAGTTTGGTTTCCGGAAGAAAAAAAGCACCATTGACGCGATCCGAGCGGTCACCCAACTGGCTGCTAAGGCAATTGAAGGAGAACGGTGGATAGGCGGCTCAAAAGAGTACTGCCTCGTATGCACTCTGGATGTCAAGAATGCATTTAACTCTGCCAACTGGAACCTTGTCCTGCGAGGAAGTACAGGAAGTAGGACCCGGCGCAGCAGCACGATAGAGGCTTGGCAAAGGAGGTGGAACAGTGCGAGCACAGGACGGTGGACGCACAGGTTAATCCGCAGTCTAATCCCTTGGCTGCAGAGAAGACACGGGCAGGTAAATTTCTACCTCACACAGATGATCTCCGGGCACGGATGCTTTAAAGAATACCTGTACAGATTCAAGCACGAGCCGAACCCCTGCTGCGACCACTGCGGCACAGCAAGCATCGAAGACGCGGAGCACGCATTCTTCATCGCGAGGAACCGAGCCGAAGCTGAATTAAGAACCAAGCGTTTCCTGAGAGTGGATAACGTAATCAATTGCATTCTGGAAAACCAGAGGAATTGGGATGCGGTGGCTAATCTGGCCGCTGGCATCCTGAAGGACTTAAGGCGTCGAGAACGGAGTCGACCCAACTAGCAATAAGGACGAGCGGCAACCTGACCGCCATCCGTCCCGCGAAGTATAGCTTTGCGGCGGTCCCGCGGGAACGGAACTTTTCTACTTCTTCCTCTTCTGTCTTTTGTATTACTTCTGTATATATTTAAGCTTTTCTTAATAAAAAACAAAAAAACATCACGCACCAACACCAGTGACACGCAGTGGTCGGGATTTTCCGCGCTATCCAATCAGATTCGAATTTCTACCGTCGTAAAGATCAAAAATAGCTAAAAGTGTGATTTGTTTAGTGTGGGACACCTCAGGTTGCAGGTACGTACCACAGACGCGACAGGAAGGTTCTATCCAGCCAACTAACCCCACTGCTACGCTTGCAACCGACGGCCCAGCTTGGTGGACAGACGGGGGATCCTCTCTCTTCCGCACCCACACAGCAACGCTCCACTTCAGAGCGCCACATATTTTGGCGTTTTCTCTCAGTTTCCACTAGCAGCACACGCGCGTTTTTTCCGGCACAACCAAACAACAGCGATCAGCTGATTGCCGTGTTGGACAGCGCCGAGCTTAACAGTGTGCTTAACATTAAGCCTTCCCGATTGAGCTTTACAGCGGCTGCTAGGGAGCTATCCGATATCGGTTACCCGGGATATTTAAAATAAAAATAAATATAATACTAAACCCAACTTTACCACCTGCGCCACTGCCTCCAGGGGTGGATGGGCAAAAAAGCCAAATTACCGGCCAATTCCCAACCCCACCGCGATAGCGGCGCCAGCTCAAACGGGACCCTGGGGACCGAGTCGGAGCGGTAAAGCTCCCATCCCGGTTCACCGAGGGACCTCCGACTGGTGCAGGCGATGGATAAGGACATGACGAGGCCCAGGCCCTTGCAGTTGCCAGGGCTGAGGAAGAGCTGCTAAGGGAGTTCCAGATGATGAAACAGAAGGTGCCGCGGTCTACTACGGGGATAGAGCAGACTTCCGAGGCTCACCCATTGTTAGCGCCCCCTAAAGTAGCTGGAACAATCTTCAGCTTCAGCAGTAATGTGGACGATCAAACCACGCCGAAGAGAAGTCGGGAACCAATCAGCCCTGAAGAGGCGATCGATGGGGCCCAGAAGAAGCAGCGGGTCCAGAAAAGCGCCACAGCTCTCACCGATGAGCTGGGTAAGATGCTCGACGAAATGATCGCGAAATTTACTGACACGAAGAGTAACAACAAGAAGGTTGTCCGCCATGTCACCCAGGTCACGATCGACTCACTGCAGGCTATGAAAAAGCTGCAAAGCGAGATAAGTGCGACGCTGGACGAAACTCACGCCAGAGCTCCGACCGCCTGCGCAACCCAGCAGACAACGCCATCGATTGTTGGCCCAGGACAAGAAGCCGCTAGCACAGAGAGGGTGCATACTGGCGCAGGGAACCAGACGAGAAACCCTTGCTGGCAACAGGTTAGGCGCAAAACCAAGAAGCCCCGCGTGACTGCTGAGAATATCAGGGAAAGCGAAGACCACGCGAGACTCACCGTGAATCGGAAGAGCCAGCGCCCTGACGCTATCCTGATCAAATGCAGCGAAGGATTGTACGCATACATGCTCAAGTTGGTTAAAACCGAGCCTACCCTACAGGGGCTTAAGGATGGGGTGCAAGGCATACGCAGGACAGCCAATGACATCCAAGATGCAGAAACCCTCAGACCCAGCCACGCAGCAACTGCATACAGCCATGAAGTCCGCCCTCAGCGGCAAAGCCGAAGTGGCTATACTGGAGGACACGGTACAGGTGGAAATCCGCGACCTGGACGAGATGACCACCTGCGAGGAGGTACTACAGGCAGTCTACGCTGAGGAGAAATGCGATATCCCGGCGGGCGCTGCACCTGGGATGCGGAACCCAAACGGCGACGATTCACCTCAGAAAAGAGCATGCACAGCGGCTCCTTGACAAGGGGAAAATCAGGGTAGGATGGGTAATCGGCCGCATAAGGCAAAAAATGGAGCCCAGGCCATGCTACAAATGCATGAGAATAGGCGACATGTCTGCTAGATGCCCAGCGTCGGAGGAAACAGCCAAAAACACGCAGGAATCCTGCTTCAGAAGCAATTCCGAAGTAACCGCCGCGCATTTTCGCCTTTTTGATGCGATTCGGTGTTCTTCTCTTTGCCGCCGCGCTTTTCACATTGCTTGTGTCGAATTGCAGCCGGATGCAATTAAATTGCTAACGAACCTGCCAAACCTACACTGGCACTGCGATGGCTGTGTTGTCCATAATGACTCTCACTCTAAAGTTGACGAAATCAACAATGGAGTTATTGAACTGGAAAGGCAATATATGGATTTAAATACCAGATTTCTTAATTCCCAGCCGAATTTGTCTAATCATGTTGATACTATGCCGCGAAACAAAACGGCCGTTACCACTGCAGCTCCAATGACAGTGTTTCCCATTCCACCTTCAACTAGTTCCGAAATTTCTAATTTAGAGTTCCCTGCTGTGAGCTCTGTTCCGGTGCGTAGGATGAAAAAGAAGATTCATTAAACCAATCTGCCAAGCAGAAATTATCTTCACATTGGAAAATTTCCTGTTATCACGAAGCCAGAGGCGTTGTGCAAATATGTGTCCGAATAGCTGCATATCGAAGTTAATACTATATCTTGCAACAGCCTGGTAAAAAAAGATGTGGACATTTCGTCGCTTAAATTCATAAACTTTAAGTTGGGAGTTCCTGAGCAGCATTTTTACACTGTTTTTAGTGGCGAATTTTGGCCTCAATTGGTTAAGGTACGCCGTTTTATTCATAGGGACAGACCAGACGCTGAGGACCTCAGCGTACGTCAACACCTACGGCAGCTTCAAAAAACCCCCAATAATTGGCGCTACTGGCGCTGATTTCGTTGCGGGGCAATTTTTACAGCCAATTCTTCATCTGCCTACTCTTCCTTTGCAACAACAACAGCTGTCTGCTATGACTTCGGCTTGCAGTGCATTTCTCAGAGAGGCGTTTTCCTCTCGTTCCGATGTTCTCCAGCTGGACCAACATGAACAGCTGCATTTTTCGCCGCCCGCTTTGTACGATGTTTACCATTCTTCTCGATGCTCAGATCGCGCTCTTCAAACGTACTAAAAACAACATTTGAATACACAATTGTCGTCTGGTGCACTTCGGGACAATTATCTGGTTCGGCTTTGACAATAATGCTGAACGCGTTCTTCGTTGCGCTTTGCTCCGCTCCGATGCAACAACAGTTTCATGGGGAGTTCTTATCGCTGTCCACTTTACATGAGCATCGCTCAATCGCTGGATATGATGCTGTTCTAATTGCGCTCTTTGAAGTTGGCCTCTCTTCAGTCTTCGCTGCTCTTCCGACCTGGAACCTTTCTTCGCATGCTGGATCTGATGACATCGAACTCTTAAGGCGCATTCTCGTATCTTTCTCACTGTTGCCGGGCGTTGTCGATGCTCTTCGGATATCTGACATTTGGGAGCTCTTGGGGCCATCTCTTCAAATACTCGAACTGTTCTCAGATCACTATCTGCATAAGCAAGTATCTACAAGGCTGCTTTCTTACTCTATTGATTATAGCTCATACGTGCCTGACTTATTATACACCTTATCATCGGAACAGCATAACCCTATGCATTTCTCGCCAATTCAGGAAGAGGATAAAATAAATGTAAATCTTTCATTGTTATTAAAGGCAATCTGTGGATTCTACAAGCCTCAGTCAGAAACTTGATAGGACGCTTCTGGTTCAGCGATTGTGTTCGCAACATATTCTTGCAATCTTCCTATAGCTGGCCGGATAGATTCTCTTAAGACATACTTCCAAAATATGTCAGGCATGCGCACCAAGGCTGAGTTGGTTTATTTGATGACTTCTACCTGCGACTTTGATGTGATAATTTTAGTTGAGACCTGGCTCAACTCCAACTTTTTTAATGACGAGTTCTTTGATTCGAACCAGTTCCTGATCTATCGTAAAGATAGGGATGCTGAGAAAACGCAACATTCTAGAGGTGGAGGAGCTATTGTGGCAGTCCGAAGCACTCTTCTTTCCGAAAATATTATTCTCTCAAATCAGTTCATGGGCCATCTGAAAAAGTTTTATTAATTGCATCATACATACCACCTAACAGCGACTACAGCCTCTATGAGGCACAGTTGGATAACATTTCATGCGTTCATCAAGGGCTACTGGATACGGATCATATCTGTGTATTGGGTGACTTTAACCTAGGTTCCCTTGTGTGGGTGCAGGATCTCCCTCTTCTAATTTAATTCCCAGCAACGTTCACTTACCACATGAGATCCTATTAATTGATGATTTGTTCAGTTTGGGCTTAGCCCACATGAGATCCTATAAATAGATTATTAGATCTAGTTTTTGTTAATTCAGAAATCAATTATTCTATAAGCTATGTGTGCTATTTCATAATGTGATGTTTATCATATGCCATTGCTTTTAAATTTACAATTTTATTCTTTTGAGCATGAATTACCTCAAGTTCCATTTTACATATTTAATGAAAATATTCTACTCTTAATTGGTCTTCAGTTGTGCTATTTCATAATGTGATGTTTATCATATGCCATTGCTTTTAAATTTACAATTTTATTCTTTTGAGCATGAATTACCTCAAGTTCCATTTTACACATTTAATGAAAATATTCTACTCTTAATTGGTCTTCAGTTTTTTCGCATGCTAGTGTTGATGATTGCTATTTAAAATTTCTTAATATTATTTCTGATATTCTCAAAAGGAACTGTCCTCTAAAGGTACTGAGTCCTTATAGGCTGCCATAGTACACAAGTGGTCTAAAAAAATATAAAAACCTTCGTAATAAGTTTTACAAGCGATATCTGGCAACTCGTAACTCTATTGACTGGGAACGATACAGGCAGCACGAGCGAGAGTTTGAATTTTTAAATAAATTTCTGTACAACCAGTACATTATCAATGTTGAGAATGGTCTTAAACAAAATCCTAAAACTTTCTGGAGGTTTGTTAATTCAAAAAAGAATTGTCTTCTATACCTTCTTCTATGACTATGGATAACATTACTGTATCCTCTGAGCTGGGGGTGGCAAATCTTTTTGCAAAATTTTTTAATTCTAACTTCGAACCTCTTAGTGATTGGAACCATCTCGAGACGTTGAATAATATTCCGTTTCTTCGTAATATTGGAATTTTTTCAGTGTCCTACAATGATATTCATTAAGCGGTGGACGTTTTTGATGATAATAAAAAGCCTGACCTGGATGGGATTTCTCCCTGTTTCTTAAAAAATTGTGTCTCAGCCCTTTGTTGTCCTCTAAAATTAATCTTCGAAAGAAGCCACGGTTACGCCAATTCATAAATCTGGTAGTAAATGCCTTATCATTAACTATCGACCCATTGCCAAATTGAGTAACATATCTAAACTTTTTGAGCGGATTATCACCAAGCATCTTTCCTTTCTTCCTACATTTCGCCCAATCAGCATGGGTTTATGTCCGGTAGATCTACTACCTCAAATTTAGCTGTTTATTAGTAATTTTTGTCTCAATGAATTTCAACGTCAGTGTCAGGTGGATGGTATCTACTTAGTTTTTGCAAAAGCATTTGATAAAGTTTGCCATAAAGCACTTTTCGCAAAGCTTCGGCAATTGGGATTTCATCCCTTGTTGCTAAAATTAATTATATCATATTTGGATCGGAGGACCTATCGGGTCAACATTCTTGCCCGTTTGTTGCAACTTCAGGCCTTCCCCAAGGTAGAGCCCTTGGTCCTCTTCTTTTTATAATATTTATGAATGTCTTTCCTGCTGTTTTATGAACTCTGAATATCTTTTATATGCTGATGATATTAAGATCTTTAGATCTATCCGTTCAGTTGCTGGCACTAGCCTGCTTCAAGCTGACCTGAACCTAGTGCGTGGTGTGTCAATAATTTGCTCCCACTTAACTTAAATAAATAATTTAAATTAATAATTCCGTCAGGCAAAGTAAACGCACTTTTGATTTTTTAAGTCCTTATTCATTGTACTCACAGCTTTTGCCACACCAATGTGAGTCCTTAGACCTCAGGGTATTGTTTGATTGGGCCGGCAGAAGAACGTGGTTGCCAGAGGCGAAGGGCGAGGGGGCGGTCACTTGCTGCCGCAAGGGTCTCCCGGGGCACGCGGTTCAGGGTCAGCACCCCGAGACATGGCAGGGGCATCATGATCATGGTGTTGCTGTAAAGAAAAAAAAAAACGTTTGTTACAAACAAAAAACGTAAAAGTCATGTTTACTCACCAGTTTTCGCAAAACAACCAGGCCATTGGGAAATTAGGGACGGGGGCGCCTGACGATAGGCGGTTGATCGATAGTTGCGATCGATGGGTACAAAAAAATACTGGATTTCTCAAGAAACGGTCACACCGAGGCAACTTAAGAAAACGATAACGATAACGGCAACAACGATGGCAATCAATATCAATAAATGCGATCGAGACGTGTACAGTAGAGTGCCAGACGACGAGAATCGGAATGGTGATTTCAAACATGGGGAAATGTCTGGGCGGGAAAATTCACGCGGGAACGAGATGCATTTTTGGGAAAGTTCAAGTCTTTCGGGGAACTTTCTGGGGAGCAGCCTAACGCAGCACAGCCATGGGAAAGTTAAAGGTCTTTCAGGGCGCTGTCTGGGGGGAGTCTTACGAGGGCAACAAGATCAAACGGTAAACAACGGACCTTGGACCCGCGCAAAGTGGACGTGGACCATCACACGGCAAGCGCAACAAGGTCGAACGGTAAATTGGCGGACTTCGGACCGCCACAAAGAGGACGTACCGTGAACTAACGGTGCGGCAGAGGACCTTGGACCCGATCAAGCGAGTTGGGAAAGAGGTTTAACGGGACCATCACAGGCTATAAAAGGGCCGCGCAAACGCAGCGCAGCCCCGAAGTGAAAGTGCGAGAATCAAAGCGAGTGCGTGTACGCGAGACCAGTAGCAAGTTAATCGAGGGCCTAGTACCAGGATTAAGATCGCAAAGTCGAGAAGCCGAACGACTGTGAGTCTACAAAGCTGAGACTTCAATGCTGAGATCCAACGAGTGCTAGGTCGTGGTTAAATCGAGCTCTGGGAGTCCTTGTGTGGAGCCTGCGATAAAGGTGGCTGGGCGAAGAGGCAGAACCTAGTTCTACCTGCTGGGCGAAACACCTTGCCGGTCCCGACAGTGAGGTTGTCATAACAGCCAGAGTCTCAAAGGAGCCGTCACGAGTCACGTACCGGCAAGCAGTCGACGACGAAGAGCGATGTTGCAGAAGACAGCGACGAGGAGCGACGCCGCAAAGGACGACGACGAGGAGCAGCAGTAGCGGAAGATCCGCGAGGCTATTGACAAGGAGACACATAAAAACCTTTACGATCCCAAGATAACTCTTGCGTTATTCTTTGGTCAAAGGCAATCACCCAATATACATTTGGTGAAACGATCCCACAACCTATCTGAGCTAGCCGCCCGTTAACGTAGAGAGCGAGAATATCTAAGATATGATGTCGTTACAAGTCACTTCACTATTTCGGAAAAGTAACAATGGCGACTGACCATCGTCAGATTAATAAAAACTATTGTCTGATAAATTTTCACTCCCTAGAATTGACGATATTTTAGATCAACTAGGTAGAGCAAAATATTTGTCATGCCTTGACTAAACGTCCGGTTTTCACCAAATTGAACTCGAAAAAAGTTCGCGGGATATAACATCCTTTTCAACAAAAAATGGTTCATATCGCTTCACGCGATTTCCATTCGGTTTAAAAATAGCGCCAAATTCTTTTAGAATTAGATTAGAATTTTAGAACCTTCGCAAGCATTTCTTTATATGGATGACTTAATAGTCATGTTTGTTCCAAAAAACATATGCTCAAGATGTTTTTCAGAACTGTAGGCAACACAACCAAAAGTTACATCCTGAAAAATTTTCAATTGTAATGCACGAACTCACTTTTCTAGGACATGAGTGCACAGAGAAAGGAATCGTGCCGGACGACAAAAAATACGACGTCATTCAAAATTACCCAGTCCCACATGATGGGGACAGCGCTAGAAGGTTCATTGCATTTTGTAATTATGACAGACGGTTTATAACTAATTTTGCTGAATATTCCCGTCACATAACAAGATTATGTAAGAAAGATGTAAAATTCGAATGGACAACTGAATGCCAAAACGCCTTCGAACATCTTAAATCAGCATTAATAACCCAACTCTGTTACAATACCCAGATTTTAGCAAAGAATTTTGCATAACTACAGATGCTAGCAAATATGCTTGTGGAGCAGTCCAAACACAAAACAAAAATGGACTACAGCTTCCAGTTGCGTACGCATCAAGATCTTTTACAAAAGGTGAAAGCAACAAGAGCACAGCAGAACAAGAACTAGCAGCTCTTCATTGAGCAACAACACATTTCCGACCATATACTTATAATAGACACTTCACCGTCAAAACAGACCACAGAGCACTTACCTACTTATTTTCAATGGTAAACCCCAGTTCCAAATTAACACGAATGAGACTTGAATTAGAGGAATATAATTTTACGGTAGAGTATCTAAAGGGTAAAGACAACTATGTAGCCTAGCCGCTATCAAGAATCACTATCACTGACATAAAAAACATACAATCAAACAATATGGTTCTGAAAGTCACTACCAGAAACCAAAGTAGACAAAAATCCTGCGCAGGAAAAGAACAAATAGAGTTGCATAAGCAATCTATAGATAAAATTTCAAAGCACAACGTATATGAAGTCATTAATAATGATGATATACGTAAAGTGGTCCCCTTGCATGGCAAAATATCTTTGATTATGTTTCAATTGATTATTTTAAAAATATGGGCAATAAAATATTGAAATCATTGAGAGTAGCGCTACTCAACCCGGTGACCGTAATAAAAAATAATAAAGAAAAAGAAGCTATATTGTCTATATTCCATGATGATCTAATACAAGGAGGTCATACAGGCATTACAAAATCCTTGGCCAAGGTCCAGAGACACTATTACTGGAAAAATATGTCTAAAGACATAAAAGAGTACATAAAGAAATATCCTAAATGCCAAAAGTTTAACAAAACTAAACATACCAAGACCACATTAACTATAACCGAAACTCCACAAAGAGCTTTCGATAGAGTAATTGTGGTTACAATTGGTCCACTATCAAAATCTTAAAATGGAAACAGCGATTTAACTAAATATCTAGTAGCTGTACCAAATACTAGTAGCGAAAGCAAACACAGTAGCGAAAGCTGTATTTGAAGATTTTATTCTAAAGTACGGTCCAATGAAGAAGTTCATTACGGAGGAAGACGTTCAATTAATGAAGATCTATGTAAAAACCTAAATATTAAAAACATTACTTCAGCTGCACATCACCACCAGACTGTAGATATTCTGGAGATAAGCCACAGAACACTCAATGAGTACATTCGTGCCAAAATCTCAGTTGACAAAACAGATTGTTATTCGATACTTCGTTTATTGTTTTAATACGACCACCTTTATGGCACATGATTAGTTTTTGAATAAAACTTATGGCTAGTTTTTGAAAAAAGCTTCAAACTTACCAAAACATTTTAAAAGTATAGATAACATTAAACCCTATTATAATATAGAAGACTATGCTAAGGAATCAAAATTCAGATTAGAACAAGCATTTAAGAGAGCTAGATTAATGTTAAAATCACATAAGCAAAAGCAAAAAATTAATTACGACAAAAATACCTTTAGATTTTGAGTTAAAAATAGGAGATCAGGTTTTATTGAAAAATGAAACAGGACATAAACTAGATTTTAAATATACAGGTCCTTATAAGGTAAAACAAATAGGAGATAGAGATAACATAACAATATCAAATAATATAAACAAAAAACAAATAGTACATAAAGATAGATTAAAAATTTTTATTTCTTAATCAAATTGGTTCTTTTATAAATATATCACGTGTGGCCATACATAATATAAGAACCATAAAAAATAAATATTATTAAAAACACAAAACAAAAAAAACATAAAAAAATAAAACAACAACAAAAATTGCTTTAAATTATATAATTTCTTAAATTTTATAAAATTCATAATTAAATTGGAAAATAACTTCATTTTATTTCGTTATTTTTCAAAAGGAGGGAGATGTCGTATGCATTGATATATGTGCACCCACTGTACCAAGAGTACTAAAAGGTTACACACTTTAACACTTAAAGTGCAAGTGACAGCATAATTGTATCACGAGCGGACCTCATGTGTGTGCAAGTTAACCAACCCGTGAAACCGGGCCGCTTATGGAATTAATAAACAATTTTTTCAAAATTCAATTTAAACAATCTTTGCCTATGCCTTTGCATTTGCCTTTGTCTTTGCCCATGCCTTTGGCTTTGGGGTCCGCTCTTGATTTCCCTACCAAATAAACAAACATAAGTTTCCACTCGAAGCCCATTCAATTGCGTTCTTAGTTCAAACTATTGCGATCCAAGCCCAAACAAATTGCATCGGTCAGCATATTTGAATTTCACAATAGGATGCCATGATTTCATCCTAAGCTTATATTCTAAACAAAAGGAAAAGTTCGAGAAGCTCAAAGAAAAGCTTCTGGCCGAGGTTCGTTGGATAAGATTTTAGAATTAAGCCCGCAGTCCATCTTTGATCAAGAAACAGTTCGGAAGTAAGAAATTCGATTGTGAAAAATAATAATCAGTGGGGACAAAATAATAATTGGAAGTTTAATAACAATCAGGTACAGCCTGCTCCTGAACCCATGGAAATAGATGAATCAATCCAGTATCGAATTCGTCCTAATAATAATTTTAACAGGGGTAATAATAACAAACAAAATTATAATAATTATTATCCAAGAAATAATTATAATCAAAACCAAGCGCAAAAAAAACAATATATATATGCGCCACTCAAAACAAACCAATTGAATCACATCCACAGTTAAAGCGGGAACCAACTGGTTCAATTAATCAGCCTGCTCAAAAAATTACGAGAGTATATAATATAGAAGAGGATAATTTTTTAAATCAGAATCCGGAGTAGGATTACTTTACTTAATGAGAACAGACAAAAAATCGAAAAGGAATTTAAAGTTTTAATTGACACAGGAGCAATATCTTGTAACATATAAGGGGAATTTATCAAAATAAAAAAGAGCTCCCAATTTACAAAAGAGTTTCAACCATTAATGGGTTTACAATAATAAAATATTATCATTTAATAACGATATTTAACACAAGACAAGTATTTTATAAAATAGAAGGGTTAGAGTCCGACTTACTTATAGGTTTTAATCTTTTAAAAAAAATAGGAGCGGTAATTGATATTCAAAAAGGGATCATCAATTATAACGGGAAAAAAGAAAAATTACTTTACGATGAGGATAATGCTTCAAACCAATTATCGCTAACAAATGGAAAAATTATCCTTCCATTAAAAGAATATATTATAAAAAAATACTTTGAAGAGCAAAGTGGAAATAAAACAGATTCACATATGGTGGAAAAAAGTTTATTTAGCTTGGGATCACAGAATCCTGAGCAAGCCGACGTAGAATTATCCGTCAACAAAAAATCAAATAGTTTGGGATCTAGAAATCCTGAACACGCCGACGTAGAAAAATCCGTCAACAAAAAATTATATAGTTTTGGAAAAAAAATTCCTGAACACACTGACGAAGAATTTTCCGTCAACAAAAAGTTAAAACGTTTGGGAACACAAAACCCTCAACTTGCCGACGTCGAACTATCCGTCAAGAAAAAAGTAACAACTTTGGGATCAAAGGATTCCGAAAGAAATAAAATAAATAATATTAAAATGTTAAATTCAAATCAAGTAGAAGATTTGGAGAAAAGAATAATTGACATAATTGAAGAGGAACACTCTAAAATAAACCTACAAATTCCTTTTAGAACTGATATTCGGGGCGAAATATATACAAATAACGACAGGGCCATTTATAGTAAACAATATCCCTATGCTTTATCAGTTTCAGATTTCGTTAACAATGAAATCAATAGAATGATAAATGAAAATATTATAAGGCCGAGTAGAAGTCCTTACAATTCTCCAGTACTGGTGGTACCCAAAAAGGGTCAAAATGAAGACGGTAGCCCTAAACACAGACTTGTAATAGACTACAAAAAATTAAATGAGAACACAATACCGGATAGATACCCGATGCAAGACCCATCTGTTATATTAGCCAACTTAGGAAAGGCAAAATATTTTTCCACAATTGATTTGGAATCAGGATTCCATCAAATTCTTATGAAAGACTCAGATATTGAAAAAACATCTTTTTCTATTAACAACGGAAAATTTGAATTTTTACGCATGCCTTTCGGGTTAACCAATGCGCCCAGAATTTTCCAGAGAGCAATGGATGATATTCTCAGAGAACAAGTAGGAAAAACATGCCACGTCTACATGGACGATATTATAATTTTTTCAAACACAATCGAGCAACATTTCTCAGATTTAACTCAAATAATAGGCATTTTACAAAGAGCTAATATGAAAATTTCTCTCGAAAAATCGAAATTCTTTAAATTAGAAACCTCCTTTCTTGGTTACATTGTTTCTTTTAATGTAATCAAAACAGCTCCTGAAAAAATTTCCACAATCTCAAGGTATCCGTTACTACAAAATATAATAATAACCGAAAATTTGTCCGTAATTATGCAAAAATTGCAAAACCACTTACAAAATATTTAGGAGGGGAAAATGGAAATGTTTCTAAAAGAATATCTACAAAAGTTTTAATACAATTGGACGATTCAGCTATACAAGCTTTTAACGAACTAAAAGAGAATCTAATAGCACAAGTTGAACTAGTCCAACCAGATTATAGTAAAAAATTCACTTTGACAACAGACGCATCAGACGTAGCTTGGGGCGGTATTATCACAGGATAACAAACCAATTACTTTCATTTCTAAGACACTTTATAAAAACGAGCAACTTTATGCCACAAACAAAAAGGAACTGCTAGCAATAGTATGGGCCTTAAAAAATTTGAGAAATTATTTGTACGGAGTAGTTGGTATAGAAATCCAAACGGACCATCAATCTTTGTCTTTCACGATTTCGGACAAAAATCCCAACGTAGAAATGAAAAGATGGTATTCTTTCATAGAAAGCTTTACCCCAAAAATAATATATAATCCCGGTACAACAAATGTTGTAGCCGATGCATTATCTCGAATACAAATAAATAACATCACAAACAGTGATGTAGAACAAACAGAACAGTCAGACTCAATTCAAAACACACAGCATTCTGCTGACAGTAGTTTTGAAAATGTAATACAAGAGACCCGTAAACCGTTAAATCAGTTTAAGCAACAACTGTTATTAACAACGGGGAGGTTTACAATACATGAGTCACTGGAAGTTTTTGGCAGGACACGACACATAATTGAATACGATACACCAGAAAATTTAATAACTATATTAAAAGAGTATATTCCACCAAACATTACGGTAGGAATTCATTGTACATTAGAGGACTAATATCACATTCAATTTCCCTTAAAAAATAATTTCACTAACCCATTTCTTTTTACGAGAATCTTTCTTCAAGACATAGAAAACGATGAAGATAAAGCCATAATTATAGAAAAAACACACAGTCGAGCTCATAGGGATCTAGATGAAAATTATAAACAAATCCGTAGGTTATATTATTGGCCAAACTTATTTAAAAAATTGAAAGAATATATACAAAATTGTGTGATTTGTAATGGAAATAAATATAACAGGCACCCAATAAAAATTCCAATTCTATTCCAACTAAAGAAGGAGAAAATTTACATACAGATATATACTACGCGCAAAACTTAACATTTATTACTTGTATAGACGCGTATTCCAAATACCTTGTTGTAAAATAAATTCAAAATAAGTTAAACATTGAAATTAAGGTAATGGAACTACTTCAACAATTTCCCGAAGCAAAAGTAATTATGACCGATAACGAACCTAGTTTTACCTCGGCCCAATTTAAATCATTTGCACAAAGGTGTGGAATTACTTTGCATTACGCAGACCCAAGACACAGAACTTCAAACGGACAAGTAGAAAGAGCACACTCGACATTAACAGAAATAGCTCGCTGCATAAAAGAGGAGTTTAATTTAACTAATTTTTCCGAAATAGTTATTAGAGCCGCTCAAAAATATAATCAGAGCATTCATTCCACAACAAACGAAAAACCATTTGATATCCTATATAATAAAATTATCATGATAATATTCCCATTATCTTGAAGAATACACAATCTAGAATGTTAGAAACACATAATGAGAACAGAAAAGAAAAAGATTATCATGTAGGACAATTTGTTTATGAAAAGAAACATGGGGAACGAAACAAACTTAAATCCAGATATAAAAAACAAGTTGTAAAGGATAATTTACCTAACAAAATAATAATCAACAATAGAAATAGGATTATTCATAAAGATAATATTAAATTCTAATATAAACAAAAATATTTTATTTTCAGAAAAATGTTTTTTTCAGTACTTATACTCAACCTATTACTTTTAACAAGTTCTGAAATAATTGACTATACAAGTCACGAATATTTATTATTTAAGGACAATAAAGACGTATTGACGTACGATTAATACGCAGATTTATTTCACATAACTAATTTAAGTTTTTATGAAGAAATAATTAACACGGAAACCAGATCTTTGACCAAAACATCAAAAACAGACATAGAATGGGAAATTTCAATGGACTTGGAACTCATTAAATTAACTTTATCAGAAATAATGCCAAAAAGACAAAAAAGAGGAATTAATGAAATAGGAACTTTATGGAAATGGATAGCAGGAACTCCTGATCATGATGATTTCATAACGGTTCAGAACAAAATAGACAGCCTAATTGAAAACAACAACAAGCAATTCACAATAAATTCAAAATTATTTAATGAAGTAAAATATTTTACTGAAAGTTTAAAAAATGTAGTTTTCAACGAGGAAACAATTTTACGAAAACATCGTTTGCGGTTACTCACATTTGAATTACAAAATTTATTAGATACTATTATCTTAGCAAAAACAAAAATTTTAATACAAAAATTTTAAACGAGAATGAAATTAAAGAAATTTACAATTATGAAAAACAATCTGTAGTATTAACTGACCTAATGGACATATCAACTTTTAAAATTTTATTAAATAATGATTTACTTGTAGTTTACATAAAATATCCCATGATTAACGGTAAATGTGACCTTTACAAAACAAGAGCTATTGCAAAATCCGATGGAAAATTATTAATTAATAATGAAGTTGCCAATTGCAAAAACAAATATTACCTAATGACTAATTTTAAGAAAGAAATGTTTAACAACTATTGTAAATTCAGTTTTGAAACTAATTGTTTTATTAAATTATTGAACGGCGAAAAAGCCAATTGCTCTAAAATAAGAGAAATTAATAATAAAATAGATGTCTTACAGGATGGTGCCATTTTAATAACAGGAACAAATATAGTAAACAACACTCAATTAAAAGGTTCATATTTAATTTTGTTCAATGACTCAATTATCATTAATAACAACACCTACATTAACAGCGAAAACAAAATATTAAACTATATAGCTCAGCATAAATTCATATATTATAACATTTCCGAATATATTGCTTCAAATAATTCGGAGCTAACTCTTGACAATATAAACATTATCAATCCATTTGTAAAAATTAATAATACCAAAATATCAGTTTTCTTTATATTATTAATTTTTATCATATATTTTTAATATTATTACTTTACATAATATATAGAAATTTAGTAACCAAAAAACAACGGCCAGAACTAGAAATCATTACAAACCAAGAAAAAGTTTTAAAAAAAGAAAATACAAACCAAGATGAAATTTTAATAGAAGAAAACACAAACCACGAAGAAACTCTTGAAGAAAATGTTTTTTTTTCAAAACTAAGAGAACGCTTAAAAGAAATTCATAATTAATCGGGGCGATCCATTTTAGAAGGGGAGAGTTAACCAACCCGTGAGATTGGGCCGCTTATGGAATTAATAAACAATTTTTTCAAAATTCAATTTAAACAATCTTTGCCTATGCCTTTGCATTTGCCGTTGTCTTTGCCCATGCCTTTGGCTTTGGGGTCCGCTCTTGATTTCCCTACCAAATAAACAAACAAATCCTTAAGTAAACATAAGTTTCCACTCGAAGCCCAATCAATTGCGTTCTAAGTTCAAACTATTGCGATCCAAGCCCAAACAAATTGCATCGGTCAGCATATTTGAATTTCACAATAGGATGCCATGATTTCATCCTAAGCTTATATTCTAAACAAAAGGAAAAGTTCGAGAAGCTCAAAGAAAAGCTTCTGGCCGAGGTTCGTTGGATAAGATTTTAGAATTAAGCCCGCAGTCCATCTTTGATCAAGAAACAGTTCGGAAGTAAGAAATTCGATTGTGAAAAATTAAGTGTACTGTACTTGTGAAATTAAATAAAAAGGTTTAACACCAAGTTACTAAAAATAAAATATATTTTTTTAACAATATTACTAGTGATAAATTAAATTTGCATATACCTTCGCGCTCCAGCCTATGTGAGCATAGCTACGAGCTACGAGACTTAGAGCTCTTTAGCTTCAAAGTAAATTTGTTAAGGAGAAGAAACTCCTGAGACTTAAAACAAAACGAAACTTAATAAAGGTAAAAGTATACGTTTAAATTAAATTACTACATGGACTTACAAACATAAATTACTACTTTTGGTTACATACATAAATCTCTACAAACTTGCTCTGGGAAACAAATTCACACAAATCATTGGCACGGGAACAACACAAACGCGCACATAACACTCGAGTAATAACACAAAAAAAGGAGTGAATTTATTGGTCAACGATGAAACAAAAGAAAAAAATAACACTTACATATGAAAGATAATGAATAGGCGGTCTATTGGCACTGGACGATAGTGTCGATCTATGGGCAGAAATATCTGGAAATATCGGCATATGGAGCATACAGCATATTTATATCATCGTATGGCAACGCCACGATGGGCCATCGTAATCGATATCGAGAAGAAGATGAAGAAAGAGAAAAGTCTATGGGGATACGTCTTGGGGCGGGAATTCAAAAGTCTATGGGGAAACATCTTGGGCGGGAAATTTAATACCTGGAAGGAGGATTGGCGCAGTGGAACTCCACTAGCAGCTCGGTTTTAACGGTCGACCTTTTGCCCTCTGCGCCGGGCACCACATTATTGTCCGAAGTCCGGCACTTCGACGCTCTCCCTTCGGTTGCCATCTCTCTCGGACTCTTCCTGTCCCTCTCTGTGCATACGGTACCGCACTCTCTCTCCGCAACATCGTTACTACGGGCGAATTCGCCGCGTATCTGGCGACCGGTAGGCCACTGCTTGCATGATTATTTTATTTGTGGGGAGTTTTTCAACTCCTCACATTCTGCCCTTAGTTCGGGAAGGAAAAAAATACTCGTTCCTTCTCTTGCCTTGATATCCTTGTGTTCCTTATACTCGCGTTCATCCTTTCCTCGACGTCTCTCCTTCTCGTGTTCATCCTCAAGCTCCCCAGGTCTTTTTCTTGCTGACTTGTAGCCTTTGAGTTCTCTGCATCCTCCAAAGGTTTCCCTCGACCGTGGACTTTGGACCAGGAGGCAAGGAGCCGCCGATAACTAGCGGTAAACAGAGGCCTATATAAGCAGGTCGGAAACTAGATCAGTCGTCTTTTACCAGTCAACAAGTACTAGTTATCAAGTAAGCCAGTAATCAGTGAAGCAACATGAAGAGTCAAGTGGATCCGTGCGGAGTCAACAAGGAGCAAGATCGCTACGTCGAGACTTAGAGTTTGAAGTCTCCGAATTGAGTCTCAGGTAACTGAGGTCCATAAGTCATCATATGACTAATAGCCTGATTCCATTGCCGCATTAGTGGACTTTTTAAATGTGCCCGATTCCATTGGCGCTACTCCGACATGTGAGTGGCAAAAACAGCTGATCTGGGTTTGTTTACTTTTGAATTTTGGCAAGTCCAAAAGAAATTAATTAAAATAATAATGTTGGGTTTACAATGGAGACCACCACAGTTTCCAAAAAGGGCTAGGATCCCCGTATATGTGGGAGTTATTTTATGCCAGAGATCCAGCAGTAATGCATTGTGGTATGCAGAATTTGCAGCGTGCGCTTATGTTTTCAGTCATTTTAGTACAAAATAGATTTTATATTCAAAAGACATCAAAAATTGCGCCAACCTTGCATATAGAAAACAGCTGTTGTAGTGGTGGCACGAACAAAATATCGTTCAACATCGGTATATTCCAGTATTTTTTCCAAAAACGTTCGTGGCGAATGGTTTTTAATCGCATTTAAAAATCGCATTTATTTTAAATGCGGCATTTAGCCTTATGGGATTTGTTGTGTAAATAAATGTGCATTAGGCTAAATGCGTTTTAATGCGCCAATGGAATCCGGCTATAAGTCAAGGTGCTTTGTCACAACTTCTGTCTCGATTTGAGCTTAGCGCCTTGCCCGGGGTGTCAGACAGAGTTGCACAAAAACAGTCCTTCGACAAGGAGCCGTGGGCTCGGAAGGGAAGTTGTCTAGAACTAGCTGCCTTGCTATAAGGATCGCATAGGCGAAGTCCGGCGTACGCCTGATCGTCCTGGGATTGTTTTACAGGTCCTGGTGCGACTAGCCCGAAAGGACGCGCGTTTGATCGAATGGCGTCTGCGTTGAGAGCACAGCAGTTCACCGCTAGAGTCCCAGAACGGCAGCTGACCGTTTGAGAATCCCGAGAGCCAAAGACTTTGCAGGCGAAAGCTAGGAGCAGATCTAGGACATCGTACCAGGGAGCGAGGAGACCGGGCCGCTTATGGAATTAATAAACAATTTTTTCAAAATTCAATTTAAACAATCTTTGCCTATGCCTTTGCATTTGCCGTTGTCTTTGCCCATGCCTTTGGCTTTGGGGTCCGCTCTTGATTTCCCTACCAAATAAACAAACAAATCCTTAAGTAAACATAAGTTTCCACTCGAAGCCCAATCAATTGCGTTCTAAGTTCAAACTATTGCGATCCAAGCCCAAACAAATTGCATCAGCATATTTGAATTTCACAATAGGATGCCATGATTTCATCCTAAGCTTATATTCTAAACAAAAGGAAAAGTTCGAGAAGCTCAAAGAAAAGCTTCTGGCCGAGGTTCGTTGGATAAGATTTTAGAATTAAGCCCGCAGTCCATCTTTGATCAAGAAACAGTTCGGAAGTAAGAAATTCGATTGTGAAAAATTAAGTGTACTGTACTTGTGAAATTAAATAAAAAGGTTTAACACCAAGTTACTAAAAATAAAAATATATTTTTTTAACAATATTACTAGTGATAAATTTAATTTGCATATACCTTCGCGCTCCAGCCTATGTGAGCATAGCTACGAGCTACGAGACTTAGAGCTCTTTAGCTTCAAAGTAAATTTGTTAAGGAGAAGAAACTCCTGAGAGTTAAAACAAAACGAAACTTAATAAAGGTAAAAGTATACGTTTAAATTAAATTACTACATGGACTTACAAACATAAATTACTACTTTTGGTTACATACATAAATCTCTACAAACTTGCTCTGGGAAACAAATTCACACAAATCATTGGCACGGGAACAACACAAACGCGCACATAACACTCGAGTAATAACACAAAAAAAGGAGTGAATTTATTGGTCAACGATGAAACAAAAGAAAAAAATAACACTTACATATGAAAGATAATGAATAGGCGGTCTATTGGCACTGGACGATAGTGTCGATCTATGGGCAGAAATATCTGGAAATATCGGCATATGGAGCATACAGCATATTTATATCATCGTATGGCAACGCCACGATGGGCCATCGTAATCGATATCGAGAAGAAGATGAAGAAAGAGAAAAGTCTATGGGGAAACGTCTTGGGGCGGGAATTCAAAAGTCTATGGGGAAACATCTTGGGCGGGAAATTTAATACCTGGAAGGAGGATTGGCGCAGTGGAACTCCACTAGCAGCTCGGTTTTAACGGTCGACCTTTTGCCCTCTGCGCCGGGCACCACATTATTGTCCGAAGTCCGGCACTTCGACGCTCTCCCTTCGGTTGCCATCTCTCTCGGACTCTTCCTGTCCCTCTCTGTGCATACGGTACCGCACTCTCTCTCCGCAACATCGTTACTACGGGCGAATTCGCCGCGTATCTGGCGACCGGTAGGCCACTGCTTGCATGATTATTTTATTTGTGGGGAGTTTTTCAACTCCTCACATTCTGCCCTTAGTTCGGGAAGGAAAAAAATACTCGTTCCTTCTCTTGCCTTGATATCCTTGTGTTCCTTATACTCGCGTTCATCCTTTCCTCGACGTCTCTCCTTCTCGTGTTCATCCTCAAGCTCCCCAGGTCTTTTTCTTGCTGACTTGTAGCCTTTGAGTTCTCTGCATCCTCCAAAGGTTTCCCTCGACCGTGGACTTTGGACCAGGAGGCAAGGAGCCGCCGATAACTAGCGGTAAACAGAGGCCTATATAAGCAGGTCGGAAACTAGATTAGTCGTCTTTTACCAGTCAACAAGTACTAGTTATCAAGTAAGCCAGTAATCAGTGAAGCAACATGAAGAGTCAAGTGGATCCGTGCGGAGTCAACAAGGAGCAAGATCGCTACGTCGAGACTTAGAGTTTGAAGTCTCCGAATTGAGTCTCAGTTAACTGAGAACCATAAGTCATCATATGACTAATAGCCTGATTCCATTGCCGCATTAGTGGACTTTTTAAATGTGCCCGATTCCATTGGCGCTACTCCGACATGTGAGTGGCAAAAACAGCTGATCTGGGTTTGTTTACTTTTGAATTTTGGCAAGTCCAAAAGAAATTAATTAAAATAATAATGTTGGGTTTACAATGGAGACCACCACAGTTTCCAAAAAGGGCTAGGATCCCCGTATATGTGGGAGTTATTTTATGCCAGAGATCCAGCAGTATTGCATTGTGGTACTGCAGAATTTGCAGCGTGCGCTTATGTTTTCAGTCATTTTAGTACAAAATAGATTTTATATTCAAAAGACATCAAAAATTGCGCCAACCTTGCATATAGAAAACAGCTGTTGTAGTGGTGGCACGAACAAAATATCGTTCAACATCGGTATATTCCAGTATTTTTTCCAAAAACGTTCGTGGCGAATGGTTTTTAATCGCATTTAAAAATCGCATTTATTTTAAATGCGGCATTTAGCCTTATGGGATTTGTTGTGTAAATAAATGTGCATTAGGCTAAATGCGTTTTAATGCGCCAATGGAATCCGGCTATAAGTCAAGGTGCTTTGTCACAACTTCTGTCTCGATTTGAGCTTAGCGCCTTGCCGGGGTGTCAGACAGAGTTGCACAAAAACAGTCCTTCGACAAGGAGCCGTGGGCTCGGAAGGGAAGTTGTCTAGAACTAGCTGCCTTGCTATAAGGATCGCATAGGCGAAGTCCGGCGTACGCCTGATCGTCCTGGGATTGTTTTACAGGTCCTGGTGCGACTAGCCCGAAAGGACGCGCGTTTGATCGAATGGCGTCTGCGTTGAGAGCACAGCAGTTCACCGCTAGAGTCCCAGAACGGCAGCTGACCGTTTGAGAATCCCGAGAGCCAAAGACTTTGCAGGCGAAAGCTAGGAGCAGATCTAGGACATCGTACCAGGGAGCGAGGACATCGAGAACTGAAAGTCTACAAGTCCACGGCAAAAATGCTAGGGTAGGAGCGTTCGTCTAGAACCTAGCGTTTGTCTCAGGGACTACGTAGGCAGGGACTAAGAACTAAGCAGGCGTTCGGTACGACCGGCCAGGACAGAGCAAGGCACAGGAGGCTGCGGCTGCGAAAGGCGTTCGCCTTGAGAGCACAGTGCATGTTTATCCTATTCTGGGAACGGTGACGCATCCCTAAGCCCTGATAGCCGCCGAGCCAACGGAAGTAGAAGGAACCACGAGCACCCAGAGCGGAACCTGCAGCAGCGCCGGAGCCACCCGTGTTGAGAAGGAGAGTGCTCAGGCATTAGCCACTTGTCACTATTAGCCACAGGCAAATGAAGATCCCTTTTTTATACCCGAACTTTCTGTGCGTTCTTACTGATCAATTGGGCTGTCATGTTTATAAAAATTTGGTTACCCACTTGTCACTATTAGCCACAGGCAAATGAAGATCCCTTTTATATACCCGAACTTTCTGTGCGTTCTTACTGATCAATTGGGCTGTCATGTTTATAAAAATTTGGTGGGACGAACACGTACATCTTCTGAGCTAGTCGCACGCTATTCGTAGCGAGCGGAAACTAACAAAATCAGATATAGTAAGTAAAGAAGCGATTATGTAATTTATTACGTAAGATAAAAAAATAAATAATAAACAAAAACACAAATTTAAAAGAAACGCGTGTAAATGCAAAAGCGGGAGTGCACGATGTGAAATCTTTTCTATCAGTCGATAGCGTGGCCTGTGAAACACTAACAACTATGTACTGACACAGTTAGATAGGGCACAAAAGTAGAGCGGGAGGAAGAGAGAGTAAAATGTTACAGAGACTTACTCGTGCAATGTTGCACTAACAAAGCATGCAGAAGAGAATGAAATTACAATTACAATGCACAGGGATTAGACTATTGAAAATAAAATTATTAAAACTTTAATAGTGAGTACAGATTAATAAGAAAAGCCTAGTTCCAAACCCTCACAATGCAGCTAAGCTAAGCTTGGTTCAAAAGAAAAACACCAGTAATTTCAGAAATCAATCAAAACTTGACTAAATCACAGAGCGCAAGATAAACATAACCGATCACAAGCGACGCTAAATCGAGGTAGAAGGACCCACTCAAGAAGATTAAGTGTTAATTTGTAACCGATCGGTCAACTTGTGGTCGAGTAATGATTTAGTTTACCGTTTGCAAAGGATATTTTTCACATTGTAAACTATCGATAAAGCCAAAAAAAATCTGCCGATCGGGTACAATTATGTTGTTTTCTAAAAATAAAGCGTATACCTAGACTGCAAGGGTTTTAAAACTTCGGCTTGCCGATTTTAGCTTCCCTTTTATTTAACTTAAAAATAAATTTGATTTTTCGAAAAATATTGCGCATTGGGACCAATGTGCAATGCGAATTGGTTTTTGTTATTAAAAAATTATTAAAGTCGTATTCTGGTTTTTATATTAACAGTACATATTAATTGCAGATATGTTGACGAACTTTTATATTGGTCGGGTCGTAGAATGATTTTGGATGAATACTTGCAAGGAGATTTATCGCCAACCAGATTACCTCCATCTTGGGTTACAACTCAGAAGTATGTATTTCAATCAGATGATGGTGGGTTAGCTATGTTGGACACATCTACAAACTTAATTAACGTCCTAGTGACTAATCATACTCTGCGTCAATTAAATGTTCAAGGCTACCTATGCTCGCGCGATTTAAAATACTTATTATTTAAACATAATGTAAAAAAAGTAAGTTTTATTCGAATTATGAGATGAATATATATATATAAGTCAACGTCTTTTTTTCCAGAATTTTCTGAAGTCCTTCACAGCATTTTATACAATCTACGACGTCGAAAAGGATCATCACTTACCAGTCAAATTGAAAGACTCATTAAAGGTACAAAGAACTCGCCTGCAGTATGCAACTTGGCTTGGCAATACGTCGTCAATAATATTTGTAGTGGAAAACGATATATTTATCCGACAGTCCCCTTTAAAAGAGGAAGATATAAGAATAACATCATCGGGATATGAAAACCAAATATATAACGGTGTTCCTGATTGGCTTTACCAAGGTAAGGATATTTTTGAATTTTATGAATTCAGCTTTTATGACTCAGCACACGTAAAGACGAAGCGCATCAGCAGAGTGTGTGAACGCGTCATACGGCGAAAGAGGAGCAGAGTTTAACTCAGTTATGATGTTCTGATCGTTATAAGTGATACTGCAATCGAACAATACAACTAAATTAATTGATTCAGGAAAATTCGGGTGATAGCTTATATTTTATATAAAAAATAAAACTAAACACTTTATTTAATAAAACTCATTTGTAAGCTTTTGTGTAAAATTTACGATAAACATTTTTTCATATTTTTAATTTGCTGACCTCTAAAAATATGAAGTATTTCAAGAAAAAAAAACTTTAACCTCAATTTATACCAAATGGCCAAAGTTGCTCACTTAGTTCCTGCAAGATGCAACCGAAATGGCTTTTTTGAAATTAAATTAACAACAATTTAAAATAGTCTGTAAATGTTCAGAAGAACACTAATAATAAATCTTAGAATTTTCGAGCAATGTACGTGCCGCGCAGAAAGTTGATACAAATTTGTCTTGTAACTTCAAAAAGGGTGCAGTGCTCGCACTCATCTATCTGTTAGCTTATAATTGAAAGTCTTTGAATTTTAGTTCTTTAAAAATTCTTCTGTTCCCCCACCAGTGGTAAAAGACTAAGAAATTAAAGCCAGCACCTTAAAGTTTGTACAACTTGGCCAATTTAAATGCAGCGGCATAAAGACGCCTGAACAGCGCCTACACTTTGCTTATTGCTGCCTTTGCTTACACCAGGAACGAGAACACGAGTTGCGCCAAGCCAAGATACCCCAAGAGCCTCGCGCTCGGCAGACAAACTCTACACCCAAAATCATTTAATCCCACAGTCGCCGTCGTGGCCAATCCGAATCAGGCCCAGGAGTGCAATCAGATGCAGTTACAATCGAATTTCGAGTTGCGTGGAAAGCCACACAGGCCAACCAGCAAGGGGCCCCTGCATCGAGCCACCCAGAGGAATTAAAAAAAATGTATTGAACAAGCCTTCTATAAGTCAAGATACACATATTTAATTTACACTTTAAACAGTTTATTTACTAAAAGTATTTTAAGTAAAAGAAATATATATTTGAATGCTAATTATTAAAAGCACTTCAAAAAAGTGTACACCAAGTTTTGTAGACTATTGCAAGTTTTGTGCATAAATTGTAAAACAAGGTAAGCTTGCCTTAAAATCGAAAGTTAAATCTTATCTGCAATCCTAAATCCCCGCAGGAATATTTTCAATGATTACCAATCAGATGCGAAATTGCAACGCAGCACACTATTTACCCAAAGCTCAATTGCAGGTATTGCAGTTAAATTTGCTCTGCAAAAAATCATTTATCCTGTAGTATGCTCATATATTGGGTACACACTGTACCGCTTATATCACTATAACATTGTAGCATTTGTTTATGTCCGAATATTCCCAGCACTTCAAGTGCAAAGCAATTCGACCCACACAACAATGTTATGCACATCCTAAATGCTGAGTCGGCATGTCTGCATGCGCGGCCGACCATTCGGTTACCATGTGAGCATAACACTCTCCCTCTCATGCGCGGCCGCTGCTTGCGCCGCCTAAATACACTTACGTATACATTAACATATATATTGAGATACATAAGCGTTGGCCGCGGCGCTGCTCGTGCAGCTATATGAATTGTAAGCCAAGCCAACAGTAGTCTTAAGTGAGCATTCGAGAAATGAGTCCCGATCTAAACGGACGATATAATAAAGAACAATATATCTTATAACATTACAGTACATTCTTTTCTTGTGGTTATAAAACAAAGTCTAACATACTTACACCCAACTTTACATGGCGACCGTGAAATGTGCGCGAGAAGGAAGTGAGACTGTTTAACCATAATGCGTAAATCGGCGAATTTGGCTAATTGAGCCAGTGCTTAACAAGTGAGGCCGTCCAATGTGGACGATGCAAGCCGATCCAAAGTTAGGCTCTTCAGAGCCGCCCTCGAAAATCGTAAATCGAAATCTCCAGCCAGATAAAAAATAAAAACAGTAATTAGTCTGTGCGATGACCAGCACCGTCGCCGCCTGAGCCCAAAAGGCCTGGACTACAAAAAAAAAAAAAAAAACCAACAACAAACAACAAAATCAACAAAATAAAAAAAAAGGGAAATTGACCAGGACATGTGTGGAAGGAATGGCAAATCCTTCTGCACCAACGATGGAAACTGAAGTGTGGTAGGCATACCGCCGACTACACCAACGAAGGAAGCATATGAGTGCGGAAGGCAGCCCGCCCTCTGCACCGTCGTGGGAGGCACCTGCTCCTGCTGAGCAAAGGGACGCACCAACATTACAAGAGGCCCTCGAATTGTGTCCCAACGATGGACCTCGCCCCCTCACAATAGTTGAGTACAGGGCACGACAGGAGTCCAGCAAACCCATCCACAAAAGAAAAAGGAGTGGAAAAAGGGTAAAACTCCTGCAACAGCGCCGATTATTGAAGGACTACAAGAAAATAGCAACAACCCCACAGGAGAAGGAAACGCATGACCTAAACATCAAAGAACTGGACAGAATACTTTGTAACCGAGCAAAGTAACGCAACAAGGGCTGCATTTATGCCAATGCCTAAGTTGCCTTTAATTATAAACTTCTAAACCCGAGCCGATGCGCGAAAGCGCTGCTCGAAAAATACTAACCACTGTTAGGCTATATACTAACAACATATAACTGATATTGGTTTATATAGAGCAAAATATTGTAAATCAGTTATATGAATATTAACACAAATTTTTTTTTTCTTCCAATTTTCAATATTAATAAAATAAAATTTATGCGATTATGCCACAAGACAATAATTTAATCAACCAGATTTGAATAACTAAATTCCTACATTTTTGTTTTATGGCACTTTTTTTTTTTTTTTTCTCTGCGTGCTCCTCAGACTTTAAAATCTAGACAGAAATATTTACGTATATTCACATAAAATCTTTTCATATGAATGAATAACAATAGAATAGATAAATTCTCTCATATTAATTATAATAATACCGATATATTAGAAGTGAATCTACCCAAAATGGGAATCGTAGACGTTATGTCAGTGGACTCCACTGCTAACGTTATTAATAAAGTAGAATCAAACAATATTGACCTATATTGGGTACATTTACTCTTAATAATAATCATTGTCATCTTGAGTGCAAGTTTTATTACCAAAATATACAAATTGCACAATAAATGTTTAAAGAAGAAATATTTAAGTAGAGCACACGATCTAGATAAGATATAAAAAAAAAGAGAAGAAAATTTTCCTTTTCAAAAGATTAGAGTGTTCAATTTAATACCCTTATATATATAAAAAAAAAAAATTTTTTAATTATTTTTGCTTAAATTATGGCATTTAACACGATAGAATTGGATAGATGTCTTGAGGAAATAACTACTAAAGATCCAGAATTTAGAATGCGTGCATTAAGTATTCTCCATTGCCATAAAAACTTTATTACAATCACTGAGTTCGAATATATTTATATGGAAAAGTACAATTTGGAATTTAGCCTTTTGTTTGCTTACAATAAAAAAACAAAGGGTTTAATCCTAAATACTTTGCCATACGTCTCAGTAAAAGAGATCGTGGATTACCATTCTATACTCGGTGAAACCACGGTCTTCATGGTAAAATTACATAGATAATATTGCCATGGAATGGAACGATTTGTATGCGAAATTGAACAAAATAAAAACAGAGTTCGATAAATCTTACAAATCCCTTAATCAAAACAGACCGATTCAAGGGAGCACAATAAAAAAACACGCAGAAATACTAGTAAATTGTTTTAACGAGGCGCGCATATTAATACATGGGCAACGGGGAAAATTAAATGACGACCATTGGTCAAGGGTATCAAAATTTTTGCAAAGGCTCAGAGAAAACCTAATATTGATAAAAGAAAAATTCAATTTGGATATATCTGTACCTACCATTCTTAATACCGCAATAACAGTTGAAACCGATGAAGAATCAACATTGGAAGAGTCAACTGGTTTAGATCAAACGGAGCAAGAAAATTTTAACGCGGAAATTAAGGAAGAAGATTTAAATAATCTTACTATCCCAGCCGTTTTATTATCAAACGCAGATAATAAAACAGATTCAGAATCAGACTCAAGCGCAAACATAATTAAGAACAATAACTTCGAAATGGCGCAAACTAATATCGACTTCATTAACACTGCATCAAAGCTTATACCAGTTTTCGATGGTAAAGCAGAAAACTTAACCAGTTTCATTGATGCATTGCATATTATAGAGTCAATAAAAGGCGAACACGAAAGCCTAGCCGTCTCTATAATAAAGACAAAACTAAAGGGCGTAGCAAGAAATCTAATTGGAAACGAAACAACGGTAGGTGAAGTAATTGCCAAGTTAAAAAGCAACGTCAAAGGCGAAACTGTAGAGGTATTGTCAGCAAAGCTAATGAACCTACAGCAACGAAATAAAACTGCTAATCAATACACATCAGAAATTGAGCAGATGACGAAGGCTTTAGAAAGTGCATACATAACAGACGGCTTAACACTAGAACTAGCAAGAAGTTATTCCACACAGCACGCAGTAAAAGCAATGACTAAAAACTGCACGATTGATAAGGTAAAACTTATCATGCAAGCCGGCAACTTCAACACAATGAACGAAGCAGTTTCAAAATTCGTAAACAGTTGCACAGAAGCAACTGGACAACCAAATTCGGTCCTCTACTACAACAATTATACACAGCGCGGCGGAAACCGCGGACGTGGAAGTTATAGAGGAAATTTTCGTGGTCGTGGTAACAATTATGCTTACTACAACAATATCAACCAAAACAATGGTCGCGGCAACTACAGAGGAAACTCAAGGGGCCGTGGCAACTCGAACGGAGGCTACAATAACAACAATACAGGCAATGTAAGAG
Organism: Drosophila gunungcola; assembly: GCF_025200985.1. Classification (NCBI taxonomy): domain Eukaryota; kingdom Metazoa; phylum Arthropoda; class Insecta; order Diptera; family Drosophilidae; genus Drosophila; species Drosophila gunungcola. The sequence goes on from NW_026453163.1 coordinate 3,640,316, forward strand.
TAGCCAATGAAACCTCGGGAAACTCCGAAACCCCTTTAAATGTTCAACAGTAGAAAAAGTAACGGTCCATACTATTAATCTCAGTCAGAATATATTCGTCTCATTCACCCATGTGACTACTGGAAAAGAACTTGTCTTTTTGGTAGACACAGGTGCCGATATCTCTATAGTAAAAGAAAATTCAGATATATTACAAAATACTAAATAATAATAGATATACGGGGAATAAGCCAGGAAATTACAAAATCCAAAGGCTTAACATCAATTGAAATACAGACTACCAAGTACATAATTTCACACGATTTTCATATCGTAGACTTACACTTAGCCGTCCCTTGTGATGGCATTTTAGGAATTGATTTTATTAAAAAATACAACTGTCAATAAGATTTTCAGCCATCTGAAAATTGGCTTATAATAAGACCTAACAATTTAAAATTTCCAATTTATGTTCCAATAGAATACAGTTCTGGCAATAACTCAATTCTTCTGCCAGCAAGATCACAAGTCATTAGAAAAATAAAATTAAATTCAAAAGAAGACAGTGTATTAATTCCAACTCAAGAAATTGAGCAAGGAATTTATATAGCAAGTACAATAGCTACAACACAAAATGCCTTCATAAGACTACTGAATACAACAAGCGAAGATAAAGTGGTCAGTGCAAACAATTTAAAATTCGAATCACTATTGAACTATGAAGTAGTTGAAGGAAACAAAGAAAATAGAGAAAAGTCTGTATTATCCCAATTGTCAGAAAATTTTCCCCCACAATTCAAATCCCAACTCACAAATTTATGTAAAAAATATAATGACATATTCGGATTAGAATCCGAACCAATTAGCACAAATAATTTCTACAAACAAAAACTGAGATTGAAAGATGATGAACCCGTTTACATAAAAAACTATAGAAGCCCACATGGTCAGGTGAACGAAATTCAAAAGCAAGTCGGAAAACTAATCACCGACGGGATAGTCGAACCATCAGTATCGGAATACAATAGCCCATTATTGCTTGTCCCTAAAAAATCTGCTCCAGGTTCCGAAGAAAAAAAGTGGCGATTAGTAATTGACTATCGTCAGATTAATAAAAAATTATTGTCCGATAAATTTCCACTCCCTAGAATTGATGATATTTTAGACCAACTAGGTCGAGCAAAATACTTTTCATGTCTTGATTTAATGTCAGGATTTCATCAAATAGAACTTGAAAAAAGCTCAAGGGACATAACTTCCTTTTCAACAAGCAATGGCTCGTATCGATTCACACGATTACCTTTTGGCTTAAAAACAGCGCCAAATTCATTTCAGAGAATGATGACTATTGCATTCTCTGGACTTGAACCTTCACAAGCATTCCTTTATATGGATGACTTAATAGTTATAGGTTGTTCCGAAAAACATATGCTTAAAAACTTAACAGACGTTTTTGAGAAACGTAGGAAATACAACCTAAAGTTACATCCACAAAAATGTTCATTCTTTATGCATGAGGTGACTTTTCTAGGTCATAAGTGCACAGATAAAGGAATACTTCCAGATGACAAGAAATATGACGTCATACTGAACTATCCAATCCCACACGATGCAGACAGCGCAAGACGTTTTGTAGCATTCTGCAATTACTACAGAAGATTCATAAAAAATTTCGCCGATTATTCACGACACATAACACGATTATGTAAAAAGAATGTTCCTTGATGACTAACCCAAGTTCCAAACTGACACGTATGAGGCTAGAATTAGAAGAATATAACTTCACAGTTGAATATTTAAAGGGAAAAGACAATTACGTAGCTGATGCGTTATCAAGAATAACCATCAAAGAACTACAAAGTATAACCGGAAATATACATAAAGTCACTACAAGAAATCAAAGTAGACAGAAATCCTGCGCAGGAGAAAAAGAAATAGACTTGCCTAGGCAATCTATAGAAAAAGCTTCAAAGCCCAACGTATACGGAGTCATAAACAATGACGAAGTACGTAAAGTAGTGACCTTGCATGTAAAAAATATGCTATGTTTATTAAAACATGGAAAAAAAGTTACTGCAAGATATGATGTTAGCGATTTATATACCAATGGAGTCCTTGACTTAGGTCAGTTTTTCCAAAGGCTTGAGAAGCAAGCCGGTATACATCAAATCAGCCAACTCAAAGTGGCACCGTGGGAAAATATCTTTGAATACGTTTCAATAGATAATTTTAAGGAAATGGGCAATAAAACATTAAAATCATTGAGAGTAGCGCTACTCAACCCGGTGACCCTAATAAATTCTGAAAAAGAAAAAGAAGCAATTATGTCTACATACCATGATGAAGCAATTCAAGGAGGTCATACTGGCATTTCTAAAACTTCGGCCAAGGTCAAAAGACATTACTTTTGGAAAGGAATGACTCGATATATTACAGAGTACGTACGAAAATGTCTAAAATGTCAAAAAGCTAAAATAATCACGCATACGAAGACCCCATTAACAATTACGGAAACACCGCAAACAGCTTTTGACAGGGTAATCGTGGACACGATCGGTCCACTACCTAAGTCTGAACAAGGGAATGAATACGCAGTTACTTTAATCTGCGATTTAACAAAATACCTTGTAGCAATACCAATTCAAAATAAAAGTGCAAAAACAATAGCAAAAGCTATATTCGAAGATTTTATTCTGAAGTACGGTCCAATGAAGACGTTCATTACGGACATGGGAACGGAATATAAAAATTCAATAATTGAAGATTTATGTAAAAATTTAAATATCAAAAACATAAATTCTACTGCACACCATCACCAGACTGTCGGAACAGTGGAGCGAAGCCACAGAACACTTAACGAGTTCATACGCTCATACATCTCAGTTGATAAAACAGATTGGGATGTATGGCTACAATACTTCGTATACTGCTTTAACACAACACCCTTTATGGCACATAATTATTGTCCATATGAACTAGTTTTGGGAAAACTCCAAACTTATCAAAACATTTCAATAGCATAGATAGAATAGAACCATTATATAATATAGAAGATTATGCTAAGGAATCTAAATTTAGATTAGAACAGCCATATAAAAGAGCCAGACTAATGCTAGAAACTAATAAACAAAAACAAAAAGATAGATACGACAAAAATAGTTTAGACTTTGAATTAAAAATAGGAGACCAGGTTTTATTAAAAAATGAAACTGGCCATAAGCTAGACTTTAAATATTCAGGACCATATATAGTAAAGAAGATAGAATCCAATAATAATATAACTATTTTAAATGCGAAAAATAAAACACAGACAGTTCATAAAGATAGATTAAAAATTTTTATAGAATAGATTTTGTAGGATGGCCATTCATAAGAAAAAAAAAAAAAGAAATAAAATAACAAAAATTTTCTCTTAAAAAAAAAAAAAAACAAAAAAAAAAAACAAAAAAAAATAAAATTTTATTACCTTACTATAATAAAAATATAGGAATACAAATATACAATACATTTTATAATAAATAATAAGAAATAGTCGCATAAATTTTCAAAGTTTCAACTTCACTAAGTTTTCCAATATTTACTATATTAAACAAAAAAAAAAATAATAATAATAACAAAAAAAAAAGAGTTTTATTAATTTGCTAATTTTTATAAACATATATATATATACCTAACACAATAACTAACAAAATAACTCCATAGATTACGTTATTTTTCAAAAGGAGGGAGATGTAGTATGCTCATATATTGGGTACACACTGTACCGCTTATATCACTATAACATTGTAGCATTTGTTTATGTCCGAATATTCCCAGCACTTCAAGTGCAAAGCAATTCGACCCACACAACAATGTTATGCACATCCTAAATGCTGAGTCGGCATGTCTGCATGCGCGGCCGACCATTCGGTTACCATGTGAGCATAACACTCTCCCTCTCATGCGCGGCCGCTGCTTGCGCCGCCTAAATACACTTACGTATACATTAACATATATATTGAGATACATAAGCGTTGGCCGCGGCGCTGCTCGTGCAGCTATATGAATTGTAAGCCAAGCCAACAGTAGTCTTAAGTGAGCATTCGAGAAATGAGTCCCGATCTAAACGGACGATATAATAAAGAACAATATATCTTATAACATTACAGTACATTCTTTTCTTGTGGTTATAAAACAAAGTCTAACATACTTACACCCAACTTTACAATCCACATTTTCCTTACTTTCCAGCTGAAAAATGTTATTCCTTTTCGTCAATTGGGTTATGTTCGCAATTCCCGGGCTGGCTGTCTATCTTTCTGTCTGAGTCTATAATTGAGGCGCGAGGAGTGCGGAAAATGGTAGCGGTCAATCAGAGAGCATGGAAAGAGCTGGGGGAAACTGCAACTGAAAATACAGCCCGGAGGCACAAGGTGCAGATACCAGATGCTCTGGATGGAACCAAGAATAGCAAGAGTCGCACCGCAGCTCAAAAATACAGAACAAAAATAATAAGACATAGGTTCCCTCAGTACCCTATTCACTTTTAACTGAAGTCGAATATAGGCACCTTACTTATTTTTTTGTGTAGATTTCGTCTAGCCTGGCGTGCTCATCTTAGCCACGAATAGTTTTTATCGCTTCATGATCAAACTTAAACCGTAACTCCAAAATAACAAATCATCACTAAATATCGAAGAATTATAAGAAAAATAAAAAAAGCTTAGTTATATTTTTTTCCAGATTGTTCCTTTGGGAGCTATAATATATCGTTGTTCGATCCGACCTATATACTACCTACAATGGGAATACAACTTTTGGAAAAGTTTCATGCAGATAGCTTTAAGTCTGAAGGACTAGTTTGCGTAGAAACAGACGGACAGACGGACATGGCTAGATCGACACTCCTAGTGATGCTGATCAAGAATATGTATATACTTTTCAGGGTCGGAAAAGTCTCATTCACTGCGTTGCAAGCTTCTGACTGAAAATATAATACCTTCTGCAAGGGTATAAAAATAAGGGAAAAAGGAACAAATTTTCGGTTTCCTAACCTATCCGAATCAAATCGACCATTCACATGTCGCGTTAGGATGCCATCAATGGACTGTAAAACGAAAACATTGAGAATACATTTGAAGCTATGAATTCTGAATTTGAAATTAACTGATGCGATTATTTTGGACCAATTCAATAATGGTTGTTATAGACAGGGGAACAATAATACCTAGTCGTTCTGATATTCCGATGTTTTCCAACCTTGTGTGCAATGGCCTATTCTATATATCTCTGTCTACCTTTTTATTGGTTGTTGAAACGAATCGTGAGTCCAAAGTCCGAAGAGCCTCCCCAGCCTTGCCCTAACTCGTGGTATGTTCCGTCGTGTCCGTTACAAACTTAAATGGCGCCCAATGTGGGGCCGGGCCCGATTGATCGAATTTATATATTTGTTCGTTCCTCAACAACCAGAAATATCTCCGCACTAGGCCGCCGTTCGATAGTTGGAACTATGGACTAAATAAACTGGATTCCTCCTCCCCGCCCCTTGCGCCTTCAAAGGAACGTCAGCGTAACAAAACCGGTGATGATCAACTGACGTGGAGAATACCGAAGATACTTTATCGGACGCAGCCAAAACAACAGAGCGAGGGGCAATCCGCCTCTTGCGCCTTCGAAGGAGCGTCAGCGAAGCCCAGGCGGCGACGACCAGCTGACGCGGAGAACACCGAAGTAATATATTATTACCAATTGGACTGCGATGCATAATTTTTTTAATTGCATTGCGATGCATATTTTTTTTAAATAAAATAATATAATTTTTGTAAAACTGAGCGGAACCCTTTCTGCCCAAACACTTGGTAGAACATGTAAAAACAATATACAAAACTGCAAATTTCTAAAATTTTTAAACTTAATTAATAAAAATTAAATTTAAAATTCAATTCAAAAATAAAAAACAATTTAATCAATTTTCTTCATGAGCCAATATACATAGCACATTAATAACAAATCCATAAAAAACACTGAAAATTTAATACTATTTTATATTAACAACGCGAAAACTTGTGAACGCAGTAGTTCGAGACGATTTTAATTGCAAAACTTGTGAAAACTATGTCGAAAGCGCGACGAAAAGGAGTGGCTACGATGACGTTCGATGGATCACTAAAAATTATATTTCAATAATTTCTCTTAGAACCTAACTTATGCTACGGTGGCGAGAGACGGGGCGAATTCGCAAGAGCGAACAGACGAAAGCTTTATTGGCTCCCGCTCTCGCCCCACAACTAGTGATTTAAATACAAGCGCTGAGTGCGCAAACACCGCCCCCTCTGAAGGGACGACGTCCTTCAGCCCAGAACGGGCAACAGGGCCAGTCGGTGGACAGCTCGCCGATATTCGCCGTCCTGCGTCCTGACGTCCGCCACGCGAACCTTGCTATCGGCGCCGGCGTGCACCGCTACCACTCGTCCAATCCTCCACTGCTGGGGCGGAAGATTGTCTTCTGCGACGACGACGAGCACTATCACGACGAGGTTGGGCTCCCCCTGGTGCCACTTGGACCGCTGCTGGAGGCTGGAGATGTACTCCCGGGACCATCGCTGCCAAAACCTGTGCAGGTCAGGCTGATCTGGTCCGGGAGCGCCGCTGATGGTGGGGCCAGAAGAGGGCCGCCGATGAGCAGATGCCCGGGGGTCAGGGCCTCGCCGTCGTTCGGGTCGCTGCTTAGACCGCCGAGGGGCCTGGAGTTGAGCATGGCCTCCATGCTGGTGAGCAGAGTTCCGAGCTCCTCCGCGGTCAAGAGGTCTTGGCCTACCGTCCGAAGGAACAGGTGCTTTGCAGACTTCACACCTGCCTCCCATAGTCCGCCGAAGTGCGGTGCTCTGGGCGGTATGAACGCAAACTCGCATCCTTTTTTTGATGCGAATGTTTCGATACTGCCCCCCTGCTCCACCAGACGGGCTCGGAACTCTCTCATGTGGCGATCTGCGCCGACGAAATTGGTGGCGTTGTCGCACCACACCTTCTCCGGAATCCCGCGACGACTCACGAACCTTTGAAATGCCAACAAGAACGCATCAGTGATTAGGTCAGACACTAATTCTAAGTGGACCGCTTTGGACGCAAAACAGACGAACAAGGCCACGTACGACTTGTACGGTGGCTTACCACGGATACGATACGTTGTGCTGAAGGGACCACAAAAATCAACGCCACAAATATTGAACGGGCGGAGAGCTCGAAGTCTATCTGCTGGCAAGTTTCCCATAATTTGCGTCAAAAGTTGCGGCTTACAGCGAAAGCAGCGCATGCACGACCGAACTGTTCGTCGGCAGACTTCTTGAGCATTAACTAGCCAGATTTTCTCGCGCAGACGACTTACGAGAGCTCGTGGGCCAGCGTGACAGTTCGTAACGTGCAGGTATGACACATAGGATCTGACGAACTGTGAACTTTTAGACAGCAACAACGGGAATTTGGCTTCGTACGGGATAGGAGCATTCAATAACCGACCCCCAACTCGTAGCAATGTCGAGGAGCACCAATCTAATTTATTTTCCTGAAGAAAAGGGTTTAACTTTTGAATATTCGTTGCTACCGGTTTATTCTTCCGAATTTTACTTATGTCGTCCCTGAACTCGTGAAATTGGACAACTTCGACAATTTTATCAAAAGCGAAATCCAGTTCTCTTGGCGAAATACTTTTTTCAAAGGGCTTCGACACCTTTCTGCACCTTTGAATAAAACGAAAAACCCACACGAAAACTCTCAGAAGCTTCAGGTGCGACGAAGAGGACTCTATTTTCTGAAGCACATAATTTGGCTCTGGGCTGACTACGAGAGCTATTGCCGATTTGCGTAGCTCTATCGACATTACATCAGCCGGCAGTCCGAAATGTTTATTTACAGGCCAATTATTTTCTGAGTCTAGCAACCAAATGGACGTTGTAAGCTCCTCTACGTCACATCCTCGGGACACTATATCTGCTGGGTTGACTTTCGTGGGAACGTGTCTCCAAATTGCTTTCTCCGACCACTCCTGAATTTCTGCAACCCGGTTCGAAACAAAAACCGACAACGACGAGGGATGGGTTTTAATCCAGTGTAAAGTGATCTCGGAGTCTGTCCACAGGAAAACATTCTCAATGGGAGAATTTAGCAATGGCCTGACACGATTATAGAGATCTGCTAAAAAGTGAGCTGCACACAGCTCAAGGCGAGGCAAAGTTTTCGTCTTGAGGGGAGCTACTTTCGATTTGGCGGTCAATAAAGACACTTTCAAACCTTCAGCAGTTTGAGTCCGAACGTAGATGCACGCTCCATACGCTCGCATGGAAGCGTCAGCGAAACCATGTATTTGAATCGGGACTTGTGGATCTGTATTGACGAATCGCGATACCTTAATTTTAGGCATCTGCAGAAGCGTCGCTTTAAACGTCTCCCACGACGTGAGCAACTGCATCGGTAGCGACTCGTCCCAATCTAATTTTCGAAGCCACAGTTCCTGCAACAGCATCTTTGCCTTTGTGACCAAAGGACACAAAAGGCCAAGTGGGTCGAAAAGTCGAGCAGTCACCGACAAAATATTTCGTTTTGTCGCGCGAAGATCCAGGAAAGAGTCATCCAACCGAAATTGAAAGTAATCTTTAACCGGTAACCAAACCACGCCAAGGGTCTTGGTTACGTCTGAGTCTGCCATAAGTGGCATTACAGCGCTGTCAGATGCGGATAACTCTGGGCAGTTTGAAAACCACTTTGCCAATTCAAAGCCTGCCTCTTGCAAGACCTGAGAAACTTCGTCTCGAAGGCTTTGCAGGTCCTCAACGCATCCGGCGCCAGTCAACAAATCGTCAACATAAAAATCATTCTGAATAACCTTTGCGGCTTTTGGATGAGTTGCTTGCGCCATCTCTCCTAGCCGCATTAAACACCGAATCGCCAAAAAGGGTGCTGGCGAAGTTCCATATGTAACGGTGTTCAACTTTAAGATTTTCAGGGACTCAGAAGGATCTCGTCTCCATACTATGAGCTGGAAGTTACGATCAGCTTCGTCCACCATCACTTGGCGATACATCTTTTTGATGTCGGCCGCAAGGGCAAACTTATGCAATCTAAACCGAAGCAGAGTCGAGTACAGCTCCTCTTGAATAGTTGGGCCTACCATCAAGATGTCATTCAACGCTACCTGCGTAGAAGTACGGCTCGATGCATCGAAAACTACTCTCAACTTAGTTGAAGTACTTTGTGGCCGTAAAACGCATTGGTGCGGAATGAAATAGTGCGGAGTATTCGGAATTTTGTCATTGGTGGAGGACATGTGGCCCAGTGAAACATATTCCTCCATGAATTCAATATACATCTTCTTCAGCGAAGGGTCCTTTGACAATTTCCTTTCTAGCGAAAAAAATCTACGTTTCGCAACTTCGTATTTAAACGGCAAGCGGACCGAAAATCTACCGGACGACAATCTTTGAGTATTTTTCTCAAAGTGTTGTTGACAGAGTTGTTGCTCAGGAGTATGGACTTTAGCCTTGGGCGGCAAGTCCTCCACAGACCAAAATTTCTGCAGGGTTGTGTCAATTGACTCCAACGCTTCCTCCTGGCAGCTGAGATGTACCATTTTTTCAGCGTTTTTATTATTTTCAGAGGCACATCTGCCTGACACTATCCATTCGAGAACTGTCTTTTGTAGGATGGGGAATTCAGGCCCCTGCTTTATCTGGCCAATAGATAAAAGTTTAAAGAATGTTTCAGCGCCGATAAGTATATCTATTTTTTGGGGCTTGAAGAAGAATGGATCTGCCAACTGAATATTTTTAGGCACCCTCCACCCGGTGGTGTTCACCGCTTGATCCGGATGATAACCAGAAATATTTTTCATAATCCAAAAATCGGACGACAATTGGCTGTTCCCTACTCGCGACTTCACAATCGTGTGTATTTTTTTTGTGGCTTGGGCATTAGTTCCACCAATGCCTCGCAAACTCATGCACACGTCCTCTCTTGTAATTTTGAGCCTCTGAGCGAGCTCGTCGGTTACAAAGTTTATTTGTGAACCAGAGTCGAGCAACGCTCGAGCTAATATAAACTCGCCCGTTTTGGTTTTGAACGCTCACAACAGCAGTTGCAAAAATTACTCGGCCCGATGCAGTCGCATGCATAATATGCGAAGTGGATGGATTCTCCTGCAAGAGTGTGGTCTCTGCACCTGTTCGATTTGCATTTTTTGACAGTGTGACCCTTTCTTAAGCAGTTAATGCATAAGGGTGCTCTTTTAGCGAAATCGAATCTTTGCTGAACTGTTAGGGCTGCGAAGGAAGCGCAGTTTCCAATCTGATGTTCAGCTGAGTTGCAATACATGCATTGAACAGAGTCGTTCCTGGCAGCGACAAACGAAAAACTCCTATTTCCATTCTTCTTAGGGTTAGATTGGGTCTGCTGAACAGTTTTGGGCTTGGAAGCCTCTTCTGCTACCATGTGTTGGTATCGCCTGTTGAGGGCCGCCTCACATTCGCTCCAAAGTGGAAGCGAAGTATAATCTAACTGTTCTTCCCATTTTCTTTTAGTTCCTGCATCGACCTTGCTCATTACCAACGGAGAATGATACACTGACGGATAACTAAGGGCAACGAATATATAAGCCTGACGCCAAAATGCGCGCAAAATTATGAAAAGCGCGGAAAAATTGGAAAAGCGCGGGAAAATTCTGAAAAGCGCGGGAAATGTTCGGACAAACTGCGGCGAAAGTTATTGCCGCTAATTTTCTGAGAGCTACGCTTTTCACAATTTGCACTTTTTTCCAGCTATTTTTATTTATACCCTAAATTGGTGCTCACTACGACGAAAGTTGGGGGAATTAAGTTCGCACTAATTGGGTCGACGACGAGTATTTTATTGCTTGTTTTTTGGCCAAAGCGATTCACATATAATTCGAAATATATTATGTTTATTGTAGAATTTTGGTTGTTAGTACATGCAAATTTTTATTTCTTGGTTAGAATGCTCACTATCTACCGATTTTTACACGAATGCAAAAAGTTGAAAGATGGGCCAAAACACAATTGACAAAACGCCACAGATGAACTTTCAACTTTTGGCACTCTATACCTGGATGGCCGACTTGATAATTGCAACTTCCTTTTTGACTTCCATTTGGCGGCAGCAGCAAATTGAGCAATTAAATTTGCCGAAACGTCAGGCGCAACTTCAAGAACGGCAGAAAATTTCCAGCGACGAAATTATTGAATTTAATTTATTGGCCGAACCGACACGAATAAATTGGTTTTTGTTGGTATTGTTTATAGTTTTTCACCGAAAAAAATTTTAAACTCGCGAACTATACTGCTAATCACGTCGGGGTCACCATGAAAATTTAATACTATTTTGTATTAACAACGCGAAAACTTGTGAACGCAGTAGTTCGAGACGATTTTAATTGAAAAACTTGTGAAAACTATGTCGAAAGCGCGACGAAAAGGAGTGGCTACGATGACGTTCGATGGATCACTAACAATTATATTTCAATAATTTCTCTTAGAACCTATATTATGCTACGGTGGCGATAGAAAGCTTTATTGGCTCCCGCTCTCGCCCAACAACTAGTGATTTAAATACAAGCGCTGAGTGCGCAAACAAACACTCAAAATGGGTTTAGTAGACACCAAAGTGGTGGACTCAACGGCAAACATTGTAAATAAAATCGATCCTGAAAAAATTGACGCAGAAATGATCATAATAATGCTAATAATAGCAGTTATAATGTCAGCAAATGCGTTTTTAAAATTATATAAATTGTCTACTCAATAGATTTCAAAGTCAAGCAAACGACTTGAAAAAAATTTAAGACTTGGCCATCATAACTGCGATCATTATTGGCATTACTCAAAATTACAAAAAAAAAAAAAATATTATTATATTCATTCAACTTACAATAATTCCCACTACCCTTAATATTATTTTTTTAAATAACTAAAAATGAACACTCTAGAAGCTATTACAAAGGTCTATAGGAATGACCCAAATTTTCGACATAGAATTGAACAATTGGTCTCAAGGACCCCGAGGAGCATATTTATTCAGGTTAGATTTTTCACCAATGCTCAAGAACACAAAAAGGAATCACCAATTCCAGGAGTTTTTGTAAAATCAGATATAAAAAAATGAATATTTAGGACGAACGCCTGATTTCGTCGCTTACAAAAAGCCTTATAATGGAATGGGAGGAATTTTTATAAAATCCTATAAGAGTTTAAGCCAAAAAAGGCCAATACAACAAGATACAATAAGAAAACATGCCAAAATACTTGTCATTTTATTTAATGAGGCAAGAATATTAGTGCATGAAAATAGAAAAATAATAAGTAAAACGAACTGGTCTAAGGTATCAAAATTATTGATCAAGTTACGTTCGAACTTATTAACAGTCAGAGAAAGGTATAAATTGGATATAACTATACCAACAATTTTAAATACCCCTCTGACAACAGATCCAAGTGAAGAACTTGAATCAAATAACCCTGAAACAACTGAGTCAGTCACGCAAGAAAGCCCCGACTCTGAGGTAGAGGAGAAACTAAGTTACAAGAAACCGATCATGATCTTACCATCCCTGCAATATTAACAATACCAAAAACACAGGAAGAGGATACTAAAGATTCAGACCTGGATATAATAGAATCCAAGCCTTCCAAATTGGCAGACGAAACCGTTGCCCAGCGGGCATACATAAATGATATATCAAGCGCCATTCCCGAATTTAATGGCCAAAAAATGAATCTATGAAGATTCATAACAGCAGTCAAATTGACTTCACAAAAGGACCATTTGAACACTTGGCTTTCAAATTATTTAAGTCGAAAATAGTAGGCTCAACCTTATACAAGGTGCAAAATGAAACCACTATTACGGCAATAATTGCGAAGCTGGAAGCCAATGTCGCTGGTGAAACATCCGACGTTCTAAAGGCTAAAATGACTAAAACAATGCAGAAAGGTACAACTGCTGAAAAATTTACCAATGAAATAGACAATTTACGCAAGATACTTGAGGCTTCGTATATCGATGAAGGGTTATCAGACAAACATGCTGATAAGTTCAGCACAAAAGAAGCCATCACAACAATGGTTAAAAACTGTGAGCATGGCAGACTAAAAACAATTCTAGAAGCTGGTAACTTTACCACAATGAATGATGGCATCACGAAGTATATACATATTATATGGACGTGGAGAATAAGCCTAATAATAATAATAATAATAATAATAATAATAATAATAATATAATAATAATAATAATAATAATAATAATAATAATAATAATAATAATAATAATAATAATAATAATAATAATAATAATAATAATAATAATAATAATAATAATAATAATAATAATAATAATAATAATAATAATAATAATAATAATAATAATAATAATAATAATAATAATAATAATAATAATAATAACAATAGTAATAAATGTACAATGTACAAGCTACGTCGGAAAACTCGTAAACTCCCTGAAGAATGTGTCTAACGTAAAACAAACGGTCCATACAATCAACCTTAATTTCAATCTTTTCGTTTCACTCCGGAATGAACAATCTTAAAAACTATATTCATTATAAGTTGATACTGGTTCAGATATTTCATTAACAAAAGAAAATTCCGATTCATTTAACGTAGATCACACAAATATTATTGTGTTGGTGAAGGAACAACCAACTCTTAGCGACTAACTTCAATAGAACTCCTTTCAAATAACTATGCCAACCCACATAATTTATATTTAGTAACAACAGATTTTCCAATTCCATGTGATGGAATAATTGGCATCGACTGCATAAAAAAAAAAACAAATTGTCAAATAAACTTAAAACCAGAAAACGATTGGCTTATACTAAGGCAACCTCGATCACCCAATAAATATTCCAATACATCCAAATCTAATAAATACACTTCAAAACAATTTTACAATTTTACCAGCGGGGTCCGAAGTTGTCCGAAAAATTGCAATAAACGCAGCAACCAAGTATGTATTTATACCAAACCAAGAAATCCAAAACGGAGTGTTCACTGGAAACTCCATTGCATTTGTCCGAATTTTAAATACTACAAATAAAAACGAAACTATCCACTTTAAGGAACTAAAAATTGAACCATTGGATGACTACGAAATAGTAAAAACAAACGAAAATGACAACAATACAGATACTTTAAATAAATTGAATAAAAATTTCCCTTCTCGATTTAAAATAGTATTATGCACAAAATACATGAACATATTCGGAATAAAAACCGAATCAATATCAACAAATAATTTTATAAACAAAAAATTAGAATGAAAGATGATGAACCAGTTTATATTAAAAACTACAGAATGCCCTCACAATCAAAAAGAAGAAGTAGATAGACAAGTCGTTAAATTAATCAAGATTAAATCATAGAACCTTCAGTATCAGAATATAACAGTCGTTTATTAATTGTACCCAAAAAGTCACTACCTAATTCAAACGATAAAATATGGCGTTTAGTAATTGACTACCGCCAAATCATTAGGAAAATCTTATCCGATAAATTCCCATTACCAAGAATAGACGACTTTCTGGATCAACTAAGCAGAGCAAAATACTTCTCATGTTTAAATTTAATGTCAAGATTTCATCAAATAGAACTCAAAGAAAACTCTCGGAATATAACTTAATTTTCCACGAGCAATGGCTCCTAAATTCTTTTCAAAGAACTTGTCATCGTTCTTTGCATTTTCAGGTATCGAACCTTCGCATGCATTTCTTTGTATGGATGACCTAATTGTCATCGGTTGTTCAGAAAAGCATATGATTAAAACCCTCACAAACGTTTTTGATGTATGCAGGAAACACAACCTTAAATTGCGCCCAGAAAAGTGCACATTTTTCAGACACGAAGTGACCTTCCTTGGACATAAGTGTACTGACAAAGGTACTCTACCAGACAACAAGAAATATGAGGTCATAAATTCACAGTCCCAACGGACGCAGATAGCGCTAGAAGATTTGTTGCATTCTGCAATTATTACAGAAGACTCATAAAAAATCGTTCCGATTTTTCACGACACATAACGCGATTATGCAAAAAGAATGTAAAATTCGAGGGGACAGATCAATGTCAAAAAGCCTTCGAGTACCTAAACTACAACTGATGAAACCAACGTTATTACAGTATCCCGACTTTAATAAAGAATTTTGCATAACAACGGATTCAAGTAAAGAAGCATGCGGAGCCGTTCTAACGCAAGAACATAATGGAACGCATCTACCAGTAGCATATGCATCACGTTCATTCACAAAAGGAGAAAGTAATAAAAACACGACAGAACAAGAATTAGCAGCTATACATTGGGCAATTAAACATTTTAGACCTTATCTATACGGAAAACACTTCACAGTAAAAACAGACCACAGACCACTAACATACCTATTTTCAATGACTAACCCAAGTCTTAAATTAACCAGAATGAGACTTGACTTAGAGGAATACGATATGCTACTGTTGAATATCTTAAGGGAAAGGACAATCACATTGCAGACGCATTGTCTCGAATAACCATAACAACTTAAAAAATATTCAAACGAATAATAAAATTCTGAAAGTCACTACCAGAAACCAAAGTAAACAGAAAAATTCCTGCGCAGGAACAGAACAAGAAAAAATAGATTTGCCTAGGCAAACTCTAAATGAAGCTTCTCTGCCCAACGTAGTGAATGTGAAGCCTAGGTTAGTTGCGTTGTCGACATAGGAAAGTGTCGTGTATTCAATTCGAACATGTTGTAAATTCTCTGCTTTAATTTTCTTTTTATAAGTCATCATGCAATTAGACTTTTTGGGGCTTAAGGCTAGCCCATTAGCACTTGCCCACTGACTAATGCTTTGAAGGTCAGATTTACAAGCACCGACATAGTCATTAATGCGACAAAGAGAACTACTAACGTGTAATTGCACATCGTTAGCTTACATACAATGGGACACTACAGTCGGAAGATCATTTATATAAATTTAAAACAAGAACAGATCCCTGCGGTACACCCCGCGTAGTCCGTAAAAACGAAGATGAAATAGACGTTGACACTTCACATTGATGACGATTACTTAGGTAGGATGATATAAGTTTAATACAGGTGTCGGAAAAATTAAAAAGTTCGTCAATTTACTGCAGACAATTGCATTGTTAACAGTATCGAACGCTTTGCTAAAATCGAAACGTGTTAAGAGTGTAGCCTGGCTGTTATAGAGTTTTTTCCTGATATCCTCTGAAATCTTTATTATGGCTATTGTGCAGCTTTTGAAGGGGCGAAAACCAGATTGTAGATTGTACATTAAATTGTTTTGCTGGATAAAATGTTTTATCTGGGATGCCAATATTTGCTCAAAGGCTTTAGAGAGATATGAAAGAATAGCTATAGGCCTATATTCATTCATTCCCTTAGGTATTGAAATTATTTTCGTAATTTTTCATAGTTCAGGGGAGGTTGAAGATGTTATTGCAGAGTTAAATATATGTGTTATTAGAGGTAATATCTGAGGCAGTAGAATTTTAAAAAATTTTGGATTGATATCGTCCAAGCCGTTAGATTTTACTTTTAAAGTTGCGTCAAGGACATCACATTGAGTAACACACATAAAGCTAAACCTATTATGAAAAATGGCCAAAGTAGTCATGTACAGGTACGAGTCAGAGACTGATTTGGGTACTGGGGCATTAACGAAGATATTATTGAGGCTGTCAACATCAATGTCTGGTTGGTAGGTGATGGGTTTCCTCCCTTTTCCTAGGGTTTTCAAGACTGACCAAGTTTGCTTGGTATTAACTGTAGTATCCACATATATCGAGCACCCACTGTACCAAGAGTACTAAAGAGGAACACACTGTAACACCTTGTTGCAGTGTTTACATAATTCAAAATCCCGGTCGAAATACGAACCGATCGCTTTGCCTTGGCCCGCACACAGAAAGTGCAAGTGTCAGCATAACTGTATCACGAGCGGACTTCATGTAAGTGCATATACCTCCGCGCTCTAGCCTAAGTGAGCATAGCTATATAGCCTCTGTTGGCAGCGCAGCTACGAGATTTAGAGCTCTTTAGCTTCTAAGAAAATTTGTAAAACGTAATAAACTTCTGAGAGCTGGAAGCGGCAACTACAGCCGCTCCAGTTAAATAAACTGATAATCGTTTTAAACTTTTAATAATGGTTTTTTTGAATTGAATGGAATTGCTAATTTGGAAAAACAAGGATAAAAATAATACATGGCGACCGTGACAGGACTCGAGGATAAAAAAGTACATGGCGTCCGAAGATTGCAGGACTCGAGGATAAAAACAATACATGGCGTCCGAAGATTGCAGGACTCGAGGATAAAAACAAAACATACAACAACCGCAGTGAGTAGAGTGTGATGTGTGCTAAACGCAGTGTTGTGGTTAAAAGACTCAAAGCCAGAAAGGTTGAATTACTGAAGCTACTAAATAGCGGAAGTAAAATTAACTGGAACAACTCGGTAAAATTACACGCCGAGGTTGAACATATAAAAAACCTAATAATCGAAAGAAAAAGTCAAACCACAACCACCCACACATCCACCTACCCTGCAATCCAAAGCCTACTTAAAACTAAAATCAATTACCTCCGCCGCAGAAACAAGAGATCCCAGAACTAAAGAATAAGTGCCCAAACGACTGCGAGGGACCACTGTGCTCGCCCCATTGCGAGTACACCTGTGCAGCCAGCACCGGTTCCCCCAAGTAAAACCAAGGAAAAGTTAACCGACAGCGCTTCCTAGAGAGCATTTTTTTTTCACCGTGCACTGCGTTGCACAATTTTTTTATATTGCAGTGCGATGCATATTTTTTTATAGTTTATAAAATTAATATAAAAACTGAGCGACATTAAAGTTGCCCAATTAGCGTGTGGCCTGAAATCCATGCAAAAACTAGGCAGGTTACTATGTAAAATTTCTTTTTCTTATTTATAAATTCTATTTCCCATTTCCATAAAAAAAAATTCTGCAATCTCTTACCTTATGAGCCAATATAAATGGCAAATTAAAAAGCAAACTAACTACACACTAAACGTAAACCCTTATATACACACTTCTGAAAAAACACCCAAAATGGGTCTAGTAGATGTAAAAGAAGTGGACTCAACCGCTAACGTAATCAATAAAATTAAATCAAAAAATATCGATACCGATTTAACAAACATCTTATTATCAAGAATCGTTTTCATTATGAGCGGATTCATTTTGTATAAAGCCTATATGTACCACAACAAGTGCATCTCAAAAGGGGCTGTAAACAAAAGCCAGGCTAACGATCTGAATAAGATATAAATTAATAAACCGCGAACAATTGTTATAAAAATATGTTTAAAAAAAAAAAAATACAAATTATATACAAATATTTATATGTTGACAGTGACATATTTAAGAAAGAACTAAATGTTATCAAAAAAAAAAAAAATTACCTTTTCTTGAATTATTATTAAAAATGAAATAAAAATAATTAAAAACTAAAAATGAATACACGGGACTGCATTATAACTACTATCGATAAGGAACCAAATTTTGAGAATAGAGTATTAGCCATAGTTAGAAACGAAACAGAGCCTCTATTAATTTCAGATTTCGAATATGAATATATAAATAGATACAATCTAGATTTTTCTCCTTTAATATATTGCTCAAATACACAAAAATCAATATTATTGAGTACCATTCCAGGTGTACAAGTAAGATCAGTAATAAACGATAATGAAATACTTAGAAGAAATCTTTTAATGATGGTTTCAAAGAAATAATTCTTATTCCATTAAATAATGGAATGGAATGAGTTATACAAGAAGTTAAATAACTTAAAAAGTGATTTTGACAAATCTTACAAGTCATTATCAAGAAACCGGCCAGTACAGCAAATTACAGTAAATAAGCATGCCGAAATATTAGTAAACCGTTTCAATACAGCTCGTATACTAATACATGACCAGAGAGACCGGCTAGACAAAGAACAAGTATCTAGGTTCTTGATCAAATTGCGATCGAACTTAAAACTTATAAAACAAAGGTACAATTTAACTATTTCTGTACCAACTATATTAAATACTCCATTGACAGTAGAAACTAAAGACGAGCTAGAATTATCAGATTCCCAGCACTTGAGCTAGAGTAAAAATATATAAATAACCTCACCATTCCCGCCGCCCTTATTCAATCTGAATTATCAGATCAGGACTTGAAAGACTCCGATACAAACGATAGCCTTATAAAAAAAAAACCATTAAAATGGCCATTACAATGAACCATTGCCCAAAGGGCATACATAAGAGAAATATCGAATGCCATCCCCGAGTTCAATGGGCAAATGCTACAACTTCAAAGATTCATAACAGCTTTGAAGTTGGTTAACCTGACAAAAGGCACATTCGAAGTTTTGGCTGTAGAAGTCATTAAATCCAAAATAATAAGACGGAAATTATACAGAGTTCAAAACGAAACAACGATAGATGCCATAATCAAAAAACTGCAAGACACTATAGTCGGCGAAACATCCGACGTAGTTAAAGCCAAAATGGCAAAAACCAGCCAGAAAGGTAAAACAGCAGAAAAGTTTACAACAGAAATAGACAACCTACGAAAGCTCCTTGAAGCTTCGTTCATTGATGAAGGCCTATCGGCCGAACACGCTGAAAAATTCAGCACAAAAGAAGCCATCACCACAATAGTTAAAATTGTGAGCATGGCGGCCTTAAAACAATATTGGAATCAGGCAATTTTGCAACTATGAATGAAGCCGTCGCCAAGTACATACAATGAAGTACTGAAATGACGCTAATGCTAATTCAATATTGTACACCCAAAAAGGAAACAGCTATCGCGGAAATAACTTCAAAAACAATTATCGCGGTAGGGGTAACATTAGAGGTAACTATCACAGCAACGGATATTACCATAACAACGGCTATAACCAAAACAACGTTTACACCCGAAATAATAATAACCAAAATAACAATAGATCCCAAGTCGTCCGAAAAGTTAAAATAAATCAATCAATCCGAATCAAGCAATTCAGCATGGTATATATATTGCAAATAGCATAGCAACAGTCCAAAATGCATACATAAGACTATTAAACACAACAAATACAGATCAGGTAGTTTACGTTAACAATATTAAACTTGAACCACTTTCAAACTACGATGTAGTACAGACTTAAAAAACCGAGAAAAGATTGTATTAACTCAGCTTTCAAAAAACTTCCCGCCACAATTCAACAAACAACTAACAATACTATGCACTAAGTTTAGCGATGTATTCGGACTAGAAACCGAAACGATCACTTCCAAGCATTTTTATAAACAAAAACTGAGATTAAATGATGATGAACCCGTATACCTAAAAAATTATAGAAATCGTCATAGTCAACAAGACGAGTTTCAAAAACAAGTTCAATAACTCATTAATGACAAAATAGTGGAACCTTCTGTATCACCTTATAACAGCCCACAGCTCA
Source organism: Drosophila gunungcola (assembly GCF_025200985.1). NCBI lineage: Eukaryota > Metazoa > Arthropoda > Insecta > Diptera > Drosophilidae > Drosophila > Drosophila gunungcola. The sequence continues at coordinate 3,660,813 of NW_026453163.1, forward strand.
CCAAATTGAACTCGAAAAAAGTTCACGGGATATAACATCCTTTTCAACAAACAATGGTTCAAATCGCTCCATGCGATTACCATTTGGTTTAAAAATAGCGACAAATTTTTTTCAGAGAATGATGACTATAGCTTTTTTTGGATTGGAACCTTCGCAAGCATTTCTTTATATGGATGATTTAATAGTCATAGTTTGTTCCGAAAAACATATGCTCAAGAATTTAACTGATGTTTTCGAGAAATGTGGGCAACACAACCTAAAGTTACATCCTGAAAAATGTTCATTTTTTATGCACGAAGTCATTTTTCTAGGACATAAGTGCACAGATAAAGGAATCTTGCCTGACGACAAAAAATACGACGTCATTCAAAATTATCCAGTCCCACATGATGCGGACAGCGCTAGAAGATTCATTGCATTTTGTATTATTACAGACGGTTTATAACAAATTTTGCTGAATATTCCCGTCACATAACAAGGTTTAGTAAGAAAGATGTAAAATTCGAATGGACAACTGAATGCCAAAACGGCTTCGAACATCTTCGAAACCCAACTCTGTTACAATACCCAGATTTTAGCAAAGAATTTTGCATAATTACAGATGCTAGCAAATATGCTTGTGGAGCAGTCCTACAACAAAACAAAAGTGGACTACAGCTTCCAGTTGCGTACGCATCAATATCATTTACAAAAGGTGAAAGCAACAAGAGCACAACAGAACAAGAACTAGCAGCTCTTCATTGGGCAATAACACATTTCAGACCATATATTTATGGTAGACACTTCACCGTCAAAGCAGACCACAGAGCACTTACCTACTTATTTTCAATGGTAAGCCCCAGTTCCAAATTAACACGAATGAGACTTGAATTAGAAGAATATAATTTTACGGTAGAGTATCTAAAGGGTTAAGACAACTATGTAGCCGACGCGCTATCAAGAATCACTATCACTGACATAAAAAACATACAATCAAATAATATGGTTCTGAAAGTCACTACCAGAAACCAAAGTAGACAAAAATCTTGCGCAGGAAAATAACAAATAGAATTGCATAAGCAATCTATTGTAAGTATGCTCACATATAGGGTACACACTGTACCGCTTAATCACTGCAACATTGTAGCATTTGCTTATGTCCGAATATTCCCAGCACCTCAAGTGCAAAGCAATTCGACCCACACAACAATGTTATGCACATCCTAAATGCTGAGTCGGCATGTCTGCATACGCGGCCGACCATTCGGTTACCATGTGAGCATAACACTCTCTCTCATGCGCGGCCGCTGCTTGCGCCGCCTATATACATTTACGTATACATTAACATATATATTAAGATGCAGCTATATGAATTGTAAGCCAAGCCAAGTGAGCATTCAATTAATAAAGCCCGTTCTTAACAGACGGATTTACAAAGACGAAAGATATTAAAAACTATTCTTTACATGGCGACCGTGACATGTGCGCGAGTAGAAAGTGAGACGGTTTAATTGTTGTCTCTGCGCGCTGTGTTATTTTCGTTATTTTGGCCCCAAATCGCGTAAATCGGCGAGTTTGGCTAATTAGGGCCACTGCTTAACAAGTGTGGCCGTCCAATGTGGACGATGCAAGCCGATCCCTAATCCTCGGCTGTCTGAAATTAGAGCCGCCCTCGAAAATCGTCAATCGAAATCTCCAGCCAGGAAGAAAAAAAATCAACAATAATTAGCCTGTGCGATGACCAGCACCGGCGCCGCCTGAGCCCAAAAAGCCCGGTCTACAGAAACAAAAAAAAATCAACACAAAAAAAGAAAGAGAAGGAAGAAAATAAAGAAAATTGGCCAGGACATGTGTGCAAGGAATGGCAAATCCTTCTACACCAACGATGGAAACTGAAGTGTGGTAGGCAGACCGCCGGCTACACCAACGAAGAAGGCATATGAGTGCGGAAGGCAGTCCGCCCTCTGTACCGTCGTGGGAGGCACCTGCTCCTGTTGAGCAAAGAGACGCACCAACCTTACAAGGGGCCCTAGACTTGTGTCCCAACGATGGACCTCGCCCCCTCACAATAGCTGAGTACAGGGCACGACAGGAGTCCAGCAAACCCATCCACAAAAGAAAAAGAAGTGGAAAAAGGGTAAAACTCCTGCAACAGAGACGATCACTGAAGGACTACAGGGATATAGCAACGATCGCGCAGGAGAAGGAAGCACACACACGAAAAATTAAAGAACTGGACAGAATACTTTGCAAACGAGCAAAGTAACGCAACAAGGGCTGCATTTATGCCAATGCCTGAGTTGTCTTTAATTATAAACTTTTAAACCCGAGCCGATGCGCGAAAGCGCTGCTCGAAAAATACTAACCACTGTTAGGCTGTATACTAAAAACATATAATTGATATTGGTTTATATAGAGCAAAATATTGTAAATCAGTTATATGAAAATTAACACAAACAGTTTTTTTTTTCTTCAATTTTCAATTTATGCCGATTATGCCAGAAGACAATTATTTAATCAATCAGTTTTGAAAAATTTATTTCCTAAATTTTTGTTTGATGACGTTATTTTGCTGAGTGCTTCTCAGGTCTTAAAAGCCAGGCAGGAATATATTAAAGACAGGAATATTTACGTATACCCATTTAAAATTCCTTTAAATGAATGAATAACAATAAAATAGATAAATTATCTGCAGAAAATCATAGTAATTATAATAATACCTATATATTGAAAGTACATCTACCCAAAATGGGAATTGTAGACGTTAAGTCAGTCGACTCCACTGCTAACGTTATTAACAAAGTGGAACCAAATAATATTGACCTATATTGGGTGCATCAACTATTAATAATAATCATTGTCATCATGAGCGCAAATTTTGTTTCCAAAATATACAAGTTGCACAATAAATGTTTAAAGAAGAAGTATTTAAGTAGAGCACACGATCTAGATAAGATATAAAAAAAAAAAATTTTAAGGGATAGAATGCTCAATTTAATACCCTTCTATTGAAAACAAATTTTTTTTTTTAATTTTTATTAAAGTTATGGCATTTAACACTATAGAATTGGATAGCTGTCTTGAGGAAATAATTATTAAAGACCCAGAATTTAGTACGCGTGCATTAAACATTCTCCATTGCCATAAAAACTTCATTACAATCACTGAATTTGAATATAACTATATGGAAAAGTACAATTTGGAATTGAGCCTCTTGTTTGTTTGCAATAAAAAAATAAAGGGTTTAATCCTAAATACTTTGCCATACGTCTCAGTAAAAGAGGTCGTGGATTACCATTCTATACTCGGTGAAACCACGATCCTTATGATACCATTGGTCAAGGGTATCAAAATTTTTGAAAAGGCTCAGAGAACATCTAATATCGACAAAAGAAAAATTCAATTTAGATATCTCTGTACCTACCATTCTTAATACCGCAATAACAGTTGAAACCGATGAAGAATCAACATTGGAAGAGCCAAATGGTTTAGATCAAACGGAACAAGAACATTTTAACGCGGAAATTAAGGAAGAAGATTTAAATAATCTTACTATCCCAGCCGTTTTATTATCAAACGCAGATAATAAAACAGATTCAGACTCAGGCTCAAGCGCAAACATAACTAAGAACAATAACTTCGAAATGGCGCAAACAAATATCGACTTCATTAACACTGCATCAAAGCTTATACCAGTTTTCGATGGTAAAGCAGAACTTAACCAGTTTCATTGATGCATTGCATATTATAGAGTCAATAAAAGGCGAACACGAAAGCCTAGCTGTCTCTATAATAAAGACAAAACTAAAGGGCGTAGCAAGAAATCTAATTGGAAACGAAACAACGGTAGGTGAAGTAATTGAAAAATTAAAAAGTAACGTCAAAGGCGAAACTGTAGAGGTATTGTCAGCAAAGCTAATGAACTTACAGCAACGAAATAAAACTGCTAATCAATACACATCAGAAATTGAGCAGATGACGAAAGCTTTAGAAAGTGCGTACATAACAGACGGCTTAACACTAGAACTAGCAAGAAGTTATTCCACACAGCACGCAGTTAAAGCAATGACTAAAAACTGCACAATTGATAAGGTAAAACTTATCATGCAAGCCGACAACTTCAACACAATGAACGACGTAATTTCAAAATTCGTAAACAGTTGCACAGAAGCAACTGGACAACCAAATTCGCGGACGTGGAAGTTATATAGGTAATTTTCGTGGTCGTGGTAACAATTATGGTTACTACAACAATACCAATCAAAACAATGGTCGCGGCAACTACAGAGGAAACTCAAGGGGCCGTGGCAACTCGAGCGGAGGCTACAACAACAACAATACAAACAATGTAAGAGTAGCCAATGACACTTCGGGAAACTCCCAACCCCCTTTAAATACTCAACAGTAGAGAAAGTAACGGTTCATACTATTAATCTCAGCCAGAATATATTCATCTCTTTCACCCATGTGGCTACTGGAAAAGAACTTGTCTTTTTGGTAGACACAGGTGCCGAAATCTCTATAGTAAAAGAAAATTCCGATATATTTCAAGTACAAGATAATAACATAATAGATATACGGGTAATAAGCCAAGAAATTACTAAATCCAAAGGCTTAACATCAATTGAAATACAGACTACCAAGTACATAATTCCACACGATTTTCATATCGTAGACTTACACTTAGCTGTCTCTTGTGATGGCATTATAAGGGATTGATTTTATTAAAAAATACAACTGTCAATTAGATTTTCAGCCATCTGAAGATTGGCTTATAATAAGACCCAACAATTTAAGATTTCCAATTTATGTTCCAATAGAATACGGTTCTGGCAATAACTCAGTTCTTCTGCCAGCAAGATCACAAGTCATTAGAAAAATAAAATTAAATTCAAAAGAGGACAGTGTATTTATTCCAACTCAAGAAATTGAGCACGGAATTTATTTATTTATTTATTCATTATTTATTATTTATTAGTTAACTTTTATTAGTTAACTTAAAACTAAGTATTAATTAAAAAATATTCCCTAAGTAATTGCCTAAGCACATCCTTTTTGGATTCCCAAACCAATCGAAAACTTAGTGGCAAAGAGTTAAAAAGTCTTAAAGTTCTTAAGATTGGCTCATTACGCGCATAGTTAGTCCTCGCAGCACTTTCAAAAAATGGGATGATGGTACGGAGACTCCTGGCAGGGATATTGAATTTAATTGAGCTTAATATTAATGGACTATCTATATTACCAATTATAAGATCATTAATAAAGAGCAAGCTCTCTATCGAACGGCGATCTTCTAGACTGCAGGTATGCAGAAGGCATAGAGTAAGCTGGCAAAGGTTCCGAAAAGTTTAACGGCTGAAGTGCAAATTTTAGGTACTTTTTCTGCAGCCTCTAAATTCTATTGATATGGACAACACTTGACGGGTTCCAAATAAAGGAAGCATATTCCACTCTTGAACGCACAAAAGCTGAGAACACTGTCAGTCGTGAGTACGGGTCCTTAAAAAGTATGGTGTTTCTTTTGACAAATCCGAACATTGCATATGCCTTCGGCAGAACATGGTTCACATGGTGAATAAACAAAAATTTACTGTCGAAAAGGACCCCAAGATCCATAATCTCAGTAAGTGCAGAGAGTGAATGGTTATTGATAACATATGTAGAAAGAATATTTAAGATACATTTACTATAGCGAACAACATAACATTTATTTAGGTTGAGAGGTAAATAGTTCTGAATACACCATAAACTGATTTTGTTCAAGTCCGATTGTAGCAAATAGCTGTCATTTAAGGAATTCACTCGCATGTAAATTTTAAGGTCATCCGCATAAAGAAGATACTTGGCAGATCGAATGCAGAAACAAATATCATTAATGAAAATAATGAAAAGCAAAGGAACAAGAGAACTGCCTTGAGGAAGACCAGAGGTTGCTTCAAAGAGGTTAGAAACAAACCCGCTGACCTCAACATGATAGGATCGGTTTGCCAAATAAGAAGAGATCCAATTTAGAAAAGAGCCGTGAATACCAAGCTTAAAAAGTTTTGCTTGCAAGGCAGAGTGAGAAACCTTATCAAAAGCCTTGGAAAAATCAGTATAAACTGTGTCCACTTGGGAATGTAACTCAAAGGCTTGTATGCAATGTTTAGCGAAAATAGCTAAATTCGAGGTAGTAGAACGACCAGGCATGAACCCGTGCTGATTAGGGTCAATATAAGTACGTATCAGGAAGGATAATTTTTTAACTACAATTCTCTCGAATAGCTTGCCAATATTGCTTATTTTAGCGATCGGCCTGTAATTAGAAACCTCAGACTTGCTTCCGCCTTTATGAACCGGTAAAATTTTGGCAATTTTCCATCTAGAAATAAATTTACCCTGAAGTAGCGAAGACGAGAAGATCATCTTAAGGGGTTGAAAAAGACTGGGATAAAATTTTTTAAGAAAAAATGAAGAAACTCCATCAATGCCAGGCTTAATGGAGTCGTCAAATTGTGAAATAGCTTCAGAAATGTCATAAGAGAACTTATTTCTTAGATTTTTTTTATTTCTGGAGACCTTTTGTATACCAAGGAAGCCTATAGGAACCCCCTACCTTGATTGAACACGTGCTGTCAAGAATATTTTTTAAAGCGACAAGAAAGTTATTGTAATTGGTCTCAATGCAAGCATTTGATAGCAAGGAAACCCAATCTATAGACGTGAGGCAATCACTTACGGCAACCAAGCTGGCATGATCAAAATTATACATAGGAATAAAGTTAACAACTGGTAAGAAATTATAAAATTCAATATTAAAGCATAAGGGCTTATGATGAACATCACAACTAGAAATACTAAATTCAGCAAGGTTTACAGAGGAATGAACAATAGAATTGATGAATATTAAATCTAGTAGCCTATGCAAATCATTAAAGATGTAATTTATCTGGGTGAGGCCCATACTATAACAATCATCGATAACAATAATTTTATGTGGCTGGTGTAAATTGCCAGGCACCATAGCAAAGGATTGCGGATCGCATGACCATACAACAGATCCCAAATTAAAATCTCCTGTCACAACAAGACCAACAGAGTCATCTATGCTAGCATGTAGGCAGGCAATGTTATTCATATGCGCCTGATAAAGCGTAAAGTCACTTCCAGGGGGAATATAAGAAGCAACTAGATACCTCAAGAGCCAACTGGTCCAGAAGAGAGTCCCCGTTTGAAAGTACAGCTGCGCAGCAGGAGAAGGTACGACGGACAGCCACGATGACGCCTCCACCTCTCTCGCACTTCATTCTGCTGAAGTCTCTATCCTTGCGATAGACATGGAATAAATTAGTATCGAAGAACTCATTGGAGTTGAAGTTGAGCCAGGTTTCAACCAATATTATTATGTCGTAACCACTGTTGGAAGTGCTCATGAAGACAGACTGAGTTTTAGTTCTCATTCCAGATATGTTTTGAAAATAAATTTTAAGGCAATAAGTTCCAATTCTTTTGACTGATGAATTCTCAGAAACTGTTGCCATAGTTTCATAACGAAAGTCATGAAATGGTATCGAAAAATCCACATGCGGCCTTTTCCTCGCAAGTCCAAAAAAGCCATTCAGAGCCGTACGCAATATTCCAGTCCGGATACGTATTGGTAGTGGAAGATTATCATTACGAAGACCAACTTGCAGATACTTCCAGAGTCGATGAGTGCCCTTGGGAGCGCAATGCAGAAAGCGCCTCATCAAAGAGAGGCAACAGAAGAGAAACTTGTGGAGAGAGCAAGCGTCCGTAAAAATGTAAGATTTTAAAATCCCCCGTTGGCAACCATGAGGAAGTGAGCGGAACTCCAAAAACACCAGTAAACCATCCAAACGTCAGCCGAAGCGCCGATGCAGCGGGAGGTGAAGGGAGCGCAACGCGGAAGAGAGCGCTATATAGCAGCGGACTCTTTTCAAGTAAGGAGCTGCATAAGGAAAAGGGCAATGTCATCCGATTTTGTTGTTGTTGCAAATATGGGTGCGAAGAGAGTGATAATTCAACGCAATCGCTCAGCCATCCACGAGTAAAGCGAAGCAGCGAGGCAGCAGGAAATGGATAGAGCGCCAATATGAGGACCGCGCTACTATCATATGCATTGGGTACATCAGAAAAATGAAGACAGTGTATTAATTCCAACGCAAGAAATTGAGCACGGAATTTATATAGGAAGTACAATAGCTACAACACAAAATGCCTTCATAAGACTACTGAATACAACAAACGAAGATAAAGTGGTCAGTGCGAATAATTTAGCATATGAGTCACTGTTGAACTATGATGTAGTCGAAGGAAATAAAGAAAATAGAGAAAAGTCTGTATTATCCCAATTGTAAGAAAATTTTCCCCCACAATTCAAATTCCAACTCACAAATTTATGTAAAAAATATAATGACATATTCGGATTAGAGTCCGAACCAATTAGCACAAATAATTTCTACGAACAAACACTAACATTGAAAGATGATGAACCCGTTTACATAAAAAACTATAGAAGCCCACATGGTCATCAAAATTTTCTCTTCAAAAAAAAAAAAATTATTTATACTTTACTATAATAAAAATATAGGAATACAAATACACAAAAAAATATTTATAATAATGAATAATAAGGAATAGTCGCATAAATTTTCCAAGTTTCGACTTCACTAAGTTTTCCCATTATTTACTATATTAACCAAAGAAAAAATAAAATAATAATAATAATAACAAAAAAAAATAGTATTGCTAATATGCTAATTTTTTAACACAATAATTAACAAAATAACTCCATAGATTACGTTATTTTTCAAAAGGAGGGAGATGTAGTATGCTCACATATAGGGTACACACTGTACCGCTTATATCACTGCAACATTGTAGCACTTGCTTATGTCCGAATATTCCCAGCACCTCAAGTGCAAAGCAATTCGACCCACACAACAATGTTATGCACATCCTAAATGCTGAGTCGGCCTGTCTGCATGCGCGGCCGACCATTCGGTTACCATGTGAGCATATTACTCTCTCTCTCATGCGCAGCGGCTTCTTGCGCCGCCTATATACATTTACCTATACATTAACATATATATTTAGATACATAAGCGTTGGCCGAGGCGCTGCTCGTGCAGCTATATGAATTGTAAGCCAAACTAAATTCATTCTTAAGTGAGCATTCAATTAATAAAGCCCGTTCTTAACAGACGGATTTACAAAGACGAAAGATATTAAAAACTATTCTTTATAAAGCTTCAAAGCCCAACGTATATGAAGCCATTAACAATGATGGAGTACGTAAAGTAGTGATCTTGAATGTAAATAATAATATGTGTTTATTTGAATACGGAAAGAAAATTACAGTAAGATATGATGTTAGCGATTTGTATACTAATGGAATCATTAACTTAGGTCAATTCTTTCAAAGGCTTGAAAAGCAGGTCGGTATTAACAAAATCAGCAAACTCAAAGTGGCACCGTGGAAAAATATCTTTGAACATGTTTCAATTTATAATTTTAAAAATATGGGCAATTATGAAATTATTGAGAGTAAAATACAAATAGTACATAAAGATAGATTACAAATTTTTATTTCAATTTAATCAATTTAGTTTTTTTATAAAAAAATCAATAGTTCTTTTATCAATGTATCACGTGAGGCCCTACATAATATAAGAACAACAACTATAAAGTAAAAAAAAAGGAATTTAATCAAAATTACAACAAAAACCAAAAAAAAAAAATTTAATCATATCATTTCTTAAATTTTATAAAATCCACAATTAAATTGGAAAATGACTTCATTTTATTACGTTATTTTTTAAAAGGAGGGAGATGTTGTATGCACATATATCGAACACCCAGTGTACCAAGAGTATTAAAAGGGAACACTGTAACACTTTGTTGCAGTGTTTACATAATTCAAAGTCCCGGTCATAAACCCAAGTGGCCGAAATACGAACCGATCGCTATGCCTTGGCCCGCACACAGAAAGTGCAAGTGTCAGCATAACTGTATCACGAGCGGACTTCATGTATGTGCATATACATCCGCGCTCCATAGCGCATAACTCTATATATTTAAGAATACATAACCGTCTCTCCGCTGCTTCTGTTGGCAGCGCAACTACGAGACTCAGAGCTCTTTAGCTTCTAAGTAAATTTGTAAAACGGAAGAAACGCTTGAGGGCTGGCAGCGGCAACTACTTAAACTTTTAATAATGGTTTTTTGAATTGAATGGAATTGCTAAATTGGAAAAACCAGGATAAAAACAAAACATAACAGCTTCGTCGAATTTTGACCTGAAATGTATTTTTAGCGTGATTTATTGACGTATGAACTATCTTACTTAACTTCCTGAATTTTTTCATATAAGGCATTTGTCCTATATCTATTCCACTTCTTGTATGCCACATTTCTCATCATTATCATATTATTAATTCTATCGTCAAACCAGGATTGTTGTTTGGGTAGAAAGGACTTCCTACGTAAGGTAACTAAACTATTAAACATTTGGACAATTTTGAATAGCAATTTGTCTAGCTGAGAGTCGACCGTGGACATGGAGTAGATTGAGTTCCAATCATACGAATAAAACTCAGTTGACAGATTGGTCATATCTATGTTTTTAAAGTCCCTATAAACTACGGAAAGGTCATTATTCTGAAAGTCAAGATTGTAGGTTAGAAATATGAGGTCATGTTTAGAGAATACCGGAACTGAAATTTTGTCATATAAAAGAATCTTGGAGTTGTCATTAACAAAAAATACGTCCAATAGTGTTTCAGTGGTACTCGAGAAATGAGTCGCGTGTCTTGAGTTAACTATTTGTAGTCCTTGTGCTGCAATGTTATCCGAGAGGTGATGCTCGATTCACATGTTGCTGTTTAAATCACCTGCTAGAATTTATTAGGGTATTGCGTACTTAAATTTGCCAACAGATCAATTTCATTAGAGTAGGGAACAGTTCTATTTGGTCTGTACAGACAGCCAATTAAGATTTTTGATGCACATTTGAAGGAATATGTACTCAATAGCGCTGCCATCCTGTTGGCTACAAATAAACTTTGTGTTCAGTCTTTTATGAATATAAATTGCGATTCCCCCTCCACAACACTCAACAATAATATCAGACATACCCGGGACAAATCATGTTTCTGAAACACAAATGACATCCACATTAGATTGAACAAACAGATTTCTAAATTCATAAATTTTCTTAGTTAAATGTGATTCACCTTAAAAGAGTGCTGCTAGCCGCTGAAGTTTTTTGAGACGCATCGCATCTTTGAAAATGGAGTAGTTTTGAGGAGTAAGCTGCTCATTGACATCTGATTCTCGGACCTTTCTTTTCAGCTCAGTAATCTTTGAAGTTCCAGTCAAATTCTTTAGTGTGATTCCATTATATTATATTTTCTGGAACAAAAGCACAACCGAAGGATAAGACCAGGGTAATTGTTTTGCCTCTTCTAAAGCACCAAGCGCTTATATTCAGCAGGTAGGGTTGTTTCATAGGCTTGTTGTCTACTGTATCGATCGTGTGCTATATCAGAGGGGTTTTGCCCAATCCTGGCAGCAGAGGAAAATAACTCGACAATGGCCTTCAGTGTCTTCAGCTTCTTGAGAGCTTTTAATTAAAAGTTTATTCAGATTCTAATCAACTATAAGTTCCCTAACTGTGTGACTAATACTAACGGATATATTAAACTTGTGCCAAAAGTCTATTTTGCAAATGAGATCTGGCGTTATCGAAGGTACACTCAAATGTTTAAGGAATGTGGTTATACTGAGTTGGAACGTTTATTGTCCTAGCAGCTGATCGAATCTGTTTTAGCCTGTTTCTTTTTCCAGTACCTGTCCAGCTTATTTCCCCCGAATAATTCTTTTGTTTGTCTCGCTGTCTAGCAACGCTAAATTACTTTGATCGATAGAGACGTACGTAAAGGGGAGGATGTTCTCACCTGTTTGAACAATGACAGATAAATTTTTTTTATTTTCCGTTTTTGGGACAAAAACGACTGTATGCGATGGGTTTCGAGTAATTGGCTTTCCGTCACTGCTTTGAAGATTTATCTAAGGCGTTTTAAGTACTCTTCCATTCGCAAATGATAGGGTTAACATGTTTGTTTGACAGATGAGTCGGATGGCGAAGCTTCACTATATGCACGCTCCTTACAAGGGCTTTCAGGAACAGAATTAAATAGCGGACTCACGGGAGTTTTCCGAAAACGTTTAATATCCCAAACCTATTACAATATATGTGGCGAACTTGTACGCAATGTTGGTATCAGTGGCCAAGTTGATCGCAGTTTCAATATGTTAGACTTTCTGATATCTTGACATACATCTTCTTCCGGAGTAGTACGATTAAGAACTTCGTTGTGTAGAAGTTCCGGAACAAATCTTTTCCCAATTCCAGCTCGCGTCTGTGTTTTATTTGTGTAGTAATTATAAAATTCTTCATGCTTATGGCACTCGTTGCGTATGGCTGCTAAGCTTACGATCGGTTCGTGTAGTAGTTCATACCTTAACTCTGGATTCAAGTTACTAGTCATTACTAATATTAGTTTGGCATCGGACAATCGTACTCGCAAGCCGCATAATACTGCGTCAAGAAACTCGTCAAAACTTTCGTTTAACTTTTGTTTCCGACGTTTTATGAGATCCCTAGTACTTTCAACTGAGCGTTGTTCTTGATATCGTTCGCGCAGACGATGGCAAAGGGTCGACCAATTGCGCCGTCATATAAAAATTCCAAACTCCTAAAATCCTCGACAGGGATATCAACAGCCGCTCCACTAAATTTTAGGTGCCAGTTAGCTTTTACGCTTGAAATTCTATCTGGACGTTCTAAATTTCCTAAGGGCACTGAGGCATTTCTAGTGTGTAATCGGAGAAACAAAAATCGTTCCGGCTTTTAAATAACCGGAACTTCATTATCCCACTCGAATGGTATTTCTTCAGAAGGGAGCTACTAAGTCTGGGTTCCTTATCGTCGTGATCTGTTCCTTTAAAGTTTTTTAGCCACGTAGAGATGGGGATGTTAATACGCTGTCCCGACCAATTGGCGGAGGAGGTTTTCAGTTGACGACGAGTTCTGAAGAGATTGAATTGGAGGTTTGAAGAAACAGAGGCTCGTCTCTGCCTAGCGGAAGCCTTCTATGCGTGGGCTGTCGCCTTCGGATTTTCGCGAGCATTAGCTCTCGTAACTGGGCGATTTCGAGGGACTTCTCCGGTGTGGTTGGATGTTCCTTGGCTTGGTTAGATTTACTCTTTGATATCGGTGTCCGGTATGGGATTATCTGTTATATCATATGGAACAAAGGACGGCTAAAAAGGGGTCATGGCGGGTTAGATTGATGCCAAGTACAGAGGCAAGCTAAGTGAAATTTATGTTTGCACGGAGTTTCGGCAATCGGGGAAGTATCGGTGACAGCTGAATCGGTGCAAATTGAGCAAGATACAAGGGCAGTTGGTGGCGGCTGATTGGGGCTACGGGACACAGGCATTTTTTTATGTTAATTAAATTTGTTTTCTTATTTTATCAAGTATTGCTAAGTTTTTCTATGCTTAAAAATAAGTTTTGATAAGGAATTTGTTGTTCTGGTTCGGGTCTTAACTTTCAGCACGGGTACCAATATAACTCTTTATTTCGACGGCTTCCAGGAATATGTGGAGAATACTCTAAAGGGGTCTAAAATAAAAAGAAAGTATTGGTTTCCTAAAACAGGAGTAAGTCGAACAGACTCAGCAGAAGCCAATCTTAAACCGTCGAAACTCGGTATAAAACCAGTAAAGTATTTTCTTTATTCACAAATGAAACATCAAGTTTAAGTTAAATTGTTTCTTTATTTTGTAGGAGCAGCAATGGTGCCGCTCCAACGTTTATATGTTTCTTTTCTTACATTATTCTTTTGGATATATATTTGGACTAACAATATTAATTTTGGCAAGGGTTATTGCAAGCATTAAATTCTGTAATTCCGTCATCAGCATTCTGTTTCTAGCAAGTAGTGTATCATATAAGTGTCCAGTATCTACTTGTGATTTTTTGGCAGATCTCAGAATTTGATTAGGTCGAGGCTAGCTGATTAATTTGATTTTGAATTTTAGTGTTTATTTGAATTTGCCTATTACATGACTCAACTAACTTCATTTCGGTAAATCTGATTTTTCTAAATCGCCGGCGTCCGGTGACCCTGCTACGACCTTAAGCACTGATCCTAAGAAATCTAAACTCCTAGCTACTCGATGATGCCCGTCGACTCCAACAAGTCCTGGAGGTGGACGGTATCTACGCTTAGAAGCTTCTTCATATGGGACAGTGGAAACATGCTGATCATATTGTCTGTTTCCTCCACTAGGCGCGCATATTCCGAGAGGTTCGCTGTATGAGTGAGGAACGCGAACTCCTCCCACACTAGTATTTGACCGTCAATGATGGGAATATATATGGCCAGCGAATAATCAGTTATGTGAGCCGACGCCAAGGATAAGAAGAGATAAAATATGAGTCCGAACCTGTGGAATTGAACTTTAGCTATTTTTTGCTCATAGAGAGGTATGCCACCACCATTGAAATAAACTTAAACCAAAAAGTATGCCGGTGGCAATGATACTTTAAGCTAGTGAGAATTTATGCCAAGTGGCTTAAAAGTGTAATTAAAATTAATAAAGAAGGACATCGTTGGTTGTATCATTTAAGATTGTCCTTTTGGACCACCCTCCCCTTAATGAAGACCGTGGTCCCCAGATCCGCTTTTACGGCTCTCTCCTCACACAAGGGTGTAAGTTTATTTCCTAGCCTTCTGTTGGATTTCACCAATACCTTTTCCCCGACCTCGGATGCGTTCTCTCGGCTTCTTACCGCGTCCTGGGCGCTTTTTATTTATTGTCGGATTTTCATCTGTAAGTCCTCCGAGTTCGTATGTACAATTGATTTGAATTGATTTGTTGTACTTGACAGTGGCTAGTAAAATCAACTCTATGGTATCGGTTATACCTTTGTTAATCTTAATGCACCTAGCGAGCTCTAGCAGGGTGCTGTGAAAGCGTTCAACATGTCGAATAGAAACACTGTGTAAGGGTGGTGCATTTGCGATACCAACCCCAAAGTGGTTATTCAGCATGGTCGAGATCGTATGCGAATTTAATGAAAGTTCATTATCGAAATAGATCGTTTTGGCTTTTGGAAAATAGTTCATTAGCTGCAACAGTGCTGATTTCAGGTCCTAAATTGTCCTAGAGGGAATGGGTTGCACGACTGCGAACTTTGAGAATTTTTCGATGCACGTCTGGAAGTATTTCTTGTCCGTTGAGAAGATATCAATGTGTAACATCTCCCCTGCATTGGACGGGATCGGTGACTTGCCTATCATATTTGGCCCTCGCGCAGGTCCTGCAGTTTTGGGCAACTTCTTTGGCTAATTTAGTCATTTTAGGAAAATAATATTCGGAGGGCACTTGCTTGACATTCCCCTGTGCCGATCTGTGTGCCCTATTGTGCTTGGAATTAATGATTTCCCGTCTCTCCGCATTTGCAATAATGTCTGTCACTCGGTTTTTGCAATGCCAGAATTTGGTGCCTGGGAATTGCTGGACCAATTTATCCTGTATTATTGCTAGCGTATGATTGCTGTATCATTGCTAGATCGCAATGAATGGCATTTACGTCCTTGGGGACTATGGTGTCCGCAAGCTGCTCAAGCAGAGACTCCATGCATGTGAAGTCAATGTTGTGCCGTCTCTTATTTCCAAAGAGCACGAAGCTGCGTTTAGACGGAAAGCGTGCTTCCTCCAGAGTTATCTGGTTCTGAAAGCAATTCAATGGCTCCTCCATTGCTTTGATGGTGTGTGTGAGCGACACTTCACTGTGGATAGTGGCCGCACAAGAATAAGCATCTTCCGCCTCCACAACGTTAAGTTGCTGTCTGGAGAAAGCATCCGCGACGAGATTCTCCTTGCCGGGCTTATAAATCAATTTAGCGCCGGACTCGTCGATGTGAGCTTTCCATCGTTTGATTTTCGCGTTCGGATTGGATTCCGATACTGCGATTGTTAATGGCTGCTGGTCAGTATAGATGTTTATATCTTTTACTGCATATAAATAGTTTCGGAGCTTGGCTAGTGCCCAGATTATGGCTAAGAGTTCCCTCTCGTTTGTGGCGTAGTTAACCTCCCTGTTTTTCAATGTCCTTGAGATCATTGTTATTGGGCGACCCTCTTGGGACAATACTGCGCCAATGCCATAGGCCGAGGCATCTGTCGTTAGATCAAACGCCTTTTTGTAGTCGGGGTACCTTAGCATCACGTCGTCGGATACCAAGATATTTCGTAGTTTCTGGAACGCTTGTTGTTGCGCCTCAGAGAACTGAACCGGAATGTTTCGTGACCTGTGTCTAGTAACTGTTCCGTTTTCCCCCTTCAGGATGTCCGATATAGGCCTCGCTATTGCTGCAAAGTCCTTAATGAAACATCGATAGTAGCTGGCTAGGCCTAGAAATGATCGTACCTCAAAAACACTTTTGGGTTCCGGAAATTCTTTTATGGCCTTTACCTTTTCTGGGTCTGTTATAGCACCGTTACAAGTGACTATAAACCCAAGGAAGCTTACACTTTTCTTAAAAAAGCTAGATTTTTCTCCCGATACTCTCATTTTCGCATCGTACAGGCTCTTAAGAACCCTATCTACGTGCTTGATGTGAGAGTTTTCATATTTTGAAAAAATGATTACGTCGTCAACGTAAACATAGCAGAATTTGCCGATCTGTTCACGTAGGAAGTCCTCGATGGCCCTCTGAAAAATGCTGCCTGCATTTTTGAGGCCAAACGGTAATCTGCGGAATTCGTATTTCCCCCCATTTACTTAGAAAGAAGTTTTTTCTCTGTCGCGTTCTGCGAGTATGATTTGGTGATAGCCAGACTTGAGGTCCAGCGTTGAGAAATATTTAGCATTAGCTAGGTTGCCTAATACATGCTTATACTTGGCATGGGATATTTGTCGGACACGGTTCTTTTGTTTAATTTGCGAAAATCAATAACTAGTCGCATTATTCGATTTCCAAGCTCATCGGTCCCTTTTCTATCCACAACCCATATCGGATTGTTGTAAGGGGAAACCGACTTCTGAATTATCCCATTTTTAAGCAGATCTTCAATCTCTTTGTTGAAGAAATGCGCTGCTCCAATGGGGTACGGGTATAATTTCGCGTATATGGGCTCCTCACTAACCGTTCTGATGGTAGCTACCACGGATGTGTTGTAAGGTAAAGCCTCATTAGGGTCTGCAAAAGCCTTTTTCCTGGTCTTTAGCATTTCTAAGAACGCGTTTTTTGGCAATGAAGCTTTGGTGAAGCTTACATCAGCGCACGTATGGAAATCAATCTGCTCTGCTTCAGTGCCCCATTTTAGATGGCCGGAAGTTAGGCAGAGTGACGCCCCTGCCTGTTTTAATAGGTCAAGGCCGATTATTCCATCAAAGGTAGTCAAGTCTGGTAGTATGAAAAAGGTAGCCTTAAAATTGAATATTGAGACGAAGATTTTATTCGTTATAGTTGTAAATGGTAAATGGGGAGTCTACTGGGCGAACGAATTTCAATCCTTTGTGAGGTCGGATGCAATTTTACGACGCGCCCGTGTCGATAAGGAATCTCATGTCAGTCCCCGCTACTCTTCGTCTGATGACGGGCAGCAGGGATCTTCCCCTAAAAAATGTATTACATCAGAGTCATACTCTGAGATGGCGTCATCATTTTGGCCGATTTTGGCCGCTGCACTGGAAGCTGCGACGGTGTATTTTTCTTCAGTTTCGCCCGCGCTCTGCACGAAGTGGTTAGCTCTCTCCTTTTTGTGCGGGCCCGATCGATCCGCCGGCTTTCTGTTTTGGTAAGACGGTGCCTAAGGAGGCTTGTGCATTTTGGACAGTGATGGGTCAATATCCATGGGCTCGTAATTATTTTCACGAAGCCTGTCACTGCGTGGAGCAGAGTGAGCTTGAGCTTTGTGCTGCTTTGTGAAATAGGAATTTTTGGCAGTACCTGTTTGGAAACTATTCTGAGGAGGGGTTTGTTGACGCTTTTGCGAATTTCGATATTGTTTTTTATCCCTATCCTCCTGGCTTTTTGCTAATGAGGCCGCGAAGGAAAACCTCTCGTGATTGCCTCCACCTCCTGAGCCAAAGCAATTGCTGTTGGCATGTCCTTCGGCTTCGCCGAGAAGAGGACATCTGTGAGACTGCGTTTTAATCCCGAGATGAGTACTTGAAGGGCATCATCCCGGAATTTTTCTCACAGGACTTCGGCCGCCGAAGCGTCGTGCGACATGGGGGCCTTGTTTGTGAGCAGGCTCAGCTTTTTCTCCACCTCGTCGTAATAGTGCAGCAATGAAAGATTTCCCTGCCTTCGGGTGCCCATCTCCTGCTCTATGACATGCATTGGGCGTTTATCGCTATATGTAAAATCGAGGCGACTTATGATCGCATCGAAATTGAGTACTGTTCCGAATGACGACAGTACCGCGTCGGCAGGTCCCCTAACCTTGCTTCTGATTATTATTATTGCTTGGTAGTGGCGAGAGCTGCCATCGTATCTTCTAAAAATGTTATAGGCCGCTACGGCCGCCTGCCGCCAGGAGACGTATGTCTCCTGTGCTCCCGCGAATTCGGGCAAGCACTTTACGGCGTCCAGAGGTTCGTTACATTGAACGGTGTCCTCTATCTCTATGGCTTTATATGTTCTTATCTGAGAGGTCTGGGCTGGAGCTGACGTGGTGCTGACTGCCGGCCAATTCATCAATATGATTCCTAAGGGCTTGCTTTCAGCGGTCTGTTCTGCAAGGGCATTGCTAACGACGGCCTGTATAACAGCTCAGAGCTGCTCGGGATCCATTTCTGTAGGGGGGCCTGAGTATTGGGGTTGAGGTGTGGAGCTGTCCCTCACTCTCGGACTCTGAGTCGCTTGAGTATTGATTATTGTTCCTATATTCGTGAAAAGGATTACTCATGGGCAGCTGGATTTAATCGCAGAGAAATTCGTGCGCATAAGCCAAGGCGCTGCACAAACAAAGACAAAGTCGAAAGACTTTGGGGTCGAATTTCCTCTCAAAAAAAAAACCAACAATGTCTGCAGGGTGACAGAATGTGCGGCTGCTGCATAAAATTATATTTAGTACACAGTGAAAAAAAAATCACTGAGATGGCAGGCGAAATAGCGATGCGCCGTTACAGTTACATAAATTTTTATTTGAAGACATAAAAGATTTGGCCGAAGGCCCACTTACATGTTTGGTGAATTGTGTGTTCATTTCTTCCAAATTTTTGATTTATTTAGTGGGTAACTAGTAACCACTAGTTGAGCGCCAATTAGAATATTAGTGGGAGGACGGTAGCTTCTCCTGTCCTCTTGGTAAGAGTAGACGTCAGGTCCACTGCTGCCTGTAGGTTGCTGCTTGCTGGCTGCAGGCTGCTGGTTGTTAGTTGTTGGCTGCTGACTGCAGGCTGCTGGTTGTTGGTTGTTGGCTGCTGGCTGCAGACTGTTGGTTGTTGGTTGTTAAACTTATATTCTTTACCATAGTCTTCTACATTATGTACGCATTTTATCTTATCTATACTATTAAAATGTGTGGGAAAACTTAAAGTTTTATCAAAAACTAACTCATATGGGCAATAGTCATACACGAAGTATTTGAGCCACATATGCCAATCTGTTTTGTCAACTGAGATGTATGATCGGATGAACTCATTAAATGTTCTGTGGCTTCGCTCCACGGTACCTACAGTCTGATGATGATGTGCGGTAGAAGTTATGTTTTTGATACTCACATTTTTGCATAAATCTTCTATTATTGAATTGTTATATCTTGTTCCCATGTCCGTAATGAACGTGTTAATTGGACCGTACTTCTAAATACAATTTTCAAATATAGCTTTTGATTCTGTTTTTGCACTTTTATTCTGAATTGGTATTGCTAAAAGATAATTTGTTAAATCGCAGATTAGAGTTACTGCATATTCATTTCCTTGTTCGGATTTTGTTAGTGGACCACAATTACCCCGTCGAAAACCATTTGTGGCGTTCCAGTGATAGTCAATAAGGTCATTGTGTGTTTCGTTGTTTTTTATTTTTGCCATTTGAGGCAATTTCTTACATACATACAATAATAATACCTTTTTATTTTTGCTAATGTTCTAGCTATGCCTGTATGACCTCCTTGTATTGGATCGTCATAGAATGTAAACAGAATTGCTTCTTTGCCTTTTTCATTATTTGATAATAGGATCACCTACTTGAGTAGCGCTACTCTTAGAGGTTGTAATATTTTATTGCCCATTATTTGGAAAGATTCCATTGAGATGGTGTCAAAGATCTTTTCGCTCGGTGCCACTTTGAGTTGGCTGATATTTAGTATACCGGCTTGCTTTTCAAGCCTTTGAAAGAACTGACCTAATTCGAGAATTCCATTGGTGTACATATCGCTAACGTCAATTCTTGCTATAACTTTCTTTCCATGCTTTAGTAAGCAAAGTGAATTCGTTAATCGCAAGGTCACTACTTTTCGTACCTCATAATTTACAATGACTTCGTATACGTTTGGCTGAGAAGCTTCATTTAGAGTTTGCCTCGGCAAATCTATTATTTCTTTTTCTGTTTCTGCGCAGACATTTTTCTATGTACTTTAATTTCTGATAGTGACTTTCAGAATTATTCGTTTGAATATTTTTTAAGTCCGTAATGGTGATTCGAGATAATGCGTCTGCAATGTGATTGTCATTTCCCTTAAGGTATTTAACAGTAAAATCGTATTCCTCTAATTCAAGTCTCATTCTGGTTAATTTTGAACATGGATAAGTCATTGAAAATAGATATGTTAATGGTCTGTGGTCTGTTTTTACTGTGAAGTGTTTTCAATATATGTATGAGGTCTAAAGTGTTTAATTGCTCAATGTATAGCTGCTAATTCTTGCTCTGTCGTGTTTTTATTACTTTCTCCTTTTGTAAATTAATGTGATGCGTATGCTACTGGTAGATGCGTTCCATTATGTTCTTGTGTTAGAACGGCCCGCATGCTTGTTTACTTGCATCCGTTCTTATGCAAAATTCTTTATTAAAATCGGGATACTGTAATAATGTTGGTTTCATCAGTTGTATTTTAAGGAACTCAAAGGCTTTTTGACATTGATCTGTCCACTTGAATTTTACATTCTTTTTGTAAATTCGCGTTATGTGTCGTGAAAAATCGGAAAAATTTTTAATGAATCTTCTTTAATAATTGCAGAATGCAACGAATCTTCTAGCGCTATCTGCGTCCGTTGGGACTGGGTATTTTTCTATGACCTCATATTTCTTGTTGACTGGTAGAATACATTTGTCAGTCCAAGGAAAGTCACTTCGTGTCTAAAAAATGTGCACTTTTCATATGCTTTTCTGAACAACCCATGACAATTGGGTCATCCATATATAGGAATACCTGTGAGGGTTCGATATCTAAAAATGCAATTGACATCATTCTTTGGAAAGAATTTGGTACTATTTTTAAGCCATAAGGTAATCGCGTGAAACGATAGGAGCCAGTAGAAAATGACGTTATATTCCGAGAGTTTTCTTCGAGTTCTATTTGATGAAATCCTGACATTAAATCAAGACATGAAAAGTATTTTGCTCGACCTAGTTGATCTAAAATATCATCAATTCTATGGAGTGGAAATTTATCGGACAGTAATTTTTTATTAATCTGACGATAGTCAATTACTAATCGCCACTTTTTTTCTTCGGAACCTGGAGCTGATTTTTTAGGGACAAGCAATAATGGGCTATTGTATTCCGATACTGAAGGTTCGACTATCCCGTCGGTGATTAATTTTCCGACTTGCTTTTGAAATTCGTTCACCTGACCATGTGGGCTTCTATAGTTTTTTATGTAAACGGGTTCATCATCTTTCAATATCAGTTTTTTTTTGTAGAAATTATTTGTGCTAATTGGTTCGGATTCTAATCCGAATATGTCATTATATTTTTACATAAATTTGTGAGTTGGAATTTGAATTGTGGGGGAAAATTTTCTGACAATTGGGATAATACAGACTTTTCTCTATTTTCTTTGTTTCCTTCGACTACATCATAGTTCAACAGTGATTCATATGCTAAATTATTCGCACTGACCGCATTATCTTCGTTTGTTGTATTCAGTAGTCTTATGAAGGCATTTTGTGTTGTAGCTATTGTACTTGCTATTTTAAATTTCAGTCTCTGATCAGCTTTCGTTGCGAGCAGACGCGTTTTTCATTTCGTTATGACCCCATTTACGTGCTCTGAGTGCAATGTTGCCGTTACGCATGCGCAACTTCGTGGTTTTGAGGCGGTTCGGTTTCATCGCTTTGTCATCGCACTTTCCACACTTCTTGTGTTAATTTGCCTGAAGAGGCAATAAAATTGCTTACTATTATGCCAAATCTGTTATGGCAATGTGATAGCTGTGTAGTGAGCAATGATTCGCACTCAAAAACTGACGAAATCATTGAAGAACTTCGTGAACTTAAAAGCCTATACTTGCACTTAAATACAAAGTTTCAAATCGCTTTTCCTGAATCTGTGGATGCACCGGCTAATGTTAACACCAACAAGGGGAAAATGGAAATGGAAAATGTTGCCAATAAACCTCCGGCTTCATATACTTCCCATCATTCCAATCCCATTGTGTCAGACCATAACCCTCCCAATGAGGGCTTTACGGTTGTCTCCAAGAAAAATAAAAAGAATCCTAACAACAAGAACCATATTATTGGTTCGGCGCTCGCTTGTGATCAACTTGCAGTATTGCTCAGCAAAAGATTTTTGCATATTGGCATATGGCAACAGTTTCTGAGAATTCATCAGTCAAAAGAATTGGAACTTATTGCCTTAAAATTTATTTTTAAAACATATCTGGAATGAGAACTAAAACTCAGTCTGTCTTCATGAGCACTTCCAACAGTGGTTACGACATAATAATATTGGTTGAAACCTGGCTCAACCTCAACTTCAACTCCAATGAGTTCTTCGATACTAATTTATTCCATGTCTATCGCAAGGATAGAGACTTCAGCAGAATGAAGTGCGAGAGAGGTGGAGGCGTCATCGTGGCTGTCCGTCGTACCTTCTCCTGCTGTGCAGCTGTACTTTCAAACGGGGACTCTCTTCTGCACCAGTTGGCTGTTGAGGTATCTGGATTGTCTGGGAAGACTGTAATAGTTGCTTCTTATATTCCCCCTGGAAGTGACTTTACGCTTTATCAGGCGCATATGAATAACATTGCCTGCCTACATGCTAGCATAGATGACTCTGTTGGTCTTGTTGTGACAGGAGATTTTAATTTGGGATCTGTTGTATGGTCATGTGATCCGCTATCCTTTGCTATGGTGCCTGGCAATTTACACCAGCCACATGAAATTATTGTTATCGATGATTGTTATAGTATGGGCCTCACCCAGATAAATTACATCTTTAATGATTTGCATAGGCTACTAGATTTAATATTCATCAATTCTATTGTTCATTCCTCGGTAAACCTTGCTGAATTTAGTATTTCTAGTTGTGATGTTCATCATAAGCCCTTATGCTTTAATATTGAATTTTATAATTTCTTACCAGTTGTTAACTTTATTCCTATGTATAATTTTGATCATGCCAGCTTGGTTGCCGTAAGTGATTGCCTCACGTCTATAGATTGGGTTTCCTTGCTATCAAATGCTTGCATTGAGACCAATTACAATAACTTTCTGTCGCTTTAAAAAATATTCTTGACAGCACGTGTTCAATCAAGGTACGGGGTTCCTATAGGCTTCCTTGGTATACAAAAGGTCTCCAGAAATAAAAAAATCTAAGAAATAAGTTCTCTTATGACATTTCTGAAGCTATTTCACAATTTGACGACTCCATTAAGCCTGACATTGATGGAGTTTCTTCATTTTTTCTTAAAAAATTTTATCCCAGTCTTTTTCAACCCCTTAAGATGATCTTCTCGTCTTCGCTACTTCAGGGTAAATTTATTTCTAGATGGAAAATTGCCAAAATTTTACCGGTTCATAAAGGCGGAAGCAAGTCTGAGGTTTCTAATTACAGGCCGATCGCTAAAATAAGCAATATTGGCAAGCTATTCGAGAGAATTGTAGTTAAAAAATTATCCTTCCTGATACGTACTTATATTGACCCTAATCAGCACGGGTTCATGCCTGGTCGTTCTACTACCTCGAATTTAGCTATTTTCGCTAAACATTGCATACAAGCCTTTGAGTTACATTCCCAAGTGGACACAGTTTATACTGATTTTTCCAAGGCTTTTGATAAGGTTTCTCACTCTGCCTTGCAAGCAAAACTTTTTAAGCTTGGTATTCACGGCTCTTTTCTAAATTGGATCTCTTCTTATTTGGCAAACCGATCCTATCATGTTGAGGTCAGCGGGTTTGTTTCTAACCTCTTTGAAGCAACCTCTGGTCTTCCTCAAGGCAGTTCTCTTGGTCCTTTGCTTTTCATTATTTTCATTAATGATATTTGTTTCTGCATTCGATCTGCCAAGTATCTTCTTTATGCGGATGACCTTAAAATTTACATGCGAGTGAATTCCTTAAATGACAGCTATTTGCTACAATCGGACTTGAACAAAATCAGTTTATGGTGTATTCAGAACTATTTACCTCTCAACCTAAATAAATGTTATGTTGTTCGCTATAGTAAATGTATCTTAAATATTCTTTCTACATATGTTATCAATAACCATTCACTCTCTGCACTTACTGAGATTATGGATCTTGGGGTCCTTTTCGACAGTAAATTTTTGTTTATTCACCATGTGAACCATGTTCTGCCGAAGGCATATGCAATGTTCGGATTTGTCAAAAGAAACACCATACTTTTTAAGGACCCGTACTCACGACTGACAGTGTTCTCAGCTTTTGTGCGTTCAAGAGTGGAATATGCTTCCTTTATTTGGAACCCGTCAAGTGTTGTCCATATCAATAGAATTTAGAGGCTGCAGAAAAAGTACCTAAAATTTGCACTTCAGCCGTTAAACTTTTCGGAACCTTTGCCAGCTTACTCTAGTTAATGTTGCCTTCTGCATACCTGCAGTCTAGAAGATCGCCGTTCGATAGAGAGCTTGCTCTTTATTAATGATCTTATAATTGGTAATATAGATAGTCCATTAATATTAAGCTCAATTAAATTCAATATCCCTGCCAGGAGTCTCCGTACCATCATCCCATTTTTTGAAAGTGCTGCGAGGACTAACTATGCGCGTAATGAGCCAATCTTAAGAACTTTAAGACTTTTTAACTCTTTGCCACTAAGTTTTCGATTGGTTTGGGAATCCAAAAAGGATGTGCTTAGGCAATTACTTAGGGAATATTTTTTAATTAATACTTAGTTTTAAGTTAACTCATAAAAGTTAACAAATAAATAATAAATAATGAATAAATAAATAAATAAATTCCGTGCTCAATTTCTTGAGTTGGAATAAATACACTGTCCTCTTTTGAATTTAATTTTATTTTTCTAATGACTTGTGATCTTGCTGGCAGAAGAACTGAGTTATTGCCAGAACCGTATTCTATTGGAACATAAATTGGAAATCTTAAATTGTTGGGTCTTATTATAAGCCAATCTTCAGATGGCTGAAAATCTAATTGACAGTTGTATTTTTTAATAAAATCAATCCCTTATAATGCCATCACAAGAGACAGCTAAGTGTAAGTCTACGATATGAAAATCGTGTGGAATTATGTACTTGGTAGTCTGTATTTCAATTGATGTTAAGCCTTTGGATTTAGTAATTTCTTGGCTTATTACCCGTATATCTATTATGTTATTATCTTGTACTTGAAATATATCGGAATTTTCTTTTACTATAGAGATTTCGGCACCTGTGTCTACCAAAAAGACAAGTTCTTTTCCAGTAGCCACATGGGTGAAAGAGATGAATATATTCTGGCTGAGATTAATAGTATGAACCGTTACTTTCTCTACTGTTGAGTATTTAAAGGGGGTTGGGAGTTTCCCGAAGTGTCATTGGCTACTCTTACATTGTTTGTATTGTTGTTGTTGTAGCCTCCGCTCGAGTTGCCACGGCCCCTTGAGTTTCCTCTGTAGTTGCCGCGACCATTGTTTTGATTGGTAACCATAATTGTTACCACGACCACGAAAATTACCTCTATAACTTCCACGTCCGCGGTTTCCGCCGCGTTGTGTATAGTTATTGTAGTAAAGAACCGAATTTGGTTGTCCAGTTGCTTCTGTGCAACTGTTTACGAATTTTGAAATTACGTCGTTCATTGTGTTGAAGTTGTCGGCTTGCATGATAAGTTTTACCTTATCAATTGTGCAGTTTTTAGTCATTGCTTTAACTGCGTGCTGTGTGGAATAACTTCTTGCTAGTTCTAGTGTTAAGCCGTCTGTTATGTACGCACTTTCTAAAGCTTTCGTCATCTGCTCAATTTCTGATGTGTATTGATTAGCAGTTTTATTTCGTTGCTGTAAGTTCATTAGCTTTGCTGACAATACCTCTA
The DNA here is from genome assembly GCF_025200985.1 of Drosophila gunungcola. Lineage (NCBI taxonomy): Eukaryota > Metazoa > Arthropoda > Insecta > Diptera > Drosophilidae > Drosophila > Drosophila gunungcola. The sequence continues at coordinate 3,687,319 of NW_026453163.1, forward strand.
CAGTTTCGCCTTTGACGTTACTTTTTAATTTTGCAATTACTTCACCTACCGTTGTTTCGTTACCAATTAGATTCTTGGCTACGCCCTTTAGTTTTGTTTTTATTATAGAGACAGCAGGCTTTCGTGTTCGCCTTTTATTGACTCTATTATATGCATTACATCAATGAAACTGGTTAAGTTTTCTGCTTTACCATCGAAAACTGGTATAAGCTTTGATGCAGTGTTAATGAAGTCGATATTTGTTTGCGCCATTTCAAAGTTGTTGTTCTTAGATATGTTTGCGCTTGAGTCTGAGTCTGAATCTGTTGTATTATCTGCGTTTGATAATAAAACGGCTAGGATAGTAAGATTATTTAAATCTTCTTCCTTAATTTTCGTGTTGAAATCTTCTTGCTCTGTTTGATCTACGCCAGTTGGCTCTTCCAATGTTGATTCTTCATCGGTTTCAACTGTTATTGCGGTATTAAGAATGGTAGGTACAGAGATATCTAAATTGAATTTTTCTTTTGTCGATATTAGATTTTCTCTGAGCCTTTTCAAAAATTTTGATACCCTTGACCAATGGTATCATAAGGATCGTGGTTTCACCGAGTATAGAATGGTAATCCACGACCTCTTTTACTGAGACGTATGGCAAAGTATTTAGGATTAAACCCTTTATTTTTTATTGCAAACAAACAAGAGGCTCAATTCCAAATTGTACTTTTCCATATAGTTATATTCAAATTGTGATTGTAATGAAGTTTTTATGGCAATGGAGAATGTTTAATGCACGCGTACTAAATTCTGGGTCTTTAATAATTATTTCCTCAAGACAGCTATCCAATTCTATAGTGTTAAATGCCATAACTTTAATAAAAATTAAAAAAAAAAATTTGTTTTCAATAGAAGGGTATTAAATTGAGCATTCTATCCCTTAAAATTTTTTTTTTTTATATCTTATCTAGATCGTGTGCTCTACTTAAATACTTCTTCTTTAAACATTTATTGTGCAACTTGTATATTTTGGAAACAAAATTTGCGCTCATGATGACAATGATTATTATTAATAGTTGATGCACCCAATATAGGTCAATATTATTTGGTTCCACTTTGTTAATAACGTTAGCAGTGGAGTCGACTGACTTAACGTCTACAATTCCCATTTTGGGTAGATGTACTTTCAATATATAGGTATTATTATAATTACTATGATTTTCTGCAGATAATTTATCTATTTTATTGTTATTCATTCATTTAAAGGAATTTTAAATGGGTATACGTAAATATTCCTGTCTTTAATATATTCCTGCCTGGCTTTTAAGACCTGAGAAGCACTCAGCAAAATAACGTCATCAAACAAAAATTTAGGAAATAAATTTTTCAAAACTGATTGATTAAATAATTGTCTTCTGGCATAATCGCATAAATTTTATTTTGATAAAATTGAAAATTGAAGAAAAAAAAAACTGTTTGTGTTAATTTTCATATAACTGATTTACAATATTTTGCTCTATATAAACCAATATCAATTATATGTTTTTAGTATACAGCCTAACAGTGGTTAGTATTTTTCGAGCAGCGCTTTCGCGCATCGGCTCGGGTTTAGAAGTTTATAATTAAAGACAACTCAGGCATTGGCATAAATGCAGCCCTTGTTGCGTTACTTTGCTCGTTTGCAAAGTATTCTGTCCAGTTCTTTAATTTTTCGTGTGTGTGCTTCCTTCTCCTGCGCGATCGTTGCTATATCCCTGTAGTCCTTCAGTGATCGTCTCTGTTGCAGGAGTTTTACCCTTTTTCCACTTCTTTTTCTTTTGTGGATGGGTTTGCTGGACTCCTGTCGTGCCCTGTACTCAGCTATTGTGAGGGGGCGAGGTCCATCGTCTGCCTACCACACTTCAGTTTCCATCGTTGGTGTAGAAGGATTTGCCATTCCTTGCACACATGTCCTGGCCAATTTTCTTTATTTTTCTTCCTTCTCTTTCTTTTTTTGTGTTGATTTTTTTTTGTTTCTGTAGACCGGGCTTTTTGGGCTCAGGCGGCGCCGGTGCTGGTCATCGCACAGGCTAATTATTGTTGATTTTTTTTTCTTCCTGGCTGGAGATTTCGATTGACGATTTTCGAGGGCGGCTCTAATTTCAGACAGCCGAGGATTAGGGATCGGCTTGCATCGTCCACATTGGACGGCCACACTTGTTAAGCAGTGGCCCTAATTAGCCAAACTCGCCGATTTACGCGATTTGGGGCCAAAATAACGAAAATAACACAGCGCGCAGAGACAACAATTAAACCGTCTCACTTTCTACTCGCGCACATGTCACGGTCGCAATGTAAAGAATAGTTTTTAATGTCTTTCGTCTTTGTAAATCCGTCTGTTAAGAACGGGCTTTATTAATTGAATGCTCACTTGGCTTGGCTTACAATTCATATAGCTGCACGAGCAGCGCCTCGGCCAACGCTTATGTATCTTAATATATATGTTAATGTATACGTAAATGTATATAGGCGGCGCAAGCAGCGGCCGCGCATGAGAGAGAGTGTTATGCTCACATGGTAACCGAATGGTCGGCCGCGTATGCAGACATGCCGACTCAGCATTTAGGATGTGCATAACATTGTTGTGTGGGTCGAATTGCTTTGCACTTGAGGTGCTGGGAATATTCGGACATAAGCAAATGCTACAATGTTGCAGTGATTAAGCGGTACAGTGTGTACCCTATATGTGAGCATACTACAATAGATTGCTTATGCAATTCTATTTGTTATTTTCCTGCGCAAGATTTTTGTCTACTTTGGTTTCTGGTAGTGACTTTCAGAACCATATTATTTGATTGTATGTTTTTTATAGTGATTCTTGATAGCGCGTCGGCTACATAGTTGTCTTTACCCTTTAGATACTCTACCGTAAAATTATATTCTTCTAATTCAAGTCTCATTCGTGTTAATTTGGAACTGGGGCTTACCATTGAAAATAAGTAGGTAAGTGCTCTGTGGTCTGCTTTGACGGTGAAGTGTCTACCATAAATATATGGTCTGAAATGTGTTATTGCCCAATGAAGAGCTGCTAGTTCTTGTTCTGTTGTGCTCTTGTTGCTTTCACCTTTTGTAAATGATATTGATGCGTACGCAACTGGAAGCTGTAGTCCACTTTTGTTTTGTTGTAGGACTGCTCCACAAGCATATTTGCTAGCATCTGTAATTATACAAAATTCTTTGCTAAAATCTGGGTATTGTAACAGAGTTGGGTTTCGAAGATGTCCGAAGCCGTTTTGGCATTCAGTTGTCCATTCGAATTTTACATCTTTCTTACTAAATCTTGTTATGTGACGGGAATATTCAGCAAAATTTGTTATAAACCGTCTGTAATAATAACAAAATGCAATGAATCTTCTAGCGCTGTCCGCATCATGTGGGACTGGATAATTTTGAATGACGTCGTATTTTTTGTCGTCAGGCAAGATTCCTTTATCTGTGCACTTATGTCCTAGAAAAATGACTTCGTGCATAAAAAATGAACATTTTTCAGGATGTAACTTTAGGTTGTGTTGCCCACATTTCTCGAAAACATCAGTTAAATTCTTGAGCATATGTTTTTCGGAACAAACTATGACTATTAAATCATCCATATAAAGAAATGCTTGCGAAGGTTCCAATCCAAAAAAAGCTATAGTCATCATTCTCTGAAAAAAATTTGTCGCTATTTTTAAACCAAATGGTAATCGCATGGAGCGATTTGAACCATTGTTTGTTGAAAAGGATGTTATATCCCGTGAACTTTTTTCGAGTTCAATTTGGTGAGCTGTGGGCTGTTATAAGGTGATACAGAAGGTTCCACTATTTTGTCATTAATGAGTTTTTGAACTTGTTTTTGAATCTCGTCTTGTTGACTATGACGATTTTTATAATTTTTTAGGTATACGGGTTCATCATCATTTAATCTCAGTTTTTGTTTATAAAAATGCTTGGAAGTGATCGTTTCGGTTTCTAGTCCGAATACATCGCTAAACTTAGTGCATAGTATTGTTAGTTGTTTGTTGAATTGTGGCGGGAAGTTTTTTGAAAGCTGGGTTAGTACAATCTTTTCTCGGTTTTTTAAGTCTGTACTACATCGTAGTTTGAAAGTGGTTCATGTTTAATATTGTTAACGTAAACTACCTGATCTGTATTTGTTGTATTTAATAGTCTTATGTATGCATTTTGGACTGTTGCTATGGTATTTGCAATATATATATGATTCGGAATGAATACACTGTCTTCTTCTGAATTTATTTTGACTTTTCGGACGACTTGGGATCGTGTTGGCAGAATTAGGGAGTTGTTGCCTGAACTGTATGTTATAGGAACATAAATCGAATATTTGAGGTTATTTGGTCTATTTAAAAGCCAGTCTTCAGACGGTTTGAAGTCTAGTTGACAGTTGTATCTTTTAATAAAATCGATTCCTAGTATTCCATTATAAGGATTACGATATGGAAATCGTGTGGTATTATATTTTTAGAAGTTTGTATTTCAATAAGAGTTAAGCCTTTTGATTTGATAACTTCCTGACTTATTCCCTAATGTTTATTATTGGATTATTTTGAAAGTGTTGAAAAATATCGGAATTTTCCTTCAATATGGATATTTTCGCACCTGTATCTAGTAGAAAAACTAATTCTTTTCCTGTTGCTATGTTTATGAAAGTGACGAATGTACTTTGACTGAGATTTATGGTGTGAATTTTGGTGTTATCTACTGCGGTTGTTTCCACCGCGGTTTATTTCACCTCTGTTTTTGTTTCTATTGTTAATTTGGTTATTATTATTTCGGTTGTAAACGTTGTTTTGGTTATAGCTGTTGTTTTGGTAATATCCGTTGTTGTGATAGTTACCTCTAATGTTACCCCTACCGCGATAATTGTTTTTGAAGTTATTTCCGCGATAGCAGTTTCCTTTTTGGGTGTACAATGTTGAATTACATTGTATGTACTTGGCGACGGCTTCGTTCATAGTTGCAAAATTGCCTGCTTCCAATATTGTTTTAAGCCCGCCATGCTCACAATTTTAACTATTTTGGTGATGGCTTCTTTTGTGCTGAATTTTTCAGCGTGTTCGGCCGATAGGCCTTCATCAATGAGCGAAGCTTCAAGGAGCTTTCGTAGGTTGTCTATTTCTGTTGTAAACTTTTCTGCTGTTTTACCTTTCTGGCTTGTTTTTGCCATTTTGGCTTTAACTACGTCGGATGTTTCGCCGACTATAGTGTCTTGCAGTTTTTTGATTATGGCATCTATCGTTGTTTCGTTTTGAACTCTGGATAATTTCGATCCTATTATTTTGGATTTAATGACTTCTACAGCCAAAACTTCGAATGTGCCTTTTGTCAGGTTAACCAACTTCAAAGCTGTTATGAATCTTTGAAGTTGTAGCCTTTGCCCGTTGAACTCGGGGATGGCATTCGATATTTCTCTTATGTATGCCCTTTGGCCAATGGTTCTATCGGTCATTGTATTCGGTTTTTCTTCTATAAGGCTATCGTTTGTATCGGAGTCTTTCAAGTCCTGATCTGATAATTCAGATTGAATAAGGGCGGCGGGAATGGTTAGGTTAGGTTATTTATATCTTTTTACTCTATTTCGAGACCTGTAGAGACGGAGCATCTGTCTCAGCCGGCTCAAGTGCTGGCGAATCTGATAATTCTAGCTCGTCTTTAGTTTCTACTGTCAATGGAGTATTTAATATAGTTGGTACAGAAATAGTTAAATTGTACCTTTGTTTTATAAGTTTTAAGTTCGATCGCAATTTGATCAAGAACCTAGATACTTGTTCTTTGTCTAGCCGGTCTCTCTGGTCATGTATTAGTATACGAGCTGTATTGAAACGGTTTACTAATATTTCGGCATGCTTATTTACTGTAATTTGCTGTACTGGCCGGTTTCTTGATAATGACTTGTAAGATTTGTCAAAATCACTTTTTAAGTTATTTAACTTCTTGTATAACTCATTCCATTCCATTATTTAATGGAATAAGAATTATTTCTTTGAAACCATCATTAAAAGATTTCTTCTAAGTATTTCATTATCGTTTATTACTGATCTTACTTGTACACCTGGAATGGTACTCAATAATATTGATTTTTGTGTATTTGAGCAATATATTAAAGGAGAAAAATCTAGATTGTATCTATTTATATATTCATATTCGAAATCTGAAATTAATAGAGGCTCTGTTTCGTTTCTAACTATGGCTAATACTCTATTCTCAAAATTTGGTTCCTTATCGATAGTAGTTATAATGCAGTCCCGTGTATTCATTTTTAGTTTTTAATTATTTTTATTTCATTTTTAATAATAATTCAAGATAAGGTAATTTTTTTTTTTTTTGATAACATTTAGTTCTTTCTTAAATATGTCACTGTCAACATATAAATATTTGTATATAATTTGTATTTTTTTTTTTTAAAACATATTTTTATAACAATTGTTCGCGGTTTATTAATTTATATCTTATTCAGATCGTTAGCCTGGCTTTTGTTTACAGCCCCTTTTGAGATGCACTTGTTGTGGTACATATAGGCTTTATACAAAATGAATCCGCTCATAATGAAAACGATTCTTGATAATAAGATGTTTGTTAAATCGGTATCGATATTTTTTGATTTAATTTTATTGATTACGTTAGCGGTTGAGTCCACTTCTTTTACATCTACTAGACCCATTTTGGGTGTTTTTTCAGAAGTGTGTATATAAGGGTTTACGTTTAGTGTGTAGTTAGTTTGCTTTTTAATTTGCCATTTATATTGGCTCATAAGGTAAGAGATTGCAGAATTTTTTTTTATGGAAATGGGAAATAGAATTTATAAATAAGAAAAAGAAATTTTACATAGTAACCTGCCTAGTTTTTGCATGGATTTCAGGCCACACGCTAATTGGGCAACTTTAATGTCGCTCAGTTTTTATATTAATTTTATAAACTATAAAAAAATATGCATCGCACTGCAATATAAAAAATTGTGCAACGCAGTGCACGGTGAAAAAAAAATGCTCTCTAGGAAGCGCTGTCGGTTAACTTTTCCTTGGTTTTACTTGGGGGAACCGGTGCTGGCTGCACAGGTGTACTCGCAATGGGGCGAGCACAGTGGTCCCTCGCAGTCGTTTGGGCACTTATTCTTTAGTTCTGGGATCTCTTGTTTCTGCGGCGGAGGTAATTGATTTTAGTTTTAAGTAGGCTTTGGATTGCAGGGTAGGTGGATGTGTGGGTGGTTGTGGTTTGACTTTTTCTTTCGATTATTAGGTTTTTTATATGTTCAACCTCGGCGTGTAATTTTACCGAGTTGTTCCAGTTAATTTTACTTCCGCTATTTAGTAGCTTCAGTAATTCAACCTTTCTGGCTTTGAGTCTTTTAACCACAACACTGCGTTTAGCACACATCACACTCTACTCACTGCGGTTGTTGTATGTTTTGTTTTTATCCTCGAGTCCTGCAATCTTCGGACGCCATGTATTGTTTTTATCCTCGAGTCCTGCAATCTTCGGACGCCATGTACTTTTTTATCCTCGAGTCCTGTCACGGTCGCCATGTATTATTTTATCCTTGTTTTTCCAAATTAGCAATTCCATTCAATTCAAAAAAACCATTATTAAAAGTTTAAAACGATTATCAGTTTATTTAACTGGAGCGGCTGTAGTTGCCGCTTCCAGCTCTCAGAAGTTTATTACGTTTTACAAATTTTCTTAGAAGCTAAAGAGCTCTAAATCTCGTAGCTGCGCTGCCAACAGAGGCAGCGGAGAGACGGTTATGTATTCATAAATATATAGCTATGCTCACTTAGGCTAGAGCGCGGAGGTATATGCACTTACATGAAGTCCGCTCGTGATACAGTTATGCTGACACTTGCACTTTCTGTGTGCGGGCCAAGGCAAAGCGATCGGTTCGTATTTCGACCGGGATTTTGAATTATGTAAACACTGCAACAAGGTGTTACAGTGTGTTCCTCTTTAGTACTCTTGGTACAGTGGGTGCTCGATATATGTGGATACTACAGTTAATACCAAGCAAACTTGGTCAGTCTTGAAAACCCTAGGAAAAGGGAGGAAACCCATCACCTACCAACCAGACATTGATGTTGACAGCCTCAATAATATCTTCGTTAATGCCCCAGTACCCAAATCAGTCTCTGACTCGTACCTGTACATGACTACTTTGGCCATTTTTCATAATAGGTTTAGCTTTATGTGTGTTACTCAATGTGATGTCCTTGACGCAACTTTAAAAGTAAAATCTAACGGCTTGGACGATATCAATCCAAAATTTTTTAAAATTCTACTGCCTCAGATATTACCTCTAATAACACATATATTTAACTCTGCAATAACATCTTCAACCTCCCCTGAACTATGAAAAATTACGAAAATAATTTCAATACCTAAGGGAATGAATGAATATAGGCCTATAGCTATTCTTTCATATCTCTCTAAAGCCTTTGAGCAAATATTGGCATCCCAGATAAAACATTTTATCCAGCAAAACAATTTAATGTACAATCTACAATCTGGTTTTCGCCCCTTCAAAAGCTGCACAATAGCCATAATAAAGATTTCAGAGGATATCAGGAAAAAACTCTATAACAGCCAGGCTACACTCTTAACACGTTTCGATTTTAGCAAAGCGTTCGATACTGTTAACAATGCAATTGTCTGCAGTAAATTGACGAACTTTTTTAATTTTTCCGACACCTGTATTAAACTTATATCATCCTACCTAAGTAATCGTCATCAATGTGAAGTGTCAACGTCTATTTCATCTTCGTTTTTACGGACTACGCGGGGTGTACCGCAGGGATCTGTTCTTGTTTTAAATTTATATAAATGATCTTCCGACTGTAGTGTCCCATTGTATGTATGCTAACGATGTGCAATTACACGTTAGTAGTTCTCTTTGTCGCATTAATGACTATGTCGGTGCTTGTAAATCTGACCTTCAAAGCATTAGTCAGTGGGCAAGTGCTAATGGGCTAGCCTTAAGCCCCAAAAAGTCTAATTGCATGATGACTTATAAAAAGAAAATTAAAGCAGAGAATTTACAACATGTTCGAATTGAATACACGACACTTTCCTATGTCGAGCAACGCAACTAACCTAGGCTTCACATTCACTACGTTGGGCAGAGAAGCTTCATTTAGAGTTTGCCTAGGCAAATCTATTTTTTCTTGTTCTGTTCCTGCGCAGGAATTTTTCTGTTTACTTTGGTTTCTGGTAGTGACTTTCAGAATTTTATTATTCGTTTGAATATTTTTTAAGTCTGTTATGGTTATTCGAGACAATGCGTCTGCAATGTGATTGTCCTTTCCCTTAAGATATTCAACAGTAGCATATCGTATTCCTCTAAGTCAAGTCTCATTCTGGTTAATTTAAGACTTGGGTTAGTCATTGAAAATAGGTATGTTAGTGGTCTGTGGTCTGTTTTTACTGTGAAGTGTTTTCCGTATAGATAAGGTCTAAAATGTTTAATTGCCCAATGTATAGCTGCTAATTCTTGTTCTGTCGTGTTTTTATTACTTTCTCCTTTTGTGAATGAACGTGATGCATATGCTACTGGTAGATGCGTTCCATTATGTTCTTGCGTTAGAACGGCTCCGCATGCTTCTTTACTTGAATCCGTTGTTATGCAAAATTCTTTATTAAAGTCGGGATACTGTAATAACGTTGGTTTCATCAGTTGTAGTTTTAGGTACTCGAAGGCTTTTTGACATTGATCTGTCCCCTCGAATTTTACATTCTTTTTGCATAATCGCGTTATGTGTCGTGAAAAATCGGAACGATTTTTTATGAGTCTTCTGTAATAATTGCAGAATGCAACAAATCTTCTAGCGCTATCTGCGTCCGTTGGGACTGTGAATTTATGACCTCATATTTCTTGTTGTCTGGTAGAGTACCTTTGTCAGTACACTTATGTCCAAGGAAGGTCACTTCGTGTCTGAAAATGTGCACTTTTCTGGGCGCAATTTAAGGTTGTGTTTCCTGCATACATCAAAAACGTTTGTGAGGGTTTTAATCATATGCTTTTCTGAACAACCGATGACAATTAGGTCATCCATACAAAGAAATGCATGCGAAGGTTCGATACCTGAAAATGCAAAGAACGATGACAAGTTCTTTGAAAAGAATTTAGGAGCCATTGCTCGTGGAAAATTAAGTTATATTCCGAGAGTTTTCTTTGAGTTCTATTTGATGAAATCTTGACATTAAATTTAAACATGAGAAGTATTTTGCTCTGCTTAGTTGATCCAGAAAGTCGTCTATTCTTGGTAATGGGAATTTATCGGATAAGATTTTCCTAATGATTTGGCGGTAGTCAATTACTAAACGCCATCTTTTATCGTTTGAATTAGGTAGTGACTTTTTGGGTACAATTAATAAACGACTGTTATATTCTGATACTGAAGGTTCTATGATTTAGTCTTTGATTAATTTAACGACTTGTCTATCTACTTCTTCTTTTTGATTGTGAGGGCATTCTGTAGTTTTAATATAAACTGGTTCATCATCTTTCATTCTAATTTTTTGTTTATAAAATTATTTGTTGATATTGATACGGTTTTTATTCCGAATATGTTCATGTATTTTGTGCATAATACTATTTTAAATCGAGAAGGGAAATTTTTATTCAATTTATTTAAAGTATCTGTATTGTTGTCATTTTCGTTTGTTTTTACTATTTCGTAGTCATCCAATGGTTCAATTTTTAGTTCCTTAAAGTGGATAGTTTCGTTTTTATTTGTAGTATTTAAAATTCGGACAAATGCAATGGAGTTTCCAGTGAACACTCCGTTTTGGATTTCTTGGTTTGGTATAAATACATACTTGGTTGCTGCGTTTATTGCAATTTTTCGGACAACTTCGGACCCCGCTGGTAAAATTGTAAAATTGTTTTGAAGTGTATTTATTAGATTTGGATGTATTGGAATATTTATTGGGTGATCGAGGTTGCCTTAGTATAAGCCAATCGTTTTCTGGTTTTAAGTTTATTTGACAATTTGTTTTTTTTTTTATGCAGTCGATGCCAATTATTCCATCACATGGAATTGGAAAATCTGTTGTTACTAAATATAAATTATGTGGGTTGGCATAGTTATTTGAAAGGAGTTCTATTGAAGTTAGTCGCTAAGAGTTGGTTGTTCCTTCACCAACACAATAATATTTGTGTGATCTACGTTAAATGAATCGGAATTTTCTTTTGTTAATGAAATATCTGAACCAGTATCAACTTATAATGAATATAGTTTTTAAGATTGTTCATTCCGGAGTGAAACGAAAAGATTGAAATTAAGGTTGATTGTATGGACCGTTTGTTTTACGTTAGACACATTCTTCAGGGAGTTTACGAGTTTTCCGACGTAGCTTGTACATTGTACATTTATTACTATTGTTATTATTATTATTATTATTATTATTATTATTATTATTATTATTATTATTATTATTATTATTATATTATTATTATTATTATTATTATTATTATTATTATTATTATTATTATTATTATTATTATTATTATTATTATTATTATTTATTATTATTATTATTATTATTATTATTTATTATTATTATTAGGCTTATTCTCCACGTCCATATAATATGTATATACTTCGTGATGCCATCATTCATTGTGGTAAAGTTACCAGCTTCTAGAATTGTTTTTAGTCTGCCATGCTCACAGTTTTTAACCATTGTTGTGATGGCTTCTTTTGTGCTGAACTTATCAGCATGTTTGTCTGATAACCCTTCATCGATATACGAAGCCTCAAGTATCTTGCGTAAATTGTCTATTTCATTGGTAAATTTTTCAGCAGTTGTAACTTTCTGCATTGTTTTAGTCATTTTAGCCTTTAGAACGTCGGATGTTTCACCAGCGACATTGGCTTCCAGCTTCGCAATTATTGCCGTAATAGTGGTTTCATTTTGCACCTTGTATAAGGTTGAGCCTACTATTTTCGACTTAAATAATTTGAAAGCCAAGTGTTCAAATGGTCCTTTTGTGAAGTCAATTTGACTGCTGTTATGAATCTTCATAGATTCATTTTTTGGCCATTAAATTCGGGAATGGCGCTTGATATATCATTTATGTATGCCCGCTGGGCAACGGTTTCGTCTGGCAATTTGGAAGGCTTGGATTCTATTATATCCAGGTCTGAATCTTTAGTATCCTCTTCCTGTGTTTTTGGTATTGTTAATATTGCAGGGATGGTAAGATCATGATCGGTTTCTTGTAACTTAGTTTCTCCTCTACCTCAGAGTCGGGGCTTTCTGCGTGACTGACTCAGTTGTTTCAGGGTTATTTGATTCAAGTTCTTCACTTGGATCTGTTGTCAGAGGGGTATTTAAAATTGTTGGTATAGTTATATCCAATTTATACCTTTCTCTGACTGTTAATAAGTTCGAACGTAACTTGATCAATAATTTTGATACCTTAGACCAGTTCGTTTTACTTATTATTTTTCTATTTTCATGCACTAATATTCTTGCCTCATTAAATAAAATGACAAGTATTTTGGCATGTTTTCTTATTGTATCTTGTTGTATTGGCCTTTTTTGGCTTAAACTCTTATAGGATTTTATAAAAATTCCTCCCATTCCATTATAAGGCTTTTTGTAAGCGACGAAATCAGGCGTTCGTCCTAAATATTCATTTTTTTATATCTGATTTTACAAAAACTCCTGGAATTGTTGATTCCTTTTGTGTTCTTGAGCATTGGTGAAAAATCTAACCTGAATAAATATGCTCCTCGGGGTCCTTGAGACCAATTGTTCAATTCTATGTCGAAAATTTGGGTCATTCCTATAGACCTTTGTAATAGCTTCTAGAGTGTTCATTTTTAGTTATTTAAAAAAATAATATTAAGGGTAGTGGGAATTATTGTAAGTTGAATGAATATAATAATATTTTTTTTTTTTTTTGTAATTTTGAGTAATGCCAATAATGATCGCAGTTATGATGGCCAAGTCTTAAATTTTTTTCAAGTCGTTTGCTTGACTTTGAAATCTATTGAGTAGACAATTTATATAATTTTAAAAACGCATTTGCTGACATTATAACTGCTATTATTAGCATTATTATGATCATTTCTGCGTCAATTTTTTCAGGATCGATTTTATTTACAATGTTTGCCGTTGAGTCCACCACTTTGGTGTCTACTAAACCCATTTTGAGTGTTTGTTTGCGCACTCAGCGCTTGTATTTAAATCACTAGTTGTTGGGCGAGAGCGGGAGCCAATAAAGCTTTCGTCTGTTCGCTCTTGCGAATTCGCCCGGTCTATCGCCACCGTAGCATAATATAGGTTCTAAGAGAAATTATTGAAATATAATTGTTAGTGATCCATCGAACGTCATCGTAGCCACTCCTTTTCGTCGCGCTTTCGACATAGTTTTCACAAGTTTTTCAATTAAAATCGTCTCGAACTACTGCGTTCACAAGTTTTCGCGTTGTTAATACAAAATAGTATTAAATTTTCATGGTGACCCCGACGTGATTAGCAGTATAGTTCGCGAGTTTAAAATTTTTTTCGGTGAAAAACTATAAACAATACCAACAAAAACCAATTTATTCGTGTCGGTTCGGCCAATAAATTAAATTCAATAATTTCGTCGCTGGAAATTTTCTGCCGTTCTTGAAGTTGCGCCTGACGTTTCGGCAAATTTAATTGCTCAATTTGCTGCTGCCGCCAAATGGAAGTCAAAAAGGAAGTTGCAATTATCAAGTCGGCCATCCAGGTATAGAGTGCCAAAAGTTGAAAGTTCATCTGTGGCGTTTTGTCAATTGTGTTTTGGCCCATCTTTCAACTTTTTGCATTCGTGTAAAAATCGGTAGATAGTGAGCATTCTAACCAAGAAATAAAAATTTGCATGTACTAACAACCAAAATTCTACAATAAACATAATATATTTCGAATTATATGTGAATCGCTTTGGCCAAAAACAAGCAATAAAATACTCGTCGTCGACCCAATTAGTGCGAACTTAATTCCCCCAACTTTCGTCGTAGTGAGCACCAATTTAGGGTATAAATAAAAATAGCTGGAAAAAAGTGCAAATTGTGAAAGCGTAGCTCTCAGAAAATTAGCGGCAATAACTTTCGCCGCAGTTTGTCCGAACATTTCCCGCGCTTTTCAGAATTTTCCCGCGCTTTTCCAATTTTTCCGCGCTTTTCATAATTTTGCGCGCATTTTGGCGTCAGGCTTATATATTCGTTGCCCTTAGTTATCCGTCAGTGTATCATTCTCCGTTGGTAATGAGCAAGGTCGATGCAGGAACTAAAAGAAAATGGGAAGAACAGTTAGATTATACTTCGCTTCCACTTTGGAGCGAATGTGAGGCGGCCCTCAACAGGCGATACCAACACATGGTAGCAGAAGAGGCTTCCAAGCCCAAAACTGTTCAGCAGACCCAACCTAACCTTAAGAAGAATTGAAATAGGAGTTTCTCGTTGTCGCTGCCAGAAACGACTCTGTTCAATGCGTGTATTGCAACTCAGCTGAACATCAGATTGGAAACTGCGCTTCCTTCGCAGCCCTAACAGTTCAGCAAAGATTCGATTTCGCTAAAAGAGCACCCTTATGCATTAACTGCTTAAGAAAGGGTCACACTGTCAAAAAATGCAAATCGAACAGGTGCAGAGACCACACTCTTGCAGGAGAATCCATCCACTTCGCATATTATGCATGCGACTGCATCGGGCCGAGTAATTTTTGCAACTGCTGTTGTGAGCGTTCAAAACCAAAACGGGCGAGTTTATATTAGCTCGAGCGTTGCTCGACTCTGGTTCACAAATAAACTTTGTAACCGACGAGCTCGCTCAGAGGCTCAAAATTACAAGAGAGGACGTGTGCATGAGCTTGCGAGGCATTGGTGGAACTAATGCCCAAGCCACAAAAAAAATACACACGATTGTGAAGTCGCGAGTAGGGAACAGCCAATTGTCGTCCGATTTTTGGATTATGAAAAATATTTCTGGTTATCATCCGGATCAAGCGGTGAACACCACCGGGTGGAGGGTGCCTAAAAATATTCAGTTGGCAGATCCATTCTTCTTCAAGCCCCAAAAAATAGATATACTTATCGGCGCTGAAACATTCTTTAAACTTTTATCTATTGGCCAGATAAAGCAGGGGCCTGAATTCCCCATCCTACAAAGACAGTTCTCGAATGGATAGTGTCAGGCAGATGTGCCTCTGAAAATAATAAAAACGCTGAAAAAATGGTACATCTCAGCTGCCAGGAGGAAGCGTTGGAGTCAATTGACACAACCCTGCAGAAATTTTGGTCTGTGGAGGACTTGCCGCCCAAGGCTAAAGTCCATACTCCTGAGCAACAACTCTGTCAACAACACTTTGAGAAAAATACTCAAAGATTGTCGTCCGGTAGATTTTCGGTCCGCTTGCCGTTTAAATACGAAGTTGCGAAACGTAGATTTTTTTCGCTAGAAAGGAAATTGTCAAAGGACCCTTCGCTGAAGAAGATGTATATTGAATTCATGGAGGAATATGTTTCACTGGGCCACATGTCCTCCACCAATGACAAAATTCCGAATACTCCGCACTATTTCATTCCGCACCAATGCGTTTTACGGCCACAAAGTACTTCAACTAAGTTGAGAGTAGTTTTCGATGCATCGAGCCGTACTTCTACGCAGGTAGCGTTGAATGACATCTTGATGGTAGGCCCAACTATTCAAGAGGAGCTGTACTCGACTCTGCTTCGGTTTAGATTGCATAAGTTTGCCCTTGCGGCCGACATCAAAAAGATGTATCGCCAAGTGATGGTGGACGAAGCTGATCGTAACTTCCAGCTCATAGTATGGAGACGAGATCCTTCTGAGTCCCTGAAAATCTTAAAGTTGAACACCGTTACATATGGAACTTCGCCAGCACCCTTTTTGGCGATTCGGTGTTTAATGCGGCTAGGAGAGATGGCGCAAGCAACTCATCCAAAAGCCGCAAAGGTTATTCAGAATGATTTTTATGTTGACGATTTGTTGACTGGCGCCGGATGCGTTGAGGACCTGCAAAGCCTTCGAGACGAAGTTTCTCAGGTCTTGCAAGAGGCAGGCTTTGAATTGGCAAAGTGGTTTTCAAACTGCCCAGAGTTATCCGCATCTGACAGCGCTGTAATGCCACTTATGGCAGACTCAGACGTAACCAAGACCCTTGGCGTGGTTTGGTTACCGGTTAAAGATTACTTTCAATTTCGGTTGGATGACTCTTTCCTGGATCTTCGCGCGACAAAACGAAATATTTTGTCGGTGACTGCTCGACTTTTCGACCCACTTGGCCTTTTGTGTCCTTTGGTCACAAAGGCAAAGATGCTGTTGCAGGAACTGTGGCTTCGAAAATTAGATTGGGACGAGTCGCTACCGATGCAGTTGCTCACGTCGTGGGAGACGTTTAAAGCGACGCTTCTGCAGATGCCTAAAATTAAGGTATCGCGATTCGTCAACACAGATCCACAAGTCCCGATTCAAATACATGGTTTCGCTGACGCTTCCATGCGAGCGTATGGAGCGTGCATCTACGTTCGGACTCAAACTGCTGAAGGTTTGAAAGTGTCTTTATTGACCGCCAAATCGAAAGTAGCTCCCCTCAAGACGAAAACTTTGCCTCGCCTTGAGCTGTGTGCAGCTCACTTTTTAGCAGATCTCTATAATCGTGTCAGGCCATTGCTAAATTCTCCCATTGAGAATGTTTTCCTGTGGACAGACTCCGAGATCACTTTACACTGGATTAAAACCCATCCCTCGTCGTTGTCGGTTTTTGTTTCGAACCGGGTTGCAGAAATTCAGGAGTGGTCGGAGGAAAGCAATTTGGAGACACGTTCCCACGAAAGTCAACCCAGCAGATATAGTGTCCCGAGGATGTGACGTAGAGGAGCTTACAACGTCCATTTGGTTGCTAGACTCAGAAAATAATTGGCCTGTAAATAAACATTTCGGACTGCCGGCTGATGTAATGTCGATGGAGCTACGCAAATCGGCAATAGCTCTCGTAGTCAGCCCAGAGCCAAATTATGTGCTTCAGAAAATAGAGTCCTTTTCGTCGCACCTGAAGCTTCTGAGAGTTTTCGTGTGGGTTTTTCGTTTTATTCAAAGGTGCAGAAAGGTGTCGAAGCCCTTTGAAAAAAGTATTTCGCCAAGAGAACTGGATTTCGCTTTTGATAAAATTGTCGAAGTTGTCCAATTTCACGAGTTCAGGGACGACATAAGTAAAATTCGGAAGAATAAACCGGTAGCAACGAATATTCAAAAGTTAAACCCTTTTCTTCAGGAAAATAAATTAGATTGGTGCTCCTCGACATTGCTACGAGTTGGGGGTCGGTTATTGAATGCTCCTATCCCGTACGAAGCCAAATTCCCGTTGTTGCTGTCTAAAAGTTCACAGTTCGTCAGATCCTATGTGTCATACCTGCACGTTACGAACTGTCACGCTGGCCCACGAGCTCTCGTAAGTCGTCTGCGCGAGAAAATCTGGCTAGTTAATGCTCAAGAAGTCTGCCGACGAACAGTTCGGTCGTGCATGCGCTGCTTTCGCTGTAAGCCGCAACTTTTGACGCAAATTATGGGAAACTTGCCAGCAGATAGACTTCGAGCTCTCCGCCCGTTCAATATTTGTGGCGTTGATTTTTGTGGTCCCTTCAGCACAACGTATCGTATCCGTGGTAAGCCACCGTACAAGTCGTACGTGGCCTTGTTCGTCTGTTTTGCGTCCAAAGCGGTCCACTTAGACTTTGTGTCTGACCTAATCACTGATGCGTTCTTGTTGGCATTTCAAAGGTTCGTGAGTCGTCGCGGGATTCCGGAGAAGGTGTGGTGCGACAACGCCACCAATTTCGTCGGCGCAGATCGCCACATGAGAGTGTTCCGAGCCCGTCTGGTGGAGCAGGGGGGCAGTATCGAAACATTCGCATCAAAAAAAGGATGCGAGTTTGCGTTCATACCGCCCAGAGCACCGCACTTCGGCGGACTATGGGAGGCAGGTGTGAAGTCTGCAAAGCACCTGTTCCTTCGGACGGTAGGCCAAGACCTCTTGACCGCGGAGGAGCTCGGAACTCTGCTCACCAGCATGGAGGCCATGCTCAACTCCAGGCCCCTCGGCGGTCTAAGCAGCGACCCGAACGACGGCGAGGCCCTGACCCCCGGGCATCTGCTCATCGGCGGCCCTCTTCTGGCCCCACCATCAGCGGCGCTCCCGGACCAGATCAGCCTGACCTGCACAGGTTTTGGCAGCGATGGTCCCGGGAGTACATCTCCAGCCTCCAGCAGCGGTCCAAGTGGCACCAGGGGGAGCCCAACCTCGTCGTGATAGTGCTCGTCGTCGTCGCAGAAGACAATCTTCCGCCCCAGCAGTGGAGGATTGGACGAGTGGTAGCGGTGCACGCCGGCGCCGATAGCAAGGTTCGCGTGGCGGACGTCAGGACGCAGGACGGCGAATATCGGCGAGCTGTCCACCGACTGGCCCTGTTGCCCGTTCTGGCTGAAGGACGTCGTCCCTTCAGAGGGGGCGGTGTTTGCGCACTCAGCGCTTGTATTTAAATCACTAGTTGTGGGGCGAGAGCGGGAGCCAATAAAGCTTTCGTCTGTTCGCTCTTGCGAATTCGCCCGTCTCTCGCCACCGTAGCATAAGTTAGGTTCTAAGAGAAATTATTGAAATATAATTTTTAGTGATCCATCGAACGTCATCGTAGCCACTCCTTTTCGTCGCGCTTTCGACATAGTTTTCACAAGTTTTGCAATTAAATCGTCTCGAACTACTGCGTTCACAAGTTTTCGCGTTGTTAATATAAAATAGTATTAAATTTTCAGTGTTTTTTATGGATTTGTTATTAATGTGCTATGTATATTGGCTCATGAAGAAAATTGATTAAATTGTTTTTTATTTTTGAATTGAATTTTAAATTAATTTTTATTAATTAAGTTTAAAAATTTTAGAAATTTGCAGTTTTGTATATTGTTTTTACATGTTCTACCAAGTGTTTGGGCAGAAAGGGTTCCGCTCAGTTTTACAAAAATTATATTATTTTATTTAAAAAAAATATGCATTGCAATGCAATTAAAAAAATTATGCATCGCAGTCCAATTGGTAATAATATATTACTTCGGTGTTCTCCGCGTCAGCCTGGTCGTCGCCGCCTGGGCTTCGCTGACGCTCCTTCGAAGGCGCAAGAGGCGGATTGCCCCTCGCTCTGTTGTTTTGGCTGCGTCCGATAAAGTATCTTCGGTATTCTCCACGTCAGTTGATCATCACCGGTTTTGTTACGCTGACGTTCCTTTGAAGGCGCAAGGGGCGGGGTGCCTTTCGCGCGTCTTGAGTTCTCTGCTGCTGTTGTCCCGAGTCTATGAGCTCAGGCGGACCCGGTCTTGGTCTTCGCACAGGTCGTGGGCTTCATGCAGGTTGTTTTGCAGGTCGGTCTATATAGTGGTTCAGGGCAATCGTTGGGGCAGGATTTCTCTTTCCTCGGTAATGGCTTTAGAGAAGGTGGTTTCCTTATTTAAATTTCATTGATTACATAAATTTTTGCTGAGTGAGCTTGCGGCTTTGGGTTTTATTTTATTTCCTTCAAGCCCGGCCTATAGCTCAGGAGTTGCCTGCCACGGTGTTTTAGACTTCATTGAATATAATTGCCACCTAATATGTGCAATATCTTTGCTCAACTTTTTAATAACTCAACCGCGACCCATCACTCACAATACTCTACTGACTCAGCTTCCAGGTTGTTATTCTTCCATATATCCTTGTTAGATCCAGGTCCTCCAGGACCATGTCACGGTCGCCATAAAGTATCTTCTTTATTCACAAATAAAACATCAAGTTTAAGTTAAATTGTTTCTTATTTTGTAGGAGCAGCAATGGTGCCGCTCCCACGTTTATATGTTTCTGTTCTTACATTATTCTTTTAATTCTAAGTAAGGCTAAGTCTCGTCGCTGCGCTGCCCACAGACGGCGGCAGAGAGACGGCTATGTATATGCTTAGGTATATAGGCTATGCTCTCTTTAGCGGGAGCGCGAAGTATATGCACAGGTGGTCCGCTCGTGTTAGAATTATGCTGACTCTAGCACTTTCGGTGTGCAGTCCAAGGCATAGCGATCGGTTCAAATTTCGGCCACTTGGGTTTATGACCGGGACATTTTGATTATGTAATCACTGCAACAAAGTGTTACAGTGTTTGTACTCTTGTACAGTGGGTATACAATATGAGTGCATACAACACCAGAAGAATCCAGTTTATTAGTCCTAGTTCCAACTATCGAACGGCGGCCTAGTGCGGAGATATTTCTGGTTGTTGAGGAACGAACAATATATAAATTCGATCAATCGGGCCCGGCCCCACATTGGGCGCCATTTAAGTTTGTAACGGACACGACGGAACATACCACGAGTTAGGGCAAGGCTGGGGAGCTCTTCGGACTTTGGACTCACGATTCGTTTCAACAACCAATAAAAAGGTAGACAGAGATATATAGAATAGGCCATTGCACACAAGGTTGGAAAACATCGGAATATCAGAACGACTAGGTATATTGTTCCCCTGTCTATAACAACCATTATTGAATTGGTCCAAAATAATCGCATCAGGTAATTTCAATTCAGATTCATAGCTTCAAATGTATTCTCAATGTTTTCGTTTTACAGTCCATTGATGGCATCCTAACGCGACATGTGGTCGATTTGATTCGGATAGGTTAGGAAACCGAAAAATTTGTTCCTTTTTCCCTTATTTTTAACACCCTTGCAGAAGGTATTATATTTTCAGTCAGAAGCTTGCAACGCAGTGAATATCTTTTCCGACCCTGAAAAGTTATACATATTCTGATCCGCATCACTAGGAGTGTCGATCTAGCCATGTCCGTCTGTCCGTCTGTTTCTACGCAAACTAGTCCTTCAGACTTAAAGCTATCTGCATGAAACTTTTCCAAAAGTTGTATTCCATTGTAGGTAGTATATAGGTCGGATCGAACAACGATATATTATAGCTCCCAAAGGAACAATCTGGAAAAAAATATAACTAAGCTTTTTTTATTTTTCTTATATTCTTCGATATTAGTGATGATTTGTTATTTTGGAGTTACGGTTTAAGTTTGATCATGAAGCGATAAAAACTATTCGTGGCTAAGATAGCACGCCAGGCTAGACGAAATCTACACAAAAAAATAAGTAAGGTGCCTATATTCGACTCAGTTAAAAGTGAATAGGGTAGAGGGAACCTAGTCTTATTATTTTTGTTCTGTATTTTTGAGCTGCGGTGCGACTCTTGCATTCTTGGTTCCATCCAGAGCATCTGGTATCTGCACCTTGTGCCTCCGGGCTGTATTTTCAGTTGCAGTTTCCCCCAGCTCTTCCATGCTCTCTGATTGACCCTACCATTTTCCGCACTC